>NC_135817.1:51022588-51622588 GCF_964213995.1 Mustelus asterias
CTATATCCCATTCATGTTTTCTTTAAAATGCAAGACTTTCTTTTCATGGTACCGTTTGATGGATAGATCCAGAAATATGGCCTAGTGACAGTGAAGGAACAGGATAGTGTGTGACTTAGAGGTAATGGTGCTCCCATGCATTTGTTGGCCTTGCCCTTCCAAGTGGAGATTGTGAATTTGGAATGTGTTGCCAAAGAAGCATTTGCTAGTTGCTGCAGTGTATCCTGTAAATAGTGCAGAGTTGGTATTCTGATGGTGGAGGGAGTGGATAATTAAACCAGTGGATGGGGTGCTGATGGACTGCCTTACTGTGGATAGTGTTGTGCTTCTTCAATGGTGTTGGAGCTGCCCCATACATATGCATCTGTGGTGATTGTCCCTTTAAAGATCCTTCTGCAGTGTAGGGGGCCACATGATCCTTCTGCAGTGTAGGGGGCGGCACGGTAGCACAGTGGTTAGCACTGCTGCTTCACAGCTCCAGGGTCCCGGGTTCGATTCCCGGCTCGGGTCACTGTCTGTGTGGAGTTTGCACATTCTCCTCGTGTCTGCATGGGTTTCCTCCAGGTGCTCCGGTTTCCTCCCACAGTCCAAAGATGTGCGGGTTAGGTTGATTGGCCAGGTTAAAAAAAAAAAATTGCCCCTTAGAGTCCTGAGATGTGTAGGTTAGAGGGATTAGTGGGTAAATATGTGGGGGTAGGGCCTGGGTGGGATTGTGGTCGGTGCAGACTCGATGGGCCGAATGGCCTCCTTCTGCACTGTAGGGTTTCTATGATTCTATGACCTGAGGAACCAATCAGGGAACAGGGTTGGAGATCATCCTGATGAAATCCAGGTTTCTGTTCCAGAACCTTCTCAGGAGTTGACTAGCAACCATGAGGATGCCAGCCTTTGTATTTTAGTTTTTTGTAAATAAATGTTGCAGTTGTTATTTGCCTAATTGGTGAATCAGAATTATGACATGGTGATGAGAATAAAAGAAAAATGGTTGTAAGATTGTGAGTATAAAGTCCCATTGAAGTTCAGTTCAAGGTGAGAAACAAAAGAGTGTTTGCAGATATGCCTCTACTTGAATGGATAGATCTTTTTGATGCCTTTGTGGTGGATTGGACACAATGTGCTGAATGTTTGGACTATTTTCAGGCTAATGGAATAGAGGGGGAGGGGAAGAGAAAGGCAATCTTTCTGAGTGTTTGTGGGACCCAAGCCTATAATTTAATAAGCAGCCTCACATCCCCAAGTACTCCTGACTCCAAGTCATTAGTTGAGATAGCTGAATTAGTGAAAATGTACTACCACCCAAAACTATCAGTAATATTGCAGTGATTTAAGTTTAACTCAACCACGAGAGCTCCTAGGGAAGCTATTGCAACTTATATCATCAAGTTAAGACCGGTCTCAGAGCATTGTGACTTCAGAGCCACTTTCAATGACTGATCCTAACCATTTAGGGTTAATGAGGCCATCCAAAGGAAACTATTAATAGAGGCAGACATAAATTTTAAGATGCTAGAGATTGCACTGGTGATGGAGAGTGCAGAGCAGGGTGCACAGGAGGTTCAGAGCATGCAAAATGGCACAGTTCAACAGGTAGGGAAGGAAGCTGCACTCAATGGTGCCAGAAAAGACGTAGTTTTAAAATGGGAAGCAAATGCAGCCCCAAATAGAGCAAGCAGAATTAAAAGAGCCAATCAATTGCCTAGGATTGAAGTAGTGTTACTGGTGCAAGGGTAATCACTCCCCTGAAGCTTGCAAATATAAATAAGCTGAATGTTTTTTTTCTGCCATAGGAAAGGTCATTTAAGGCACTGATGTAAAAATAAGTTAGTAATATATTACAAGTGCATAGTATGGAAGAGTCTAGTACAAAGGATTCAAATATTCACTCATTGTTCAATGTGAAAGCAGCAAGGTAGCTCCCATCACTAATGCTTTTGGTAAATGATAAACCCTTAAAGATGGACATTGATATGAGAGCTTCTGCCACAGTGACAGAATGCACATTTGATATTTACAAGGAGGAGTCCAGCCATTGAGTTTGAGGGGTTCCACAGCAAAACTAACAATTTACACAGGAAAAGCCATCAAAATAAGGGGGACTACCACAGTACCAGCAGTGTGCTCAGCTCCCAGTAATAACCAAAAGAGAAAACGCTGGAAAATCTCAGCAAGTCTGGCAACATCTGTAAGGAGAGAAAAGAACCGATGTTTCGAGTCCTGATGACCCTTTGACAAAGGATCATCAGGACTCAACATTGGCTCTTTTCTCTCCTTACAAACGTTGCCAGACCTGCTGAGATTTTCCAGCGTTTTCTCTTTTGGTTTCAGATTCCAGCATCCACAGTAATTTGCTTTTACCCAGTAATAATAGTGTCAGGCCAAGTCTTTTGGACTGTGATTGACTCAAGATAATCAAGTTAAACTGGATGGACATCTTCCAAATATGATGGGAAGAGGGACTACCTGAGTTAATGAAGTCAATGGTTGTGCCCCAGGATGATGTTGATAGAGGAAACAGTGATAAGAATGCCACTGAGGAGATGGTAGTCTCTTTTTGAAGATGGTCATTGTTTGGTCATAATATGATGTGAATATTACTTTTCACGAATCAGCCCATGTTGGGATCTTGTACAAAGTCTTGTTGCATGCAGTCATGGACTGCTTCGTTACCTGAAAAATGTGAATGGATCTAAACATTGCCTAATTATTAGCAAACAGCCTCACTTCGGACCTTATGATGGAGGGAAAATCATTGAAGAAGCCATTGAAGGTATTTGTGCACAGAACCAGTGATTTGTTTGTTATTGGACTAATGATCTGGAGACGAGCTCAATTCCCAATTTCAATTCAACTAAAAGTTAAAGTTTTAAAAGTTTATTTATTAGTGTTACAAGTAGGCTTACATTAACATTGCAATGAAGTTACGATGAAAACCCCTAGTCGCCACACTCCGGCGCCTGAGGGTGTGCTGAGGGAGAATTTGCCATGGCCAATGCACCTAACCAGCACGTCTTTTGGACTGTGGGAAGAAACCGGAGCACCCGGAGGAAACCCATGCAGACACGGGGAGAACGTGCAGACTCTGTACAGACAGTGACCCAAGCCAAAAATCGAACCAGGGTCCCTGGTGCTGTGATGTAATGGACTAATAAAAAGCTAGAATTAGGAGTTGTGACCATGCAACTACTGGACTGTTGATAAAAACATTGGGTTTATTTATGTCTTTTAGTTAAAAATCTTCTATTCTTAGCTGGATTGGCTTATGTGACTCCAGACCCCCACACATATGGTTGAGTAGTATAGACCTCTGAAATGGTATAATAAGCCCCTCTGTTGTCAATAAGGTGGCTCACCACCACCTTTTATATAGGGCAACTGGGGTTGGGCAATAAATGGCTGTTTTGACAATGACATCCACATCCTGTGAATGAACAAAAAACCTGCATTCTCAATTTCTTGTCATGTTTTTTTATTAGCATACTTCCTTTGAATAGAGTGAAACAGAGAGACTAGCTGGATTGTAGACAATTCTACAATCATTAATTGCATTTAAAAACTGCTGCATGATCAGCTGAAGACATTTGTGGGGCATACTAGCTGTGCCACCCACCCCTCCCCAGTAAAACATCCCATTACAGCAAGGCACCCCATCTAGTGGCTGCATTCAAAACTAGTCTTCTTTCTGGCATTAAGTTGATGGCTATGTTGATTGAACCTGCAATCATAAATGTTGGGTCAGGTACTCCATGAAAAATGTATAGGTTTATTGAGAACTATTATTTTTGTGTAATTGGTATAACATGATGAGGTTAATTGGGAAACCCACAAAAATTATCTGACTGAAAAATAGAAAATCGGGAAATTATTGTTTAAAAAAAAATTTTCTGGAAATATCAAGCTGATATAAAATATCAACAATAGTACGTTTTCTATTTGTAAATAGATTAGCCAACTGAAATGTCAATATTTTACAATTGTTCACAATGTTATACTCTTGGCCTGTCTCCATATCATGGTTTCCTATTCACTGACTCCATCTCTCTCCAGGGCACCTGTCTGAGGCTGCACTAAACTGTTAACCTTCTGACTACATAGCTACATCATGACTAAAACAGCCAATTTCCACCTCTGTAACATTGCTTGACTCTGCCCTACCTCAGTTTACTTCAGTTTATCTGCTACTGAAATCCTTATCCATACCTTTGTTACCTTTAGAGTTATTCCAATGCACTTTTAGCTGAACTCCCATCCTCCACCCTTTGTAAACTTGAGGGCATCCAAAACTCTGATGCTCATGTCCTAACTCGCACCAAGTCCCATTCAACCATTATTTTTTGAACTCAATAACAGGCATTGGCAGTTAGTTAAGAAATGTCATTATTTTAAAATTCTTATCCTTATTTTCAAATACCTCCATGGTCTCAGCTGTTTCTATCTCTGTAACCTCCTTCAAACTGACCCTCAAATATTTGTGCTCTTCCAATTCTAGCCTCTCTTACTTTGGTTATCTCTCCTAAATTCTCTATGTAGCTGACTTGGTGTCAAATTTTGTTTGACAGCAGCTCCTGTGGAGTACTTTGGGATAGTTTGCCACATTAAAGGTACCATATCAATACAAGTTATTGTCATTTTCCTTAAGTTAATAAAATTTTCTGTTGAATCTTGTAAATGATCTAAAGGCAAATTAGATGCTGTTTAACAATGATGGATTCCTGGGGCAATCATCTTTTGAGGAGCAAAATAAATGCAATGCATAACACACACAGGGTTTATTTTATTAGATAACTAAGCACAGACTCTCTTAGACAGTGCTTTGAGCAATCCTATTCATAACAGGTTATACTGTGTTTATAGAGAGGTTGGCTTTACAATTTAGTGTTCTTGACATAAAGCTTCACTGGAACACGTATCAGGAATCAGATGCAGCAGCCAATGCCTGATTGATGACGCACAATTTTTTTGCCCATTAAAATTAAGCGAGTGTTAAGTTGATTTCTTCCTCATCCACATAATTTAGAAATAATATAGCAATCCTGTAGTATTTTAGGAAGACTCATTAGATGAGGTATTGCAAATACCATAAACTAGTTGCAAAATATAGAGCAAGACCAGAGTATTTACATAGGTTTTACACACAAAATTCACTGTGTCCTTGTAATTATAGATACACAAGGTGTATATGAAAGATTAAATGCATTATCTTTCCAATTGCATTGCATCTGATACACCACAAGATTACATGGGAAATTATGCATATCAATTATATACTTTGATATGTTTAAGGATAACACTAATTAGTGTCACTTATTTGTATATGGAATACTCAAGGCAAGTCTGGGAGTTCTAACCAAATGATGTACAGATAAGCTTGATTTGTGGAAACATACTTGTTCTCACACCCAGATATATTTTGCTCTCTTAAAACTATCAGGACCAACAATCTATTGAGCTTCATTCTGACATGTAACTGCAAGAATTGGACTAGCTAAACAGACATGGAGCAAACATACAATGTGACATTAAACACTGGCATCCCGTTACCTGGAAATGCACAACATTGATCAAAGATGTGCTGTCGTTTCACCACCTTATCTCTCTTTTCCCCCCGCCCCGCCAACATTGTGCTAATAATATTAGTGTCATGAAATGGGTTGATGGAGGAATTAGCATTTGTGTTGGCCATGAAAATGGTATATTAAGGGGAGTTCACTCTGGAATCTTCATGCCACACTAGGGTCCATAAAACGTTGACACTTATCATGAACTTTGTCATGGAATTAAAACTATGCTTTAATCTTTATTGTAATTTAATGTTTTATCTCCATTTTCAGTATTGATTTTTGTATAGAACCCTACAGTGCAGAAGGAGGTCATTGGGCCCATCAAGTCTGCACCGACCACAATCCCACCCAGACCTTAATGTATTTACCCTAGCTAGTCCCCCTGACACTAAGGGTCAATTTAGCATGGCCAATCAACCTAACTCCCACATCTTTGTATGTTAAAATTGTTCCACTATAAATGTGCCATCTCAGATGTGTGTCCATGTGTTGTTACTTGTAGGTTCTTGGTGTTACATGTTTATATAATCCTAGTGTCTAAACTTAGAGGGATGCATTCAGTTTTTATCATAAGGACCCTCTTGTAATTAGCTTCGTCTCGAGCCAAAATAGGTCCGAAGTTTTATAGAAAAAACACATATGTACAACCTTGAGTTTAGTTTTTCCACTAAGAACTGTGTGGTCTCTACAGCAGCAGCCTCATATTTCAATTTTTTTGCTATGCGTAACTTTAGGTGTTTTTCTCTCCTAAAAGACACAGCTTGCGGTGGCCCCAATTTGAAGGGGAGATCTGCTGGTGCTTCCAGTGTTGTTCCTTTATGGGTGTGCTGTGGGACCTTCGAGAAAGTGTCGATCGGCTAAAGGTTGGTTCATATAAGCCGTTTGAAGGGAACCTGGGTGTCGAAGGTGAATATGAAACTAATGCTCTTGGAGTGGAATTTTTTTTCCATTCCCGGAAGCGGCGCCAATCACGTGCTTCGGTCTGTAAGTTCTTGAAGGGCAAACACGAAAGGGCAGCAGATCCGCAGTAAAATTGTTCAGCAAACGTAAAATAAACACTGCTTTCTTCTAATAGAGTTTGCAGCATATTCCTCTTTATAAAAACAGAACTGAGCTGTGCAAGAGTCCTCTTGATGGTCTGCATCCCCCCCCCCCCCGTAGATTTGGATGTCTTAACTGAAGACCCATATCTTCCCATTTTGTTTTTTTTTGAGAGGGTTCATCCTATTTTTCCTCATATCTGAGCCTTCCTTTAAATTAGGTTGAAATCTTCCGCTGGCGACTGGAGACAAAAGTCAGTATCTGAGTTCAGTTTACCGTGGCACAGACATCTCCAGGAGCTGTTACTCAGTTTACTAATTCCCCCATCATGAAGTGAACCAAGCGTAGGGGATTGTGAAATATTTTTTTAATCCTTTATGAAGGATGTCCTTTAAAGGAAGGCCGGGGGGGGGGGGGGAAGCGGAATAGTGGGACTTCGGAGCTAAATTTCAAACGCTTTGTGGAGGCTCACTATCGTTCAAACAGCTGCCAATTATTGCGAAGTCCGTCAGACTATTCTGAGCGACGTTGTTGAGGAGCGGTATGAATCAGGCCTTTTTGGTTTTTTTTGTTCATTCGTTCATTGAAGTACAGCCGCATGGAATTGCATTGACAGGAATCACTGATTTACGGCCTTTCCCCTCATAAAACAGACTGATTGGCAGCGATGGTAAAGTGATGCTATGTTGCTGTCAGCAGCGCCGCAGGTTAAGATGCTGAGCATGTCCCCCTCCCCCGTTCCCCCTCTATATTGCCCACAACTCTGGGTGTGTGAAGAATGCAGTAAATCAGCATTTTGCTCCAGGGTGTCACATTCAGCCGGAGTCCCTCCCCCCGCAGCCCACACCGGGTAGGCTGGGCTGAGCCTGTACGTCACAAAGGGAGCCCGCTCCCCGTTGGCTGGCGCCGTGGAATAATTCATTAACCAGGCGAGGCGGAACGGCCGCCGATAAAATCCTGAGCCAGTGAGTCCTTTACCTTGGGCGGAACTCCTGACACCTAAAGAGCTGCTCAAACTCCGCTTCCCTTCATCCCCTTTTCCCCCCCTCCCGCCCCATTGCCCTTCCTGCTGACTGTCGCTCAACAACAACTTCCCCCTCCAGCTTAAGAGGATATTATATTTTTTGTGGAAAAAAAGAAACGAGAGAGAGAGGGAAAAAAAAAAGTCACCTTACCGAGTCTCTCAGCTTTCCGTTCTCCTCCCCACCCGCTTCCTCCATCCACGCCGCCCGCCCGCCCGGTGGAATTGACGCCTCGAGTGTGAGCGGGCTCCCACTCTCCAGCAGCCGTTTATTTTTGAAGAGCAACTGCCGCCGCGAGGGAGGGCGCGCGCGCGCCAGTAGCCGCGAGCCGGCCAGGATCCGCTCTACAGCCAGGCCAAGCTTTTCACAAGCACTCTTCCCACCCCCACCACCGCACTCGGTCTCCTCCAAGGCAGCATGGCAAAGGGCAAGGAGGGAGATGGAGGCTGGAAGAAATTCCTCTGGGATTCCGAGGAGAAGCAATTTCTAGGCAGAACCGGCAGCAGTTGGTGTAAGTCTTTTTTTCCTCTTTTTTAAAAAGTGTGTATATATAAGTAATCGGCCTCCTCCCGCCTTTGATCTCAGTTAATGGACCGCGTTGTGAAATGTCGCCAGAGAATAGTCTGGAGATTTTCTGTTTTTTTTCTCTCTCTCTCTAAGTGTGTGAGGGCAGTCTTTGCAAGCGTTTTTGTACATTTTTAGACACAAGATTGGTTGTAAAATGGTGCGTGTTGAGTGCCAGAAGCGAGCGGGTAAATGGCACCGGCTTCCGCCTTCATGTAATGTGCGTGACTCGATGTGTGTGTTTTTTTAAAAATAAAAGTCAGTGTGAAGGACATTGCTTCCGTGCAGTGTCTGAACGTTAGATTCGTTTTGGTGCTTGTGTGGAGTGGGAGAGGGAGAACTCTGCAGTATTTTGTTTTAATGTTTGGTGATCTTTGATTTAATTTTTGGGCAAACATGTGATTGGCGGCGGGAAGGAGGGGGAAGAGCACGGGTGAGGGGGAAGCAAGAAGTTTGAAGGCACAATTTCCGCAGTCCAAGGTTATTCAAGGTGGTACGCTTTGCAGCACGCCACCCAGCCGCTCGACATTGCTCCCCTTGGGTACATCCAAAATCACTATTTTCCAAAAACATCATTAACTGGTCAGATCCAGGGAATTTCCTTGGAGTGAGAGATTTAGGAATCAATAAAACATAATTGGGAGTGGGGGAAGAGGCAAAAAGACTGTGATTTTATACATGTGTGTGTGTTTCAGGAGGAAAAAATGGTCCGAGTATTTTTTGTCTCTTAGCAACCGATGGTTATCTTGGTGCCCAGACAACCCTTGTGTAGAAAACTCCTTTCACATCCACCTGTCTATAAGTCTGCTCCCCTTCTAATCACGAATATTGATTCGGCTTCATGAGCATGTTACTAATTTGGTAGCCCAGATTTTTTTGGCAAACTCTTGACTGTCGGCGCGATCTTGGCAGCTTTTGTTAACAAGCAAACAAATGGTGCTGTGCGTGTGGGGGGAGTCGATTTTTTTAAAAGGACAACTTGGCCTGGCATTTTCTTTTTTAAATTTGTTGGCATCGGGGTTTCCTATCGATTTTTCCACCTTCACTGCACCAATAAACATTACGCAACCCTATCACGAGTGTGCAAGTTCATTACCAATAAATTATTGGCTGTCTCTCTGTCTGGCTGAACACTCCCTTCTCGTCATCGGATGGAAATTTTCCGAACGGTCCTTTGCTGCAAGTGTCAACGGTACCTCTGTCTGAAAGGCTGGAGGACATCTTATCAGCATGGGCCATTACTATTACACCCCTCAGCCCCACTGAGTCATACATAGCCTTTCTCAACCAGGCTTCTTTACAAGTTCACATTTACAGTGATAGTGAAACAATCTGCTTGAGAAGCAAGCTAATATCAAGATTCGGACACTTTGATAATGAATCGGAACCGTTTCTATTGCATTTTCCATTTGTGTTTAACCAGTCAGGTTTTCTCTCTTTCTCCCCCCCCCCCCCCCCCCCCAAAAAAAAAACACCTAGTAATGTTTGGTTATCTGTATTCTTCCTGTAGTCAAGATATTCTTGTTCTACTTGGTCTTTTATGGGTGCCTCGCTGGGATTTTCATCGGAACTATTCAAGTACTGCTGCTCACGATCAGTGAATTCGAACCGAAATACCAGGACAGAGTTGCACCTCCAGGTATATTGGTTTTGCATTTTTAAATGTACACAAGGCGGTGGAAGATGAGGACAGGGGGTGGGTGTCGGAAGCTTCTAATTAGATTTTTTGTGGCATAAATTACTTCACCATGCTAGAGTGCTTCTCCATTTGTTGTCCGTGGTTGCCGAAAGAGGCGCAATGGAAAAGCCTGCGTGTCACTACCACTATGCTGGGAGGCAACTGTGAAGGTCACTTATCAGTATGCACACACTCCAGCCTCCCCCACACTGTTCACTGAAGTCGGGTTTTATGAATCTTGCACAGGATTAATTGAATAACGATGCTTTATTTTAGGATTGATTTATTTTGAATGCATAAACGGACTTTGTATTCATCAAGTGTTCATCTGTGCCTATAAAAATACCGCGTAATCCACTCATGTCACGATGTTCTATACTGTGTTCGGTATCAAATAAGGCTTTATTTGGGGTACAGATTAATTGTATTATGCACCACAATGTAGATATGCATGTTGTTTAAGACCTACACCATTAAACTGTGTTAATCTGTCCTCTTCACTGAGGTGTGACTGTCCTCTGGTGTATTATGCAAGTAACAAATTATTTATGTGCAAACCTTTTAGTAATCTTGATCTCTGCATGCATTAGTTTCCAACGGGGGAGGCAGTGGTATTGTCACTGGGCTAATAATTCAGAGGGGCAGGCTAATGGTTTGGGGACACGTTCAAATTCCATCATGATAGATTGTGTGCAAAATTTCAGTAAAACAGAATTGGAATTTATGCCCTTTAGGGAAGGAAATCTGCCGTCCTTGACAGGTCTGGCCCCCCAAGTGACTCCAGATCCACAGCAAATGACAGACTCTTAGGTGCCCTCATGGCTGAGCAAACCACTCAGTTTAAGGGCACTAAATGCTGGCCCAGGCCAGCAGTGGCCACATCCCATGAATGAATAAAAAAAAAACAAGGGTCTCTGTGTGTAGGAACAATCTGGCTGATTATTTCATTAAAAACTTAATGCAGACATATTTGTGCTGTCCAGAAATCAATTAATTATTGACTGTCCCAAATAGCGATGGGTTTACTGTATGAAGATAGCATACTAAATCATGATTCTTCAGTTTAGCATTGCATTCTGAATTTCAGAAATATACAAAGACATATTGGTTTACTGAAGAGTAACAACATCTTATAAATGTACCAAAGCTTAATTACATTTATATTTGATTTATTGAATTTTAACTTCCATTTTAGGCCTCTCACATTCACCGTATTCGTTTAAAACGGAAATTTCCTTTACTATGTCGAACCCAACGACCTACGAAAGTTTTGTGAAAAGTATGAACAAGCTGTTGGATCTTTACAATGAAACCATTCAGTTTGGCAGCACTCCTTATGAGGACTGTACTGGTAAGTTTAGGTGACTGTTCTTGCTTTGATAGGCATATGACTCACTCACATGGCCAGAAGTTTTGAACAAGTATTTTGTATCCATATTCATGGTAAAAGATGCAAAGCATTCCAAGAATAGTTAAAAATCAAGAGGCAAAAAGGTGAGAGGAACTTGAAGCAGTCATCACCAGAGGAAAAGTCCCTTTGATCTGATGACTTGCATCCTAAGGTCTCAAAAGAAATGGCTATAGAGATAGTTAGCTGCAATCTTCCAAAAATTAGATTCTGGAAAGGTTACAGCAAATTGGAAAACTGAAAATGTAACACTTCGAATCGGACAAGAGTCAGCATGGTTTTGTGAAAGGGAGATCATGTTTGACAAATTTATTATTTTTTTGAGGGTGTAACCAGGAGAATGGATAAAGCGGCACATGTAGATGTAGTGTATTTGGATTTCCAAAACGCATTTGATATGGTGCTGCACAAAATAAGGGTGCATGATGTTGGAGATATATTAGCATTGGTAAAGGACTTGCTAACACAGGAACCAGTTGGGATAAATTGATCATTTTCAGGTTGGCAAACTTTAATTAGTGGAGTGCAGCAATGATCAGTGCTGGGGCCTCAGCTATCACAGCACCAGGGACCCAGGTTTGATTCCAGCCTTGGGTGACTGTGCAGTGTTTGCACATTTTCCTCATGTCTGTGTGGGTTTTCTTTGGGTGCTCCGGCTTCCATCCACAATCCAGATGTGCAAGTTTGGCAGATATTCCATGCCAAATTGCCCCTTAGTGTCCCAAGATGTGTGGGTGAGGGGGGATTAGTGGGGTAAATATGTGGGGTTCTTACCCAGGGCCTGGGTAAGATACTCTGTCAGAGGGTTGGTGCAAACACGATGGGCTAAATAGCCTCCTGCACTGAAGTGATTCTGAGATTATAGTCTATATTAATTACTTGGATGAAGGATGTATATTGAGCTCAAAATCTGCATGTGGGTACAGCAAGTAATTCAAAGGCAAATGGAATGTTGACTTTATTGCATGGAATGCAGTATAAAAGCAGGGAAGTCTTGCTAAAAATTACAGGGCATTAGTGGGACCACATCTAGAGTACTACGTGCACTTTTGGTCACCTATGGAGGGATATATTTGCAATGAAAGCAGTTTAGAGAAGGTTCCTAGGCTGATCCCTGGGATGAAGGAGCTGCCCTACAAGGAAAGGTGAACAGATTATGCCTATGCTTATTGGAGTTTATAAGAGTGAGGTGATACGTACTGAGGCATAAGATTCTGAAGAGGCTTGACAAGAGAGACCTGAAGGGATGCTTCCCCTCATGCAGAGGTCCAAAACTAGGGGTACAGTTTCAAAATAAGGGGTCTCCCATTTAAGATGATGAGAACTCTTTCCCCCCCCCCGGCCTCAGGATTGTTCGGTTGGCATTCTCTTCCCCCAGCGAGCAATGGAGGCTGGGTCATTGGATATATTCATGGCTGACTTGGATAGATTTCTGATTGACAAGGGAGCTGAGTTCTGGGGAACAGGCAGAGTTGAACCATGATCTTGTCGATTGGGACAGGCTTAAGGGGACTGAATGGCCTACTCCTAATTATTATATTTAAATATTATAAAATGGATTGTGAACTACCCAAATTAGAAAATTGAGTCATTTATTTATCAAATCTGAAGTACTTTATCTCAAGTTGCCTCCTTTGCAAACATTTCATAAGCCTTGCTGGTCTTTTGGTTGGCTGTTTGTAGTTTTACAATTTTCAATATATAAACACCAAATTACTCAAATGACAATTTGCAATGTTTTAATTTTTAGCTTGCAGTGAAACGAAGGTTGAATAAAATAGATAAATTGTAGGCTTTCTGGGGGGGGGGCGTTGTTGGTGGTCTCAACTTGCTGATGAAGAGGAGATTGTTCATTGGATAACAGCTCAACCTAAACTGCACTTTTTTGCTTTTTGAGAGGCAATAGTAAATAAAGTATTAGCCATATTAAAATATTTGCATTTGAACTGCTAACATACTAAACATTTTGTCATAGTGAGTTCTTGTGAATGGTAATAACATAAATAGCCAGTTAAATGTGTGGTGTTGGTTAAGAGCATGATTCTGACCAGGACAAGGAGTAAACTCTCTTCCCTTTGAATTGTGTAATCGATCTATTGGAATGTTTGGCTGAATCATGATGATAAACCATATTTGGGCTCTAATTTTTCATCTTGTTTGGGTAGCTGTGCTTCCACAATGCAGGACCTCCCACCCCACCCCCAACCATTATATTCGAGCTACAGAAATGGCCACTAATTTGAGAATGGTTAATTACTCAGGGTGATAGAGCTAAGTTGACACTTGATTAAATATAAGCCTCTAAGTCACTAATCTCCTTCATTTATTCTCGAGACGTTTTTAAAGATGTAGTTTGAGAATAACCCACATGGTGTCGCTCCATGAGACTAATTCAGTTCTGAGTACACATATTGCTACAGAAGCAGTGCCCACCAACTGTTGTCAAAAATACAATTCTCTGGCAGCAATATCCTGCCATAGTCTTGATGCCCAATTTGGAATAGAAAATGTTTTTGCTAATTCAATTTTTTAGCCAAATAGTTTTGTTTAAATAAGCTAATTCAGTTCACACTTTATGCATCTTGTTGACACATCCACGTGAGGATGGACAAGCTTTGTCACGTTCTAAAACAACTACAAGTTGAAATACAAGGTTACTCGCTCAGTGACTATTCAGTGCAAATGAATGTTGGTTTAATTAGCCTAATTTAAGTTTGACAATGGGAAGAAAGCATCAGGCTGTACATTTCCTCAGCTTATACATTCTGGCTATAGATGACAGCTGCTGCAGAGGCTAAAGTACTATGTAGTGTCACATGTAGAGATGTTTTTTGGACAATGTGTGGTTTTTTTGACGTTGGTCATTACAGTCATGGTCCTTAAATTTTGTCTGCATTATTCCAATAACTTCCAAATGATGCAATTAAAATTATTGGACAATGTTTTGAATTGTTTGGTCTCGAAGATTGTTGGAAATGCTAATTTGCATGTTTAAATATTCTAGTTGTTTGGACAAGATCAGCTTGTGAATTCTGTTGCAATAAGATTGTCTTAAATTGGTCAGTTTTGGTACAGTGCACTCTTGCCACAAGATTCAGGGTTGAAGCCTTACTCCTAACAATTTGAACCCAGTAGCTTTGAAATTCCTGTTCAAGGATAAGTGAGAATATCCATGCATGCCATTGTTAGAGTACTGTATGTTGGACTGCCCTTGCTCAATTCAATGTGGAAGGTTGCCCCTTTCCTTCAGAAGCTTTGTTATGCTGGTTCCTCAGAGTTCCCCCATTGAAGCATGGAATGTGTGATGTTGCTGTACTTGCCCACTAAATTTGCTTAAATTTTGATGCTTGTTTTTTTTTTCTAACGATTGACTGTTGATTTCTAACCACACGAGTCTTGTAGAGCAACCTCCCTGGCATTGCAAATTAACCTTTGGCAAGGTAGAATCTTGTTCCTTAAGGATTTAATTATTGGAGATCTAAAAAAATGTTGACCGTCTTTATCTCAATCTCACATTTTGTTTTCTGCACATGATTTGGACTCTGCGCTGTCCTTCTATGGTGTCTTGCCCTGTTCATCCAGGTCCCAAACCCCATTTAGGGGGAAATGGATTTCTGAGTTCAAGCAAGCGCAAAAGCCTGTGGAAAGTTTTTGGGCAGATGTGCATGTAATGAGTAGCTGGTCCATCATTTACTGCTGATTGCAAAGCCCAGGCCATGCGCTTCAGTGTGGTCTGGTTAAAATACTCCTCTGTTGGAAGACCTGTTTTTCGGGTGAATATTAAACTAGGATCCTGCTGGGCGGATCGATCTTGTGGCACTATTCAAACAAGGACAGGAGTTCTCCCTTTGTCTTGGCCAACATTTATCCCTTGACCAACATCACAACTAATAATTTAATTGTTCAATTATCTCATTGGTATTTGGATGTTCTGGTTCACTGAATTACAGAAAGTGACTACACTGTTTTGGGATGTACTGAGATCATAGAATGATGACGTTACATTACAGGAGGTCATTTGGCCAATTTTATTTGTGTTGACTTTACGAACAACTCAGCTGTTCCTGATCCTCCAAATATTTTTTTCTTCAGGTGATTATCCAATTTTCTTTTAAAGGCCAGAGCCAAATTTGTCCCTGTAATACATATAAAAGTTTCTTTCTCATGTTGTTTTGGCCAATCTTCTTAAATTGGCCTTTGACCCTCTCACCAACAATAACAGTTTTTCCCTTGAATTGGTCTTGGCCTTTAACCCTCCCACAAACAGCAACAGTTCCTATCTACACCTCATAATTTTGAACAACTCTCCAATCTCCTCAGGCTCCAATTCTCCAAAGAAAACCCTAGCTTTTCTAACATATCCATGTAATTTGGAGTCTCATCTTTGGAATGTTCTTATAAAGGTTTTCTGCACCATCTTCAAAGTGCTCACATCCTAAGATGTGGTACTTGGAATTTGACACTACTGCAGCTGAGGCTGAACAAGTTGTATAAAAGCTCATTATAACCTCCGTGTGGAGGGAGTCCCAAAGACTCTATGCCTCTTCATAAAAGCCAGAATTTCTGCCGTGCCACCATCAACAGTTTGGTGTCTCTGTCTTGCTTTTTGCCCCCCCCCCCTCATTATTCCTATCAAAATGTATTGTTTTCTTCTCTGCATTAAATTTAATCTATCCTATGTCTGCTCATTTCACCAACCTGTTTGTTCTCTTGAAGTCTATCCTATCCTCCTCAAATGTTCAGTACTTGGAAGTTTTGTTACCTGCAAATTTTGGAATTGTGATCAATAACAGTTTTCAGATGCCATTTGTTCCCTAATTTAGCATTTGCATAGAAATTAGTATCTAATGCTGAATGGCTGTAACTTCCTGGCTCCCCAACATTGAATTCGGGGTAGCTACCCCAAAGATGCACTCTATTTCTCAGTTGTATCTTTCAAACTGCTGTAGAAAGGGACATGTCCTCCTTCATTGTGTCCCTTTTACACTTCACTGCTGGAGTCCCTGAGCTGCTTCATTATTTGTCATCTCTGCCCTGAGTCAGGATGGTCAGGCAAGATGCTGGATTTGGATTTCAAGTGAAGGCAAGTCTCAATGGAGTGCCAATCCGTTGGTCATTGACACTCACAGGGAAGTTGCAGGCACTTGTTTTATTCCTTGAGTCCATGCATTTATTTCTTTAAACAATCAACCTGGCCTGGTTAATACTTGAAACTAAAATCCTAACTGGGCTAACTCTCTCAAGGCTAGTAATCGGATAGCTACAAAATATCATGAATACAACCATTAACTTGGCCTAATTTAA
Source organism: Mustelus asterias (assembly GCF_964213995.1). Classification (NCBI taxonomy): domain Eukaryota; kingdom Metazoa; phylum Chordata; class Chondrichthyes; order Carcharhiniformes; family Triakidae; genus Mustelus; species Mustelus asterias. Next base: position 51,039,164 of record NC_135817.1, read on the forward strand.
ACCCCTTTCCAACTTCATAGCAAAAGTAAAGCAGTTACAATATTTTTCCTACATTAGCTTGAGTGTAGAACAGAGGCAGTAACTAATGTTCAGATCCAGCAAACAATTGGATAACCTGCTTGCCTGAGGTCTATTGGGCTTTATAGAAGATTCTTAGCTCATAAATGGATGTTAGCTTTCAGAAAACAGTTGAGTTCCTGCATTCAAAGTGGTCCTTGTTGAAGGAAGGAGAAATATGATGAAGTACTGAGTGGATGATCCATCTCTGCCTCCTCCAGTGGTCCCCAGCATAGAATCCAACAGTGCAGAAGGAGGCCACTTGGCCCATCGAGACTGCACTGACCATAATCCCACCCAGGCCATAACCCCATGCATTTACCCTAACTAGTTCCCTGACACTGAGAGGCAATTTAGCATGGCCAATTCGCTTAACCTGCACATCTTTGGACTGTGGGAGAAAACCGCAGCACATGGAGAATGTGCAAACTCCACACAGATAGTGACCTAAGCTGGGAATTGAACCCGGATCCCTGGCACTGAGGCAGCAGTGCTAACCACTATGCCACCCATCTCAGATGACAGTCTCCAGCCAATTCGATTCACTCCACATCATATCAAGAAATGATTGGGGGCACTGAATACTCCATAGGCACCGGCCCTGATAACATTCTGGCAATAGTACTGAAGACTTGTGCTCCAGAATTTGCCACTCCCCCAGCCAAGCTCTTCCAGTAGTTACAACACTGGCATCTACCCGACAATGTGGAAAATTGCTCCGGTGTGTCCTGTACACACAAAGCAGGACAAATCCAACTCAGTCAATTACTGCCCAAATCAGTCTACTCTCGATCATCAGTAGAGTGATTGAAGGGGTCATCAACAGTGCTATCAAGCAGCACTTGCTCAGTAAAGCCCAGTTTGGGTTTTGCCAGGGTCACTCAGCTCCTGACCTAATTACAACCTTGGTTCAAATATGGACAAAGAGCTGAATTCCAGAGGTGAGAGTGACAGTCCTTGACATCAAGGCCTCTGACGCTCAGTAGCAGCAGCGTGTACTATCTACAAGGTGCACTGCAGCAATTCACCAAAGATCCTTAAACAGCACCTTCCAACTCCGTAACAATTTCCATTTCAAAGGACAAGGGCAACATCACCACCTGCAAGTTCTCCAGGCCACTCACCATCCTGACTTGGAAATATATCATCGTTCCTTTGTAATCGCTGGGTCAAAATTCTGGAATTCCCTCACTAATGGCATTGTGGGTCAACTCACAGCACATGGACTATAGCGATTCAAGGAGGCAGCTCACCACCACCTTCTCAAGGGCAACTAGGGATGGGCAATAAATGTTGGCGAGCCAGTAACGCCCTTGTTCCACAAATGAATAAAAAGTAATCTTAGACTATGTTTTTAGACTTGAGTTTAAGACTAAATATTTCCCTTTCATAAAGAGGAACCATTTTGTCTTTGACAGTCTTGAGGCAATGCTGGCAAAGATCCTCAGGAGGAAGATATGAATGAGTTATGCCTACAGAAAAGATGGTAGTGACAATGTTTATATAGTATTTGAACCTGCATAGAGGTAGATTCATGAGTTATAATCTTCCAAAATTCCTTGGATTCTGGAAGGGCCCCAGTGGATTGGAATTTGGCAAATGTAGCAGGAAAGTAAGGCTGATTAGCTTACCTTCATTATTACGAAAGTTCTAGCAGGATAAGTCAATAATTGACTAATTCAGCTTTTTGAGGAAATAATATGGATGAAGGGGAACTTCTTGATGTGGTGTACTCGGACTTCCCAAATACATTTATAAGGCGCCACGTCAAAGGATACTTCACAAGCTAATAGCACATAGTGTAGGGGGTTGTATATTTAAAGGATTAGTTATTTAATGGGAAGGTGAGTAGGGATAAATGGGTCTTTTGGAGTTGGTAAGATGTAACTGGAGTATCATAGGGATCAGACATATGTGGTCACTGATCTAAATTGGATGTAACAGCGTGGTGATAGCAGAATGCTGTCAATTTCAGAATGTGGAAATGATTGGGTGGAGAGAAAAGAGTGGAAGAAGTAAAAAATAAATTGAACAGTTTTAAATTTAAATCATGCTTCTGTAGGGATGACATACAACAGTTTAAAAAGGGATGATTGGTAATGCAGTAATATGAAACTCATTAGAAAGCAGTTAAATAACAATTTTCTGTACATTTAATTGGTATTGTGTGAAAATGCAAAATGAGGGCGAGCTGCTGTTGTGCAAAGCCAACAGTGGAGTGTCCAAATTGTCCCAACAACCTGCGATTATTTGCAATTTGTGGAGTATCTGTTCCAGAATCCAGACTGCTATACTTTTTTGAGCATGTCATTTTGCGGCTTTGCACAGTAACTTAGGTTTTGATGTGCTGAATCCACCATCCTGTACTGAATTGGCTATATGTTAATCAATAAGAAGTATTGACTAAAATTGATATGGGGTAGCGATTTGACATATTACTAGGACAAAAGGTTAATTTTGTGGCCAAACTTCCATTACAATCTTTACCAAAACTGTTGGGCACTGCCTAGAGTCAATGTTAGGAAGGGTGTCGGGCACCACCTAGAGTGAATGTTAAATCTAGTCCATTTTCACAAACCAGTGTTGAATTTTAATCTTGAGATGCTCTATAGATATCTTCTGTTTTTGGCACTGATCTTTGCCCTTGAAGTTTTATGGGATAAATAAGCAAGCACTTTGAAGCTATAGAGGAAAGTTGTGGGAGGTCTTGTGGCGCATTGGTAGCAGCCCCCTTCTGGGCCTGAAACTTCAAGTTTAAGCTGTATTTCAAGGCTTGACAGCCATGGAAGGTGACCCAATAGATTGATTATCAGCCTGTAAATCCTTCCAATATGTCTGGCAGACCAGAGAGTGGGAGTGTCTGGTCAGCCATATTGCAGAAGGCAACGGCAAACCACTGCAGTTCCAATGGAGTTTCATGATTGTCAGTGCCTTTGGGGCATGATACCTGAAGGAGGTGGAAGTGTTACATGATTGGAAGAAGATTGGATAGCTTGATTAATTGTGTGGCATTGCAAACTGCCACTCTGGGAGCAGGTTTCATATCTCTGCTTAGGTTTGGGGAGGTGGTGTGCTGGTGGTTGAAGAAGTGGGCCTTTTAGCTCCCCTGAACCTGTTCCACCATTTGGTGAGATCATGCCTAACTTGAGACTTAACTCCATATATCTGTCTTTGCCTCATGTTCCTTAATGCCTTGGTTTTGAACTTAATAGAGCAATTGATCCAGCATCAGTTGTTGCTTCCTTCCACCTTTTGTCTGTGGCAGTGTTTTAATTTTACTCCTGTAGAGACTGGCTGTATTTTTTTGTAGACAGTACCATCCTCCATCCCCGGCCGCTCCTAGTCTTAAACTTCCCAACCAGCAAGGTGCTTCTGTGTCTATCCTACCAGTTCCCTTAACTTCTGTCAAATCACCCTGAACCTGCTAAATTCCAAGGAATACAATGTGTCCATGTAATTTAACCCTTGTAGTCCAGCTATTCTGGTAAAACTATACTGCACTCTCTCTCTCCAAGGCTAATATTTCCTTCACTTGTGTGGTGGCTAAGGTATACTCCAGGTATTGCATAGCTGAAACATTACTTTTACCCCTTCATTCTAGTCCTTTAGATGTTCCAATGACATCTTGATGATCTATGTACCTGGACCCCGCAAGTGACTTTGGAACTTTTGTTTCTACTATTTTTAGGGCCAAAGTGGATGACCTCACGTTGGTTTTAATTGAAATCCATTTAACTGTTTTGCCCATTCACTTAATCTATCAATATATTTTTGTGATATTATGCCTCCATCTATATTGCTTACAAAGAACAATACTGCACAGGAACAGGCCCTTCGGCCCTCCAAGCCCGCGCCGCTCCCCGGTCCAGGATTGAATCCTGAATCCAGGATCCCCGCCCAATTTTCCAGCCTATCTACATACCAATATCCTATCCACCGAGCTGTCCCTCACAGCTACGATGCTTTGTTCATTACAACCTATTAACTCACCCCCACCCCCCCCCCCCCCCCATTCCAGACCATGTGATCTCCAGGGAGAGGCGAAAACCCAGAGTGAAAAACCCCAGGGCCAATATGGGGAAAAAAAATCTGGGAAATTCCTTTCCGACCCCCTGAGGCGATCGAAACGAGTCCAGGAGATCACAATGGCCCTGATCGGAAAATGCTTCCCAACCCTAGTCATTTCCACTTCCACGAACACCATCTGAATTCCTTGCCCCCGAGACAGGTTCCCAACTATCCGCAGTCTCGCTCTGTACTGGCACCAGCAAGATGATCATAGAATGAAGCCTTGAAACGAGAAACAAGGAACAATTAGCCCGCGCCGCTCCCTGGTCCAAACTAGACCACTCTTTTGTATCCCTCCATTCCCACTCCGTTCATATAGCTGTCTAGATAAGTCTTAAATGTTCCCAGTGTGTCCGCCTCCACCACCTTGCCCAGCAACACATTCCAGGCCCCCACGACCCTCTGTGTGAAATATGTCCTTCTGATATCTGTGTTAAACCTCCCTCCCTTCACCTTGAACCTATGACCCCTCGTGAACGTCACCACCGACCCGGGGAAAAGCTTCCCACCGTTCACCCTATCTATGCCTTTCATAATTTTATACACCTCTATTAAGTCTCCCCTCATCCTCCGTCTTTCCAAGGCGAACAACCCCAGTTTCCCCAATCTCTCCTCATAACTAAGCCCCTCCATACCAGGCAACATCCTGGTAAACCTCCTCTGTACTCTCTCCAAAGCCTCCACGTCCTTCTGGTAGTGTGGCGACCAGAACTGGACGCAGTATTCCAAATGCGGCCGAACCAACGTTCTATACATCTGCAACATCAGACCCCAACTCTTATACTCTATGCCCCGTCCTATAAAGGCAAGCATGCCATATGCCTTCTTCACCACCTTCTCCACCTGTGACGTCACCTTCAAAGATCTGTGGACTTGCACACCCAGGTCCCTCTGCGTCTCTACACCCTTTATGGTTCTTCCATTTATCGTGTAGCTCCTCCCTACATTATTCCCACCAAAATGCATCACTTCGCATTTATCAGGATTGAACTCCATCTGCCATTTCCTTGCCCAAATTTCCAGCCTATCTATATCCTTCTGTAGCCTCTGACAATGTTCCTCACTATCTGCAAGTCCTGCCAGTTTTGTGTCATCCGCAAACTTACTGATCACCCCAGTTACTCCTTCTTCCAGATCATTTATATAAATCACAAACAGCAGAGGTCCCAATACAGAGCCCTGCGGTACACCACTAGTCACAGGCCTCCAGCCGGAAAAAGACCCTTCCACTACCACCCTCTGTCTTCTATGACCAAGCCACCTATTATCTGTCGGCCAAAAATTGCCATCTCAATTTATCTATTCTATCTACTATCCAACCAGGTCACCAACTTGCCTTCAGTTCCATGAAGGACTTTATAGATATTCCTGCCTGCTTGTTTAATTATGCCTTAGATGCATATCCCCATTTGTAGTGAGATATTTTATATTATCTCTATTACCAATGTTTAGGTTGCTTGAATTTTGACTTTGATATCAAGTGCTGTTAATAATCTAATATTTATTTTTAGACTCTCCTAAGGCGTACATTGATAGAGGCCCACTAGATGATTCAAGTGGCCAGAAGAGAGTGTGTAAATTTAACCGTAAGTGGCTTAAGAATTGCTCTGGACTAGAAGATCCTTCTTATGGCTTTGCAGATGGCAGACCTTGCATTGTTGCGAAGCTCAACAGGATTATTAACTTTTATCCCAAGGTGAGGCTCCTTCAAGTTTAAATGATACTTTGCATGTGTAATTAAATAACCTGACTCAAGAAATGAAAGGCTGAGAGTCGGTCAATTTTTTTGGTAAAACACAAACTTTGAGATTTCTAAGGATTCCCAAGACACACTGACTGCAAAAAATCTGAGTTATGTGATGGCCAGTAAATTATAGTTGCAGTTTGACTTAAAGCATTTTAGCACTATTGACATAGTTTAGATCAGTTTAGTCATGATGGAATAAAAAAATATGGGTTGTTATAATCCAGCAGTTATAGTACCATATATTTTAAGCTGGCTCACTATTGATGAAAAGCTTACTTTTATTGCTGCTTGTATGTTGGGGTAGATCTTGCTAGAATGGGCATCTTCCTCCTGCATCGCTAGCTCAATTATCTGCAACAAGAGCATCTGGGCCCTTAGTGAAGAGATTTTTAGAGTTGGGAAAGAAACAGGGCAGAGAAGGAAAGTGAATTAGGTACAGTGGCCAATACAGGGAACACGATTTAGAGAAAAGCACTGGTAAAAGATTTTAAAATTTGACCATTTCGTTGCATGCAAGATTGCAATTGAACAGTTTAATTTTTTAAGTCAAAGATGTTGAATGATATTGCATGAACAATTGTGCTGTTAAACATACTTATTTGTGGTCTACCCCTAACTTCTGCAGTGAGTTGAAATTTAGTCTTTTGTGGGGTGAGCATTACTGGCAACGGCAGCATTTGTTTTTATTCGTATTTTCCCTGGAAGTGGACAACTAATGTGCAAGTCCAGTATGTTCTAAAGAATGATTGGTTGCAAAGCAAATGGAACATGAATTGACCAGATCTTGGAGATTTGCATTTGTGCTTCTCTTAATCCCCTCAATTTGCTCATTACCAAACCTGCGCAACAATAGCGCACTTTTCCAGCTAGATCCAGCCTTTCTCATTTATAAGAATGTATACTTTAACGAATTTTAGAGACATTTAAGTTGTGTAATTTATAATAGTTTTAAGTGGGTGTGATTGGTTGCTCAATATTTTTTCTTTTAGCCTCCAAAGAATAACACTGATCTTCCTGAAGAGTTGCAAGCAAATTATAATCAGTATCTTATTCCTATTCGTTGTGCAGCAAAGGTAAGAGATTTTGGTTTTGAACCAGGATGGAGAATGATAACTACCTGTTCTTTCTTCACTTTATCTATGCGTGAAGTGAACTTCTCTAGCTGCTCCCTTAATATGCAAATGTCTTTAGCATTCTGTTTTATTGTCATTCAACTGACGTTCTTTTCAGAGTAGGAATTATTGATTAGTTGGCCATTTATTGCAGCATGCCATGGATCACCAATTGATGTTTTTAGTGCTGTGAAAATTACACACGCATCACAATTTGAACGATGTATAGGAACCCTCTGCTTGGACAGGAAGTTGAGATTTGTTGAATGTTTCTTCTTTCTTCTGGAAGACCACTAGCTGAGAAGATTGCATTTTTAGTGTTGAATAGAGTTTCTGTTTAATGTGGTTCCCGAACTCCTCACTTGGAACTTGACCAGAGGAAATGGCTGTCAATTTGGAAAAATATATGCAAGCTGTGTCAAATTGATAAATTGATTTAAACAAGTTCAATATTTTGTTTTTAAGGAGCATGAGTAAACTAATTTGGTAATGCCTTTTTGACAAAGCTAGTTAACTTCCTTTTGAACAAGTGCATTTTTTTTAACCTGTCCTCCAAGCCACTCACCATCCTGAGTTGGAAACATATTGCTGTTACTTCACGGTCACTGGATCTAAATCCTGGTACTCCCTAACAGTGCTGTGGGTGTATATGGACTGTAGCAGTTCAGGAAGGCAGCTCACCACCTTAAGGGTAGTTAGGGATGGGCAATGAATGTTGGCCTAGCCGGCAAAGCCCACATACCAAGTTTCAAATGCAAAAAATTCAAAATTATTTTTCTTTGTTTGGTTCACATACCTGAACTATTGGGCTATAACTTCTGAGCTCCCCATTCTCAGATTAGTCAGGGTCCCAAAAGACTGACACTCCTGGCCTTTTCAGTTTGATGCCCATGGGCACTGCCTGGATCTTGCCTGGCTTGAGTCACATCAAGCGACAGTGTCAACAAAAAATATAAGTATTTGGGCATTGAGTGGCAGTCCAATGCTGATTGCCACTCCATGGAAGCTCGGGCTCATTGTGTTGCTGTGGCTCAGTAGGTAATACTGTCACCTCAGAATCACAAGTTCTGAATTCAAATTCCACTGGACTTGAGCATAAAAATCAAGGTTGCCACTCCAGTATGGTGCTGGGGGACAACTGTACTGTCTGAGGTGGCATCCGTTGGATGATATAATGAGGCCCCGTCTACCTGCTGTTAGATTTAAAAGATCCTGTGGCAATGTTTCGCAGAGGAGGGTTATCTTCAGTGTTCTGGCCTATGTTTATTTCTCTATCATCACAAAAAACAGATTAGTCGGTCATTATCATGATGTCTGTGGGAGTTTGCTTTGCACATTGGCTGCTACATTTCCCTACATTACAACAGTAACAGTTTCTAAAAGTACTTCATAAAGCACTGAAATTTCTGATGACTGAAATGTACTATCTAAATGTCAATCTTGTTCTTCAGCACTGAAATGGTTTTGTAATATTTAAGCCCTATATATGAAATCCTGCCATTTTTGTTTGCCACAGCTTCAGTGGCAGCATTAAAAAGAACTGCGCATGCATGTTTGAAAGTCATGATTTTCCATTTTGATTTCTGGCTGCTGCATTACTTCTCCCTTTATTTACCCACTTTTCACCTTGCCCCCTCCCTCTAAAACATTGATAGCATTGTTTTTAGAGGTGGTTTCATGGCAGAATGTTTGTAGCTGGTAAAACCTAGTGCAAAGTATTTCTCTTTTCCACAGCAGCAATATGCTGAGGTTGGGCATAGTTAACAAATGCAGTATAGTAAATCCAATGGGCAGTCAGAACAAAAGCAGAATAGCCAACTGGCTAACTAGTTGTCAATTAACTGTCCTAATTTTTTGTTTTACTATGTTTGCTTGTTTTTGAGTTTGGTCTTTTTCAGTTACATAACAGCATCTCTTCTGCAAAATGTTCCTCTATGTTTGGGGGAGGAAAAATCAGTATTGCAATATCAACTAGTTTTCTATCTCCCTTTCACAATTGGATCATGAAAGATTCAAATTGAGAAATGGGGTTCAGCTATAAAATGCTTGATTGACAAATCCTCCCATCTGCCTTAAAAATTGCAGTAAGGATTTCTCTAGTTTGCTTTCCTGCCTGCACCACCCCAGCCACCGGAGATGGCATAAATATTCATCCAATTTAATCTAAGTGGTAAACAGTCTAACCAAAGCCAGAATGATTTTTTAAAAAATGGTTGGATAGCCAGTAGTTGAGTTCAGTTTCTCTTTTCAAGAATGCATATCAAGTTCCTCCAAGCTACCTGGAGGATATGGCTTGGTAGAATGGCTTGGATTTACATAATGTTGCTCATGATTCAGATGAGTCTGGCATGAAGTTTGAGTAATGTAAATCGCTCTATTGCAGTGCTTGCTGCTTTTTAGAGATTCATTAATTACTTGGTGTCAGCGTGGATTTCAGCATTTGGCCACATAGCTGTTGAATAGTTTTAGCCTATCCTTCGCTTTCCACGAGTGGTGTTTGACCACCTTCAGTGATCCATGCACCTATGTACCCAGGTCCCTCTGCTCCTGCACCCCCTTAAGAATTTTACCTTGTCTGTCCATGTTCTTCCTACCGAAATGCATCACCTTACTGCAATGTGTCTGAAGTTCTACGTCGTTGTCCCTTCAGTTTACAATGCTTCCAAGTTTTGTGCCTTCTAAATTTCATATCAAATTACACACCAAGATCTAGATAATTCATATTTATCAGGAAAAGCAAGGGTTCCAATACTGACCTTTGGGTAACTCTACTACAAACCTTCCTCCAGCCTGAAAAAATCCATTGACCATTACACTCTGCGTCCTATTCTTTCGCCAATTTTGTATCCATTGTTGCTACCTTTTCCATGAGCTACAGTTTTTCTCAAGTCTGTGTGCCCATGCATCAAATGCCTTTGAAAGTCTGTGTACACTACATCAACAGCATTATCCAGACTGTTTCCGTTACTACTTCAAAAAACTCAAGTTAGCAAAACATGATTTATGATCTTTTATTTGTAACTTAGGATGTTGATGCTTATCACAGCTTAAAAGTACCTAAAGTTAGTTATAAGCAAACTACAAACAAATCTGTTGAACCAAAATAGAGCCTTTTAAAGGAGCAATTTAATTTGGAATCGTTGTACCTTTGTTGAGAGCATAGATTGCAACGTGGCGCATTGAGGAAATGCAGTTAGTAGGTTTTAAGAGTTTAAAATTAATAAATATTCAATCATTTTGCCAGTGGCTGACATCTATCTTTAATATTGTTCCTAGAGTAGTGCCAACATGTATGTATCTGAGTTTGCTTTTTATAAAGGCATGCAAACAGTGTATATTAAAGAATGAACTCTACTACTTGCATCACAGAAAATACATCAGGAATAGATGTTATTTTTTACCAAGTTGTCAGGAAGAGTGGAGAAAGGAGGAGAACTCTTATCCACGTGTTTGTTACCTCTTCAAGACTTGTTGGACTCATTGTAATTTTTGTTTTTTGGTTTCTTCAGAAAGAAGAAGACAGAGATAAAATTGGACCTGTGGAATACTTTGGCATGGGAGGGTTCGCTGGCTTTCCTTTGCAGTACTACCCATACTATGGCAAGCGTCTGCAGGAGAAATACCTCCAGCCCTTGGTTGCTATTCAGTTCATGAATATCTCACAAAACATGGAAGTGCGCATAGAGTGTAAAGTGTATGGTGAAAATATTAACTATAGTGACAAGGACCGCTCTCTGGGACGTTTTGAAGTAAAATTTGAGGTCAAGAGCTGATAACTGCATACTAGAATTTGCCCCTTATTTCAAATTAGTCTTGAACAAACTGTCATACATATGGGACCTACACTTAATCTATATGCTTTACACTAGCTTTCTGCATTTACCTAGGTATGTAACATAAAAGCAATAGTAGTACATATTTATTCTACTGTAAATGATACTACTTTGAGCCATGGGTGTGCCCATTACTGTAAATTATAATTCCACTAATGTGTAGCAGTCAGTGTTTCTGTCCTTGGGTATTGCTGCCTTGTGCCTCGTGTGGGTTTGAGTGTACAGTACTGTAGTGCATTCACTGGTCCTTCAAACCATGTTGCAGTTTTTGAGCAAGCTTTGCTTTCCAAGTTGTAAATACTCTGAAAATTGCCATGGTACTTGATTTTGTTTCTGTTATGCCCATGTGTATGAACATACTGCACTCTGAAGTTTTCGTGTAGGGGAGGGAGGAGAAATTGCATTTTCTTTTGGCAATGTTAAGTGTAGGGTGATGGGTTTTATTACACTTTCCTTTAGATCTGTTTAATCTTCAATCCATGTTGAGATCTGGGTCTGGCTATCAAGCTATTGTGATTAGTTATTAAAGTTGTTTGCTGGAACCATCACATGGTGGTGTCTATGAATGTTTTAACCATTTTCATGGAAGATTTTATATTTATGCAGTTGTAAAATTTTTCTGCAAAGTGTAATGTATAAAAGATACCAAAGTCACTGGTAAAATCATAATCTTTATTTTAAACCAATGCAGTAGGATGGTGTTCATGGTGTAAAATGCAATGTAACATCTGTAAACTTGTTGGGAGAACAATGCTCCACCTGATTTAAAACATCAAAAATAAAACTCATGAACCTACTGTCTTGAAACTTATTTCTTGAAATGAAGAACTCTCACTGATTTTCAGACCATGTTTTTCAACTGTCCAATATCTTGAAAAAATACTGCACCTAAAAATAAATAGTGCAAACTTTATGAAGTGCATATTTCTGAAGATAGCCAGTTAGAGTAAGAACTCAGCCAATAGCCAGTTTAAAACACAGGTGAGTCAGAATAGGTTCTTTGCAGGAACCATAAACATTGGCCAATTTTATAAATAAGCAGTTGACAGACTTTGTAACCCACTGGAAAATTGAGCAAATGAAAGTTGTGCAAACAGCCCCCCCCCGTTCCCCTAACTAGTACTTTGTGCTCAATGGACTTGAACTTAATTGACTGCCCCCTTGGTGTACGGATACAAGACAAAGAAAACATGGTATCTTGGATTATAATAACTGAAATTTTAAGCAAAATATCTCCTACACCACTAGCAGTGGTCTGTTGCTCCTGTAAGCAGGAGTTAATAGGCTAATCTGGTCTTATTTGGGTATATATTTTCTGGAGTTAGATATCTTAACTTGGCCTTGAACTCATTGCACTGCACATTTCTAAAGGTGATTTGATAATGCAAGGTCAATTGGGGGCCTAAGGTCTTCCCTCAGATCAATGAAATTGAGTGGGGGGTTGTGGGAAAGAGATGGAGATTCTGAACAAAGTACCTCCAGTTAGCTCCCTTGTATACTTTTTCTGCCTCCGTGAGCTTTTCTTGGAGGTGAGGTCCCTGTGGTGAGGGCTACCTGCTGTGGAGCTTCAGGCTTCCAATTAAGTGACAGCAATGCCCTAATTTGGCACAAAACAAATGTGGATTTGGGACCCAGTACTTATTGTATAGGGAAAAAATTAAGCCTTTGTCATCAAAAGGATCCCTAATTTTTACTCAATCCAGCAATTTCTTGAAACTCAAAAGGAGCTTGATAAGATTTCCATGAGGGTAACACATACTGTTTCAAATCATTCACCAATGAGGTGATTCACAGCCCACGGGATAACTTCCTTACTCCAAACTGCTGGATGATTTACAAACCAATAATAGCATGTATAACAATTCCTAAGCTAGCATGTAAAAATTTTGTAGATTTATTTGGTAGCTTGAAGGCTTTGACCTATACTAAACTTCAGTATAAAACAGATTGCTTATAGATAGCATAGCAAAGGAGAAAGCCCTTTCATTTAGGCTTGCCCTTGCTGGAGTAATCCAGGACAAACAGCATTATTTCCTAGTGTATATTTTTTCTCTTGAAACTTACCTAGGCTGGATTTCACCTGTCATTCACACCCGAGGGATTCTTTGGTTCTGCTGGCAGTGCACAACCCCAACCTGGTGTGGGGTGGCTTCAATGGGAAATGCCAGCACGACCAGAAAATCCCAGCAGTGAAAGGTATGCCGCCCCCTGCCATTGAGAAATATGTGGCTGGGAGCCTGGAGAATCCCACCTCTTGTCTTTGCATTGGGCACTGTGGTAAAGTATTCCCTCCCTGACCTGCCACTAATGGCCCCTTTCACTCACTCCCTCTTCTGAGACCTCTGGTCAAATAGACAATTAAGCCCAACTTAAAATTGGACACATTTAATATACAGTTAAACTACTGCGAGCAAGGCCTGATCAGCTGCAGACGAAGTCACCACAGTCAAAAGCCACTATAGCCCAAAACCTATCGGGAGGTACTCAGCCAAAAGAATAGAAAAATACATTGATTGTGTACTCCCTGCTATCAACCATATCCTGAACGAAGATACATACAGCTAGGATGGCCTGGCCTAACATCATTGGGTGCTGTGACCCTCATCCACCCTGTCACTCCATTGGCTGAAAGCCAGAGAACATTCCAGAAAGGCTTAGTGGTGGGGGTAAAAACAGTCATCTCAAAGACAAAATGCAGCAAAGGCCTGACCAAGTTACTATGACTTGGGATGATGCAAGAGGGCGTGTAAGATTTCACCATGTCAAGAAGACCCTAAGTTCATCTGTTGACGTGAGCTCAGTGAATTGAATCCAACAGCCTAATCGACTTCACCAGACCAGGTAGTATCTGTTTCTCAGGCAATTAGCCTAGTTTGGGGAAAGTGAACTTAATTTATTTTGTAAAAATTGTTTCTTTAACCTGAAAGTGTTTTTAATAAAGCTAAGTTCAAACCATAGTTCTGGGTAAATGTGTTTGAGTGACAAACTGGTCAAAGTGTCTATATAGAACATTTCTCAGACAACACCTCGCTCACAGTGAGTGTTCGGGATAGAGAGGGTCAGGATAGTGAGTGGGAAGTAAGCAGGAGTTTGTTATTAAACACATTAGCAACTGTACACAGTACACCAAGTGTACAGTTGCCAATGTGTTTGTTGTATATAATTACTTTTAAAATACTTGAAATTTTTCAATATCTCAATAGATCCACTGTGTGAATAGTATTTAGATACTACAGCCTCTTCTAAAATTGATTCACAGTTATCTGCATTAAATTGCATTGACCAGTCTATTTAGGTCATCCTCAAATCTTGTTCACTATTTAAATGTTGCAAAATTTTCTATCATCTTCAGAACAAAATTTCAATATCAAAGTCCAGGTCATAGAATCCCACAGCGCTAAAGAGGCCATTCAGCCCATTGAGTAGACACTGACCACAACCCCATAACACCATGCATTTACCCTAGCTAGTCCCCTTGACACCAAAGGACAATTTAGAATGGCCAATCCACCTAACCCACACATCTTTGGACTGTGGGAGGAAACTGGAGCACTCGGAGGAAACCCACACAGACATAGGGAGAATGTGCAAACTCTGCACAGACAGTGACCCAAGCCAGGAATCAAACCCAAGTCCCTGGTGCTGTGAGGAAGCAGTGCTAACCATTGTGTCACCGTGCCCCCAGATCATTGATATCAAACAAGTAAAGCACGAGTGCTAATATCAACCCCTGCATAATTCTCTCTAATCATAAAAACATCTGTTCACCACTACTCTCTGCCTCTGATCTCTTAGCCAGTTGTGCACCTAAGTTACCACAGTCCCTTGCATGCATTGTGCTTCTATTATTCTTTCATGGGATGTCACTCAGAAGGCCTGCATTAACTGCCCATCATAATTGTCCTCGAGAAAGTGGTGGTACTCTACCTTCTTGAACCAGTGCAGTCCTTGTGGTGTAGTAACTCCCACAGTGCTGTTAAGAATAAGAGTTTCAGATTTTTGACCCAATGGCAGTGAAGGAATGGTGATACAGTTTCGAGTCAGTATGGTGTGTGGCTTGGAGGGGAACTTCCAGGTGGTGGTACTCCCATGTAACTGCTGCCCTTGTCATAGGTGGTAGAGGTCATGGATTTGGAAAATAGAAGGTGCTCTCAAAGTTGGACTGGCAAGTTGCTGCAGTGTATCTTATGGATCAGTGATGGGCACTCTAAGTTCGTGACTGGGCCGTATGAGTGGCCCTCCTTCATCTCAGTGAGCCACAAGATTGAAATCGGGCTTGTTCACTAAGCATGATTCCATGAATAAGATTAAATACTTGTCAAATATTTCATAAGTTATAGAAAATGCTTAATAATTTAGAACTATCAACTTAAAATGGTAAAAACAAATTAAATATTTCCACTTTGGATGGAGAGGGAGTGCAAAGCTTTCACAGTCGATATTGTGTGCAATCAGCATGCATCTCACTTCACTTGCCCTTGCTTTACATGGGTTACATGCAGTCATACCCATAGGTTAAAAAAATTACACGGACAGAAACCAGCAGAATGTAGCAACCCTGTGCATTGGATAACAAAATGTCTCATGGGCTGCACTCAGAACCCAGTTGGGCCATATATGGCCCCTGGGCTGCAGGTTGCCTATCACTGTTATTGAAAGTCCACACTCCTGCTACTGGGTGCAGGTGGTGGAAGGAGTGAATGTTTAAGGTGGTAGAAAGAGTTCAACATGCTGGATGGGGTGCCGAATAAGTGGGCTTATTTATCCAGCATGATGCTGAACTTCTTCAGTGTTGCTGGAACTACAATCATCGAAGCAAGTGGAGAGTATTCCATCACATCCCTAACTTGTGTCTTGTAGATAGTAGACAGCTTTTGAAGAATCAATGGTAAACTCCAAGCTGCTGATGGTGGGGTTTCAGCGAAGGTAATGCTGTTGAACATCATGGGGAGATGGTTAAATTCTCTCTTGTAGAAGATGGTTGTTACTTTGCATTTGAATGGAGCTCAGATTACTTGCCACTTATCAACTGAAGACTAAATATTGTCTAGGTCTTGCTGTATGGTATTTTAGCACAGTTTGCTTCAGCATCTGATGGGCCAGCATGTTACTGAACACTGCAATCATTGGGATTGGGTGTGGGTTATATCAGGCTGTTACTTGATAAGTCTGTATGACAGCTTTCCCAATTTTGGCACAAATCCCAAGATCGTTGGAGGAGGACTTCGCAAGGTCGACTGGGCAGGGTGTATTTCATCAAATGCCTTTGTAAAATTTAGATACAAAACACTGACTGCAATACCTAGGGGAGGTGATGGCCTAGTGGTATTATCACTAGACTATTAATCCAGAACCTCAGTTACTGTTCTGGGGACCTGGATTCAAATCCTGCCATGGCAGATGGTGGAATCTGAATTCAATATTTTAAAAAAATCTGGAATTAAGCATCTACTGCTGACCATGAAACCATTGTTGATCTCCAGAGCCACAGCAATGTGGTTGACTCTCAACTGCCCTCTGAAATGGCCAAGCAAGCCATTCAGTTCAAGGGTAACAAATGGTGGCCATGTCCCACGAATGAACAAAAAAAAAACCTTCATTGATTCTCTCTGTTACGTCCTGAACAATGTCAGTTTAGTGAGACAAAATTTGCCTTGAACAAATGGGCTGGATCCCCCTTGTTCTGAAAATGAGAATTTTATTCTTGATAGGGGCCTTGAGTAGGTTTTCCTGCTAACTGATATTTGATAGATTGGCCTGTTACTGCCAGATGTATTCTTCCACCGCCCCTTCCCTACGCACGCACACACGTCCCCTCACTTTTTCAACAGGGCTGTAACAAACCTCCAGTTATCTGGCACCACTTCCACATCTAAAGAGATTGAAAGATTGTTGTCAGAGTTTCTGCTGTCACGACTCTAGCTTCCCTTAGCATCCTAGCTTAGACTTGTTATTAGCTTTTATATAATCACAGGAAATATAGTTGCAGAACTCCCTCCCCAACAGCTGAGTGCATGCGTACCTATACCACAGGGACTGCAGCACTGAAAGAAGGCAGCAATCACCACCACCTTCTCAAGGGAAATTAAGGATGGGCAATAACTGCTGGCCTAGCCAGCAATGCCAAGTTCCTGTAATGGAATAAGAAAACATTTTTGCTTTAAAGACCTGTGAGGTTTAAAGTCTTTTAATAGCCTCTACCAACCTGTTTCACAAAGTGCCGAGCTTGCCTGTAAGATATTGGACCTTCAGTTACAATAGCCATCAGGGCCTGTCTACACAATCAGCTGATCAGTTTTTCATGGAAACCTGCAATTAATCTGGGTTTGACCTCGGCCATCTGAATTTACCTGAACTCCAATTTCATTTCAGAATGTGAAAGGTTTCCTTCTTCACTGAAGTCCTTAGGACATGTCAACTGCTAACTATTTTGTTTGGTTTTAATATTTGTAGAAGTACACTGCTATCTTTAACTGTATTTTTCTTTGGCGTGTGTTTTGTGTAATGGACGTGGTGATAGACCTTTTCAGGGTGAGTTTGTGAATAAATAATACTCCTTGTTTAAATCCATGGAAGTTTGCTGCTGGTGGCTTTTTAATTGACAAAATTGACATCAATTGACATCAGTCTTATTAAAATTAAATGCACTGATTATACACGGAAAGAAGGAAATGAGAAAGTCCATAATGTATCTTTTTAAAAGTCTTTATGAGGATCATAACACATTTAGTAAGATAGTAAAAGATGATAGCAGAAGCCACTTCTTTAAAAGTAGATTTTCTGCTTGTATTTTTTTTACAAAAGACAAAGATTCTCTTCCAGGTGAATTTTCTTTTACTACACTTGCATTTTCTGAGTCCTTACATCAATGGATTGTTAATCTCTGCGCAATTAGTTTTCTGCAGTCTTTGTAAATCAGTTTCATATAAGCCCAATTACATGTAATTCTGTCCATTTAAATCTATGGAATTTGCTGAAAACGTACACCTTGGTAACGGTAGATCAGCAGTATATGCCATCATGGAACAGAAATTCCAGCAAATGATAGCATTAGGCACTTGTGCCGTAATGTATATCCTGATATTTTTACATCCTTTGCCAAAAGTAATTAGAAAAATAACTAGAGATCCCCTTGAATTAGTATCAGTGGTGAACTTGCTGCATTTGTGTCGAGCTTTTTTTGTGCTTTTGAGTAACTTGCTGCTTGCGCTTGCTCTGGTTGTATTCTCTGATTCCTTTTGCAGATAGCTTTTCTCGGAGTTGTTTTTCATCAGTAAGGGATGTGTAAGGAGATAGTAGATTACGCCCGAGTGTGATGGAGACTAAATGAGGAGCGAATTAGGTCCACAAACTAAATTCTGCTAAGTCTTCTTCGGGTTTAAATATAGATTACGAATCAAGCTCTCACACAGAACTAATAACCTTCAAGTAAGTTAGACAAGCTTGTTAAACAGGGAACTGTCTGGTAGTGGCAGTTATCTGAATCAGCTGAAAACAGTTGATTCAATTCATGTTAATTACAGTGGCAGGAAGCTAAACTAGCTAGTGACTCATCAGACGGTTCATAATCAGTAAGGGGCATGCAAGGAGACAACATCCAAGTGAGTAGCAAATTAGGTTCATGTGAGAATTTGGAGCACAATTTCTTTTAAAGTTAATTTATTAGTGTCACATGTAGGCTTACATTAATGTAGGCTTATATTAGGGCGGCACGGTGGCACAATAGTTCGCACTTCTGCCTCTGTGCCAGGCACCTGGGTTCGATTCCCGGCTTGGGTCACTATCTGTGTGGAGTTTGCATATTCTACCCATGTCTGCGTGGGTTTCCTCTGGGTGCTCTGGTTTCCTCCCACAGTCCAAAGGTGTGCAGGTTAGGTTGGTTGGTCATGCTAAATTGCCACTGAGTGTCAGGGGGATTAGCCGGGTAAATGCATGGGGCTACGGGGATAGGGGCTGGGTGGGAGTGTGGTTGGTGCAGACTCAATGGGCTGAATGGCCTCCTTCTGCACTGTAGGGATTCTATGGTTAACAGCGCAAGGAAGTTACTGTGAAAACCCCTTAGTTAAAGCACTCTTGACACCTGTTCGGGTACACAGAACTTAGCATAGCCAATGCACCTAACCAGCACGTCCTTCATACTGTGGGAGGAAACCGGAGCACTCAGAGGAATCCCACGCAGACACGGGAAGAATGTGCAGACTTAACACAGACAGTGACTCAAACCCTGGTGCTGTGAGGCAGCAGTGCTAACCACTGTACCGCCCCAGAAGAAAAAGAGGTGTGGTATGCATAGGAATTATTCTAAATTGATTAAGAAAGTAATTAACTTATGTAACTTACATTAAATAAATAACATAAGTAACAATGTCAGGACAGGTGTTATGCTATGAAATGTAGGAGCTTTTAGACATCAAGGTGGTCCATGACAAACAGGACTGCAGAGAGTGTAAGCAGCTAGAGGATTTCTGAATCAGGATGCTTGATCTGGAAGTCTAATTGCAGACACGACGCAACAAAGGGAGAGGGAGAAATAACTGGATACTTTGTTCCAGAAAACGATCACACCTCTTAGAATAGTGTTGTCTGTTTTGCTCACCAGTGAGGGAAAGAGGATGTGACCATGAGTGAGGCAGGTAAAGGGACCAAGCAGACAAGATTGGGGAAGCTCAACAGAACTACCCCTCAGTATTCAGGATGCAATCCTTGTAGTCCTGCAGCCACATTGGGGGAGTCCAGAACTAGAGGTCATAGTTTGAGGATAAGGGGTAAACCTTATAGAACTGAGGTGAGGAGAAATTTCTTCACTCAGAGGATGGTGAATGTGTGGAGTTCACAACCACTAAATGTAGTTGAAGCCAAACATTATCTGATTTCAAGAAGAAATTAGATACAGCTCTTGGGGCTAAAGGATCAAGGGATATGGGAAGAAGGGGGGAAATCAGGATATTGAATTCGATGATTAGCCATGATTAAGATGAATGGCAGAGCAGGCTTGAAAGGTTGAATGGTCTACTCCTGCTTCTAGTTTCTCTGTATCTCTGTAATGGCTACCAGATCATATATATTTACTTCAATGTGCACTATCAATTCATTTACTTTGTTATGAATGCTATGTGCGTTCAGATAGAGAACTTTTAGTTTTGTCTTTTTGTAATCTTTGTGCATCTGGTCTTCACTGTTGGTGCATTCTTAGGGGTTTTTTTTCTCACTGTCCCTTCCTGCCTTCTCTGACCCTCATTTCCCATGTTACTATTTTGCTCTACTGCCTTGTCTCTACCCTTGATGAAAGTGTGAAGTGTTCACTTTGGCAGGAAGAATAAAAAAAGCAGAGTATTAATTAAACAGAGAAAGGCTGCAGAATTCTAAGGTGTAAATGGATCTAGGTGTCTTAATGCTCAAGTCACAAAAAGTTAGCATGTAGGTTTAAGTAATTAAGAAAACTAATGGAAGGCTTAAATCACGGGTAGATAGTGTTTAAATCACGGGTAGATAGAGTTTAAATCACGGGTAGATAGTTTTCTGATCGATAAGGGAATTAGGGGATATGGGGAGCAGGCGGGTAAGTGGAACTGATTCGCTTCAGATCAGCCATGATCTTGTTGAATGGCGGGGCAGGCTCGAAGGGCCAGATGGCCTACTCCTGCTCCTATTTCTTATGTTCTTATGTTCTATCCTTTATTAAGAGAGGAATTTTAATTTATTAATGTCACAAGTGGGCTTACATTAACACTGCAATAAAATTGTGAAAATCCCCTAGTCACCACACTCCTGCGCCGAGTAAGGATGTTATGCTTCAATTATACAGGGCATTGGTGAGACCATGGGGGCGATTCTCCCAAAAGTGCTGAATTGGTGAGAAAACTGTTCGAGATCATGGCTGTTTTTTCAGTGCACCTTCTCACTCGAATCTCCCCACTCTGTGCACTCTAGAGGTCACATCGTGAATCTCATTAAAAACCCAAGGGGGCGGGGCCTATTCACGCCTGACAGTCTGACAGTTCCGGAACTCTGCGCATGCACAGTGGCCTCGATCTGTCAGTCTCCCCATTTGCTGGCCAGCTTGATCGCTGGCCAACCCGGGACCATCACAGTGCTGCCCCTCCAGCAACCCCCCCACGACCTGATCACGGCCCCCTTAACAACTCCCGCGCCAGCCCTGACTCCCCCCCCTCCCCCCCGTCTCCCCCCAATGTCCAGCCCACCTCCCAGCAGTGGTGATCCTCCCACCCCCCCTCACCCTGACAGACCCCTCAGCCCGCCCCGATCGTTGGTCTCCCTCCAGCCCAGACAGATTCCAATGCAGAGTGGCAGCGGGACCACCACCCCCACTGATCGCCTCTAGGCCCCGCCCACAATAGGTCCGGCCCCCATGGCACTGCCTGATGCTCACTGGGCAGTGCCAAGGTGCCTCCTGGGCATGGGCACTTTGCCCCTTGAGCAGTGCCAGGGGCACAGGCTGGTACTGCCAGGGTGCCCATGCCCAGGGGGCACCACCCTCCCGTCACCCGACCCCTTGGGGGGCCCCAATTGCCCCCCTTCATTCCAGCGGGGTCTCCTGCTAGTTTCCCGAACATGGGGAGCTACTCTAAACCCCGCCAGAATGAGTACTCCTGGCAGGGTGGGAGATTCTATCAGGCATGTCATTATTGGGCCCGTGCCGGGCCCAATAATGACATGCAAAACATATTTAAACGACATTAAAAAAGATTCAAATGACTTAGCTCTCTTCCCGCTGGTCTCCAGCGCAGTCTGGACTGCGACTGTTCCCTGCATGCGCAAATCCTGGAAAAAGGCCGATGACGCGATTCTCCCAACCGGACCTGCCAGAAAAGTTGCAGATCACGATGGGAGAATCAGACCCATATCTCAAATAATGTGTGCAGTTTTGGCCTCCTTTTTAAGGAAGGATGTAAATGCATTGGATATGATTCAGAGGAGGTTTACTAGATACCTGGTGTAAAGAAAATTAATTTAAAAAATACTACTGTGATATACTCTGAAGCTGACTTGTAGGGGCTGTGTGTGTATGGTTAATTTAATTAAGGTGAAGACAGTTAGGATGCAAGGTGTAAAGCAGGGGTATGAAGTGGTGCTGACCAAGCTGAGATGGGTACAAGTAATAATAAACCTAGATTGAAATTTGCATTAGGAGGTTGGTGAGGATCTGGTCTTTTAACTGTTGAATTTCAAAGAGAAATAAAAAGGAGACTTACAACTGGGAAAGATCATTAGTGAATAAAGCAAAGTTATTAAGTTTATTTTACTCAAAAGTAGTAGCCATTAGGAAAACATGAAAGATGTTTATATTCTGGGAAAGGTAGAGGAGAGCAATGGGTTTCAAGATGAAAGAGAAAAAAAACATATTTAAGGAGAGGATGGAAGCTATGCAAAGAAGAGTGGTCATGTGACTTTCTGCAGTAAGCTGCATGAAACAGCTGTGAAAGAAGCAAAGTGAGCCTTCTCTAGAAACCCCAGAGAAGTGTCTGATTGTTCCAGAAAGCAGAGTTTTGTTTAGAATATTGGATTTTCACTGTCAAGTAAAAGGGAGAGAGAATCCCTATGACATACCTGCCCATTGCAATAGTGGGTGCCATAAAACCATAAGAAATAGGAATAGGCTGTTCGGCCAGTTGAGCCTGCTCCACCATTCAGTTGGATCATGATTGATCTGACATTCCTCATGTCCACTTTCCTGCCCTTTCCCCGTAACCCCATATACTCCATTTTACCAATTTTATCCACACACTTAACCTATCATACCTCTTTGTATCTCTCTCGCAATTTGCCTTTCCAGCTATTTTTGTGTTATCTGCAAATTTGGCTACAGTACATTTGCTTCCTTCCTCCAAGTCATTCATATATATGTAAACAGTTGTGATCCCAGCACTGATCCTTGTTGAACCTCACAGGTTACAGATTATCAATCTGAAAAAGAAACCCTTACCCCACTCAGTTTCCTGCCCACTAGCCAATTTTCTGTCCATACCAATATACGACCTCCAACACCATGACCTAGATTCCCTACAGTGCAGAAGGAGGCCATTTGGGCCATCAAGTCTGCACCGACCACAATCCCATCCAGACCCTATTCCCGTAACCCCACATATTTACCCTGCTAATCCCCTCACACTAGGATCAATTTAGTATGGCCAATCAACCTAACCTGCACATCTTTGGACTTAACCTTTTGTGAAGTACCTTGTCGAACACCTTCTGGAAGTCCAAATACAACACGTCTACTGGTTCCCCTCTGTACACTCTGGTTAAAACTCCCTCAAAAAACTCAAAAATTAGTCAGACATGATTTCCCTTTCATGACGTCATGCTAACTTTGCTTGATTAGATTCTCTAAATGTGCTGCTATTACATCTTTGTGCCTTGCAGTAAAATTACTGGAATCTATACTGTATGTAAAGAGACCGTTGCCAAAAAAATTGATGTTTATTTATGAGTCTAACCAAGTAATATTTTGGGAAATGTTTGTAAGACTGATTTTCACCTGTATGAATGTAATCTCGTGTGTTTAAGTTTTGGAGATTTTAAATATATCAAAACATTTATTAACATATTTAAAATCTCCAAAAGTAGAATAGGAGTTTATGACTCCTGACCCCAATGCATGTTCCTTCTTGAAACAAAATATAAATTGAAAATCGTTGTGATAGCTTGTCCAAGTTTCCCTGTGAAATTTGGTCAGCCTGGCAATTAGCACCTGCCATATCATAACATTGGAATGAACGGGTGTCTTAAGAGGAAAGATTGGACAGATTAGGCTTATTTCCACTGGCGTTTAGAAGAATGAGGGCTGACTTGACTGAAGTACATAAGATCCTGAATGGTCTTGACAAGGTGGGCGTAGAAAGCATGTTTCCTCTTGTGGATGAGTCCTGAACCAGGGGGCACTGTTTTAAAATTAGGGGCTGCCTTTTTAGGATAGGTATGAGAAAAAATGCAACTTTGGAACACTGCCTCAGAAGGCGGTGGAATATTTTATTTTATGGAATACATCTTTAAAGGCAGAGGTAGATTCCCTTGCCCAACTAGAATCTAAGATAATCGGGGGTAAATGGGAATGCGGAATTCGAAATGCAAACAGATCAGCCATGACCTTATTGAATATCAGAGCAGGCTTGAGACTGAATGGCCGACTTATGCTCCTGTTTAGTGTGTTTGTTCATTAGCAGTAACCCATGTTCAGCGTATGAATTTCAGAGAACATTTCAATAGCAATGATATATTTAGTGAAATAATTATTGCAGCGAAAAAATGTAGGTACGATTGTGTGTCTAGCACCCAGTCAACTTTGTCTCAAAAGCCAAAATTGCAGACCTAACTACAACTGCACGACATCCAAAAACTTCATGACAGTGTCTACACTATTATCTGTTATATTATTTTGTGAAAAAAATAAACATCTCCTCATTAGTCCCAAGCCTAACTAATACCCAGAACCAAATTAGTTGTTCTCACCCCTGATGTGCTCCCAGTGCAAGTAATCCGATTAGACAGACAATTCAATCCAGTCCCTGGCATTATGCAGCAAGATGCACAATTACTTCATAAACTACTTTTAGGAATATATACTCATACAAAATAATATAGTGTAGTCCTGCAAAGAAAATACAAAACTAATATCTTCAACCAATTTAGTTCATGTACTTCCAAGCTTTGTGATCATTTTAGTTATTTACCTCACGTGTATAAATGATGAGTTATAGATGACACAAAGTAAATCCTCTTCAACTTGACTGCTCCAGTTCTAAGGTCAGGCCATTTATGGTATTATAAATCATGTCCCCTAACAGCTGATCATCAATTTGTTTACATATCAGTTCTGTTCAATATATTATTTAAAATGTCATAACTTGTATAGGTATTATGATATACATGGCAGCAATTAGGTTAGAGTGCAATAAAGTGCCACTGTTATCCACCTTAGGGCAGAACACTGGTTAGCACTGCTGCCTCACAGCACCAGGGGCCCAGATTCAATTCCAGCCTTGGGTGACTGTATGTGTGGAGTTTGCACGTTCTCCCCGTGTCTGTGTGGGTTTCCTCCAGGCGCTCCAGTTTCCTCCCAAATATGTGTGGATTAGGTAGATTGGCTATGCTAAAAATTGCCCCTCGGGGGACCAGCAGGATAAATACGTGGGGTTAAGGGGTTAGGGCCTGGGTGGGATTGTTGTCGGTGCAGGCTCGATGGGCTGAATGGCTTCCTTTTGCACTGTATGGATTCTATGATCTATTTGGGTTGAAACTAGAAATACTGATTTTTCCTTAAAGCATTCTCCAAAGCAAAATTGATTAAATTATCAAGGAGAATTAATATCGACTACACCTACATCAACTATAGAGCTTATCTGTTAACTAGATCTTTGTTTACCTCCAGAACTCCATCTTCAGGAAGGTCAGTGCAATGAATCGCATTTTGAACTTTGCTTTTTCCAAAAAGGGCACGCAAACTGCGAGGTCGTAGATGGCGAGCAATTTCCTGCAGAATGAAAATCCAAAAGCCATATTTACAACTTATACTTCCACCCCCCACTGTTACTCTGTGATTTAATCGGTAAGGGAATTAGGGGTTATAGGGATCAGGTGGGTAAGTGGAACTGATCCACTTCAGATCAGCCATGATCTTATTGAATGGCGGGGCAGGCTCGAGGGGCTAGATGGCCTACTCCTGCTCCTATTTCTTATTTATCACAGTATCATTAATAGAAAAAAAGAGAAAAAATATTTTAAAAACTATATAAAAGTTTGTAGTCGGTTATAGGAAGGCACTTGTGACGAGGGATTTAAAATTAAAATTTTCAACAATCTTGGTGAAAAACAGTGCAGCAATGAGTCAGTTCCATTCTCTGGGACTTGAGTATAAATCCAGTCCCAATGTCTCCAACTGCAGGATTGCTAATTTCAATTCCAAGGCAGTTTGACTCCCCAGAGGGAGGAGATTAAAAATTCTTCCAATCCTCAGCATAATTCACCTTAATCAACACATTACAGACACCAGTTTAAATCTTTAGAATGACAATATACCTTTTTCTTGGTTGTTTACATTCCATCTTCCATAAATAACTAAGCTATTTTTATACCTGCAAGACTGTGTCTCTTCCAGCATCGTAGCAGTGCACAGCAATACTAAATATCCCAACTTTCACATTAATTCAGGTGAGGTTAGTCATTGGTCCATCTTAGCTCATCCATCCAGAATTAAAATCTGATGCCCTACCAGGATCCAGTAACTTCCTCGGAATAATTATCAGTGCTTTATATGTCTCTGCCTTACTCTCGCTCAGCTCTCTGGGTCACATACATTCCATGTCTAAACAATTATTTGTTTTGATTCCTTTTAGCTGTTTTAGGATTTACATCTCATTTACACCAAAACCAATTATTTTATTTATAGTATCTAAGCTCGAGGAGGACAAGTTGTTTTTGAATATTTGGAATTTTAGTTTGAATTTTGTGTGCATCTTATATTATTTTTACCTCTACCCCGACATCTCTTCCAGTGTTATTGTACTGAAATAAATTTTACTGAAATGCTTAAACTCTGTTATTCCTGTTTCTCACGTCTTCTGTTGCCACTCCGATCACGTGTAAATGTTTTCAGAAATGTAAGAGATATATGGAAAAGATATAGTCCCCTGCCCCCCCATAACCCCAGGTACTTACTATAGCTAATCCACCTAACCTACACATCCTTGGACACTAAGGAGCAATTTAGTACAGCCAATCCACCCGAACTGCACATCTTTGGACTGTGGGAGGAAACCAGAGCACCCGGAGGAAACCCACACAGACACAGGGAGAACATGCAAACTCCACACAGACAGTGACCCAAGGCTGGAATCGAACCCAGGTCCCTGATGCTGTGAGGTGTCAGTGCCACTGTAGAGTGTGCTATCATCTCAGTGGACAGAGGATGCAGTTACAAGGTAAAGAGTAAGCATTGACAATTTCCTGAATACATGTGGACATTAAGCATGTATAATGGAAAAAGTTGACAGTAAAGTGTCCAAAAAATGACAATAACAAATAGTATTTTCTGAATAGGATGTGCAGTAGTATGTGCAGATAGATATATAATGGTTGCTTGGATATGGATAGCTTTATTAAAGTAAAAGTCACATACAAGGTCCTGGGGGCCCTATGGGACAGTCTGAAGTGACACATTTTGGTGGAAGAATGACGAGGAACATGCTAAATGGTACAATTTAAAGGCAGTGCAAGAAGAGACAATTCTGAGGGGGTTCATTCACAAGTTCTTGAAGGGAGCAGGATAGTTAACAAATCAGTTGATAAAATATATGGTATTCTGAGCTTTCTAAATAGAGGCATATAATACAAAGTCAGGAAGTTATGCTAAACCGATATGAAACACTTTGTTGAAGTTCATGATTTTTTTTCCAATTGTTGTCTTGGGTGGGAAATGCAGAGTGCAGCCTGCCATGCCTTGCCTGTCTTTCCTGCCAAACTTTCAAGTACTTTCAAAAATAAATGGAAGGCGGCAGTGCCAATGTAATGCCTGGGCATCACCCTCTCCCCCGGGGGCTGTGCTTACCTGTGCGCCTCTGGCAGGGACCATTTGCCTGGTCCCCATTGGTCCAGAGCTGTTGTAAACCCTGCCGGCATGACATTACGCGATGGGGCGGGGGAATTTCTTACGTGGAGGGATAATACTTGCTTGCTAATGATATTTAAATGTTTTATTCTGTCCTTCATGGCTGGAACCCCATTGACAGGGGGCAGGGACAATGTCAACGGGAAATGCTGCTGGCATGAAAGCTATTTGGGGATTCCCATTGGATTCTCCGCACCTGCCCGCTGAAAACGGGGGTGGAAAATCCCTCGCACGGTGTCCAATTTTGGGTATCACACTTTAGAAAGTAGTGAAGGCTTTTTTGAGCAGAGAAGGTAAAAAAGAGATCTGTTAGAGGTGATTACAGTCGTGATGAGTTTAGATAGAGGAAATGAAGACAAATTGTTTCCAATGGTAGGGCGTTGGGGAACAAAGAGATCTAGGGGTACATGTTCATAGCTCCTTGAAAGTGGAGTCACAGATGGACAGAGTGGTGAAGAAGGCATTCGGCATGCTTGGTTTCATCGGTCAGAACATTGAATATAGGAGTTGGGACAGCCTTGTTGAAGTTGTACCAGACATTGATTGGTATCATAGATCATAGAATCATAGAAACCCTACAGCGCAGAAAGAGGCCATTTGGCCCATCGAGTCTGCGCCGACCACAATCCCACCCAGGCCCTACCCCCTTATCCCTACATATTTATCCACTAATCCCTCTAACCTACGCATCACAGGACACTAAGGGGCAATTTTAGCATGGCCAATCAACCTAACTCGCACATCTTTGGACTGTGGGAGGAAACCAGAGCACCCGGAGGAAACCCACGCAGGCACGAGGAGAATGTGCAAACTCCACACACACTGACCCCAAGCCGGGAATCGAACCCAGGTCCCTGGAGCTGTGAAGCAGCAGTGCTAACCACTGTGCTACTGTGCCACCCAAGTGTGGTAAGGCCACACTTGGAATACTGTGTGCAGTTCTGGTCACCCTATTATAGAAAGGATATTATTAAACTAGAAAGAGTGCAGAAAAGATTTACTAGGATGCTACCGGGACTTGATGGTTTGAGTTATAAGGAGAGGCTGGATAGACTGGGACTTTTTTCTCTGGAGCGTAGGAGGCTGAGGGGTCATCTTATAGAGGTCTATAAGATAATGAGGGGCACAGATCAGTTAGATAGTCAATATCTTTTCCCAAAGGTAGGGGAGTCTAAAACTAGAGGGCATAGGTTTAAGGTGAGAAGGGAGAGATAAAAAGTGTCCAGAGGGGCAATTTCTTCACACAGAGGGTGGCAAGTGTCTGGAACAAGCTGCCAGAGGTAGTAGTACAGGCGGGTACAATTTTGTCTTTTAAAAAGCATTTAGATAGTTACATGGGTAAGATGAGTATAGAGGGATATGGGCCAAATGCGGGCAATAAGGATTAGCTTAGGGGTTTAAAAAAAAGGGCGGCATGGACAAGTTGGGCCGAAGGGCCTGTTTACATGCTGTAAACCTCTATGACTCTATAAGATTGATAACAAGAGGATACAGATTTAAAATGCGATTGGCAAAAGCATTGGGGCATCACAAAGAAAACCTTTTTTGCACAAGATGTGGTTTGGACTTAGAATACACTCGTTGCCTGATAGAAAAGTGAATACAAATTCAATAGTACCCTTCCAAAGGCAATTGGATATGTACTTCAAAGGAAAACAAATGCTCGAATATGGAGAAATAATGGGGAAATGTGACTAACTAGATTGTTCTTTGGAAGAGCAAGCACAGACATGGTGAGCTGAAAGGCCTCATTCTCTGCTCTAAAATTTTGTGATTCAATATGTTGTAAAAGCTAGTCTCAGTAAAATTGACCTTGAAGTAGTCAGATTGCTGTAAAAATCCAAGGATATTAATGTCCTTGAGGAAAGAAATCATCCAACGTCTTCTAGTTTATATATGACTCAGGTCCCACAAGAACGTGGTTGACTCTTAACTATGGTCCAGCAAGCCACTCAGTTGTGTCAAACTATTACCTCAGCAATGTGCAAGGTCCAATACCACCTTCTCAGAGCAACCAGAGATAGGCAATAAATGCCAGCCTTGCCAGTATCACTGACATTGAGAGAATGAAAAGGTCCTAACATGCAGTCCAATGCATTGTTTACATTCCTCCATTTTGAAAACATGCCAGTTATAACTCTCCATTTTCTGTCTTTTAGTCAAATACCCAACTGTGCTATCATGTTCCAGCATGGCTGTGATGAATTTCACTTTCCGTACATTGCTTAGGTCACTAAGGAACAACAGGTCAAGGTAAGCACTGCCTCTCCTAATCTCTTTGATGCTTAGGTCATGATTACATTTACTAGCTCAGGTTCTAAAAGAGTTTATATTTGGTTGATGGAAGTCACCCATTAAAATAATATTCCTGTGCTCAAATAACTTCTCTTTACAGATCAAATAGATCTTTCTGTGATGATTTCAACTGCAGCTTGAACCATTATATGAATACTAACTGGATCATGGAACATTTTGCCACAACAAATGGTTCAAGAAGACACCATCACATCTTTTAAGGGAATATTATATAAGTATTTGAAATAGATTAAGTTTCAGGGCAGTGGGGAGGTGGGAGTGCAGTGGGGCCGGGGGGGAAGGGGGAGGGGTGGTGAGGTGGGGAGAGCAGTTTTGAACCGGTCTACTAAAACGTTGGCACAAACATTGATGCTCTTATGTAGCAGTACTAGCTTGTATTTGTATGGAATTCGACATGTCAAACCACTATAGCTCACTTTGTAGCTTGCACTGCCACTCGTCCTGCCATCCCATCCCCACCTACAGGATCAACTCTGCTCACTTCCAGGTGTCCCTGACACATGCACCATCTGCTTTTTTGTCCAATTTTGGGTTTTTTTCATAACATTATATCTGAATGTTATATTGATTTCCATCCTCTTTGTTGTGATTTGTCCTTTTAAGGACAACACAGCAGAAGGGAGTCACCTGGCTTCAGAGACCAACTGGGACTAAGAGTGGGTATTCACCCCAGGGGGTGAAGCAGAAGACAACTAGAAGCCATGTGGTAGACATAGAGGGACTGAGGACAGCCGGTGGGCTGCTCCAGGCCAGCCACGGGACTGTGGGCCTCTGTACAGTTTTTCCTTGTTAATAAATACCTTTATTGTTCCTGACAAAGTCTGAAGCATTCATCATTACTCTGCATTTACCCATTTTTCCAATCTTCCTACTCCCAATAGTCTCCAGATCTGGCATCTTATTTCTCATTCCTTTAGCATTTAAGTGCATTCATCTTATTAAGGATGGAATTATCGATAGTGCCATCAAACAATACTGGCTTTTAGGTTCTGGAGAAATACTTGGCTCTGGACCTTCTCAGTCTTAGTCCAAGCTTGAATGCCAAAGCTGAATGACCGACAAGTAGGAAGAGCTGCTCTCGACATTAAAATAGCTTTCAATGGAATAGGACATCAAGGAGTCTCAGTAATCAGAAAACCACCTGGAAGAGCCAGAGAAGAGTACACCAATGGGATACAGAGACAAGTAACCAGGAATATCTGGAGTGGAACTGGAGGAGCAAAACACTGAAGAGTTTTGACTGAAGTGTTAGAAAACCTTTCCTTTTTACTGCAGAGTCTGTGGATGAGGATTACATGGGCCTTCCGTTAAAATATATTTACAGAGCAAACACTTGCGGGCAGTTAAAGCTGTGTCAGGACAGTACGTTTTGAATGGCAGAACAAATTGAGGAACCCAGTGCCAGCATACATTGTGCCCTGTTGGATGGCTTTCCAGTGCTGCAGTGCCTGAAGCATGAGGCAGGCGTGTTCATTGCCGATTTGGGTGGATGAATGGATTGTATACATTAGTCTACTGGGGCTTGGGAAAATGTACTGGCATCATCAGCCAACACATTAGAGGATAATCTCAATTTTTCTTGAGCTACTGAGAGCTACCGTTTTGGAATGATGCAATTTCTTAAAATAAAGGCATTGTGGCAGCTACCAGGGTAGCAAGCAATCACTCACATGATGGTATGCCAGCAAACTGCACACTGACAGAAGTCTGGTCATCGATGAATGAAGCATTTGAGTGTTATCTGTAACTTGAACAATTCTAGTACTTGGTAAAATTGCAGTGCTCTGTCACATTGGGACTGGCTGTCCATGGGGAAGCTGATAAAATTGCTCTCTAGAAAACAGTGCATCTATGACTTAGTTACAACCAGGTGAGATGGAATTAAATGGCTCCTCTCTTTTCTCTCGTCTCATTTGATTGCAACAAGTTTATCATTTTTAAAGGTTACACTTACAAATTCAGTGAGTAACTTAATTGATCATAAAAGAACTGATCGGGTAGATGCTGCTCTTGAGTTTAACAAAGGAGGTTAGTTTTATTAAATTTAAACCAATCTGGGTAAAATACGCGATGGCTTCAGTAGACACACACACACATATATTTGAAGTCCACACACACAAATACAGATTACAAAGCAGAGGAGGGTAGATTGGCCAAATTAGAGTAGCAAGGAAATAAAATAAGTTCAGGGTTCATAGCTTGGAATTTCTACTGACTGCAGACTGAATTTGATGCTTCCGATTTAAAGATGTAGATGCTGGAGCTGGCTGAGAGTTTTCTTTAAAATCTGTCTACTGCAGAATGGAGACAAAGTCAAATTAGTAGACAGCATCCAAACGTTTTAGTTGGGTGGAGGGAGAGAGAGCAGGAGCTCCACTTAGATCAACTGCTAATCCAGTGCTACTGAGAAATCCATATGCTGAAGCCACAAAAAAGACATGGCTGGTCATGTGATCTCTCTCCAACTGCTGATAATTCAAACATAATTGTAGATTCCAATTATAACTCGATTTGCTCATCTGGGGAACTATCTTAAAAAAATCAAGGTATTGAGTCCAAGCAATTAACTTTTGAATGGTTCATTCTTCAGCTGTTGAATACAGTAGGTGATTTCCATAAATATCTTGTCAATAGGACAGGAAGGAAGGTCTTTCATAGTCCCTGGGAATCATTGTCCTTAGTGAGTTTTGCAGTCTTGCTGTCTTCTGCCCATAAGACTCACATGTGGAATGTACATAGTAATATAAATTAGCATCAGCAAAATTGATGCAAGTTAAAATCACTTAAATCTCTTTTAAAAAAAAAAATTTTTACATTTGATTTTGATTTGATTTATTATTGTGACATGTATTAGCATACAGTATTGTTTCTTGCACGCTAGACAAAGCAAACCCTTCATAGAGAAGGAAATGAGAGAGTGCAGAGTGTAGTGTTACAGTCATAGCTAGGGTGTAGAGAAAGATCAACTTAATGCAAGGTTGGTCCATTCAAAAGTGCGATAGCAGCAGGGAAGAAGCTGTTCTTGAGTCGGTTGGTATGTGACCTCAGACTTTTATATCTTTTTCCCGACGGAAGAAGGTGGAAGAGGGAATGTCCAGAGTGCGTGGGGTCCTTAATTATGCTGGCTGCTTTATAAGTCCAATTCCTGTTTCTAGCTGATGAATTAAAAATCAATATTTGATACAAGCATGTCTTCATAATAGCTTGTTCAATGGACATAGCTGTTTGACTGATGTTACGCAAGCTTGAAATGATTTAGTGGCATGGAAGTTAAGGACAGTGGTAACCTAAAATATTAGACCCAAGACAAAATGATTAGTGAAATTTTCCCCAAAAATGTTTTGAGAACCCAGCAGGTCTGGCGCGAATCAGATCACAACTTTCCCACACTTAGTCATTTTTGAGAGAGGGGCAAGTTTTGCACCAGTTCTGAGAGGAGTGGGGCCTAAACATGCCGGCAAGCCCAGCCACAGCGATCGGGCGCCATTTTTAAAGGGCACCCCAATATCAAAGTGCAATTGAAGACCATCTCCCTCCCCTCCATGGACATCAGGGCCACCATCTTAATTGAAAAGATGTGTCTCCACCACCCTCCCCAACAAAGATTGCTGGCATTGGGGCCCTCCCAATGGATCCCCCTTCATGTCCAAGTCCCTCAGGCCCACCCCCTTGGTACTACCCCTGCCACCCTGGCAGTACCACTTACACTCTGGCAGTGACCAACTGGCAGTGCCAGATGGGCACCACCCAGCTATGTATCCAACTGCCCAAGAGCTTCAATGCCCTCTGAGCTATCCCCGCCTGACCCCCCACCCCCCACTTCAGGTTTCTCTTGGGATGCATCTGTGTGCATCACTAGTTTCACAACGCATGGGTCACACAAGAAGTGTCCAGTGACACATCCCACACAAAACTCTTCTGGTAGGCCCACATAGTGTAGCTTTCTAATGAATTTTGAGCCTAGGGTGACTTGAAACAATTAAATTCTGACAAACAGAAAATTGAGCCTGGCATTAAAATGGATTTGTATTAGTCCAGGTTGTTTGAAGTCCCAGTAGACTCTTTGGGCAATGGGCCTTACAAGCAGAGCTAAGGACAGTAAGTTCTAGGACCAATGTTGCACTGGATATTTTTAGCCATTAATTTGAATTTTCAATTGCTGGAACTTTCGAAGTAATGGAAATAAAGATTTCCTGCAGTCCAAAGAAACAATTAGCCTATCTGGTCCAGAGGAAAATGTAGGATCAGTTGTACTGTGCCCAGGAAACTTAATTTCATATGGTATTAAGTAATGTCTATATTGTCACAGATTGTTGACAATGGGGTGCAGAGACTTCTACCCAGGCCACAAGTCTTCTTATATGCAATGTCATGGCACATTTCAATTACTGACAATAGAATTTTAACCTCCTTTCTTTCAGCAACAACAAACTCTGAGGACAACATAATATTTTTGCACTATATAAAGCAAAGCCTTGTTTTCATTCTTTTTCTTCAATAATCTGTGCAATATTTTAGTAGGCTTTGTGGTATTCTACTTCACAGTGCAAGGTAAATTCCACATTCAATAGGTTAACAGCTTTTTGCACCTTTCTCAAGACTCTGTGGAGGCAATAATGATGAGACGCAGTCAGTCTCCTCTGCCAAATGCTGATGAGCAATGAAACACAATCACAAATGACTTGCTAGTCTGGGCGGTGTGGCTGGGGCAGCAGCAGGAGGGGTGATTTGGTAATGTAGAGGGAATCTGGCAACTTCCCACTGGAGCTAATATTGCCAATTTAAGAGCAAAACTGAAGAATAAACTTTTTTTTATTCATTCAAGGGAGGGTGATTCACTAGCTAGGCCAGCATTTATTAGCCATCACCAATTGCCATTGAGAAGGTGGCAGTGAGCTGTCTTCTTGAGCCACTGCAATCCTAGTGACAGTACACATGGTACACCCACTGTGCCGTTAGGGAGGGCCCACCATGCTGTTAGGGAGGGAGTTGCAACAGTGAAGAAACGGTGACATATTTCCAAGTCAGGGGAATTTCACAGTAACTTCACTGCAGTGTTAATGTAAGCCTTACTAGTGACTCATAAATAAACTTTAAAAAAGTAAGGATGGTAAGTATCTTGGAGGGGAACTTCCAAGTGATGGTTTTCTCATTTATCCGGTGCCCTTGCGTGGATTTGGAAGGTGCTGTCTAAGGAGCCTTGGTGAGTTCCTGCAGAGCATCTTGTAGATGGTAGACACTGCTACTACTATGCACAGAGGGAGTGAATGTTTGTAGAAGGGGTGCCAATCAAGCAGGCTGTTTTGTCCTGATGTTGTCAAGCTTCTTCAGTGTTGTTGGTGCTCCACTCATCCAGGCAAGTGGAGAGTTTTCATTTACACTCCTGACTTGTAGATTGTGGACAGGCTTTAGGAAGTCACGAGATTAGTTACTCACTGCAGGATTCCTAGTCTCTGACCTGCTCTTGTAGCCACAGTATTTATATGATTAGTCCATTGGGTTCCTGGGCAATGTTAACCCCCAGGATGTTGTTATTGGAGGATTAAGTGATGGTAATGCCATTGAATGTCATGGGCAGTGATTAGATTCTCTTTTGTTGGAGATGGCCATTGCTTGGCACTTGTGTGGCACGAATGTTACATGTAGAAGCAATTTGGTGCACTAAATCCAGTTCTTCCACAGATCTACAATCAATGAGTGAATGTTGTAAATAATAGGAGTTTATGTAGGTGTGTTATAAAAATGATGGCTAAGAGGGTTCAATTCCGGCCTTGGGTAACAGTGTGTGTGTGTGGAGTTTGCATGTTCTTCCCATATGCTTGGGTTTCCTCCAGGTGCTCCGGTTTCTACCCACACTCCAAAGATGTGTGGGTTAAGTGGATTGGCCATGGTAAATTGCCCCTTGTCATGGGAATTAGGAGGGTAGATATACGGGGTTATGGGGATGGGGCCTGGGTGGGATCGTTGTCAATGCAGGCTCGATGGGCCGAATGGCTTCCTTCTGTCTACACTGTAGGAATTCTATGATATGGAAGTGATTGTTCAGTACTAAGTGCCAGCTTACAAACAAACTATAATTGCAAACGCAAAATGAATAAATTTTATTGATTTACATTAAACCTGTCAGATTGATTAAGTACCCTTTAATATATTGACAACATCAAATTCTTGTATATGGTAAGGTACTAGAAAAACATCTTAAGATGTTAGTATGAAGTATTAGTATTAGTTATTAGTATTAGTTAGTATTAAGTATTAATATGAAGTATTAAAGAATATTGAGTTTAAGATATGTTCATTTTACATTTGGTAAAAAATGCATTTGAAAAAGAAAGGTTAGCGAGATTACCCAAACATAACAACAGACTGCTAAACATTCTGTTCAAGTTTTCATGCAGCATGAGGGGGAAAATGTGATTAATGAATGACCTAAACTATGATTATCACTAACAGCGAATTGTTACTCATCAGATGCAAAAAGTGAATAATTAAATCATTCACATGGTTAATCTGAATCCCAATTAAGATTCAGCTTTGATGCTCACAATATCTCATGTTAAGTAAACAAGCAGAGTAGCATGTTGCTAACTAGTTGATTGAAAAGTATGCAAAATGGGAGTTTTAATTTACATAATTATAAAATGGCTGAGCATTATGGCTAACAAAGTCACTGAATATATTTTAGCAAACCGTTTTTTTTATCAGTCTTGTTTATACTCCATTAATTTGTATGAAAATCAAATATATGGCATATAAATTCAGCATTTTTTGTGTTTGTTTCATGAAGATCTATCCTTTCAATTAGCTAAATATTATACTATCTCTGTGGGAATTAGAAATGACAAATTCACGGA
Source organism: Mustelus asterias (assembly GCF_964213995.1). NCBI lineage: Eukaryota > Metazoa > Chordata > Chondrichthyes > Carcharhiniformes > Triakidae > Mustelus > Mustelus asterias. The sequence continues at coordinate 51,075,775 of NC_135817.1, forward strand.
GAAAGTAATTGATTAAGTATACTCAGTGAGTGATTGACAGAAGCGGGAGGGTGGTGGGGCAATAACAAATCGACAGCAACATTTAGAGCGGCAGCCCTCTGTCTCATAAGGCAATGATTTGCACCTTTAAGCACTGCCTAGTGTGGCTGAGGTGCCCCACTCTGGCTGCAGAGGAAGCCAATGGACTGAGAAGGTGCACAATTTGTTGACCTCTGTTTTCTCTGAGCCCTCTTCTCAACCAGCTGAGATTTTCATTTCTGTTTGCCTCTTCAAAAGCCCTTCCAGTCACTTTTCTGAGGTTGATGGCTGTCAACAACTGGCTTCCAGTTGTCAATGCCCACCGTCTTCATATTTCACTTGCAGATTCATCATCGTGGTGGTATGGATGTCCAGGAGGTCATGACCCAGCAGCCGGTTCACCATACAGAATGTCTTTTGTGTATACGGCTGTGACCCATCTGATGAACTTGGCTGAATCAGCACAGGTGTTGTTGGCTTAGCAATTAACTAGTATACTCTAGGATCTCTTGAGTCAGTGACCTTGTCCTACCAAGGATAAATCTGAGACAGCAAAAGCGGAAACTGTTCAGCCTTGTTTCCTGCCTAGCATTTGTTGACCAGGTCTCATCACCATAGAGGAGTGCGAAAATGATACAGGCTTGGTAAACTCTCAGTTTGATATTCTCGGTCAGGTTGCCATTGTTCCACACAGCTACACAGCTTAAATATTGCACTGCAAAAGCTGCAGCTGTTGTGTTGATTTCAGTTCAAATGACAGATTGCTGGTGATTGTGGAATCCTAGATATATGAAGCTATTAACAACATCCAGTGTCAAATTGCCAATGCTGATAGATGGCAGAATGGTAACATCCTAGACCATGATATTCGTCTTCATGATGCTGATGATCAATCCAAACTCTTTACACGCATGATAGAGTCTCCATTTGCCACTGAAGGTGATCCTCCTTGTGCAATTCTAGTCCAGAATTGTCGGCATAGAGCAATGCTCTGATGAGGACTTGACAACACCTTTGTCCTGGATCTTAGCTGAGCAAGGCTGAAAAGTTTTCCAACTGTTCTGGGTATGAACGTTGACACTCTGTGTAGAAGACATGAAGGCATATGACAGCAGCAAAGAAGAATATGCCAAAGAGCGTCTGTCGTTCGGTGTCAGAACACAATCTGCTTGACCCTACTGCACATCTTAAAACATTCAGATATTGCTGATCTTACCCCATCATTTTTTCTAGAAAGAAGAGATTACATTGAGCAGCTTCAGTAGGTAGCAACCTTTCTTCAGCAGCTTAAAAGGCCACCTCTGCTCACACTGTTGAATGCTTTGCAGTGATCAATGAAGACAATGAATAGCGGAAATACCAAACTCATGGAGAGAGTAATTGATCAAATATATTCAGGGAATGAGAAACACTATGTGCGGGGGTGGGGGGGAGAGGGTGATTGGGGGGGGTGGGAGGGTGGTGCAGGCACTAGCTAATCAACAGCAACATTTACAAGGATGGCAGAAAGGAACAGTCTGAGACAAAGAAATAGAATGAAAGAAGAATACCATTGACAAAGGGAAAAAAGCTGGAAGTCAAAGCTCAAACAAGTGAAGTTTATTTTAGTCTTAGCATAATTGTGTTACATACATTATTGCATTATAATTTATTTAGCGCTAAAAGCAGGTTATCTCTAGCAAGTATGTATGCGTTTCTGCCAGTGCACATTTCTATCTAGATGAAACCAAGGGATACTCTGATCGGTTCAATCATGCTGAGAAACTTGGGTTTAATAATCATTGGTGAGCAATCAAACCACTCAAATTTCATTTGCTGTTAACATTTTGTGTGTGTGCACGTGTGTTTAAAATATGGCCACTTTGTGGGTTTCTGGGCCTGTTTCAATGTAGTACATAAGAACATAAGAAATAGGAGGAGGAGTAGGCCATCTAGCCCCTCGAGCCTGCCCCGCCATTCAATAAGATCATGGCTGATCTGAAGTGGATCAGTTCCACTTACCCGCCTGATCCCCATAATCCCTAATTCCCTTACCGATCAGGAATCCATCTATCCGTGATTTAAACATATTCAACGAGGTAGCCTCCACCACTTCAGTGGGCAGAGAATTCCAGAGATTCACCACCCTCTGAGAAAAGAAGTTCCTCCTCAACTCTGTCCTAAACTGACCCCCCCTTTATTTTGAGGCTGTGCCCTCTGGTTCTAGCTTCCTTTCTAAGTGGAAAGAATCTCTCCACCTCTACCCTATCCAGCCCCTTCATTTATCTTATAGGTCTCTATAAGATCCACCCTCAGCCTTCTAAATTCCAACGAGTACAAACCCAATCTGCTTAGTCTCTCCTCATAATCAACACCCCTCATCTCTGGTATCAACCTGGTGAACCTTCTCTGCACTCCCTCCAAGGCCAATATATCCTTCCGCAAATAAGGGGACCAATACTGCACACAGTATTCCAGCTGCGGTAGTCAGGTAAAATGAGATTTTTATTTCTGAAGCGTTTGATATGACAAGTTGGGAAATACCATATCCTCTGGTCAGGAAATATGATGTGGAGATGCCGGCGTTGGACTGGGGTAAACACAGTAAGAAGTTTAACAACACCAGGTTAAAGTCCAACAGGTTTATTTGGTAGCAAAAGCCACACAAGCTTTCGAGGCTCTGAGCCCCTTCTTCAGGTGAGTGGGAATTCTGTTCACAAACAGAACTTATAAGACACAGACTCAATTTACATGAATAATGGTTGGAATGCGAATACTTACAACTAATCCAGTCTTTAAGAAACAAAACAATGGGAGTGGAGAGAGCATCAAGACAGGCTAAAAAGATGTGTATTGTCTCCAGACAAGACAGCCAGTGAAACTCTGCAGGTCCACGCAACTGTGGGAGTTACAAATAGTGTGACATAAATTCTGATTCTAGGATCGCATGATAAAGACTCAGGAGGAGAAACTGATAGCCAGGTTCCGCACACACAAGGACGGCCTCAACCGGGATATTGGGTTTATGTCACACTATTTCACATAAATATTTCTGCTTTTTTCCTCCTGAGTCTTTATCATGCGATCCTAGAATCAGAATTTATGTCACACTATTTGTAACTCCCACAGTTGCGTGGACCTGCAGAGTTTCACTGGCTGTCTTGTCTGGAGACAATACACATCTTTTTAGCCTGTCTTGATGCTCTCTCCACTCCCATTGTTTTGTTTCTTAAAGACTGGATTAGTTGTAAGTATTCGCATTCCAACCATTATTCATGTAAATTGAGTCTGTGTCTTATAAGTTCTGTTTGTGAACAGAATTCCCACTCACCTGAAGAAGGGGCTCAGAGCCAGGAAATATGACCAGAGGTCATCAACTTGTTAATAATAAAATGAGGAAACAGTTTAGGAGAAATTTATTGATACTCTGAATATTAAAAGTAGGCCACAGTGGGTGCCTGACATCCTTAAAGGGAATACATTTTGGAAGGATGTCTACCGTTGGCACGGTAGCACAGTGGTTAGCACTGCTGCTTCACAGCTCCAGGGTCCCGGGTTCGATTCCCGGCTCGGGTCACTGTCTGTGTGGAGTTTGCACATTCTCCTCGTGTCTATGTGGGTTTCCTCCGGGTGCTCCGGTTTCCTCCCACAGTCCAAAGATGTGCGGGTTAGGTTGATTGGCCAGGTTAAAAATTGCCCCTTAGAGTCCTGAGATGCGTAGGTTAGTGGGATTAGCGGGTAAATATGTGGAGGTAGGGCCTGGGTGGGATTGTGGTCGGTGCAGACTCGATGGGCCGAATGGCCTCCTTCTGCACTGTAGGGTTTCTATGATTTCTATGACAAACAGGATTATGAGAACAGATTAGATTGAGCCTTTTAACTGCTTAATGGCTATTAGCACTTTGTTCAATATTCAGTTCATGGTTAACTGCTGCAGAAACAATCCCTGTACTTTTAACTATCACTGGAGGTTACAAAGAAAAAAGTATAATTTCTACTGCAGCATTTGTTCAAAAAATGCTGCAAATATCATTAGCCACCAAGCTTGTAATATATGGCACTGATTGTAATGATATGCTCTTCTCTGACTTCTCAATAAGCAACCATTCAGAACTAATGGTCTCGGGGTCTGTTTTCTTTTTGTACTGAAGACGTGCATTAATTATTTAACAAAGACAATCAATTTATGACTGCTTTCTACAAGGATCTCAAAGTCACCTGCAGATAAACTAAGCAAACAAATCTCACTTTGACATGTTTCACATTACTTTTATATTAACATTTTACATGCTAAATTATTGTCCTCCTTAAGAGGCATAATAGTTTTAATACCTCAGTTTACCAGTAACTGTGCAAATCATGTTTCACAAATGTTTGAGCTATAAAGTGATTGGTAGCAAAAAAAAAATCTCAAATCCTGTACACAACAAACTGATTATTTAAAGCCATGAATGGTGCCTCAGCATTTCTACAAACACATCCTGTTGCTTACTTTCGCAACTATAACAACATTGTCAAAGTTGCAGCTCTATCAACCTATATAAATCTGGCTGGGTAACTGCATCATACATTTTATATTTTAAAGATAAGTGGTAAGAGCTTTAAGGAAACATTTTTTTCTACAATGAAAGTGTCACCAGTGTACCTCTAGTGTAGCATCTCTGACTGGACCTTGATTTGTCATTACTTGCAGCACAAGTGTTAACAAATAGCAATTTGACAAGGGGAATGTTTTTGTTTTGAAAGTTAGGAGTTGTCTACAATCTTGCTGTTAATTCAGGATTGCTATGTTGCGATAGAAAAAATGATCAGCATGAAGTTACATGTTTCTGACCATCTGGATTCTGTCCCAGTTTCCCAGGTAGGCTCTTTTTATCTATCATTCCGTGTGATTCCTAGGTATAAGAAAGGAACAAATGAATATGAACCTTTTTCAAAAATTATTGCCTACGTGACAAAATTTAAAGCACACCCTTGTTTCTTTTATAGGAAGTGGACAAATCTAAAACATATCAATAAAATATATTCATATATTTTGATCCTTCAATCAGATTCCTCCTTTCAGATGTGACATTAAACCATCTGCTCTTTCAGGTGGGGAGTGAGGAGGCCTTGTGTGGGATGCTCTTTTGGACAGCAGGCTTTTTGGAGCAGTGGTGGTTTGCTTGACACAGCCAATGATCTGAAATTGTGTTTCGAAGGTGAAGTTTGAGTACTCAGAGATCCAAGTAAAAGGAATTATGGAAGGTGAGATTGAAAGGCGAGATGGAGGTGGATCCTTGTTGAAGCTGTCTGAGTGAGAGTGACATTTGAAGATAATTCCAAGGCAAGTTCTCCAAATGTGGAGATTGGAAACCTGCAATGAGAACGACCAAGTTTCCATGAGATTGATTGGCTCACAATATGACAAATGTTTGAGTGGATTGTTGAGAAATCCGTGGAATCTGCTTTTGTTGCATCTGTCATTATTTTAGAGTGTGATGTGTCCAACCACAGTTCACCTGTTAATTCACAAGCACCTCATACTTACCCTGAAATTTAGAGTACAAGATAGATATTGTAAATTGTATTATCTTTTTGAGATTGTGTGTTTGTTGAGATATTGCTGGGGTAAATGAATAATATAATTTGAATAACTTTGTGTTGCTATTGAGATCTTTCCAGCCTTTTTGGCTGGTGTAATGCAGTTCAGTTTTCTTGTTTAATAAATATTTTATTTTGTGTTAAAAGACTCCTACAAATTTGTTCAGTAACTTTTCTCCATGGTTTAGAAATAAATTAGGATCTATCAAGCCAGATTTTGCTCTGAGATCTGACTTGCCCAGTATTTACTGGAGGTGGGGCCATAACAAAAGGTTATCTGGAGAGCCAAGTTATAGAACAGTGCAATTAGAACTATTATTGCACAATATGATAATTTGCTGAAACAAAGCTGAGATCAAAATATTATTGTAAATTTGCAGCATATCTGCTTCTGATACAAGCTTGTTAGTCATTAGGTGAAATCATCAAATCTAATTTCCATTTATTCAAAATGTCAACTCTCCTGAGCAATATTTCTTAAGCAATCCCACAGCACTATCAACTTTTGGATACCCTGCTTATTTAAACTCATCATTTCCAAAAAGGTTTGGATACTTATAGCATGCAAAAATAAAATGCTGGAAAAACTCAGGTCAGGCAGCATCTGCAGAGGCTGAAACAGAACAAAGTTTCAGGTTGATGTTCTTTCATCAGCGTTCTGATGAAACATTAACTCATTTTCTCCCTCCAAACATGCCACCAGGCCTGCTGAGTATTTGCAGCATATTCTGTTTTTATCTTGGTTTCCAGAATCCACAGTACTTTGCTTTTATGTTGGGAATTTATAGGTTCTATATTTTTCTGCCACTAGCATTGGGTTGCAATATTACAGCTGAATTTTCAACCAGAAAAGAAAATTGATTTTGATATTTGACCTTAACAGATCAGTAACTTTCTGCTGCACCATAATTACTGTATACTTTAATGGTATTGAAATTTTCAAAGTAAGGTGCATGAGCTGTGCAAATGAATGTGCTCACTTAAATATTAATAAAGCTTGTGACTACATTGCTATTCAAATGCAAGTCGTGTGCTGATTTGTTTTTTGCACACAGATTAGAGTGTAATCATGCAGCCATTTTGCACCAATTTTAGACACGAGATTAATTTCTCCCCGTTTGTCGTGTTCACCCTTTTACATATTTATTCAAAATAACACAGACTGACTCTGAAAATTGCAGAAAAGCAAAACGAAAGTACAAAAAACTTTTACAGCCAAGGAATGGTATGCTGCTGCCATGAACAGTTGAAACATTTCTTTTTGATCGAAGTGCTTCATAAATCAAGTCTGCAAGCCATTAAAATTAAACCCTAAATAACAAATATAAACCTCTTTGTTATGGAAAACAAAAGATTTTGTTACACCAGTTATATAAAATATGTATTTAAATATAATATATTTAACAGAGTTAAAGCTGCACATTCATCCGCCTCATATTTAATAGTTTGTTAGAAAAAGGTGTAACACCAGGAAACAAACAGATATTAATGTAATTCCTATAATTAAAAATTGGACAGAACATGCCAAAGGGAATATAAACTAGTCAGCTTAACATCTGTAGCAGGAAAAATAATAGAAGTCCTACTAAAGCAGAAAAAAGAATAGAAAAAAATTATAATAGTTTAGGGAAAATATTGCTTGATCAACCTTACTGAATCCTTTGAGGATAGTAACAGAAAGAGTAGGTAATGATAATGCAGTGGATTTAATTTATCATGATGCCAATAGGTCTTTGCTAAGATGTCCTTCTATAGACTAATGAATAAGGTGACAGAATGTGAAGTTAGGAGACAAGTGGAAGAATGGATTGTTAGTTGGTTTCAAGAACTAGAGAGTGGGAATAAAGGTTGGGAGAATGTCCCAAAGTGCTCCACAAAGATCAGTGCTGGGACCAGTGCTGTTTACAATTAACATTCATGATTTGGAATCAAGAACACAATTTCTAAATTTGCAGACGACACTAAATTGAAAGGGGTGGTGGGGGGGGGGGGGGGGCAGTCAATACTGAGGAGGGCTGCAACAAACTACAGGAAGACATTCAGAAACTTGCAGAATGGACAAATAATTGGAAAATGAAGTTCAACATAGATAAACGTGAGGTAAAAGCCAATTACTGCGGATACTGGAATCTGAAACCAAAAGAGACTCTAAACTCTCTAGCTTTGACAAAGGGTCATCTGGACTCAATGTCAGCTCTTCACTCTCCTTACAGATGCTGCCAGACCTGTTGAGATTTTCCAGCATTTTCTCTTTTGGATAAAAGTGAGGTTGTGCATTTTGATAGGAAGAATACGGAGGTCATTTATTACTTGGAAGGACAGGTCCACATAGGGTAAACGAATAGATGGATTTGGAGTACAAATACACCAATCACTACAAGTTACACCACAAGTTAGTAAGATCACAAAGAAAGCAAACTGAGCAGTGGGCTTTATTTCTAGCACGATAGAATTGGAAAGTAGGGAAGTTATGCCAAACCTATATCAAATCTTGTTTAGACCATACCTCTGGTCACCATATTATAAAAATGGTATGGAAGGATAGATGTTGTAGAGAAGATTTAAAATATCAGAAAAAGGGGGGTATAAATATCAGAGAAGAATTGACAGACTTTGCTTCTTTACTCTTGGAAAAAGAGGCTGAGGGTAACGTAGGCATCAGATAAACTGACAATGAAAATAAATGAGAGTGTCTCTGCTTGGAACATTAAATTTAAAGTACATAAAATATACCATAGTGCATAACCACTTTGTCTGAATATATGTATGATGTTCTGGAATGTATTTACAATGTTTGCTTTTTCAATTGGGTGGGATTCTCCCAAAAAAACTAAGCGCTGAATTTGTGTAAAAACTGGAGTAAATCTCACTAGTTTTTTCAGCACGATTTTCAAAATGAATCTCCCACACCCAAGTGCACTAGTGTGAATCTCATTAAAAAGCTGGGGGCAGGGCCTATTCCCGCTGGAGAGGCCAGCAGCATAGCGCTGAGCACGCCACTGCGCATGCGCTAATCTGGGCGCATGCGCAGTAGCCCCGCACTGCCGGCCTCCCGATTGCTGGCCAGCACAGCAACCCCCCATCACTGGCCATGCGAATCCCCCACCACCCGATTGCTGGCCTTCTGGATGTGTTCAGGCCAGCCTCGACCCCGTCTCCCTCCACCCTGATGACCAGCCCCAATTCCTGGCCCCCCTCCCTCCATCATCAAGCCCAAGTGCAGAATGGCAGGGACTCCCAACCTCCACTGATCTCCCCCCCACCCCAGCCGCAACCCTCCCGCTCAGTGGACAGTGCCAGGGTGCCAAGCTGGCAAAACCCTAGGGGTGACCTCCTGGGGGGGAGGGGCGGGCCTCGATGGCCCCCCTTCCCTCCAGTGGGGTTGGGCCGCCAGCTCCCCACTAGTGGGGAACTGTTGTACAACCCGCTGGAGTGAAACACTCTTGGCGGTGGGTGGGAGAGTCTAGTAAGGCCTAGAGATTTCAGTCCCAGGCCCACATATGATATTAAAATCTTCATTTAAATAATTTATTCAGCTCTGCGCCAATTTCTGGCGTAGAGCTAACAGTGCCAGAAATCCGGCGGTCAGAGACGTGCGGAGGCCATGGTGCCCAGCGGGAAGCCCGCTACACAGCCCCCGCTTGAGTCTCCCGGCCCGCTGCACTGCTCTCGCAGCACAGCAGACTGGGAGAATCGCCCCCATAATGTATTATGCTTTTCTACCAGAAATGGAGAGTTGCAATATCAGAATGCTGCATGTGCAGTACTGTGAATAACAAAGTGGGTTTCGCAGACAATTAACCATTGTAATTTAAAAGGAGTTTATTTAGAAATTACAATTTAGAGTCATCCAAGCATGTGATGCTGTTACCACACAACGTAAAACATTGTTAATTGTAATGACAACTGCCCATTCTACACCCACCTTTTTTAACTAACAATTGTTGCCTTGAACAGTCAATCCGTGAGCACAGTTACTACATCAATAAATACAGATACTGAATTTTTATCCAGCATATTTTCCTGGTAAGTAAAAGGGATATGAATATTTGTTAGTATAAAAAATGAAAACCATTAATGTTGTTCAAGAAATAATGACAGTCAAAAAGTGACTGTGAAACTGGTTTCAAACTTTGGTTCTCATGCTGGAGACTGAATTGTATTTGAAACAAATTCAATAAAGATACCTCAATCAGTGGCAGGAGAGGAGAGCAGCCTTCTAGATGATTCAGTGTTACTCGATCTGATTGTTGCAAAGACAAGTTTAGATACCAGCACCAGACACACTTTAGAGGCCAACTAGAAAGGTCATCATGTGGTGAATCACCGGGCATTTGTGAAGGAGATTGGGCAGGGGGGGGCTAGAACCCAACGGGTGTCAGCTTGCCAGACAAAGATATTGCATATGTGCTCAGCTGCAGTGAGTTCAGATGCTTACTTTGAGGGCCTAAGCTACTGAGGAAACCTGACATGCATACAACAAGAAATCTGCACTTGACAGTATGCCAGCAAGCTTACACACAATGTTACATAACACAGAGCAGCCCAGCTCCAGCTTGTGCCAAGATTTAATACCGTGCCTGCTGAGCACTCTGCCCAAGATGTACAGTGTGATCAACTCAATCATACAACAGTAATGCCAATGACCATGGAGCCTCACCTGATGGTTCCTGCAGCTGCCATGGAAGCTCATAAGGTTGTCACCTTTGCTTTGGGTACCACTGTCGACATGGGCTTCACCTTCCTCCTGCACTCTGTTAAAAATCAGACTCCTAGGATGCTGAGGAGCAGAGACAAGAGCCTGCCAAGACATCATAGAAAATGCACCTGCTATCCACTCTCAGGATCACTGATCCCCTACCACTCACTGCACTGGTGCCCTTGTTAGTTTCAAATAGCCAGTTCAATCGCCCACATTGCAAACTGAGGCCAGGCCTCAAACACCACAGCTACTCAAAAGTCATCCACCATGGCCATCTGAAGTGTCTTTAATAGCAGCTCGGTTGCCTTCCACCTCTAAATCTGGAGCCACTAGAGAAGCACTAAGATTATAAAAGGAGCAGGAAAAACAGAAACTAAGGGCTTTCGCACTGATGATTTGTTATTTGCTTTCCCCCCCTTTCCTGTTAGATAGAAACCCCACAGTGCAGAAGGAGGCCATTCAGCCCATTGAATCTGCACCAACCACAAACCCACCCAGGCCCTATCCCCATAATCCCATGCAGTTACCCTAGCTAGTCCTCCGACACTTTAGCAATTTAGCATGGCCAATGCACCTAACCAGCACATCTCTTGGACTGTGGGAGGAAACTGGAGCACCCGAAGGAAACCCACGCAGACACGGAGCAAATGTGCAGACTCCACACAGACAGTGACCCAAGCTGGAATCAAACACGGGTCGCTGGCGCTGTGATCAGCAGTGCTAACCACTGCGCCACCATATCGCCTGTAAATAAAGACGGAATTGAAATATTTAGTAAATGTACATTTTATTTGGATTTGATGTTTTTATATTTGTAGTGAATTGAGGGCAAGACCCACAAGGCTGGACTGAAGGAAGAAAGATAGTGGCAGTGAAGGCAGTGGTGAAAAGGATTGAGAGACTGTTAATGTATTAGGGGAGGGTTAGATGGTTGCAGTGAAGTGTTCTTTGATGAGCTGGTCACTGAGCTTTGGCAGCTAGGGAAAGGAGAGATGATTCCTGTCCTCTTCATGCTCGTCCTCTTGTTATCTATCTGGTGCTAACAGTTGGCCCCTCATGATGGCAAAGCTGTGAAGCATGCAGCAAACAACTACAAATCTGATATCCACACAGCAGTTGTATTGCAAAGCTCCTCAGGAATGTTCCACGCAGCAGGCATGTTACTTGAGCATTGTTCTTGGTGGCATGATTCATGTTGTAGACCAACTTGGTTCCAGATAAAGTTCATGAGTTATATCCAGAGGGGATATCCCTTCTAATCAAGTAGCTACTCTGTAACTTGACAGCATGGTTTGAATAAAGGCAGCACTGAGGATTGGGTCAGGATGAAAACTCAGACTGATATCAGGATATTAATAGCAGCTCAGTTGCCTTCCACCTCTAAAATCGAACCTGCATGATTCATGCTCAGCTGTGGCTCAGAGTAGGTCAGAGGTTGGATACTCTGTAGCTAGTAACTCACCTCTTGATTCCCCAAAGTCTTTCCACCATCTACATGAAAGGATTCAAACTTACTTGAATGCCTGCAACTCCAATACACCCGAGGTGCTCAACACCACCCAGGACAAAGCAATCTGCTTGATTAGCACCCCACCCATCACCTTAAACATTCTCTCCCTCCACCAACAATACACTATGGAAGCAGCCTCTGACCTGCGCCTGTAGCCATGTGGATAGCCTAATTAAGTTTCTGGTAAATGGTGATACTTAAGGGAGGATACATCACTAATGAATCTATTATTAAGGAGGTTTTAACACTACTTTGTTTGATCAGACAAACCAACATGGTTGTAACAAGTGCAAGGATCAGGGCTAGGGGGCCTCCGCTGTTTACAACCTATATTAATGACTTAGACAAAGAGATCAAGAGTAATGTATCCAAGTTTTCCAATGATGCAAAGTTAGGTGGGAACATAAGCTGCAAGGAGAACACACACTGCACCAACTCACCAAGAGTCTTTCTACAGCACCTTCCAAATCTGCAACCTTCACCACTTAGAAGAATAAGGGCTGCAGGCACAAGAGAACAGCTTCACATGCAAGTTCTCCACCAAGTCACACACTATCCTGACGTGGAAATATATCAATGTTCCTTCCCTGTCACTGGGTCAAAATTCTGCAATTTCCTCCCTCACAGCACTGTGGGATTACTTACAATAATTCATGGACAGCTCAAGAAAGTGACTCACCACGACCTTCTCAAGGGCAATTAGGAATGAACAACAAATATTTGAATTGCCAGCAATGCTCACATCCCATGAACATATTAGAAAAAAAGTTGATTTGGCTCACATCCCCACGTTGGTCTCCTCTTTGCCAATCCAAAAAACAAGTACAGGGAAATTATTAATGAGTTTTGGACAAAAATGGCAGTAACCCAACAATTACCTCAAAGAATAAATCAAATGTAATATCATTAATAATTGTGTGTAAATGTCTTTCAGTCTTTAAATAGGATTCTTTAAAAACCATTAAAATTTTGGTCGAAGGTTGTGTGGCAGGATTGTCACAGATTTACATCTGATATGCTGCTGTCACAATTGGCCTTAGTTAGTATCCCTGAATGATCTTTTCATACAGTCAGGTAGAGAAAAATCTAGCACTCATTAAAGTCTCCATTTATATATGTAACCTCATTAGAGCCTCATTTACATATGCAAACAATCAAACTGGCAGAAGTCTCTGGTGCCAGCAGAAACTTAATCAGACATGACAGTTCTCTACAATTTTGTATTGGTTTTGTGTAGTTAACCCTCATTTTTGGAGTGAAACCAATTTGAAAATGTAGGTTATGACGTTTAATAATGTTAAAACCTTTCTGAACACAAAATCACTGGAATAGCTTTTAGGATGACTGAATTTTTCCATAAAGAGGCATAGAACTTTAAAATTTAATAAACACAGAAATTTGTTTCAGGTTAAATGTCCAGGGGGGGCTCCCCCAATTGTCTGTTACAACAGCGGCAGAAGATTGTTGGAAACTCTGCAGAAATTGTGTAACGCCATTTATATTACTTCTCTGGGGGTCTGCAGATCTTCAATTAAAGTTCAGCAGAGAATTGGGAGAATTCTGCATAAATTCAATCCCTTTAAAAGTAAGATAATAATTTACAACATGGGTTAATTGTTCCAACTGCAGGAATGCACAAGTACAATTGCTATAGTCATCGATAATTCAAATAAATATTCAATAGAGGTGAGTTTGCCATTTGTGTCAGATACTCTTCTTTTATACTTCCACATTATATGCTATATAATTGATTACTGGCAATATTTTTGAGAAGTTCAAACTTAATGCAGAATTGAACATATTAACAAAGAAACAATTTGAAAAATGCAGAATAAGTGCACATTTAGACCCAGCTGGGGATTTTTTAAAACATTCAATAAGGAAGGGTGGAGTTAGCCCCACCTATCTACAAACTTCTGACCTAATGGTTCTATAATAAAGCTGCACAGAAACAACAAAGTTTTTTGGTCACTGACGCTCAGAGAGTGCTCACCAACATGTATATATTCCTAAGTGTTTGTTTATGACTATGGAAAGTGTTTCTGTTGCTCTGTCAGCATCGTTTGAGCTTTAGTGTGGCATAAAGCAGAGGCTCCATCTTTTTACTTTTTGGAATTTGACAAGACTAGAGTGCTACTATAAAAGCATTTCTGCAACGCTGTTTCGGTTCTACAATGTCAAGTGTGTACATTGGAAATCGGATCAGTAATTTGACTTCCATTTGCATTAATGCCAAGAGGTGCTCTGCCATGCATAGTAGATGGCCTCACACTGTTATTCTTAATTACATCTCAGGATATGGGTAGATTGCAAGAGCTCAATCAGTCGAATAATTGTCTATAAAACTTTTAAAACATATTAGAAGATTTCTTAATGTTAGAATAAAGCATTTTCTTAATATAGTTGGTATTTGACTTTTGGCTCCTGACACTTGTTGGGAGCCAAGGGGCACATATACAATCCCAAATGCTTACGTGTGACTATAGAAAGTTTTCCTGTTATTTTAAGCATATTTTGAGGAGTCAACTGTCAAAACATGAAAAATTAGCTACTTTGGTAGGTAGAACTCTGTGCAAGGTATAAGCCAAGCTTGTCAAACCCACAGCCCATGGCCGGCATTGTTGAAAATGCCGTTAAGACAGGTCAGTGAGTTTGAATATTTCTGCAGGGGATTGCTCCTCCAATGACATTCTGTTTCTCTCCTGCATTTGCTGCTGATAGGCTAAGGGGGTGTGAGTGTGGGTGGGCATGAGGGCAGCAATGGGGCGAGGACAGCAGGTAGGTGGTTGTGAGGATGGTGGAGTGGGTGTATGAGTGTTAGCAAAGTTGGCTGAATGGTTGTGTATACAAGGCGTGCTTAGTGGCTGAGTGTGGGTGCGAGGGGTGAATGTGTGTGTGTGAGGCGTGCATGTCTGTGAAAGAGTGTGTGCACGTACAAGTACAAGGGGTGTGTGCACGTACAAGGGGTGTGTGCACGTACAAGGGGTGTGTGCACGTACAAGGGGTGTGTGCAAGTACAAGGGGTGTGTGCAAGTACAAGGGGTGTGTGCAAGTACAAGGGGTGTGTGCAAGTACAAGGGGTGTGTGCAAGTACAGGGGGTGTGTGCAAGTACAGGGGGTGTGTGCAAGTACAGGGGGTGTGTGCAAGTACAGGGGGTGTGTGCAAGTACAGGGGGTGTGTGCAAGTACAGGGGGTGTGTGCAAGTACAGGGGGTGTGTGCAAGTACAGGGGGTGTGTGCAAGTACAGGGGGTGTGTGCAAGTACAGGGGGTGTGTGCAAGTACAGGGGGTGTGTGCAAGTACAGGGGGTGTGTGCAAGTACAGGGGGTGTGTGCAAGTACAGGGGGTGTGTGCAAGTACAGGGGGTGTGTGCAAGTACAGGGGGTGTGTGCAAGTACAGGGGGTGTGTGCAAGTACAGGGGGTGTGTGCAAGTACAGGGGGTGTGTGCAAGTACAGGGGGTGTGTGCAAGTACAGGGGGTGTGTGCAAGTACAGGGGGTGTGTGCAAGTACAGGGGGTGTGTGCAAGTACAGGGGGTGTGTGCAAGTACAGGGGGTGTGTGCAAGTACAGGGGGTGTGTGCAAGTACAGGGGGTGTGTGCAAGTACAGGGGGTGTGTGCAAGTACAGGGGGTGTGTGCAAGTACAGGGGGTGTGTGCAAGTACAGGGGGTGTGTGCAAGTACAGGGGGTGTGTGCAAGTACAGGGGGTGTGTGCAAGTACAGGGGGTGTGTGCAAGTACAGGGGGTGTGTGCAAGTACAGGGGGTGTGTGCAAGTACAGGGGGTGTGTGCAAGTACAGGGGGTGTGTGCAAGTACAGGGGGTGTGTGCAAGTACAGGGGGTGTGTGCAAGTACAGGGGGTGTGTGCAAGTACAGGGGGTGTGTGCAAGTACAGGGGGTGTGTGCAAGTACAGGGGGTGTGTGCAAGTACAGGGGGTGTGTGCAAGTACAGGGGGTGTGTGCAAGTACAGGGGGTGTGTGCAAGTACAGGGGGTGTGTGCAAGTACAGGGGGTGTGTGCAAGTACAGGGGGTGTGTGCAAGTACAGGGGGTGTGTGCAAGTACAGGGGGTGTGTGCAAGTACAGGGGGTGTGTGCAAGTACAGGGGGTGTGTGCAAGTACAGGGGGTGTGTGCAAGTACAGGGGGTGTGTGCAAGTACAGGGGGTGTGTGCAAGTACAGGGGGTGTGTGCAAGTACAGGGGGTGTGTGCAAGTACAGGGGGTGTGTGCAAGTACAGGGGGTGTGTGCAAGTACAGGGGGTGTGTGCAAGTACAGGGGGTGTGTGCAAGTACAGGGGGTGTGTGCAAGTACAGGGGGTGTGTGCAAGTACAGGGGGTGTGTGCAAGTACAGGGGGTGTGTGCAAGTACAGGGGGTGTGTGCAAGTACAGGGGGTGTGTGCAAGTACAGGGGGTGTGTGCAAGTACAGGGGGTGTGTGCAAGTACAGGGGGTGTGTGCAAGTACAGGGGGTGTGTGCAAGTACAGGGGGTGTGTGCAAGTACAGGGGGTGTGTGCAAGTACAGGGGGTGTGTGCAAGTACAGGGGGTGTGTGCAAGTACAGGGGGTGTGTGCGTGTATAAGTACAAGGGGTGTGTGCGTGTATAAGTACAAGGGGTGTGTGCGTGTATAAGTACAAGGGGTGTGTGCAAGTACAGGGGGTGTGTGCAAGTACAGGGGGTGTGTGCAAGTACAGGGGGTGTGTGCATGTATAAGTACAAGGGGTGTGTACATGTATAAGTACAAGGGGTGTGTACATGTATAAGTACAAGGGGTGTGTACATGTATAAGTACAAGGGGTGTGTACATGTATAAGTACAAGGGGTGTGTACATGTATAAGTACAAGGGGTGTGTACATGTATAAGTACAAGGGGTGTGTGCGTGCATGTGTGGTGAGTGTATGTGTACAAGGGGTGAGTATGTGCATGTGTGTGATTGAGAGGTTTGTGTGTGTGTGAGGGGTGCTTAGTGGCTGTGTGTGTGAGGGGTGTGCGTTGTATGCAACATTTTTTTGCTCGTTTGTTGTTTCTTTTCATGCATCAGCTTTTCTTTTTGAAATTCCTGTTTA
Organism: Mustelus asterias; assembly: GCF_964213995.1. Lineage (NCBI taxonomy): Eukaryota > Metazoa > Chordata > Chondrichthyes > Carcharhiniformes > Triakidae > Mustelus > Mustelus asterias. The sequence goes on from NC_135817.1 coordinate 51,092,631, forward strand.
ATGTTGTGTCAAAACTTATCTTTCCAAAACTTGCTCATCAGCCCCCCAGAGCATGAGAAAAATCGAAATGTGGTCTTTGGGCCGCAGATTGTACAATTCTGGTAAAAGCCATGGTTCTCAGCATTTATTTAAGTCTAACAGTGTGCATTACAACATACAGGCACCAAAGTGTCAGTGGCCAGTGTCAAATATTGACTTTATACAAAATTTTACTAACATTAAGAAATGTTGTACTATGCTTCAATTTAAAAAAAGACATTCAATGGATTGAGCATTTGCAATCTTCCCTTACCCAGAGATATAATCATGCTATTTATTTTCATGTATATAGGTCAGGTGCAATTGAATACTTAAAACATTAATAGTAATGAAAACATATTATGTACCAGACATATAATTTAAAAATCATATTGCTTTCGAATAGCAAGTAACATTTATCAAAATTTTTGAATGAACTGTGCAGGAAGACTATTCTGGACAATGAGGTCATGTAACGATCTTGAAAAGATACTTGTAGTTGATTTCATATAAACTTATTTTAAAACAATATTTAAAGAATGAGACATATTTATGTACTTTTGAACTTAAATAAATCTTTCACTTATATAGCAATAAATTATTCAAATTATTGTTATCGTGTACATTTTCATTATCTCACTTTCAAAAGGTGCTATGCAACCAAATCGCAAATAAGAAGGGGTCATCTGTTCAGAACAATAGTTCTAATATTTGGATTACTTCTCATTCAGATGTGTTAACACAAAAATGACTCGTGGTTTAGAACACAATGATAAAAGAACTGTGCTTTGTAATCCATTCTCTTAATTTCCTATTATTTGCTTAGCGTCCATCATTTCCTCAGGAAGTAGAGCAGATAAATAAAGCTTTATACTAACCCTCATAGCAAAATTGCTGAGACTCAAATAACAAAGGAGATGAGACAAAGGGTCCGATTTTCCCCAACAATGGAGTAGCACAGTTCAGAACTCAAGAAACTCATCACATCTATGGTTGATAGATTACAGCATGAGTCATAGCTACATGTGATTTCCTGAGCAGAGGACGCTGAATCAAGTATCATAAATATATATGGGGTTTTGAACCATTAAAAAAAAATCAGGATTTACAGCAATTATTTACTTCAATCTTTATGATTTTTTCCCTTGATTTCCATTTCAGAGTTTGTTGTTTTACTATCTTTTCTTTAAAAACAAATGCCTATTTGATAGCAGCACAGTATATAAGCAGTATTAAATTGCATACTATTTACCCAAGATACAAATTGAGTATTTACGATATATACCAGATTTATTTTTTTTAAACTGATAAAAGCTAACTATGGAAATCTCAATTTTATTAAATGTAGAATGAATATGCATAAGCTACTTCCATTTTTCAGTAGACAGATTATGCAGCTTCTGTGATTAGTTTTATCCCAAATTCCGACATAGCTATAGCATTCTAGTCACAACATTTGAATTCTATAGTGCTACATTGAACAATTTTAATTAGAAAAACTGTAGAATGATCAATTATGTATGTGATTTTCTAAAGTTGGAGATAGAGATGGCTTGGGATTTGATAAAGACATTAGGGCCTACAAAATTGGACACACTGGAAGTTAGACCAGAAATGTGCACAGATTTCTTGCCTATCATATTGTGGGGCCTTAGCCAGGCATGGGGGGTGGGAGAAGAAAGAGAGAGTAGCATGCACCTAAATGATGAGGCCCAGGGCAATTCTGATATTGGTCCCCTAAGCTCATTATACTGTAGCCAGGGTGGTGCAAACAGGCAGCTGGTGATAAGAGCTAATGTCACCTTGAGAAATGCTGCTAGCCCTGCAACAAGAAATTCTGTGGTGCTTTTAATGCAAAAGTAGTGCTGCTCTGGTGTGGGTGCTGGAATTTAGCATGCATGTCAGATATGCTAGCAACACACCCATTCTAAATTGTAGGGCAAGATTCTTCGCCCATGCCCACCCTGCTGCAAGTGAGAACAGAGAATTTGGCATGCCAGCCAAAACTTCATTCATTTTCAGCGGTACCAGAGAATCCCAGCCACGAACAAGGATGGAGATTTTCAGTGGTACTGTCTAATAGTGCATGTATGCCAATAACAGGAGAGTGAGGCCAAAGCTGTTTCAGATATTCTGCCATTTACACTAGAATTGCTCCAGACTTAAGTTAACGTAACAAAAAAGAGCAAGTTACCTACATAATATGGAAAGCACAAAGTGGTTCGCAGACTTCAAACGTCCACAAATGTTGAAACATCAATCTGGATGATTTATGCAAATCAGATCTTTTCTCAACTGCACAACTTACAAAGGATTCTATAATGTGCCTTTCGATGACTTCAGACAGGAAGATTGTTTACTTCTTACATTCTGGCCTGGATTTCTAGGATGATGAAATTTCCCTCCCTATCATGTCAGTGTCAGCAGATCGAGGACACACCCCGTCGATACAGCCTGCCCTACAGCCATTTAATGCACCATACAACTGGCTGCAGGTGGGACTTTCACCCCCCCATTCGGGAAAAAGTTCCAATCTGATTGGCCAGTAGCTTTCTTGTTCCTGCAGTGGACAAATTGGGACTGCAAGCAGTCCCCGGAGCTTGGTCTTCGGGGTCCAGGAATAGGTAAATGTGAGGATCTCAGGGTGGGGAGGGGAGGTGAGATTGTGGAGGATGAGTAGAGGGAGGTGAGTGTATTGGTGAAGAGGCCGGTAGGGAGGGAGCACGTACAGGGCTGGACTTTCTCTGGTGGGGAAAGGTGGGGTGCCTGATGTTAAAAGGAGGCTGCTGATGGAGGTGACCACCCCGCTTCGCACCCAAGGCCTGAATACTATCCAATTTCTGGCTTTACCCCTTGTCCTTGAACTCCTACCACCAGTCTGAAGATTGAGGCTGGGCAGTAAAAGGTCCTTAGGTGGTCAAATAAGGACCTCAATCGTGGCAAGGTGGGTCAGCTGGCCTAGGCCTCGCCCATCTCACCATAACATTATAGAGAGTTCAGGGTGGGCAGGAAGCAGGTTGAAAGGCCATTGTAGAAAATTTACAGGCAATCCCCCTTAAACCTGCTGGCAGGGGAACGTAAAATTCTGACCTCTATCATGGAGCCATTACAATGAGATTCACCATGGGTATGCACATTCAAGTCCTTATAGCTAAGACGGAACAGTAGAAGGAAAAATAGATCAAAACATCAACTAACAATGGAACAAAAACAGAAAATGCTGGAAAATTTCAGAAGGTCTGATAGCATTTGTGGAGAGAACAGAGCTAACATTTTGTGTCTGGATGATTCTTTGTCAGAACTGTTTCAGATTCCAGTCTCAGCAGTAATTTGCTTTTATCTTAGAATTAACAAGGGAAAGTTATTGAAGATGGAATAGACACATTCCCATGAGGTGAAAGGAAGGACATCCTCTCTTCGTTTCAAAAGAGGCCACAGGCTCAGGAGCTAGGGAATAACTTATGCAAAGCCATCATTCCCTACTGTCACAGCCCCCACTTTCACCATGACAACGTAAATGAGGAGACTATAAGAACAACCAGCAAGCTGGTAGCTTGTTTCGGCTGCTGTGGGAAGTTGCTGAATTTCTTTTGGAATGGGATAAAGTTCACGGAGGTGGCACTCACTGTCACAGCACCTCCCTCCACAATGAACATCACATTCTTGTCACATTTCTGCTTCAACTCCAAAAAAAAAAATGCCTTCTTACTCCATGGCTGGAATTTTCTGCTCCTCTTCCTATCGGACAAGTTCGGCAACAGGAACAGAGTCCTGGTAGTGCCTCTTGATGCACGGTGGGGGGTGCCAGGAAATGCACCTGAATGAACTGGTTTGCTCGCTGTGCACTGGGGCGGCATTTAAAAATGGCGCCTGGAATCATCAAGTGTCTGAGTTGATGATGGGGCAGGCGAAGTAGAGGCTGCCTTGCCTGCAATACATTGTAGGATCCGTGACTTTAATTTTTTTCCAAAGTTCTGCACTATATAGTGGAGAAAGCTGTCATTGCCTTCAGCGACTTCAGCCTAACAAAGTTTTGACATTCAGTATTTTGATTTGGTTTCAAACGTTGCCCATGTTGCCTGCTTCCTCCAGCATTGTGACTGCCCCTCTAAGCAGCAGTGGGTTTTATTCCCTGCTGCTCTCCCAGGTCTTTTGCCTCTCTAACTGTTTTCTGTCAACAGTGCTCATTCTCTTCCCATTCCCTGCCCATTTGATTTTATTGTTCTGTTATGATCCAGCTCCAACCCTTACACTATTTTCTGCCACCATAACATGTCCGAGGCAATGTAGCCTTTCGATCACCTCAAGGTTGATAAGATATTCCAGGTACTGCTGTGCCAAAGTACATAAGCAAATGAAATAAGGTAACACCATGCTTACATATGTAAATTAAAGTTTGAATAATCCACCAAGCTTCTCAAACTAGTATCAATAGCAAAAGGTATTGCAGCAATTGTGCTTTCCATGGGATCCTAATGATTAAAATTCCTAACTAGTGAAGTTTGATTAAAATGTTACGACTTATTAATTCATTTCTTGCGCACACGGAAGAAATGAGTTTGACAGCAGACTTTGCAACATAGGGTGTGTAGGCTATTACAATGATAATGATCAAAGTCTGTCAATTGACATTATGATTGTTTAACGCATTTTATTTTACAAAAGGTAAGGCAGTTGAAGTGCAAATGAACAAACAACTAGAGTCTTTACGCGATTGCCCATGTTCCAGTATATATCTATACCATCGTAACACATCACACATTCATCTTAATGTGTGCATTGAAGTATAACATCCCTTTCCTCTGATATCTTATTCTCAAATTTAGTTTCAGGATCAGATCGTTCGGGTCATGTCAAGATTAATATCGCTGATATATGTACTGCTCTTTGGGACACAGCTGATCCAGTCAGTCTTTCTTTGTCTCTCCCGCTAATACAGATCAATCAAATTTCTTGTGGCTGATTTGTAAACTGCTAATACTCACATAATAGTGGCAATGAATATGAATGTTAGTCATGATTTGGACTCTCGCATTTTAACACAAAAGCCACTTGGTCAGCTTTGTGCAAATCCTTCAAAGAATCTCTCATTTTATTAAAAAGTGAGATTTTTCTCCACTTTCTGCTTATATTGAAAACAAAATCTCTTGCCGTTTCTGGAGATTCGTTACAGCAGGACTGAAAAAGTGACTTGGAAACTTGCTTTCCAGGACTACACAATGTCACTCCATATTTATCAGAGTGAAACCTATCTTTTTTCTGCACCATCCCAAAGTAGCACAGCTCTGAGCACCATTATAGGTGGAATTTAATGCCATATTGGAGGCAGCAGGGGCATTTAACTGTGTGGAAAGGTGGTGGTTGGGTCTCCACCACATTCCTGGCTTTGTCCTAACAAAGTCCAGGGTGAGAAGACTCATGGATGGCCTTCCAATCCATTGCCAATTGAAGCTCTTAAGTGGGAAACTAACAGTGAGGTACTCACCATGTCAAACCCGAAAAGAGGTTCTGGGGAATGGGGGTGAGGGGGGGGGGAATGTTCCCTCATTCAAAAGCACTGTGCCTGATGAAGGAACCCAGCATCAGGTAGGGGATGCCCACTGAGAGCCAGGCCCTTGCTACTGACCCCCCCCCCCCCCCCCCCCCCCCCCACTTCTCCTGCAACTCCCCCCCCTGTTCCTCATCCCACCCTCAAGTCACCTTTGGCCTGGAATCCTGGGCCTCTGGTGGGTGTACCACCAGCAGCAGCCACCACTCCTGCTGGCACTACCTACAATGCACATCTGGCAGCCTTGGATTGACTGGTAGCTTTTGGGGAGGGGGGGGGGGTTATGCCCCCAGGGCCTGGATGCAGGGCAAAGCCAGCCACTGTCTACATAAATGCTTCATTGGCTGCACCCCTAAAGGAGGTGGCAGTCTCTTGATGGTGGGTGCGACCCCCGTTGCCTGCATTAAACACCTCTCAAATGTGGAATCAGACTTGCAAACCCAAAATTATTTTTGCTGAAATCCCAATGTCAAGTTACCATCCTCCATGTCTCACCTCAGAGACAGTTAGCATTTGCTCCCTTTAGGTGAAAAGCTTACATTTACATAACATTCTTCATGACGAATATCTGAGTCACCTGGTGATAAACAGGAGTACCACTGATGAACTCAGCCTCAATTTCCCCCTTTTTCAAATCATTAGGACATTCTTTGACATCTCATATTTTTCAGAAAGTGAAATTAGTAAATTATAGAGAGGTGGCCCACCTTACATCAGCCTCATTGTGTCAAAACCTTTTAAAACAATGTTAAAATGGCCTGTCTACCTCCTATCTGCTTCAAGCAGATTATACAAAATGCAATCCAATTAAAAATTATCTTCAGGCAAGATACAGCAAGCAACTTTGTTATCTCCTGACCTTTACTGGAAGGGTAATTTTATAAGTCTGACTTTTTAGCTGCTAAAGGAAAATCACAACAAATGGATCTGTAGTTAATTGAAGTTTAATTGAAGGACACCAATGTAAATGTATGGTCTTGCTTTCAATGTATGGCCCTCCCATTCAATTTAAATTGAGTATGATCATGCCATTAATCATGGCTGTAAAACAAATGTTATTCAATATGGAAATGAATATTCACTGAAAAATGGATTTGTTACATTCTAAGTGTGTATAAGACAATTGACCTGCGCACTTCAAAAATACAAAGAACAAAGAACAGTACAGCACAGGAAACAGGCCCTTCGGCCCTCCAACCCTGTGCCACTCATTGGTCCAACTAGACCATTCGTTTGTATCCCTCCATTCCCAGACTGCTCATGTGACTATCCAGGTAAGTCTTAAATGATGCCAGCGTGTCCGCCTCCACCACCCTACTTGGCAGCGCATCCCAGGCCCCCACCACTCTGTGTAAAAAACGTCCCTCTGATATCTGTGTTATACCTCACCCCTCTCACCTTGAGCCCGTGACCTCTCGTGATCGTCACCCCCAACCTGGGAAAAAGCTTCCCACTGTTCACCCTCTCTATACCCTTCATAATTTTAGGTCTCCCCTCATTCTCCATCTTTCCAGGGAGAACAAGCCCAGTTGACCCAATCTCTCCTCATAGCTAAGATCCTCCATACCAGGCAACATCCTGGTAAACCTTCTCTGCACTCTCTCTAATGCCTCCACGTCCTTCTGGTAGTGCGGCGACCAGAACTGAACGCAGTACTCCAAATGTGGCCTAACCAGCGTTCTATACAGCTGCAACATCAGACTCCAGCTTTTATACTCTATACCCCGTACTATAAAGGCAAGCATACCATATGCCTTCTTCACCACCTTCTCCACCTGTGCTGCCACCTTCAAGAATTTGTGGACTTGCACACCTAGATCCCTCTGTGTTTCTATACTCTTGATGGCTCTGCCATTTATTGTATAACTCCCCCCCTACATTAGTTCTTCCAAAATGCATCACTTCGCATTTATCTGGATTAAATTCCATCTCCATTTCTCCGCCCAATTTTCCAGCCTATCTATATCCTGCTGTATTGTCCGACAATGTTCATCGCTATCCGCAAGTCCAGCCATCTTCGTGTCATCCGCAAACTTGCTGATAACACCAGTTACACCTTCTTCCAAATCATTTATATATATCACAAATAGCAGAGGTCCCAGTACAGAGCACTGCAGAACACCACTGGTCAGACCTCCAGCCGGAAAAAGACCCTTCGACTGTTACCCTCTGTCTCCTGTGGCCAAGCCAGTTTTCTACCCATCTAGCCACCTCTCCTTGTATCCCATGAGCCTTAACCTTCTTAACCAATCTGCCATGAGGAACTTTGTCAAATGCCTTACTGAAATCCATATAAACAACATCTACGGCCCTTCCTTCGTCAACCGTTTTTGTCACTTCCTCAAAAAACTCCACCAAATTTGTAAGGCATGACCTCCCTCTTACAAAACCATGTTGTCTGTCACTAATGAGATTGTTCCGTTCTAAATGCGCATACACCCTGTCTCTAAGAATCCTCTCCAACAACTTCCCTACCACGGACGTCAAGCTCACTGACCTATAATTACCTGGGTTATCCCTCCTACCCTTCTTAAATAACGGTACCACATTCGCTATCCTCCAATCCTTAGGGACCTCACCTGTGTCCAATGAAGAGACAAAGATTTCCGTCAGAGGCCCAGCAATTACATCTCTTGTCTCCCTGAGCAGTCTAGGATAGATGCCATCAGACCCTGGGGATTTGTCAGTTTTAATGTTACCTAAAAAACCTAACACTTCCTCCCTTGTAATGGAGATTCTCTTTAACGGGTCAACACCTCCCCCTGAGACACTCCCAGTCAACAAGTCCCTCTCCTTTGTGAATGCAAAGTATTTATTTAGGATCTCCCCTATTCCCTTGGGTTCTAAGCATAATTCCCCTCCTTTGTCCCTGAGAGGTCCGACTTTTTCCCTGACAACTCTTTTGTTCCTAACATATGAATAAAATGCCTTAGGATTCTCCTTAATCCTGTCTGCCAAGAACATTTCGTGACCTCTTTTTGCCCTTCTAACTTCCCGTTTGAGTTCTTTCCTACTCTCTCTGTATTCCTCCAGAGTTCCATCTGTTTTCAGTTGCTATAGTTAGCCTTCCCCCAATTTAGCACCCTACCCTTAGGACAACACTCGTCCTTGTCCATTACTATCCTAAAGTTAACAGAGTTGTGGTCACTATTTGCCACATGTTCCCCTACCGAAACTTTGACGACCTGACCGGGCTCATTTCCCAGAACTAGATCCAGTATAGCCCTCTCTCCAGTTGGGCTATCTACATACTGTTCCAAAGAACCTTCCAGTACACATTTTACAAATTCCTCCCCGTCCAGATCCCCAGCCCTAAGCACTTTCCAGTCTATACCAGGGAAATTGAAGCTCCCACTACAACAACCCTATTTTTTCTGCACATATCCAGAATCTCCTGACATATCCGTTCCTCCACTTCCTGTGGGCTGTTGGGTGGCCTGTAGCATACCCCCAGCATAGTGATTGCACCTTTCCTAAACACAGCCCTAAATAGGGGCGGTACGGTGGCTGGCATTGCTGCCTCACAGCACCAGGGATCCAGGTTCAATTCCGGCCTCAGGTCACTGTGTGGAGTCTGCACATTCTCCCTGTGTCTGTGAGAGTTTCCTCCCACATTCTAAAGATGTGCGGGTTAGGTTGATTGGCCATGCTAAATTGCTCCTTAGTGGCAGGGGGGCTAGCAGGGTAAATATGTGGGGTTATGGGCATAAGGCCTGGGTGGGATTGTGGTGCCGACTCGATGGGCCAAATGGCCTCTTTCTGCACTGTGGGGATTCTATGATACTGGCAAGGTTCAGCAATTTACTCAGCAATTTTTGAAATTTGACTGTAACTTACAGGGTCTGATGGTCCACAGCATTCTCTAAATGACTTCTGAACATCCGTTCCTTGCAACTCAAGGGCAAGGCAAGGGCCTGAAGAAAGTTCATTTACCATACCCTGTGGGAAGAACATAAAATGTATTGGTGCAGGTAGAGAAAAATTGTGACACTCTCTTCCCCAGCCATGCTACTTGCAAATTGCAACATAGTCATTGAATGGGAAATTGAGCAAATCTCAAACCTAAACAATTTGATTTCAAAGCGGTAACTTTTCAGGTCTAACATCAAACGAGTAACAATTATTACTGATGACAGTCTTGAAGCCTTGGTCAAGGAGCAGGCTAATTTCAGTTCACATAGATTAAGTCAGTGGTAAGTCAGGTTGCGTTGGAGAAAATTACAAAAATATTAAACTGAAGAAACAGCCCACGTTGACAACACATTTGTTATTTTGGCTCAAGATTGTTTTCTCTCTGCTTATAGGTTGGTAATATATTTCAAAAATAAATGTACAAATTTCTAGGACAAATATTTTCAACCTTTTAAAAAAAAAGTCAACATTTTGCAAGATATTATTGGTCAGTTGAAAAATCAACATGAATAGGCAAAATTACTGCAAAGCATTAACTGTTAAGCCAGTGCTTCCCAAACCTGTTTTCAGTGCAACTTAAATTTAATGCCTCAATCTTTGCATTATCCCAGAGTGGAAATTTGGGGAGCACACCAGGGCTGTTGAGCTGTGTGTTGGTGTGAGTGAGAAAGAGTGACGGAAGTTGCTGAATGGTTGGGGGATGGGGGAGGTGTTTTAGTTTGGACTGTGGGAGGGGAGGTGAGGAACGGGAGTTCAGCATTGGGGGAGTGGATGAAAAGGCAACTCTTTAAAAAAAAACTAAACTTTTCACAGGCTTATTTGGCAGCAGCAGATCAGGCCTCAGAGCAGGCCATTAGGCCTTGACCTTCAAATAATGCCAAGATCTAAATGGGCCTCATAGCCATTGGAATTGAATCCAAGTTCCACAGCAACCATTGATGCTTCAGAGGTCGTGACCCCAAAATCGTGTCTCACATCCCACTGGGGGTTGCAACCCACAATTTGGCAAGTTCTGTGCTAAGCTTGTATGTACATATAGTAAATATTGAAATATAGAAGCTCTGTTTTGAAACAGGTCCTGAATTTCTGGCAGACATGATGGGCTGAATGGCCTCACTGTGTTGAAATCGCTATGATTCTTTAATAGAACATTAATATTGCAAAGTAAAATAATCAGTTTTATCAGTGATCCTGATCAAGTACAAAATTGAGTTTTAAAAATTGGAATGTTAAATTTGATTTTCTAAGGAGGAAAATGCTACTATTGACATGGTGGCACAGTGGTTAGCACCACTACCTCACAGTGCCAAGGACCTGGGTTCAATTCCAGTCTTGGGGGACTATCTGTGTGAATTTTGCACATTCTCCCAGTGTCTTCTTGGGTTTCCTTCGGGTGATCTGGTTTTCTCTCACATCCAAAGATGTGCAGGTTAGACGCATTGGCCATGCTAAGTTGTTCCTTGGTGTCCCATGATAAGTATGTTAGGTGGAGTAGCCATGGTAAATGTGTGGGGTTATAGGGATAGGGCAGGGGGCTGGGCCTGGGCAAGATGCTCTTTCAGAGAGTCGGTGCAAACTTGATGGCTGAAAGGCCTCCTTTTGCACTGTCGTGATTATATGGTTACTAAAATAAATATATCTTTTTCACATCCTAACTGCTTAAGAAATTCAGGCTCTAAATGTGTATAAATATATTAAAATGGATTTTTTCAAAGTAATATGGGTTCCATCATGTAGGGTGATGGATGGCAACTCTATATTGTCATTTGAGACTCAGGAGCCCCACTCTGGCATGGCAGTTTCTGCCACATTTGCTGCAGAGGAAAACAGTGGGCTGAGAAAGTGCACAACTTGTTGACCTATTTTCTTTGGCCCTCTCCTTGACCAACTGAACTTTTAGTTTCTGCTTGCCTCTTCTAATGTCCTTCAAAACAGTCAGCCTCCAGAGATTACAGCTGTCAGCCCCATTCTCCCAGTTATTAAGTGTCAATGTCCACCATCTTCATATCTCGCTTGAAGGTGTTTTTGTAGCGGAGGTATGTATGCTCAGGGAGGGTTTATGACCCTATGGCCAGTACATACAAAAGGTCTTTGTGTGTATGGCCATCATCCTTCTAATAAACACAGATACCATTGGATGAGCAATGAATGTACACTGATGGAATTAGCATGCTTCAGGACCTCTGAAGGTTGGTGACCTTGTCTGCCAAGAGATGCTTAGAATACGTCTGTTTAAAGCGAAGATGGAAAATGTTCAGCCTTTTCTTCTTTATTGCCTATGTAGTCCAGGTCTCACCACTGAAGAGGAGTGCACGGAGGATGCAGGCTTGGTAGACTCACAGTTTTGTGTACCCAGTCAGGTTGTTTTTCCTCACTCTCTTACTCATCTTGGACATAACAGCTGCAGTTTTTTTTCATGAATATGCTGATTAAAGCATTAAGAACCATTGTTGGTGATTGTGCTGCCTAGTTATGTGAAGATATCAATAACCTTCAGTGACATTATAGATGACAACATCTTGACAATTGGTTTCTTGATGCTGCTGTTCAAACCAAGCCTGCTACCAACATGAAACAGTCTGTCCACTTTACTGCTGAAGGTGTTCCTCAGTATGCAATGCTCGTGCAGTGTATCAGCATAGAACATAGTCCTCTGATGAGGACTTGGCAAACTTTCTTTCTTGGATTTAAGAAGTGTAAGGCCGAAAAGTTTTCTCCCAGTCCTGGTATACAAGTAGATGACCTAAAGGCATAATAGAGCAACAAAGAGAAGTATAGGCCAGAGTGTCGGCACCAGAATGTAACCATTCATCCCCACTCCTGTTCTCAAAAGATACAGATGTCTTAGAAAGACAATCTTAGAAACCCTACAGCACAGAAAGAGGCCATTCGGCCCATCGAGTCTGCACCGACCACAATCCCACCCAGGCCCTACCCCCATATCCCTACATATTTACCCGCTAATCCCTCTAACCTACGCATCCCCAGGACACTAAGGGCAATTTTAGCATGGCCAATCAACCTAACCTGCACATCTTTGGACTGTGGGAGGAAACCGGAGCACCCAGAGGAAACGCACGCAGACACGGGGAGAATGTGCAAACTCCACACAGACAGTGACCCAAGCCGGGAATCGAACCCAGGTCCCTGGAGCTGGGAAGCAGCAGTGCTAACCACTGTGCTACCGTGCTGCCCGGTAGTTCCCTTCGTAGCTGACCTTACCACAAGACCATGAGAAATAGGAACAGAGTAGGCCCCTTGAGCCTGTACCATCATTCAATAGGATCATGGCTGATCTGACATTCCTCAGGTCCACTTTCTTGCCCTTTCCTCGTAGCCCTGGATTCTCTTTCTAATCTAACATCTATCTATCTCAGCCTTAAGTATACACAAGGACTCTGCCCCCATTGCTCTCAACCCTCAGATGAAATTCCTCCTCATCTTAGTCTTAAGAATTCTATAATTTTCAATGAGATCACCTCTCATTCTTCTAAATTCCAATGAGTAGAGTCCCAATCTGTTTAACCTTTCCTCATAAGACAATTCCTCCATACTGGGGATCATCCTAGTGAACCTTCTCTGAACTACTTCGAAGGAATAATCTTCCCTTAAATAAGGGACCAGTTGCAGCAAGAATTCCCAACTCTAACACTCCAACCCCTTTGAAATGAGGGCCAACAGTCCATTAGCCTTCCTGATTGCCTGCTGTACCTTTGTGCCAGCTTTCTGTGTTATGTGCACAAGTACCCCCCCAGTCTCCTTGTGTTACAGCTTTCTGTAGTTTTATCCATTAAAATAATACTGTTATTTTATTCTCCCTTCCAAAATGAACAACTTCACATTTTCCCACATTATACTCCATTTGCCAACTTTTTGGCCACTTATTTAACCCATCAATATCTCTTTGTTAACTGTTTGAATCCCTCTCACAACTTGTCTTTCCACCTATTTTTGTGTTGTCTGCTAATTTAGCTACATATGTTATCATGTTGTCATGATAAAATGAGCTTCAGCATTGAGTTGCTTTGGCAGGCAGCCCTTTTTCTCCAGCAGCTTAAATAGACTGCATATGGTCTATAAACCAAATGCTTTAGTGAAACTGCTAAAGGCAATATACAGTGATCTCCTTTGCTCACGACATTTCTCTTGCAGCTGCTGGATTGAGAAAATCATGCCAATTGTAGATCAATGTAATACTCAGCAATTTAATGTAAAATGCGGAGAGAATAAATTACATCATATCTAAACCAGGTTATCTTATTTATTACTGTGGTTACAAGGGCAGGTCAGAGGTTAGGAATTTTATGGCAATTAACTTGCATCCTGACTCCCCAAAGCCTGTCCAAGGCACAAGTCAGAGGTATGATGGAATACTCTCCACTTGCCTGGATGAGTACAGCTCCAACAACACTCAAAAAGCTCCACACCAATTGAAGTTCTAATGTCACTGCATCCAGGTCCTAGAGGCCTAACTCCTGGCATTGACCTCCATGGTTATATACTCTGCTGCCTTTTGACCATGTGTCTGAAAGGCCTCCTTTTCCCTTGCGGTTACAGCCACTGCTTCTCCTTTCTAGCTCCTCCACGAAAGTGCAAGGTCTGGGAATCCTGGAGCCTTCTCTCTCTCCTGCTGTGCCATTCTTCACTCTTTCCAAGATCAATTTTTCTTCAACCACGGCATCAGCACCTGCTGATGGCACAATGCACCTCTCCTTTAAGAGGTGCAGGCTAGCTTTAAGTGGTGATGGTAGTCAAATATTGGCCTCATGCTGGTGTGTGCGCTGCCAATGAACAGTGCAGTCAGCGCTGACTGTATGCAGAGATCATGGAAATTTGCATGCAGCAGGATATTCGCAATTTTTACAGCATTGCAATACATGGATGGGGGTTAACAGTGCTTTGCAATCTGATGCCCTTCTATCCAGTTCAGCCCCCTCAGTAGCTAAACCAGGAATTATAAATTAGTTTGAAATCAAGTACTGAAAATAAAATAAAATTGGGAAAGATGGAATTAAGAGATAGATAAGTGGGAGAGACAGGAGTTTAAAATAATAAAATCTCTCGCACTGATTAAATTCTTATGATACAAGACACCATTCTTGTAAAATTACCTCTTTTGGGCATCAGGTTGTTTGACAGTAATTATGAAGCATCATACCATAAAAAATGGACTTCCATCTGAATGCACTAGCCCCAACTTCTTCTTGCCATGTTTAGTTGATAATTAATGGCATATTTCTGCAACTTCATGCCCTTACATGGATTTCAATGCTGGGCTGTAGGCAAGCTAATGTTACTGTGTAACTCGCAGAGCAGTAGAATTTGGACCAAAGCATCTGGACTTCAGCGTTTACTTGTTCATATGTCTACTCCAGAAGTTGTTGTACAATTTACTGTATAATGAAAGTGAATGCTGTTCGCCTCAACGTTATTCTCGATGTAAACTCCGGGCCAGTAGATAACTCTTGGCTCACTACCGAATGATCAAAGGCAGTGAAAAGTACAGAATAACTCCAATGTGAATCGTGATATCGTGATGTGCATTTGACAGGAATACGATACAAGTCCATGCATCAGACTGCTGCTGACACAAGATCAGCTCACAATTAGATTGCCTGCTTGGATTAGCTCCAGAGGGCTTGTCTGAAGGAACCCACATTGAATTTGAATTTTCTGTATTGAAATTTTAGCACTCCATTCCCACTTATGAAATTTCCCCATGCACCAGGGATTACAATCTCCTGCTCTACTGGCAGCTAGGTTTGTATAAGTAAATTAAGTGGGAGTGGAAGAGGAAGAAAACTAATCACGCACACTAGGAGCTTAGTGTCCTTGAAGTATTCTATAAACTGCCCTACTATTATTCTATTATGTACTGGCTTAAATGCAGTAATGCAGTGAAGAAAACGGAAATGCCACTGTCCATTAATTTATTCCCATTGAATGAGAAAATGGCGTTATGGGGGATTTCTGTGACAGGATGAGTACATCTCTCAGTCCCTGCCAGCGGCACACTCTGGTCTTGAGCTCTTGAACTTGCTTAAGCCTCCAAACAACTGGTAATGCACACCCCATGGGCATACCCTGGTACCTTGCCTCCACTGACATGCTAAACTACAATAAGGGTATCAGTTTCATCTGGTGTAGATCGCAGATGTCACCTCTTTAAGTGCATGAAGTCAAGAACAATGGAAGAGACAGATGATCCTAGCAAGAGACAAGATGGACCACAGGAAATAACAGCTTTTTTCAAATCACAAACAGAAAACAGAATAAGATTATATTCAAATATTGTCAAAAAAAGATATGCTGTTAAATCTTTTCATCTTGCACCCATCAGGATAGACGCAAGAATGCCAAATTTCAAAGTGAATAACGTATACTGCAGAAGAGGGATGCTGCGTGGTTAAACAAATCAGCTCCAATACTATATTGCCTCCCGAAAAATGGACAAAACATGCTTTAGTTCTGGCAAAATCAGGCAACAGACAGTGTGACACATTCTCGAGTGAGAACTTCGTAATGCTAAGGGAATTGGAATAAATCTTATGCACCATTAGAAAATGTTTTTCCCCCCAGAAAGCAGGGATCCTAAAGAAAAATATTTAACTTTAGCTCATTTTATATATATTAATCCACAACGAATTACAATTGGTGACAAAATGGGTATTCTGTCGATTAATCAAATTATTAACTTGAACATAAAAATGCTGCATAGATTTATGCAAGCTCATGATTGCTTATCTGCAGGTAGCTGTAAAGAAATAGCTAACTATAAAATAAAGTGATAAAAATCTAAACGTTCAATAAATAATATTACAAAATATCTGGAATCCAATAATTTTCCAATAAAATGGGAGTGGCTGCGTAAAATTATTGCCAAACAGCACTCAGTTACATAACGCTAGCAGTTAATAAACAGCTAAAGATGTTATATATTAGCAAGCCAAAAGAAGATGCTTACAGGGTAAAGGTTGGCTAAGCAGGAGAATGGACTTTTCCCGATTTTAATTGCAATAGTATCAGGTACACAACATTTAAAAATTTAAAACTGCTCCCATAATTGGATCACAATTCTAAAATACAACAGTACAAATATCTGAATTCCCTCCTTCCGCCATTTTAGTAGAGGTTTAAAATGAAATATCACTGAAAACAAAATAACATAATTACAGGTTTTACTGAAATTTTCTTATGACATACTTAAAAACAAGTTAGAGAATTGTACAGACCAGATGCCAATTCATGGTTAAGTCAAAAATTAAAATGGTTAGCTTATGTACTTTTTCTTTTTTGCAGAAACGTTTCTGCCACTTTCAGACTGGCACAGTACTGGCTAAGCATCTTTAATGTTCATTCACCGCCTTTACCATCTTCCTACTTACATTGTACTCAGAAACAACTCCTTTGTATACTTCAAAGAATTCCTCGGCATTGACGCGTTCTACATTAAACTGTGGGTAGAAGAAAAAATGTAAACCACAAAAGTTGATTTTCATTCTTTAAATAAGTTTCATTTTCATGACAAATTAGCTCTCCCATCATACACTTGTTCCCTGCCTTATGGGGGGACAAAAAGTAGGATAATCCTGCTAGCAGACTCATTGAACATCAGTTAACATGCCAAGACATGCATTTCACCATATGGAAAATAAAACAACAATTTTCTTTTCTCCTGATGATATAACCAAGGCAGGCACACCTATTCTTCCCCCTCTCCCACCCACTGTCCACTGGAGAACGAGATTTTAAACACTGATAATTGAATTCCAAGTTGAGTCTCCTCGTTGGCAGTACTAGGGTTTTAGGATTCTGCTTACTAAGCAACATGTTTCTATCAAAATATTACAGTCACAAGAAAACAACCTGGCAAGGTTTCTGTGGTACGGATTGAGGGATAAGTACTTGTCAGGACACAAAGAACTCCCCTGCCCTCTTCAAATAATGCCATGGGATCTTTTACGTATACCAAGGGAGAGCATCGGGCCGCAATTTTAATATTTCATTCCAACAGATGGAACTTCCGACAGCATGGCACTGGAATGTCAGCCTTGATTTTCTGCTTAAGTCATTGGAATGGGGATTGATCCACAGCCTAACTTGGAAGTGAAGGTTAGCTATGGCTAACATAAGAACATGAGCTAATTAGCAAGTAGGGTCGCCTATGGCTTTCGGTTTAAAAATACAGTGCTCATTAATAGCAGTACTCTTTCAGTCCTTTATTGAACCAAATAGATTAGAGCGAACCATAGATCACAATCTCAAGTTACGCAAGGCCAGTACTAGGTTAGATTTTAGGAAGTAGTTCTTTTCACAGTGAATAATGGACTCTGGAACAGGAAGTTCACCTCGATTCGCTAAATTTATTTAAGCAAGAGCTGCACCTGCTTCTGGCTGGGGCACAGACCACCTCATACAAAAAGTAGATACTGTATAACATTACTTAAGGCCTGAGTAGTCTCCTAAATTAGTGGTGATCATCTAAAGTGGCCAAAGACAAGGGCCAGAATTCTCCAGCTGTTCATGCTGACGGGATTCTCCAGTCCCGCCAGCAATGCATCCCCACGCGTGGGTTTCCCACCAGCGTGGAATGAGGTCAATGGGAATTGCCATTGACAGCGGCAGGACCAGAGAATCCCGCTGCTAGCCAACAACGTGCCACCTCCCACCAACAGGAAACATGCGGCCGGGAGACCAGAGAATCTCGCCCAAGATTTTCCATATTTTTCATCATCTAGCCTAGATTTTAAGTTCAGTTTTTCCTCTCTCCCAACAGGCGGTCTCCCAAAACTGCAGCAGTTCAAAAATGCAGCTCACCAATGCCTTCTCATGGGCAACTAGGGATGTGCAATAAATGCTGGCCTAGCCAGCAATACCCACATCCCACAAATGAATACAAACACCATGATTCCTTTGTGCAGCCCCAGGCCTTTCCTATCCTTCCGTTCCCTGGACCCCTGTGAAGTTTTCCAGTGCCTGAACTTAGTCTCAGGTGTCCTCCTGCATTCCTTCTGTTTGCTGCAGGGCTGTTACTGCAGGGACTGGAGAGCTGCTGGGCAATCAGCTTGGCCAGCAACTAGCTCTCTAAGGCAGGACATCCTCCTGAGTGAGAGGAGGTCCTGCCTGCAGTCACTTAGCGTTTATCAGAGCTAAAGTGGCTGTGGGGCACTGAGTCGGTGGCGATGTGTTCCCTGATGACTCTTCAGATGGCAGGAAGCAAGACCCAGCCATCCAAAAAATTAAGGTCGATGAGCGCAAGTTTCTGGATGGGACTTGAATCCACAATCTTCAATTTAGGGGCGAGAGTACTACTACTGATCAAGGCCACCATCAAAAACAAGTATATTTTTGCTTACTAGTCAGTATCCATTTTTGTCCTCAGAACTCCCGACTCAACATCCATTTTTGTTCTGTGAGATATCTAGCAGCATAGGAACAGGAATAGGTGAAATTTTGCAGCCCGCCATTGGCTGGGAGCTGCTGTTAATGCGTTTTCCAGTTGTTTGCACCCTCCACCGCAGGAGAACCTACAGCGGGGGTCGTCGTTGGCAGGACCTGAAGATCCCGCTGGTGGGATCAGCCAGAAAATTTCAGCCATGAAGTTCTGGGTTCATGTCCCACTCCAGGATTTGATTACAAAAATCAAGGCTGATACCTTCATGCAATACTGAAGGTGTGCTGCACTGTCGGAGGTGCCATCTTTTAGCTGAGGCATTAAACCGAGGCCTGCTCTAGGGGATGTTAAAGATCCATGGCACTATTTCGAAGAAGAGATGATCTGACCATTTTCACCAGTGCTGTTTGGATGCAAAAGTTGCTACCTCATTTTCTACATTATTACAGTGACTCTACTCCTATAGTACTTCATTGGCTTTAAAGGGTTTTGAGATGTCGTGTGATTGTGAAAAGCACAATATGGATGCAAGTCTCCTCCCTCCCCCCACCCTCCAATTTCCTCTGTGATTTAAATGTTATTTCCCAGCATTAATACCTTGATCTGATAATGCAGATTACTCTTAACAGTAGAAGCAATCAAGTGGAATGTTTTTCATTTGGTCCCACAGTAGCAATTGTTTCTCATGGACCTCTGGCTGTTTCAAATAATGGTCAAATTGACACTTTGAACTTTTAACATGCATATTAAAGCAAGGTCACACATATTGCAGATAATACAAAGTTACTCAGCCCAAGGAACATCATCTCTCTACCACCTTGTTCTCTTATTTAGCAATCAGTTATGTTTTGGATGACTCTAATATATATGTCTCTTCAATTCTGTCAGATTATTGTAAGGATTTACTTTTCATTTATTTAAATTACACCATCTTGCCCTACTTTCTTGCTTTACTTTGAATTAATATTCCTGGCAAAACTTACTTAAATTAATATTTTATGTCTTGTGACTGCCGGGGCTCCCCTTAACTGTCATTCTCTAGGCTATATAGTTTATATATACTTAGTTTAGTGCTGAAATTGTAGCACACATTTTATCCTGACGTTCAATTGCCCTACCCTGAATTTTATTTAGAAACTTTTTAATTGAAGATATATTCAGTAGAAGTAAATCATCAAATGAAAAATGTTGTAAATTATTATTTAAACTTCCAGTAGTTTCCTATTACTATCCATTTACTGCCAATTGATTCAGTGGAGCTTTGCACTTCTGCTTCAACTATTTACCTATCCCATCTAATGATAACTTAAGCCAAATGTGTTCAGAATATATTCAACATATTCTTGCATTGTAATCAACAATAACTTCTGAGACCATAACTAATAAACATCTGAAAAACAAAGTTCATGGTGTTTGGATACTGGCAACAGCTAAACTACGGCCCAAAATCTGATGGAGTGGGAAATCCCACTATGTGCTGTTCACTACATTTGTTCCTGTACACCCCTCCATTCAAAACTGTTTTGCTCACAAAGTTGCTGGGAGTAAGAGCTGATAATGGCACAATGGAAATAATCAATTCTTAAAATTATTTTCATTTGACTATGTGGTTATACATGTTTCAAAAATATTGTAGCAACAAATCTGGTCATTGATTTTACTATACAAAGAACAAAGAACAATACGGCACAGGAACAGGCCCTTCGGCCCTCCAAACCCATGCCGCTCCCTGGTCCAAACTAGACCATTCTTTTGTATCCCTCCATTCCCACTCCGTTCATATGGCTATCTAGATAAGTCTTAAACGTTCCCAGTTCAACCTAAAAACCTTCACAGTTCAACCTAAAAACAAGGTCTTAAGTTAATTCATATCAGTAACAGCAGACTTTTCAAAACATCAAAAAATTGGACGGATAGAAATTGCTTTGTGACATCTTTTAACTTTCTTAGTCACGCAGTTTTATTTATTAATAATTGTGTTTCTGGGTTTTAAATTCCTTATTTTTTTCCCTCTTTTCCAGATGTGCCTCTCATTGCCTTAGCTTTTTTCTTGTTGATGTTTTTAATTATTTTCAATGCCTTTTGCCATTGTAAGATTATTTGATACACCTAGCGATCAGTTGACTGATATTCCCACAGATGCAACCACCACTCCCTCCATTCATTAAGATCTTTATTTTTCAGCCAGCCTGAAAAGCTGGTGTATCCACAAATGTTGATTGAGCTGTTGCATTTCTAGCATGTTATTCTTTTGTTTCAGATTTCCAACATTTAAAATCTTTGAGATTTTTCTCGTCAATTTAAAATTTGAAAGGTAACTATCTGACCCAGATCTTCCAGTTAGTGGCAGAGCGAATGTGCCCACTGTTGACTGCGATTTAAACTGCCCATTTACCATTCTATACTAGAGCCTTTGCACCTTCTGGGTCTGGCTCCAGCAGGGATCCAGCGACAGAATCAGAAGACCTAGTGGTACAGAGCGTACAGTAATTCCAGTGAAGCTGCATCACAAACTAAAAACTTGTCTCTTAAGGTTGGTCTTCAGCTCATTGACTTGCACTATTTTTAAATGGAGCTGTCACCTTCAACATTCCATAACCACATCCCCCGACAATGTTCACTCCCTCTCTGAACCCACCCCAGCACGTGTTCAGCCCTACTTCACTTCCTCGAAAATGCTCACCCCCTTCCCTCTGACAGATTTTATGCTCCCTCACCCCACCTGACAGTATTTACTCCTCCTTCACCCAATATCATCAAGTTTGAGGGTAAATCCACATCCAATATGTGGGAGTCTTTTAAAAGTCTATTGTTAACAATTCAAGACAAGTATGTCCCTGTAAAAATGAAGGATAAAGAAGGCAAGATTCAGGAACTCTGGATAACAAGAGAGATTGTGAGCTTAGTGAAAAAGAAAAAGGAGGCATACATAAATTTCAGAAAATTGAAAATGGATAGGGCTCTTGAGGAATACAAACAAATATAGCAGGAAAGAGCTCAAACAGGGACTTAGGAGGGAAAAAAGGAGCCATGAATGTCCTTGGCAGGCAGGGTTAAGGAGAATCCCAAGGCTTTTTATGCGTATAAAAGGAGGAAGAGGGTAGCCAAGGAAAGGGTGGGCCCACTCGAGAACAGTGAAGAGAATTAATGTGTGGAGCCAGATGAGGTAGGTGAGGTCCTTAACAAGTACTTTGCATCAGTATTCACAAAGGAGAATGATGCAGTGGATGGTGAGTGTAGAAAGGAGGATGTTGACATTCCAGGACATGTTGAGATAAAAAGGGAGGAGGTTTTGAAAAACATTAAGGTGGACAAGTCCTCAGGGCCAGATAGGGCCATTCCAGAATGCAGAGTGAGGCAAGGGAAGAAATTGCTGAGGCCTTGGCCAAAATCTTTGTATCCTCTTTAGCCAAGAACGAGGTACGAGAGGATTGGAGAGTAGCTAACAGAGGAATTCCTCTGTTTAAGAAGGGCAGACGAGACAATCTGGGAAATTACAGGCCTGTGAGCCTTACAGCAGTGATGTGGAAATTATTGGAGAAGATTCTTAGACTTATCAGCGATAGGCAACATGGTTTTGTGAAGGGAGGTCGTGTCTCACAACCTTGAGATTGAGTTCTTTGAGGAAGTAACAAAAAAAATTGACCAGGGCAGGGCAGTGGTTGTTGCATGCATGGACTTTAGCAAAGTCTTCGATAAGGTTCCTCATGGCAGGCTGATACAGAAGGTGAAGTCACATGGGATCCGAGGTGAGCTGGTAAGATGGATACAAAACTGTCTTTTCTAACTGGAGGTCTATGACAAGTGGTGTTCCACAAGGATCAGTGCTGGGGCCTCGGTTGTTTGTAATTAATATATATAAATAAATGACTTGGAGGAAAATGTAGGTGGTCTGATTAGTAAATTTGCAGATGATACAAAAATTGGGGGAGTAGCGGATAGTGAGGAGGATTGTCAGAGGATACAGCAGGATATAAATCAGCTGGAGACCTGGGCCGAAAGATGGCAGTTGGAATTTAACCTGGTGATGCAATTTGGAAGGTCTACTGCAGAAGGAAGATATACAGTAAATGGTAGAGCCTCTAGAAATATTAGCACACAGAGGGATCTAGGTGTGCAGATCCACAGTTCCCTGAAGGTGGGGCATGGTGGCACAGTGGTGAGCATTGCTGCCTCACAGCACCGAGCATTGCTGCCTCACAGCACCAGGGACCTGGGTTCGATTCCAGGCTTGGGTCACTGTCTATGTGGAGTTTGCACGTCCTCCTCGTGTCTGCGTGTGTTTCCTCCGAGTGCTCCGGTTTCCTCCCACATTTCAAAAGACATGCTGGTTAGGTGCATTGGCCATGCTAAACTCTTCCTCAGTGTATCCAAACAGGCTCCGGAGTGTGGTGACTCGGGGATTTTCACAGTAACTTCAATGCAGTGTTAATGTAAACCTACTTGTGACATTAATTTAAAAAAAGGGTGGCAACTCGGGTGGACAAGGTGGTCAAGATGGCTTATGGCATGCTGGCCTTCATCGGTTGAGTATAGGAATTGGAAAATCATGTTGCAGCTGTATAAGACTTTGGTTAGGTCGCATTTGGAGTATTGTGTACAATTCTGGTCGCCACACTACCGGAAGGATGTTGGTGCATCAGAAAAGGTGCAGAAGAGATTTACCAGGATGTTGCCTGATTTGGGGGATATGGACTATGAAGAGAGATTGAACAAACTTGGATTGTTTTCATTGGAGCGGCAGAGGATGAGAGGGGACCGAATAGAGGTTTACAAGATTATGACACGCTTGGATAGAGTGGATAGTCAGGATCTTTTTCCCAGGGTTGAAGGGCCAATTACTCGGGGGCATAGGTTGAAAGTGAGAGGGAGAAAGTTTAAAAGAGATGTAAGGGGCAGGTTTTTCACACAGAGGGTGGTGAATGCCTGGAACGCGCTGCTGGAGGGGGTGGTGGAAGCAGATTCTATAACAACGTTCAAGAGACATCTGGATAGATACATGAATAGGCGGGGAATGGGTATGAATATGGACCATGTAGAAGCAAGAAAATATTAGAGAGGCATCTGTGTTGACACAGACTTGGTGGGCCAAAGGGCATGTTCCTGTGCTGTACTGTTCTTTAAGTGCGTAAAGCGCAATTAAACATCTCTACTTTCAACAAAACGAGCACAAATTTTCACTGCACTATCAGAAAAGACATGGAACCTTAAAAATTGAAATGCAGCAGGCAAATTCACACATCTTACAGGAGGAAGTTTTAATATAGTATCTCATTAACAGTACGTTGCTTTAGTGATAGCCACCCTTCATCTAACCTGTGATTTTGCAACAAAAGGTAGTACACACCTACGTGGTGCATATCCCAATATCAGAACTTAAAATACCTATCGATTATATGTGCACCAAATGCAGCCCAAGCACTTTAGATGCTTGGAAACTTGTAATACACTATCCGTCATCAGACAGTAAAATGGGAAATGTACGAAGGCTGACAGCCTCCAGTATCCTGTCCCATCTAGCACCTTGATCCTAACAGACCACTTTTCTGCAACTAAATACACTCCTTACCCATTGATTCTATCTCACACCCTGGCCACTCTCTGAAGCTGAACCAAATTTTTCTCAATCTTGACATTTTATCCGGTCCTCAGATGAGCTTTCAAACACATTTGTTCCACCATCAACATGATCTGCTTTCACCTCCAGATGATCGCCAGCCTTCAACCCTGCCTCGGTTCTTCTGCTGCTGAAATCTGCACCCATGTCTGTGCTAGCTGTAGACTTGACTATTACAATGCTGACTTGCTGATCTCCCATGTCTCACCCTCCAAAACCTAAGCTCATCAATAGCTTGCCCATGGGAATTTGTACAAATTAGGACTTCAGCCATCATGTCCATGTTGACAGACCTATGTTGGCTCCCTGTCATGCAATGTCTTTATGTTAAAGTTTTAATTTTTGTTTTCAAAATCTTTCATAACATAGCCCTTATAATCTCCCCAACTCTTGGAAATCTCTGCACTGCTCCAATTCTGGCTCCTTGCTCATCCTTAATTTTAATCATCCTACCATTTAAGGTTCTGCCTTCAGCTGCCTATTTCAAAGCTTTAGAATTTTCTCCTTTCATTGATCTATCTCTCTTTCTTCCTTTAAAATGCTCCTTAAAAACTATTTCTTTCACCACTTGGTTTAATATTTCCTTACGTGGCTCAGTGTCTAATTGAGTTTGTTTATACCCATGTGAAGGGCCTTAGGACTTTCATTACATTAAGGGGGGACAATAGCTCCCTGGTGGATTCACCACGGCAATGTCTCGACCAGAGATGGCTTGTCAACCAATCGGCACCCTTTTTCTCATGAAGTATAGATTACTGTTCCCTTCAAAATTTGGCATTCTTGTTTCTGTCCTGATGAGTGCAAGACAAAAAGCTTCAATAGCATGTCTCTTTTTTCAGCAATACTCAAGTTACATACTAATGTCTAAATGCAAGTTGTTTATTTCAGCTTGGAAGTGAATTCCATGAGTATTCGCATCTCACAACTGTAAATGAATGATCCTCACTATTATCAATCTTCAGCACAGTGGCACGGCTTGGGTCACTGTCTGTGTGGAGTTTGCACGTTCTCTCGTGTCTGCGTGGGTTTCCTCCAGGTGCTCCAGTTTCCTCCCATAGTCTGAAAGATATGCTGGTTAGGTGCATTGGCCATGCGAAATTCTCCCTCATTGTACCTGAACAGACGCCAGAGTGTGGCGACTAGGGGATTTTCACAGTAACTTCATTGTAGTGTTAATGTAAGCCTACTTGTGACTAATAAATAAACTTTTAACTTCTTCATCGCTATGGCTCTGGAGGAACAGCAAATTGTAGATGAGATGTTTAAGACTACAGATAGTGTGTGCAGCAATTAGGGAAAAACTTGTGAGCTTTGACAGTACTGTGAGGCATCTTAAGCTTATGCAGTATTGTAGGACATTTTTGAGTTCAGTAGAACAGGGGTGAGTGCTAGAGCTTTTCAATACTGTAGCGGGATAAGATTTGATTTAATGGTGGAGCAATAGATGGAATAATTGAAAGAGTGTCCTGAAACCTGGAAGGTTAGCTGATTCTGTGCTACGAAGCTGTGAAACTGAAATGTCCGAGAGCATTGTGGAATAGGATCCATACTATTGGGAGTCCAGTAGTATTGTTGGGGTTGAAATCTGCAAGGATGAAGGAGAAGAGGGTCAACAGAATCAAGATGCAGGTGAAAATAAGGATCAGAATTTTGAAACCAAGTCATTGCGTGACTGGGAGCCAATATAGGTCAACGGACACAAGCATGATGGACGAACAGGACTTTGCGCGACCTAGGAAATGGGCAAGGTTTTGGTGACCTTAGGTTTATGGAAGCTGGGAGATCAGCAAGAGAGCGTTGTAATATTCAAGTCTACAGATAATAAAGGCACGGGTGAGGGTTTCAACAGCAAAATAACCTAAGCAGGGTTGAAGTTGGGTGACGTTACAGAGGTGGAAAGCAGTGGTCTTGATGATATTGCGAATGATCTCATTTGGCTTCAGACAGTGGCTAGGGAGAGGAATAGAGTCAGTGGATAGGGAATTGAGTTTGTTCCAGGAAACTATGACAATGGCTTCAGCTTTCCCAATGTTCAGTTGGAGGAAATTGCAACTCTTCTAATACTGGATATTGAACAAATAATGAGACAAAGCAGAGACCATGGAGAGGTCAAGAGAGCTAGTGGTGAGTTAGAGCAGGGTGTCCTCAATGTAAATGTGGAAACTGATGCTATGTTTTCAGAATGAGATTGCTGAAGGGCAGCATTTATGTTAGAAATTGGATGATGACAATCAAATGAGAGTTTCCTGGGGTTCTCTGCAATGGCTAGTTTTCTCAAAATACAGTGCACTATTAATTACACAAGTGGTTTTGTCAACCACAAGTGATTCCACTCTATCGTTATGTACCTTTTATGTGATTCCAAAACACAGATAATGCTCAATTCCAAGGCAGCTGCCACAATACTTTCACCTTGTAGCAGTCAAATATATCCTTACATTTCCAAAGAATGTTGGATGATGATCGTATGGGGATAAGAGCTATCACCCCCTTTCATCATGGTTTATTGCACCGGTTCACAGCCTAGCCCATCCAAACTGATGAAGTATACCAAGAAACATAAAGGATCAGTACATTACAAACCCAATCATGAACCAAAGTTTCAGGTGCCATTATAGGTCCAGAGGCTCCTGGCAATACTTTAGAACTCATAGCAGCCTGCACAATTTCACTTGCAAAATGACTAAAAACTGTAATTTTATAAAATGAGCTTGCTTACCATTTGAAATGCAGTAAATTTAAATCCTCGTTCTTCAATAGCATCCAAAATCTTTCCAGTCAGACCTATAAATAAAAAAATGAAAGAATTCAACAGCAATAGTTCACCAATTTCATTTTATATCATAAACATACAATGAGTCAATTGGAAAATTACTTCAGTAGGCATAATTATTTCACATCAGTTCCACATTTTCTCTTCTCCTCAGTGCTGACTCATCCAGTTTCATAGGGCCCATAGGTCAACAAGTTCCTCAACAAAATGGTCATTCTGCACGTGTGAGCATGAACTATGAAAGTCATAAATTACTTTCATGTGAAAGAGTATCACAGCTGAGTCCTATCTCATCCTTACCTAATGTCAACACACAGTGGTCGCTGGAAGGCAATCAGGGAACCCAAGCAGATATTCTCTTTTCTAGCCCACAAGTGCGGAGGGAAATTTTATCATCTTTAACAGGATTGAAGGTTACAAAGGTGAATACATTTTAAAGATACATTTACCTTAAGAGTTCAGTTTTCACTTTTTCTCTTCCACTCCCATGTTGTCTTGTACACACTTCCAGTAGGGATCATTTGACAGTGACTAGATCTAACAATTTAAAACTGACCATCCATGATGGGCGGCACGGTAGCACAGTGGTTAGCACTGCTGCTTCACAGCTCCAGGGACCTGGGTTCGATTCCCAGCTTGGGTCACTGTCTGTGTGGAGTTCGCGCATTCTCCTCGTGTCTGCGTGGGTTTCCTCCGGGTGCTCTGGTTTCCTCCCACAGTCCAAAGATGTGCAGGTTAGGTTGAATGGCCATGCTAAAATTGTCCCTTAGTGTCCTGGGATGCGTAGATTAGAGGCAATCATGGGTCAAATATGTAGGGATATGGGGGTAGGGGCTGGGTGGGATTGTGGTCGGTGCAGACTCGATGGACCGAATGGCCTCTTTCTGTACTGTAGGGTTTCTATGATTTCTATGAGTTGCTGCGGGCTGTCAGCAGCAGAACTGTTATGTATACAACTATGATTCGCCAACCTTATGGTCTGACATATCCCTCACTCTACTATTCATCAAGCAGGGGTATCAACTCTGGTTTAATGAAGATTGCAGGAGGGCATACCAGGAACAGCACCAGACATACCTAAAAACAAGGTGTCAACCTGGTGAAGTTACAACACAGGACTATTTGCACAGCAAACAGTGGTAGCAGCAGCTGAGCAATCTCACAACCAACCAATCAGATCTAAGCTCGGCAGTCTTGCACATCCCGTTGTGAACCATGGTGGACAATTAAGCAACTAACTGGGGGAGAAGGCTTGACAAATATCCCATCCTCGGGCAGCCCAGCACATCAATGCAAAAGACAAGGCTGAAACATTTGCAACCATCTTTGGGCAAAAGTGCCAGATGGATGATCCATCTTCCAGCATCACTGATGCCAATTGTCAGCCATTTCAGTTCACTCCACGTGATATCAAGAAAAGGTTGTCAGGCACTGGATACTGAAAAGCTATGGGACCTGACAGCATTCGCTAATATTACTAAAGATGTGCGATTCAGAACGAGTCACACTCCTAGCCAAGCTATCCCAGAACAGCTACAACACGGGCATCTACCCAACAATGTGAAACATTGCCCAAGTATGTCTTGTCCACAAAAAGCACGACAAATTCAACCTGACCAATTACCTACCACCCCATCAGTCTACTGTCGGTCGTCAGAGAGATGACAGTGTCGTCGACAGTGCCATCATGTGGCAGTTACTGAGCAATAACCAGCTCATTGATGCTCAGTTTCAATTCCGCCAGGGCCACTCGGATCTTGACCTCAATACAGCCTTGGTTCTCAACATGGACAAAAGAGCTGAACTCAAGAGTTGAGAGCGACTGCACTTGACATAAAGGCAGCATTTAACTGACATCAAGGAGCCAGAGGAAAAAACAGAATCAGTGAAAATAAGGGGAAAATCACTCCACTGGTTTAAGTTATACCTAGCATAAAGGAAAATAAACATACGAGAGTTGTTGGAGGTCAATTATCTCAGCCCTGGGACATTGTTGTATGAGTTCCTCTTGCACAGTTCTTCTGGCGTGCAAGAAACAATACTTTTCACTGTATACCAATACATGTGACAATAATAAATCAAAAACAATGAGCTCTGACAAAGGGTGATTCAGACTCGAAATGTTAACTCTATTCTCTCTCTACAGAAGCTGTCAGACCTGCTGAGATTTTCCAGCATTTTCTGTTTTTGTCTCTCTTATGCAATATTCAGTACCATTTGCAGCTCCTCAGATGTTCATCATAGAATCCCTACATTGCAGAAATAGGACATTTGGCCTATCGAGACTGCACCAACTCTCCGACGGAGTATCCCATCCAGACCCTATCCACATAACTCCATGTATTTATCCCACTAATCCCCCTAACCTACATATCCTGGGACACTAAGGGGAAATTTAGCATGGCCAATCAACCTAACCTGCACATCATTGGACTGTGGGAGGAAACTGGAGTACCCAGACAAAACCCACGTAAACACGGGGAGAATGTGCAAACTCCAAACAGTCACCCAAGGCCGGAATTGAACCCAGGTCCCTGTCGCTGTGAGGCAGCAGTGCTAATTGAAGCAGCAAGACCTGGACAATATCCAGGCTTGGGCTGATAAGTTGCAAGTAACGTTCATGCCACAAAAGTGCCAGGCAATAACCATCTCCAACAAGATAAAATCCAACCATCTCCCCTTGATATTCAACAGCATTATCATTGATGGACACCTAACTATCTACATCCTGGGGATTACTATTGACCAGAAATTGAATTGGGCCAGCCATATAAATTCTGTGGCTACAAAAGCAGAGCAGAGGCTGGGTATTCTGCAGCAAGTAACTCATCTCCTGACTTCACAAATGCTGTCCGCCATCTACAAGGCTTAAGTCAGGAATGTGACGAAGTAGTCTCCACTTGCTGAATGAATGCAGCTCTAACAACACTCAAGAAGTCCAAAGCAGCCTGCTTGATTAGTACACCATCCACCATCTTTTCGGCACAACATCGTGGGCCGAAGGGCCTGTTCTGTGCTGTACTGTTCTATGTTCTATCTTCAACATCCACTCCTCCACCACGAACGGAAAGTGGTAGCAGTGTGTGCCATTTACAAGCAGCACTGCAGGAACTCACCAAGGCTCCTTTCATATCACCTTCCAGACCCGCAACCTCTACCAGCAGGAAGGATGAGGACAGAAGATACATGGGAACATCACTACCTGTAAGCACCCCTCCAAGGCGCACACCATCCTAACTTGGAACTATGTATCTGTTCCTTCGCTGTTGCTGGGTGAAAATCCTGGAACTCGCTTTCAGACAGCATTTTAGGTGTTCCCAAACAACATGGACTGCAGTGGTTCAAAAAGGTGGCTCACCACCACCATCCCAAGGCCAATCCCGGATGGGCAATAAAAGCTGGCTTAGCCAGCGGCGTACACATCCCATGGATACAAAATGGGACCAGCCAATTTTCACCTTCCAACCGATGGACAAAAAAACTACCAAACTTCCCCCGACTACTGTAATAGCTAAGATCAGCTAACTTAGGCCAAACATCAAATTTGAAATCCACCTGCTTCAGTTACTCACTGAATGAAATATTAAGCAATTTTAAAATTATTTCCATTTTAAAAATATGCATTTTTCATTTTATCCAACATTTGAAATTTATGAATTTGAGGACATGGACATTGGTAAGAAATGGAAACAACTTTTGCTTTTTCTACATTAACTATGCTCAGTGTAGATATGGGACAGGTGAGAAGTCAGGTTTGTTGTTTGGTGCTGGAACACATCAGACTATTAAACAATCTCACAAGAACACTGTTCTCACTGCATTATTCACATCCACCATTCTTAATTACGTGGAGTGCCCCAGATCATTTACATTGTGAACAGTTGGTAGTGTGATTCTAAACAGTAAAAAACCGTCTTAAAGCCAACTGGTCCCTATAAGTCACTCTAGAGGCTGAGAATATAAATTTTATACCATTAGAAGAACCACCCAACCATTAAATATTTGGAAAAACTGACAGATAAAATGACCCAGGTGAGAGATATGTATACATGAAGTGGTTACTGTTCAAACTAAATACATTTCAGGAGTAAAAGCAATCTAAGTCTGTCTAGGGCAGAGCTGCTATGGATTAATAGAGTTTACAGCAAAAAGATGATTGACAAGAGAGGGATAATCATGGGAGGATAATACAGAAGCAAACTATGAGAAATATGAAAGGTGCAGAAGGAAACCAAAAAGAGAGATAAGAAAGTATGAAAGAAGTTTTGGTACTCAGCACAGCATTAAGCTAGGTATGTAAGCTGTACATCTCAAAGACTGATGGGTCATATCAAACAGCATGTCCCTTCTATTGTTTGCAATGGGCAAAGTGCAAACCATACACAACTAACCCATGCTTGCAAAACTGAAAACAATGTCCAACATTAGGTGTGATTCGTGATTGGGCAATATTTGCGAAATAATCCTCAGTGTACTAAAAGTTACGCTGACAACCAATTTAAGATCATAACCAGGCTTGCAGTGTGGCACGTGTGTGTTTTGGAAGCTACATATATTAATACACAGGGCCCTGTTCTTTGCAGACAGAAAGGACAGGGACACACATTGCACCTGTTTCAGCTAGACAAAATAAGTGATAGCCATTTGTTGGTTCATTCCTTAGGGCAATGCCTTGCCGCATCGGAATAAAGCTGCCTGGTTTAATTTTCAAACAATGCTTGACAGTTAATTGTCAGTCACCATTAACTGCTGCATTATCCATAGCGATGCCTCTACCAATCAGACTCCACTTGCCACAGTATAAAGTTATTTCCCCTGACATTTGGATTCTTGCAATTGTCTTGATGAGT
Organism: Mustelus asterias; assembly: GCF_964213995.1. Classification (NCBI taxonomy): domain Eukaryota; kingdom Metazoa; phylum Chordata; class Chondrichthyes; order Carcharhiniformes; family Triakidae; genus Mustelus; species Mustelus asterias. Next base: position 51,124,743 of record NC_135817.1, read on the forward strand.
AAAAGATGAAAAGCTTTGACAAAATTTCTTTTCTCAGCAATACTCAAGCTCTGTACTACCAAATGACTATAAAGCAAATTAGCGAGGCTATTACAAATATTTGAAATGATCTGCCATGGCCTGGTACATTAAATTACTGCATGCGCAGAAAAAAAGGAGTCCAAGGACACAGGAATCATTTCCTGCACCTAAATGGGTAGGTCAAAAGTATATGTAATAATGAAGTCTCAAATATGGAGCCAGAAAGTTGTGGACAACTAACAGGCATCCACAGGAAGCTCGCCATAGAGGGGTTCTCAAAGAACAGGCCATTGAAACACCACCAGTGACCCTCTAGCACGTCCTTAGGGGATAGGCAACCGGGGTAGAGAGTGATCAGGAGGGAGGTCTGGTGACCAGAGGGGAGGATTGTTAGAATGTAACCGGTGACAACTTTGTATTGGATGTAATGTGACCAATGGGAACAAGACGCAAGGATCAGCTAACCCAGTAAACCATGGAACCAATTACAGAGTGATGTAATAGTCAGCTGACCAGCTGATTCACTATAAATAAGGAACTATGTAGAATTGTGGGTAGCTTGGAGTGGCCCAGGGCGAGGCCCCAAGTTTGGAGTAATGATGTTTCTTTATTAAACTCTTTCTTTGATTTATAAGTTGGAGTAAGTTTTGTTGTATTTTCATTAGCTGCATTTTGAAGAGTTCCTTCTGAAGAAACAAGAATAGCATTAGGCAAGATCATGAAAGGGTGAAAGGGAAGTAGCAGTTGGCAGTGATTGGGGAAGGCCACAGTGGCAGGGGCGGGTTTGAGGTCATAATCACATGTGGGCGGCAGTGGCCTCTGTGGAGTGTGGAGCTGGGAGAAGCACTTTACTTCATAGTCCGATAAGTTGTTAGAGGCCAGCAGAGGCCTTTTAGACAGAGACGTACCATCAGAAAGATGACAGATAAAAAGACAATCTGTGTCAACACAGATAAATCACAATGGAGTTCTAGGGAACATCCACTTTTAACATGTTAAAGTCTTATATAGACTAACGCTTACTTCCTATGCCCTGATTTTAACATTTTATAAGGCAGAATCCTACATGAATATTAAAAAATGAACAGTCCAATTTCCCAGTCTTTTTGTTACAGGTCTCCGGGCAAAGAAGGCATGGATCAGCCAAGTTCAACTGGCAGTTTGCTTTTTTTCATAGGTACTTTTTCAGCATTTGTAGGTGTTAAACACATTTTTTGGACTTCTCATCCATTTTAGGACCTTCTTAGCCACCTGGCCCATTTGCAGCTATCCATTTTCAGATTGTAGTTTACCAGCTTCCACACATTCCCGAGCTTACCTGTGTGTTCTGCTCTGGAGTATAACATTCGGGTTTATTTAACATCACGTTTCTGGGTGCCAGATTAGTGTTGAACAACCTTCCTTTCACCTCCACCAACACCCTCTTCCCTTACATTTCATAACCAGTGGTTAGGCCTGTGCTCAATGACATCTTGTAACCTCTCTGCAACATTTGGTTCACATATCCTTTCCTCCAAGTCACCATTGATTGAAACAACCGGAATCCTTTACATGCACTCAAACTTGCTACACTGGAAGAGGATATAGTTTTAATGCCAAGTATCTTTTCTGCGAATTTGCAGGAAAGTCATTTTAGGCTGTTAGTATTATTCTATTGAAACATTTCAGAATGCAGCTGGAAATGCAATTCTATCTCCAAATGAATAAATCAATATTTTAGTCAATTGGCCAACATTATAAATGGAAACCCCAGCAATAGGGACCACAGAAAAATTGTAAGCCACAACATGCAGAACAATCAGCTTAGCAAAGAGCACTATTGCAACTGTGGTTGTCAATGGAAGAGAGATGGAAAGGTCGAATGCAGGTGTAGTGAGGAGATCAGAGGCTATAGCTCGAGTCCGCTGAGTGGGGTGGGGCAGGAGCAGCATGTCTGGTAGGGTGGTGAGGAGAAATGAGATTGGAAAGGCCAATTCATTGGATGTCGTAGATTATGGTAGACGGTGGTCAGTCAGTAGTGGGAATGGTTCACAGGTAGACACATTAGGCTGGAGCGCATGTACATATACACACGCACACCTGAGGGCCTTAAGTGAGCAGGAATTGCCCACTTAATGGCCTCAATTGGTGGTCGGGCGGGAAAGTTGTCCACAGGTATTTCAGTCATGGTTTTAATTGTGGTGGAGATTAGTAAGTAGCAGGGTCATCACCCTTCACCCTCCCTCTTCATTAAATGCCTCCATCCTTGCCACTGAAAGCTGGGGGGGAAGAGGGCACAAGACTCCACTCAGCTGCTCACTATCTGGAACTCAACATGCTAGATTGCCAGATTAATTTTACTGCACATTTATAATTTAACAAAGCACTTCACATCTATTAATTGTTAAACCAGTTTCAAAAACAGGTTAAATGATTTTAAGTGTACATCTGAAGAACTTGGTATTAGGTGTAGACACAGATTTGAGTGTCATTCGGCTCAATGCCAGATCTGAGGCGCATCAAGCAGAGATGTGCTGGTTGTATGCTATGGCATAACACCAAGGGAAGAATGATTTACTCCTTATCTTTAGCTTCTTTGGGAAGCCAGTTACGGAGTAGTACGATGGCTTGGGTCCAGATTGTGCATCTATCTTCTTAGCAGCAGGGATATTAGGTGCTTGAAAACAAAATTAAAATTAAAGGACTCTAAAGAAAGGAAAGGTTACCAGAAATATTCTTCCCATACAACCAAAAGAATGTTGTACTTTCTAATATTTTACATGTTTGATACACTCTCTTCCACCTTCTTCTTTCGAGAAAAAGATACAAAGTCTGAGGTCACGTACCAACCGACTCAAAAACAGCTTCTTCCCTGCTGCCATCAGATTTTTGAATGGACCTACCTCGCATTAAGTTGATCTTTTTCTACACCCTAGCTATGACTGTAACACTACATTCTGCACTCTCTCCTTTCCTTCTCTATGCACGGTATGCTTTGTCTGTATAGCATGCAAGAAATAAATACTTTTCACTGTATAATAATACATATGACAATAAATCAAATCAAATCAAACGTACTGACTACTGCAACCTTAAAGCTCACTTTCCAATTGGTCATGGCACCATACCATGACTGCATCCATGATGCCATAAGGGCTCCAACTCTTTGATCTGACACATTGGTGAACTGAAAGCCCCTATATATGCAGGTGTTGTGTGACCACAGTAAGGCATCCGTGCACATCATTGCAAAGTACCCTGGTGGCTGCCACAATTCAATACTGAGGAATTCCCAACTGCCTCAGATTTTCAAGCACCAACACCGATCCATGGTTGGCTTCTGGGGAACAAGAGAGATCGCTAATGACTTCCTTTAGGAAGCACAAACAGCCCAAAAGGAACTATAACAACAGCATTGTGGTGACCTGGAGTACAACAGAGGCGGCTACTGGTATTCTCAAAAGGCACGTCAGGTGCTCCACTGAGGAGGAGCTCTACAATATTCCCCTGTAAGAGTGTCCCTAATAGTAGCAATGTTTTGCATGCTGCACAATATTACGCAGCAGAAGGGCCGACAACTGGAAGGAAAAGAAAAACTAGACCCAAAGTTGGAACTTCTGAGGAGGAGGAGGAGAACAACTAGGATGAGAAAAAAAAGAGGTGAATGAGGAGTAAGAGGAAGCAGAGGAGGAGAATTAAGAAGGAGGAGGAAGAGAAAGGTGAAGTTGAGGAGGAGGAGGAGGAGGAGAAGGGGGAAGATGAAGAGGAGGAAGAGGCCCCTGTTCATTCTCAGGGATAAGGCATGGAGAAGGAAGAAGAGGACAGCAATGGCGGAGGAGCTGAGAGATAGTTCCATGTAGCCACAGCTGATCCTTTGCAGGAGGAGGTCATCATCTGAAGTGTCCTAACCCAAAATAGATCCACCTAGGGTCCCGAGAGTTCACACTTGCCGTCAGTCAGTCCCTATTGAGCAGCTTCCACATAATAAAGCATTAACATGCATGCCACAGTTCCTCAAGCATGTGCCCATATCCAACAAGGGGAAAAGCCAACCCTAAAGAATGTCAATTATATAGATATGGCTTAAAATATCACAATCATAACCCTTGTCCTCAAAATATTGCACAAACACAACTTAAGAATTCCTTCACATTTCTGCCAATGAGATAGCAAAGTTACCAACCTTTGCATTCTCAAACCATCCTCAGTATGCTGAGAGTGCCAGTAAGAAGTATGATTTCACTCAATAGCTTCACTCAATAGATAGGACTGTATCTGCTAATAGAACTGGAGTTATTGCAAATTGCACAGAGCGACGCTACAGCAGTGCTAGACCAGCTCCTTGAATAATCTTCCAGGTTATCTATGCACCTCCATGGTTCAGTTTCAGGAGTGTGCAACATCTGCAGCACGCAATAACTCCCATGTTACCTTGGCAGAGGTAGAGGCAGACTGCTCATGTCTTGTTCCACATGGCATTAAGGAGTGTGGTGGCTGACTTCATCTTGCAGCATGTGTTGGGGACCTCCTTCAAACTGCAGCCTCTGTATCCCTGAATGGGCAGAGGTGGTCACTGGCACCTGTGGAGCCAATAAGAGCTCTGACAGATAGGCTAGGAAGTTGGAAGAGGTGAAAGGTGCAGAGAAGCTCTTGGTATCTTTACCTTTCTCACTAACCTTCACAGCCCTAGGTTGGCCTTCAGGTGGGATTGACAGAGGTGGCTGCTGATGTGCAGCAATCATCCATTCCAGCAACTGCTGTACAACAGTGCAAACATCCTGTTAAAGGAACATTGTTCCTCACATATTCCATGGATGTCAGCTCTCAAACTCTGAGTGGACTAGCCAGGCTGCTGAGTGAGTCTTGCACCCATGATGCAAGCCATGATACTGCTCTCGCATCCATTCCGAATGTTGCTGATTCAGTCTCTCCAAGAGAGTTGCCATTCTCCCTGGTCGGAGCTCACATGGTTGAGTCCCTGAGACAATGCCTGAGGTGAGGTGAGGTGAGGTGACTGTCCTTGACATCAAGGCAGCATTTGAGCGAGTGAGGCATCAAAGGAGTCCGAGCAAAACTGGAGTCAATGGAAATTCGGGGGAAAAGCCTCAGCTGGTTGGAGTCATACCTGGCACAAAAGAAGATGATTGTGATAGTTGGAGGTCATTCATCTCAGCTCCAGGATATCACTACAGGAGTTCCTCAGGGTAGTGTCCCAGGCTCAACCATCTTCATCTGCTTCATCAATGACCTTCCTTCCATCATACAGTCAGAAATGGGGATATTCGTTAATGACTGCACAATATTCAGAACCATTCATGACTCCTCAGATATTGAAGCAGTCCATGTCCAAATGAAGCAAGACCTGGATAATATCAGGCTCAGGCTGACAAGTGGCAAGCAACATTTGCATCACGCAAGTGCCAGACAGTGACCATCTCCAACAAGAAAGGATCTAACCATCATCCTCTACACTGAATGCCATTACCATCACTGAAGCCCTCACTGTCAACATCCTGGGGTTACCATTGACTAGAACTGGACTATCCATATAAATACTGTACGACCAAAGCAGATCAAAGGCTAGGAATCCTGTGGCAAATAACTCACCTCCTGACTCCCCAACGCCTGACCACTATCTACAAGGCACAAGTCAGGCGTGTAATGGAATACTTTCCACTTGCCTGGATGAGTGTAGCTCCAACAATATTCAAGAAGCTCAGCACCATACAGGACAAAGCAGCCCACTTGAATGCTACCTCTTCCACAAACATTCACTTCCTCCACCACTGACGAACAGTGGCAGCCGTATGTATTACCTATAAGATGCATTGCAGGAACTCACCAAGGTCCCTTAGACAGCACCTTCCAATCCTATGACCACTACCACCTAGAAGGACAAGAGCTCCAGATACCTGGGAACATCACCACCTAGAGATTCCCATCCAGGACACTCACCATCCTGACTTGGAAATATATCGCCATTCCTTCACTGTCGCTGGATCAACATCTTGGAATTCCCTCTCTAACAGCACTGTGGGTGCACCTACACCAGAGGGACTGAAGCAATTCAAGAAGACAGCTCACCACCACCTTCTCAAGAGCAACTACGGATGGGCAATAAAATGCTGGTCCAGCCAGGAACACCCACATCCCATAAAATGAAATTTAAAAACCAATGTGGAACTCATCACCGTGATGGACTCCAGTGTTTGAGCTCACATTGCCTCAGGGAATTCCATCTGCAAGGGATTATCCAAACACTGTGCCCCAAAAGCTGATTCCCAAGGCTCAATGTTCCTGCCAACTAGAGCTTCATTGTTATTTTCCTCTGTCCTCCAAGGGGGATAGTGCATACTTATCTCTGAATCAGACACCACCTCCTGCAAGCTGATACCATAGAACCATAGAAAATTACAGCTCAGAAACAGGCCTTTTGGCCCTTCTTGTCTGTGCCGAACCATTTTATGCCTAGTCCCACTGACCTGCAATAGAACCATAGAAAACACGTGCCCTTCACCCTGTGCCACCAACTCTGGCTGCTGAAATGAGGCACAGAACCTCACTCTCCTTAGTGATACATTGTCTTGCACATATTTGTATGCTTAAATGTACTAAGCGTATATTTCATTAATGAGTGCTGTTGGGATGTGTGGGGGAGGGTTGTGGCGGTAGGTGCTTGCAAAAACGGATCTGTACAAATGAGCAATAGTCTGGAATTTGTTGCTGTCACTCTCACATGGTATTCTGCATGGCTGACCTCTAACTACCCTACTGGTTTACTCCCCGAGTCACACTGTTGTGCCACGGCCGTGTGCAGCTATGAGGGACCTGGATAAGGGCCAGTTGAATGAGCAGACCCTGTCAGATGGGTGGCAAGAGGGTAGATGGATGGGCAAAGGATCATGGCTGATGTAGTATGTATGAAACATCTCCTCAGGCATAGTAGTAACCTGCATTAATGCAGAAAATTGTTAGCAGCTATTGGTGCCAAGATGTTGCCATCTCTGTGGCTGTATCTTCTGACCATTCCCCATGTGTACTTCTTCACTGCAAGAAAGGGAGTTCCAGGTTTTTGACTGAATGGCAATGAAAGTATGGTGATATAGTTCCAGATCAGCTGATGGTGATGGTGTCTGCTGCCCTTGTCCTTCTAGACGATGCAGATTACAGGTTTAAAAAGTGCTGTCAAAAGGAGACTTGGGCGAGTTACTGCAGTGCATCTTGTAGGTGGATATATTGCTGCCACAGTGCATTGGTGAAGGGAGTGAATGTTTAACGTGGTGAATGGACTGCCAATAAAGTGGGATGCTTTGACCTGGAAGGTGTCAAGTTTCAAGTGTTGTTGGAGCCACACTCATTCAGCAAAGTGGAGAGTAATCTATCACACTCCTTGACTTGCAGGTGGTAAATAGGCTTTGAGGAATCAGGAGGAGAATTACTCACCACAGAATTCCCAGCCTCTGACCTACTCCTGTAGTTACAATATTTGTATGACTGGTCTAATTAAGTTCCTGATGAATTTTAACTCCCAAGATGTTGATAGTGGGGGACTCAACTCTGGTAATGCTGTTAAAAGTCAAGGTGAGATAGTTTCTAACAAGAGAGAATGTCATTGCCTGGTACTTGTGTGGCACATAGTTACTAGCCACATTATCAGCCCAAGCCCGAATGTTGTTTAGATCTTGCATATGGACATGGACTGAGTCAGTATCTGAACAGTTGTGAATGATCCTAAAGATTTTGTAATCATCAGCAAACATCCACACTTCTGACCTTATGTTGGAGGGAAAGTCAATGTTGAAGCAATTGAAGCTTGTTCAACCTAGGACCATGTGGAATTCCTGCAGTGATCTCCTGTGGCTGAGATGGCTGGCATTCAACAACCACAACTGTCTTTGTTTGTATTAAGTATGACTCCAACAAATAGAGGGTTTTCCTCAATTCCCATTGATTTCAATTTTTAGCCTTTTAGATTTATAAAAAGACAAAGAAATCAATATTGATAACATTTGTTAGTAATTCCAACCCAATATTACAATTAACATTTAGATTTAACTAACTAGCATTTTTATTCATGATAAGGGCGGCAACGGTGGCACAGTGGTTAACATTGCTGCCTCAGTGCCAGGGACCTGGGTTTGATTCTCGGCTTGGGTCACTGTCTGTGTGGATTTTGCACATTCTCCCCATGTCTGCGTGGGTTTCCTCCAGGTACTCCAGTTTCCTCCCACAGTCCGAATGATGTGCTGGTTAGGTGCATTGGTCATGCTAAATTCTCCCTCAGTGTACCCGAACAGGCACTGGAGTGTGGCAACCAGGTGATTTTCACAGTAACTTCATTGCAGTGTTAATGTAAGCTTATTTGTGACGGTAATAAATAAACTCTAAATGGTGGGAAACAACTTCATATTCTACATGACCAGTGGCAACTGCCCAAGTTTAGGCTTGTAGTTATCATATTTAGGAACCAAGTGAACATAATCATCTGCAAACAAATCCTGTTTCCTCGATTCTTTATTCACAAGAATTAAAAAATATCACCTTGCAGTGTTTTAATATGTGTGTGAATCCTTTGAAGATGCATGTCCAGAATTCCAAAGAGCTATCTCAATTCTATTGGAATGAAAATTCAGAGAAACTGCTCAATCCTTGGATCATGGAGCTTTTACAGAACATAGTCTTTTTTATATTCCTTTATTCTATATTTTTCAGCTGTCATGTCTTAGATCAGTCTCCGAGGTGAGCCCAAACTCTCTAGGCTTTTGAGGGAATTGTTTCCTTGCTTTGTTGCCTAGGTAAATATTTATGAGCATTCCCAAGACATCACAAATAAATCCCTGATCTGTCAATTAATTTTATTCCACAAGAATTATTCTCATATCTCACCATTAATACAACATCATATCTTGTTCAAATTTTCAGCTGTTAAGCAAATTTAAGAAACATAGAACAAGTGTTTGACTTAACTCTGGATCAATGACTGTTTTCTGGAACTGTTGCCAATGTTAGTTAGAAATTTTTAACTCATTCAAAAGAAAAAACAAGCGCACATGTATCCATAACTAAACCACTGACATTGTCTCTGCATTTTTGAAAATCATGTGCTAGACTCTTTCTAAAGCCTATTAGAGAGCGATTCAATGAGCACCATTCTTCTGGAGATTGTTGAGTAATAAGCAGAGCCATCAATGAGACTGACTCGATGAACATGAGACTCAAAAAAAGTAGACTGCATCACTGAAGAGCACAATTACAGGTTTCTTACTAATCCACTGTGCATATCTCATTCTAATAGCTTTCTGACATAAATATCTTTGTAATTCACTTTAGCTGAAGATGGGAATTAACAATTACTTTATAGTTTGATTATAATGGCAAAAAGGTTGGATTTAACACAAATCCTCCAATCTAGTGTCAGAGTCAAAAACATTCATTTGTCTGGTACATCATGTCACAGAGCAAATTGAAATTCAAGTAGCTAAAATGTAAACATTAATAATCAGCCTCCCCTAATCTCCTGATCACTTGTATTAGTTATATAAAACACATATTTTGTATCTTCAGCTGCTTTCTCATATCTACTTTATTCACTTGTTTATAGGCATGTATTAATGTGAATGCATATATTCCCAAACGACAAGTGTAGAGCACAGTATACCAAATATTCTGTGAAGCCGACTACCTGAATGAAACAGAAAGCTCCATTAAACTTAATGCACCCACAATAAGTTCTGAATATGCAATTAAAATAATCTACATTTCTTTAAAACCTATTATGAACAAAGAAACCAGTGTGCTTTTTTGAGTCAAAACCAAGTCGGACTAGAGAGGGTAGCAAAGAGTCAGCAGAAACAGGATGTTAAGGATACTTTTGAAGGGAAGAAAGGAGGTGGCAAGGTACACCGCATTGAGGGTGGTCAGAGGAAGGGAATATCGTAAGGCAGAAAGAAGGGATGGAAAGAGTGATCATTTGCTAAAATTTGTAAATGCCAGCTAATCTCAAAACTCTGCTCCCAATACTCTGGACTCCCAGAGTTTCAATTTTTAAAATGTTTTAGTTTCACTTAAGGGTGATCTTACAGAGGTTTATAAAATAATGAGGGGTATAGATCAGGTAGATAGTTAACAGCTTTTCCCAAAGGCAGGGGAGTCTAAAACTAGAGGACATAGGTTTAAGATGAGAGGGGAGAGACACAAAAGAGTCCAGAAGGGCAGTTTTTTTTCACACAGAGGGTGGTGAGTGTCTGGAACAAGCTGCCAGAGGTAGTAGTAAAGGCAGGTACAACTTTGTCTTTTAAAAAGCATTTAGACAGTTACATGGGTATAGAGGGATATGGGCCAAATACAGGTAATTGGGACAAACTTAGTGGTTAAAACAAAGGGCGGCATGGACAAACTGGGCCAAAGGGCCTGTTTCCATGCTGTAAACATCTATAACTCTATATTTAAATCCTCTCACTGTCATGCTTCTTCCTATAGGGGGCATGGTTAGTAAGTTTGCAGATTACACCAAGATTGGTGGCATAGTGGACAGTGAAGAAAGTTATCTCCAATTGCAACAGGATCTTGACCAATTGGGCCAGTGGGCTGACAAATGGCAGATGGAATTTAATTTAGACAAATGCGAGGTGATGCATTTTGGTAGATTGAACCAGGGCAGGACTTACTCAGTTAATGGTGGGGTGTTGGGGAGAGTTACAGAACAAAGAGATCTAGGGGTACATGTTCATAGCTCCTTGAAAGTGGAGTCACAGGTGGACAGAGTGGTGAAGAAGACATTCAGCATGCTTGGTTTGATCGGTCAGAACATTGAATACAGGAGTTGGGACGTCTTGTTGAAGTTGTACAAGACATTGGTAAGGCCACACTTGGAATACTGTGTGCAATTCTGGTCACCCTATTATAGAAAGGATATTATTAAACTCGAAAGAGTGCAGAAAATATCTACTAGGATACTACCGGGACTTGATGGATTGAGTTATAAGGAGTGGCTGAATAGACTGGGACTTTTTTCTCTGGAGCGTAGGAGGCTGAGGGGTGACCTTATAGAGGTCTATAAAATAATGAGGGGCATAGGCAAGGTAGATAGTCAATATCTTTTCCCAAAGGTAGGGGAGTCTAAAACTAGAGGGCATAGGTTTAAGGTTAGAGGGGAGAGATACAAAAGTGTCCAGAGGGGCAATTTTTTCACACAGAGGGTGGAGTGTCTGGAACAAGCTGCCAGAGGTAGTAGTAGAGGCGGGTACAATTTTGTCTTTTAAAAATCATTTAGATAGTTACATGGGTACGATGGGTATAGAGGGATATGGGCCAAATGCGGGCAATTGGGATTAGCTTAGGGGTTTTTAAAAAAAAGGGTGGCATGGACAAGTTGGGCTGAAGGGCCTGTTTCCATGCTGTAAACCTCTATGACTCTATTCCTATAACCTTTCCCCTCACCACTCCCCACTTCATTCCACAAGTTCTCAGCTCCTCAGAGCCAGCCTCTTGTACACTCTCCCACTTTCTTCATTCCAACAGTGCCTTCAGCCACCTTGGCACCACACTCTGGAATTCCCTACATTCCTCTGTTTCCTTAATTCTTCTTAAAAGCCACCTTATTGACCATGCTTTTGGTCAGCCCTTCAAACCTAACTTTTTTTGTGTCTGGGAAGTGTGAAGGGACATTTTTCTACAAGGAAGATGTTTATATAAAAAGGTACGGTTGTGACTCATATTATATTGAGCCCCAAGTGAATTTGTGGGAGGTAAGGATGGTGCCATTGTCATTTGACATTTTAAAGGTTCTAATTTAATTGTTTATGTATTATGTGGTTTGGTAATATTGGGAGAGTGGTTAAAAGTCTAGGAAAACTGAAAGGGATATGATGGGGACTGGGAAAAGTTTGGAACGCAAGAATATTAGGAAGAAGTATTCAGAATAGGATGGAAAATCTTACAGGAAGTACTTTGCGTTTCAAATGTGGAATTGGTAAGATGAGGTGTTGGGTTACGGCACTGGTGCAAGATGGTCTCCACAGAATGGTATCTCAGGGATGATGACAACTGGGACCAAAGGAAGGATATTGCTGCGTGTGAGAGTAATCACTTCTAGATCTTGAAGCAATGAGAGATGAGTGGCGAGAAATAGGCGCCGCAAACAGTATAAGAGACTCCAGCAACACTGGAGACGGGTGCACTGATTGGATTATGTTCATTGCAAAATTCATCAAGACTGATTGCACCACCAGTTTCAAATCAAAAAGCAAAGATTATTTAAAAAAAGGGTAGGGTAGAACTTTGGTCTTCATAGCTAATATAGTTAAAATTAAGGTGTAATTTTCCTTTTTGACGCAAGTCAAGAAATGAAACCTTGTATGTGCACTTTTTGTCACAATTACCTTAAAATTTTAAAAAAAGTGTTTGTGATATTAATCAAACTTGAGGAATTAGGATCATGAGAATCAGTAAACACATAAATAAAGTCTGCAACACTTTTGAAAATAAAGTAAGCCATTCTTTTGTTAATTTTTGGTCTTAATCACATTCCAAATTTGACGTTAGAAATGAGAAGCAGTTTCAATGTCTTGCAATTAACCAATAAATACAGGATTGAAAAAAAAGATTCCAACATATCCCAAGTGTTTCATATGCAAGGCATCAACTTTGGCACGTGGTAAATGCAGTTATGTGTAAAAGTAAGAAGTCTCAACACCATGTTAAAGTCCAACAGGTTTATTTGGTAGCACAAGCCACAAGCTTTCGGAGCGCTGCTCCTTCATCAAGTGAGTGGGAGTTCTGTTCACAAACAGGGCAAATAAAGACACAAACTCAATTTACAAAATAATGGTTGGAATGCAAGTCTTTACAGGTAATCAAGTCTTAAAGGTACAGACAATGTGAGTGGAGAGAGGGTTAATCACAGGTTAAAAAGAGATGTGTATTGTCTCCAGCCAGGACAGTTAGTGAGATTTTGCAAGCCCAGGCAAGTCGGGGTGTTTCAGATGAGGAGGATCGCAACAGACACCTCCAGACGCTGAAAGATATCCTCATAAGAACAGGATATGTTGCTCGACTCATCGATCGACAGTTCCGATGCGCCCCAGCGAAAAACAGCACCAACCTCCTCAGAAGACAAACACGGGACACGGCGGACAGTACTTCCCCGGAGTGGAGAAGCTACGACATCTTCTCCGGAGCCTTCAACATGTCTTCGATGAAGACGAACATCTTGCCAAGGCCATCCCCACACCCCCACTTCTTGCCTTCAAACAACCACATAACCTCAAACAGACCATTGTCCGCAGCAAACTACCCAGCCTTCAGGTGAACAGTGACCACGACACCACACAACCCTGCCACAGCAACCTCTGCAAGACGTGCCGGATCATCGATGCCATCATCTCACATGAGAACACCATCCACCAGGTACACGGTACATACTCTTGCAACTCGGCCAACGTTGTCTACCTGATATGCTGCAGGAAAGGATGTCCCGAGGCATGGTACATTGGGGAGACCATGCAGACGCTACGACAATGGATGAATGAACACCACTTGACAATCACCAGGCAGGAGTGTTCTCTTCCTGCTGGGGAACACTTCAGCAGTCACGGGCATTCAGCCTCTGATCTTCGGGTAAGCGTTCTCCAAGGCAGCCTTCACGACACACGACAACGCAGGATCGCTGAGCAGAAACTGATAGTCAAGTTCCGCACACACGAGGACAGCCTCAACAGGGATCTTGGATTCATGTCAACTATCTGCAACCTCCATGACTTGCCTGGGCTTGCAAAATCTCACTAACTGTCCTGGCTGGAGACAATACACATCTCTTTTTAACCTGTGCTTAACCCTCTCTCCACTCACATTGTCTGAACCTTTAAGACTTGATTACCTGTAAAGACTCGCATTCCAACCATTATTTTGTAAATTGAGTTTGTGTCTTTATACGCCCTGTTTGTGAACAGAACTCCCACTCACCTGATGAAGGAGCAACGCTCCGAAAGCTTGTGGCTTGTGCAACCAAATAAACGTGTTGGACTTTAACCTGGTGTTGTGAGATTTCTTATTGTGCCAACGTCGGCATTTCTACATCATGTGTAAAAATGGCAGGAATATCGTGTACAGCAAAAAAGAGGAATGCTGGCCAGAAAACAAGGAAAGCATCTTGCCTTAGGAACTTTAACATCCCTCTGAACCACCAGAATCGACAGGTAAAGCCTCAACTGAATAAGGAAAAACTTTATCTTCACCTTCTAGACAGTAAACTGCCAGAGTGCATTATCCATCTATTATAAAACACTCAATTTTCATTACCATGGAAATTAAATCAGTCACTTTCCACAATTTTTGGTAATGTTGGAAATAACATTAGACAGGACGTCAGATGCATGTGATAAAGGAACATCTGTGATTATGGGTGACTTTAATCTGCATATGGTTGGGTGAGTCAAATATGTCACAGCACAATAGAGGAATTTCTGGAGTGCATACAGGATGGTTTTCTGGACCAATACATTGAGGACCCAACAGGGGACCAGGCATTCATAGCAAGAAGATTTGAGTATAGGAATAGGGATGTTTTACTGCAATTGTATAGGGTGTTGGTGAGGCCACATCCTGGAGTAGTGTGTGCAATTTTGGTGTCCTTATCTGAGGAAGGAAGGATGTCCTTGCTGTAGAGGGAGCGCAGCAAAGGTTTGCCAGGCTGATTCCTGGGATGGAAGGTCTTTCATATATGGAGAGACTAAGTTGGTTAGGATTGGAGTTTAAAAGAATGAGAGGGGATCTTATAGAAACTTATAAACTTCTATTTGTACTATAGGCCCACAAATAGTCAACGGGAATTAAAAGAACAAATATGTAGGGAGATTGGGGAGAATTGCAGGAGTAATAGGTTTGTCATATTAGGGGATTTAAATTTTCCTAACATAGACTGGGACTGCCATAGTGTTAAGGGCTTAGATGGGGTGGAATTTGTTAAGTGTGTTCAGGAAAGTTTCCTCAGGCAGTATGTGGAGGGTCCTGCTTGGGAAAGGGCAAAACCTGACCTACTCTTGGGAAATAGGGCAGGGCAAGTGACTGAGGGGGACCACTTTGGGACCAGTGACCATAGTTCTATTAATTTTAAAATAGTGATGGAAAGGGACAAAACTGGTTCACAGGTGTAAGTTTGAAATTGGGCAAGGCAAATTTTGATGGAATTAGACAGGAGCTCGCAAGGGTTTATGGGAGTAGCTTGTTTGAGGGCAAAGGGACTTCCGGCAAGTGGGAGGCCTTTAAAAAAGTGATATAGCTAGAGTTCAGGGTCTAAATGTTCCTGTTAAAGTAAAGAGCAAAGCTGGCAGGAGTAGAGAGTCCTGGATGATAAAACATACTGAGGTTTTGACCAGGAAAAAGGAGGCATGGCTCAGATACACGCAGCTGGCATCAAGGGATTCCCTGGAGGTGTACAGGAGATACAGGAGTATACTCGAGGAGGAAATTAGGAGGGCAAAAAGGGGGCATGAGGTAGCTTTGGCTGAGAGGATTAAGGTGAATCCAAAGGGATTCTTTAAGTATATTAAAGGAAAAAAGGACTAGAGAGAGAAAATAGGATCCCTCAAGGACCAAAGTGGACATATGTGTGTAACCGCAGGAGATAGGCGAAGTTCTCAATGAATATTTCTCCTCTGCGTTTATGGAGGAGAAAGACATGAAGACTTGGGAACCTGAGAAAGTTAGTGGCTATATATTGGGGACAGTTCGTATTCCAGTAGAGGAGATGATGGACATATTAAAATGGATGAAGGTGGATAAATCACCTGGCCCTGACCAGGTATATCCAAAAACACTATGTGAGGCTAGAGAAGAAATTGCAGGAGCCCTGGCTGAGATATTTGCATCGTCATTAGCCATGGATGATGTACCAGAAGAGTGGAAGGTAGCAAATGTTGTGCCCTTGTTTAAGAAGGGCTGCAAAGAAAAACCTGGGAATTATAGACCGATGAGCCTAACACCTGTGGTGTGTAAGTTTCCAGAGACGATTCTGAGGGATAAGATATACAGGCATTTGGAAAGACAGGATTTGATTAGGAGTAGTCAGCACGACTTTGTGCATGGGAGATCATGCCTTACAAATTTGTTAAAGTTCTTTGATGAAGTGACCAGGAATGTTGATGAGGGCAGGGCGGTAGATGCAGTCTATATGGACTTCAGTAAGGCTGCACTTGGAGTATTGTGTTCAGTTTAGGTCGCCCTGCTATAGGAAAGATGTTATTAAACTAGGGAGTGCAGAAGAGTACAAGGATGTTGCCAGGACTCAAGGGACTGAGTTATAAGGAGAGATTGGACAGGCTATGAGTTTTTTCTTTGGAGCGTAGGAGACCGACGGGTGATCTTATAGGGAGTATAAGATCATGAGGATGGATAAAGTGGACGCACTCAGCCTTTTTCCCAGGGTTGGGTAATTGAGAACTAGAGGGCATAGGTTTAAGTTAAGAGGAGAAAAAATTAATGTGAACCTGAGGAGCAACTTTTTTTTTAACGTTTGTGGAATGAGCTGCGGAGGAAGTGGTTGAGGCAAGGAAACTGACAACATTTAAAAAGCATTTGGACAGATACATGGAGTGGAAAGGTTTAGAGGGATATGGGCCAAATGGGTTAACTTAGATGAGCTTTTTGGTCGTCACGGACCAGTTTTGACCGAAGGGCCTGCCTATCTCCTTTCCATAGATTCTATGAGGATTAGACAGGGTATATTCAGAAAGAATGTTCCTGCTCGTGGGGGAGTCCAGAAATAGGGGTTACAGTTTGAGGATAAGGGCTAAACCTTTTAGTACTGAGGTGAAAAGAATTTTTTTCACCCAGAGCGATGAATCTGTGGAACTCACGACCACAGAAAGCAGTTGAGGTCAAAACAGTGTGTGATTTGAAGAAGAAATTAGATGTAGCTCTGGGGGTTAAATGGAAGGAATAGGGGGGGAAGGCAGGATCATGATGATCAGCCATGGTCATAATGAATGGCGGAGCAGGCTTGGAGGGCTGAATGGTCTACTCCTGCTTCTATTTTCTATGCATGTTTCTATGTATAATTAGCAGCCAATCTGCAATGCAGTTTCCCATCTATACAGGGAAGGTGAAAATTACCCCCAAAATCTAATTTCATATCCAACATGCTGCACTTTCTCAATATTGACTGAGATAGCAGCTTAGAATTCATGCTCAACTCCTGGTTCAAGTCAACACAGCAAAAAGGGGTAACCAGAGAAACCTGCACAACAAAAATAAAATTGAAATAAATATGCTGAAAACAACCTTTAACAAATATCAATTTGAGAGGAACAGATGACACCATCTTGATTTTGTAACCATGCTAACAAGAAATAAAAATTGTCCGGTGTGCACACTTCTCAATTGCATGTGTGTGCTCAAGGCATGGAACAAAACATGGAAAAACTGAAGTGTATTCATATTGTGTAAAAAACACTCATAAATAATTACTTAACAAAGAAACAGTAATACTCTCTCTTTGAATTAATTCCTACCCTGCACATTATTATCAGAGACCCAGACAGTCCACAGCAAGAAAAGCAGTTGTAAGTTGACACCTGGCTTGAATGAAATGTCTGTTCCTTGCAGAATTAATAAAAATGGCATCTAATTTAGTTGCAAGCTTACCTTGGATAGGACCAAGTGATGATCATATTTCTTCCCACATGCCTGTCAATTTGGTAGGCTGCTGCAGAAGGCAGTGTAACAGTATTCTAAGGAGACACTGTTGTCAAGATCAGTAGGGCTTCGACATCTCTGGCCTTACCAGGTTACTTGCCCAATTACAGGCTGCCCTGCACCCTCAATGACTCCCTGCTATTATCGGGGCTCATGTATCAAATGATTCGGCAGGTTATGCTTGCATGACGGTAGCATGAAACTGTAGCAAATTGGACCAAATGCGTAATTAGGAGAAAGCATAGTTTTTATTCGTTATTATAATTTTGTCATTGATGTGATTTTATCAATCTGAGTAGGTCCATGTTAATGTTCTACATAAAACAAAGAATGGATAATGGGTCCAAGTATTGACTCTTCAATTGAAATGACAATGATGTAATTCCATGTGTAGCAACCAAACAGACCCAAAAATAACGCACGTTAATTTATTTTTGCGACTGCTTCCAAGTGTAGTCTAGCTACATTTAATTTTATCTTCTACAAAGTTATTCCTTTGTTTCTGTAACTTGTTTTATTTCCTGTATTTTCTTTCTTCTATTCTATATCAACATTATCATTTTTGTTTTGCGCATTGCTGTTTCTTCCTGAGCTGGGCATGGTCATATTCTGTTCAAAAGTTTCTTTCCTCATAAACTTAAGTGGACCAGATATTTTAACAGCGTTGACTTATGATCCTAGCAATCTATTTTTGTCACTGCAGACAAAAGAGTCCCCCTTATAAAGTGTATTTCTACAATTTAATAACTACATCTTAAATTAAAGCATTACATAAATAGCATACTGAAAAAGTAGAATATAAATAAAGGGTTAGAGAGGATAGCGTGGCTCGAATAAAATGAAGGCATACAAAGAATAGAATGCTCTGGGGAAAAAAAAGCTACAACCACATAGGTAATTTAATTATGGGTGTATTGTATTCTGGTAAAGACCTATTGGGTAAACAAGGTAGGAAATCCATTGTATTGAGTGATGTGATTAGATCTGTACAGTCTTGAATATACTCATATGATCTGTATAAAAGACGGCTGCAACAGGACAAATTTGAGCAGATCCTTCTGATCACTCCCAAAGTGCAAAATAAAGTAATACTGAATGGATTTGCCACGATGTAGGTTGTTCTTTAAAAATTTTCTTTAACAATACACAGGTTCCGCTGCAATACAATGTTCAAGTTAAATCATGGACACAGGAGGACATATCATGATGCAAGTATTCCTTAACACCCTGCTGTAATAAAAAGGGTTAAATCTAACTGAGTGCTAAGCTAATGAGACAGTATACATAATCACAAGTAGTAATGCACTGTCTCATGATTCTACTCTCTCTTGTAGACCTCATGGAAAGATGTAGACACAGTAAAATGTCGCAAGAAAGTCAACATTTTCTTACCTCAGCAAACTCTGTAAATATTCTGTGTTAGCCACAATACTAAGAATATTATATGGTGGCAATTATCATAAAGCTTCAAGGAGGTCACAGGTCTCAACCAAGCAGAAGCGTGGTGGAACTGGCACAGAGGATTTACCAGGTAGAACATGGCAAAACTGAACTGCAGTCTATACACAAATGCAACAGGATTTGGACAATATCCAGGATTAGACTGTCAAGTGTAACTATCATTCGCACCACACCAGTGCCACAAGGCAGGTCAGAGGCTAGAAATCCTGTGGTAAGTAACTCATCTCCTGACTCCCCAAAGCCTGATCACCATCTACAAGGCAAACATCAGGAGTGTGAATGAATACTCTCCCTTTGCCTGATGAGTGTAATTCCAAGAACACTCAAGAAGCTGGACATCATCCAGAACAAAGCAACACACCTGATTGGCATTCCTTTCACAAACATTCACTCTCTCCACCACCGACACACAGTAACATCAGTGTGTACCACTTCAAACAGACACTGCAGAACCTCTGTAAGGCTCCTTAGGCAGCACATTCCAAACCTACGGCCACTGCCATCTAGAAGGACAAGGGCAGCACATACAATGGGAACACCGCCACCTGCAAGTTCCCCTCCAAGCAACTCCTTATCCTGACTTCGAAATAAGTCGCCCTTGCTTCACTGTTGCTGTGCCAAAATCCTGGTACTCCCTCCCCAACAGCACAATGTTGTTCCTACACCACATGGACTGCAGCAGTTCAAGATGGCCACTCACCACAGCTTTCTCAAGGGCCACATTCTTGAATGAATAAAAAAAACAGGCCAGAGCGCTATTATATGCATAGGGTGGCTGGAGAGATGATATCCTAGAAATGCAAGGAATCAAAGAATAAAAATCTATGTACAAGGAAATAATAAAAGCACTCGATACCTACTTCAATCTGCAAAAGAATACCATTGCCAAGTGGGTTAAATTTAACGAGCGTACTCAAGGACAAGAGGAAAGTATTGATGCATTTGTAAACAATCAATATCATATAGACTTGCAGAGAACTGAGAAATTGGCAGCTTAAAATATGCACTAATCAGGGGCTGTATTGTTGTCAGACTCTTGGATGAAGCATTTTCTAACTGCTTGGCGGTCATTGGATGCTATAACCTTAACAAAGGCGGTTCAAGTGAGCAGAAAACATGGGGTCAAGAAGCAAAAATCAGTGACTCCAGGTAATAGGGAGAACTACATCCCAAAAACAACTTAATCTGTGCAATATATTACATTTAAAAGCAGAGAAGTGGACGTACAAAAACAGGGGAGACAGGACGGGTATTTATCAACCATCTCTGTTAATTGTAATTGATGAGGCAATGAAAAAAAATCACAGGCATGAAAATTGTCCTGCCAAAGATGCCAAATGCTGTTTTTGCAGAAAGGAGGGTCACTTTCAAGTTTTGTGTCACAGCAAGCAGCTGTACTTAAGAAAGCCCACCAACTTAGCCTACTTTCTCAGGAGGCTAAGGAAATTTGGCATGTCCGCAACAACTCTCACCAACTTTTACAGATGCACCATAGAAAGCATTCTTTCTGGTTGTATCATAGCTTGGTATGGCTCCTGCTCTACCCAAAACCGCAAAAAAACTACAAACAGTCGTGAACGAAGCCTAGTCCATCACTTAAACTAGGCTCCCAACCATTGACACTGTCAACACTTCCCGCTGCCTCGGAAAAGCAGCCAGCATAATCAAGGACCCCACGCACTCCAGACATACTCTCTTCCACCTTCTTCCGTCAGGAAAAAGATACAAAAGTCTGAGGACATGTACCAACCAACACAAGAACAGCTTCTTCCTTGCTGCCATCAGACTTTTGAATGGACCTACCTCGTATTAAGTTGATTTTTCTCTACACCCTAGCTATGACTGTAACACTACATTCTGCACTCTCTCCTTTCATTCTCTATGTATGGTATGTTTTGTCTGTATATGCGCAAGAAACAATACTTTTCACTGTATACTAATTCTTATGACAATAATAAATCAAATAAACAAAAAAAGCCTTCAAAAGATGGCAAGATACACGAATTAGAAGATATCAATGGTATTGAGATGCTTTTCCTTGGGGAGGTCCAGGAACCAAGTGGAAGCCACTAATGGGTTGATTTCCTAATAGAGGAAAACAAGACATGCTTTTAGTTAGACACAGGTGCATCAATTTTGGTTCTTTCTTCAGCCATCATGCAAAGAAAGTACACAAGCCAGTCATAGGACAACTGAACAAAACCCTTTAATAGAGAGAGAGAAAAACCACTGAAATCTTATACGTGATACTGAACCACAGTTATTCACTCTTTAGCAGGAAAGTCTGTGCCAGATTGCATCTGATTTGCAGAGTATAGGAACTGGAAAGCTCAGATCAGTCTAAATCCACCAGGGCTGAATTTCCACAGGTGTTCACAGGCATGGTGGTACAGTGGTTAGCATTGCTGCCTCACAGCGCCTGGGACCCGGGTTCGATTCCCGGCTTGGGTCACTGTCTGTGTTGAGTTTGCACATTCTCCCCGTATCTGAATGGGATTCCTCCAGGTGCTCCGGTTTTCTCCCACAATCTGAAGGACATGCTGGTTAGATGCCTTGACCAAACAGGCGCCGGAGTGTGGCGACAAGGGGAATTTCACAGTAACTTCATTGCAGTGTTAATGCAAACCTTACTTGTGACTAATAAGTAAACAAAATAAAGCGCTAAGAAAGCTGATGACAACATACTACATTAGCCTACATCCTGAAACAAAGCCAATATGTCAGTTTGCATCCAGAAAACCTTGTCATCTACTGTTGCCAAAGGTAAAGAAGGGTATTAACTCTACGTTGAAGCAAAGGGTTACTTTATCTATGATAGAACCAACAAGTTGATGCTCATGGATGGTCCCAGTGCCAAAACCCAACGGAGAGAACATCTCAGTGTAGTTGATGATTTACGCATCTATGATGAGAGATTGGTCATTCTGAGACTCAATATAGACACATAGACACCCTACAGTGCAGAAGGAGGCCATTCGGCCCATCGAGTCTGCACCGACCACAATCCCACCCAGGCCCTACCCCCACATATTTTACCCGCTAATCCCTCTAACCTATGCATCCCAGGACTCTAAGGGGCAATTTTTAACCTGGCCAATCAACCTAACCCGCACATCTTTGGACTGTGGGAGGAAACCGGAGCACCCGGAGGAAACCCACGCAGACACGAGGAGAATGTGCAAACTCCACACAGACAGTGACCCGAGCCGGGATATACTGCAATGGTTGCACTAAAGACATTTGTGCATCACAAAATGTTGAGCCAAAGCAGGTTATTTGGTGACCAGGTCTCTCAAAGATATTAAAAGAGATGATATTAAACTGTATTATGTGCTATTTGTTATCAAGAATCAAGAGAACCATTGATGTTATTTTCATTTCCATTAAGACTATGGAAACATCTTGGGATGAACCTCTTTAAACACAGAAGTAAAATGTTCCTGATCGTAGTGGACTATTATGCAATATGGATCGAAGTCAAGCATCTGCAGGGTCACACTTCTGAAGCAGTGATTACATCGCTAAAGGAGATATTTGTAACATGGAATCCCGGAGCTTGTAATCTCAGACAATAGACCGCAGTTCGCCAATGAATGCTTTAAAGATTTCACAACATTGTATGGATTTGTTGATATTCCCGAAAGCATTGCTAAAGAAGAACGATGACATCAGACTTGCACTACTGAGCGATTGATTAACTCCACGCCAAAATGGTTCAGCACCATGTGAACTCCTAATGGAAAAACTGATGACTCATCCTTCCAGCACTTTCACAAATGCTTATGCCGTAAGTACAAGCTGATAACTTGGACAAATTGATGAAGAAATAGAATGTGTAATGTGAGAAAAGTCTTTTGCACATAGCACGTGGTTCAATCTGGAATACACTGCCTGGAAGTGTGGTGGAGGCAGATTCAATTGATACATTGAAGGGGGCATTAGATGCTTATTTGAATAGAAACGATGTGCAAGGGTATGGGCAGGAGAATGGCACTAAGTTATGATGTCATTTGTAGAGCCGGCACAGATGCGATAGACCAAATGCCCTTCTTCTGCGCCGCAACAATTCTGTGATGCTGATTCTGTATGGTTCCAGCCAAATGTGAAACGATGACAAGCATCACAAAGCACACAATGTGCCAGACCTCCAACGAGGACAGCCAGTTTGGATCCAAGACCAAGCTCACTACGGACAAGTAGTTGAACAGACACTATATCTACAGTCCTACCTCATCCAAACAGATAATGGTAGTGAAACAGAACAGATGTGTACTAGTTCCCGCAGTGAAACAACCTTCTACACAGTGGGAGATAGGGGGGTGGAAGGGGAGGAGGAGGAGGAGAGATGTATAATGGGGAGGACCTGAAACTTCGGAGAGATCTAACTGAGTAACATGCTGGTGAGACACAGAATACATCATTTCAGGAAGTGGTACAATGTCATGATCCTGCTCTCTCTTGCAAACCTCATGGAAAGATGTTCCAAGAAAGTCAATGTTTTTCTTGCCTCAGCAAACTGTAAATATTCTGTGTTTGCAAATATGACCAAGAATGTTATAACTGCTCGTTTCAACTAAATAAGAAAAAAAAAATCAATCTGCATCTGAAAGAGAAAATAGGTTAACATTTTGAGTTAAAATATCCCATCTGAAATGTTAACCTGTCTTTCTCTTTGAGATGCTGACTGGCTTCCACCATTTTCTATTTTCAATACAAATTTTTAACATGAGCATTTTTCTTTCATCTATAGATTGATAATATGGTTATAAAAATAAATTATACAATCTCCTAGAAACTACTACGGAGCTGCTGCTCTGAGGTACAAGTCACAAATAGTTTATTTCACTATTTTCCACTTGTTCGTCCTTTACATCTCCCATTTCGTGTCAGTTCAGCATTAAGCTGCCCTCACAGGAACCAACCACATGTCTAAGATCACTTTGTGTTCCTTATGTTTCCATTGTAAGTACGTCTGTTGCTAGGATACATCGTTCCCACTGCCTAGCAACAGCTGTTCCTTTATTCTAGTCATTGGGTGATCAGCCTGCCCAGAGCTGCCAGAGATAAAGAGTGCTGTGATTTTCCATTGCTGTGTTTCTGTTTAGGGAATCTGTAAATTATCTACTGCAATAAAAAAATAAAAATCTCCAAGGAAAAGACTATAACCTTTAAATTAGCAGGCAGGCATAAAATAAAAAATTTAGGACTTTGGAGTTGACGTGTTACTAGTGAGAACAAATTAGAATACACATAAAACTTTTCATTAATTGTTAGCTAAATGAAGCTTCCAAATTGTAACAAAATACACCAGGAGAAAAAGACTAAGATAAAGCAATGAAGTGGATGGTCAGAACCAGATTATTTGATGTTGGACTAATGAAACTATTACAACTTTGTTACTATGAGTTGCTGAGATTAATTATGGATTGATTAAAGATAAAGAAAAATATTAAAATATTCGTACAAGCTAATGCTGATAGCACGTTGTTCTTGATATAACCCAATATGGCTTACTGTAACTTTCAAAGTTGAGCCAGTATTGGAAATTAAATACAAATGGTCATTTGATACTCAGGTATAACTTTCTGAAGATATGGAATCAATTGTCATAAGCCTCAAATTTCTGCTCTTGTATTGCACCTTCTGTTCCAATGTCACTTTTGGGAGCACTTCTGATGTGATCTTGGGCTCCCCCTAAAGTCGTGTAGTTAGACTACATGAAGCAGGCATTTAGAGGGAAATTTTCCCATCCCGCCCACCATGGGAATCATAGCAGGCAGGGGGGCGGGGCGGACCATGCAAAGGTCCATTGACCTCAGGTGGGACTTTCCAGTTTTGGGGGGACCGCAACTGGAAAATCCCACCCGACATGGTCTAGGGCGGCACGGCGGCACAGTGGTTAGCACTGTTGCCTCACAGCACCAGGGACTGGAGTTCAATTCTGGCCTCAGGTCACTGTCTGTGTGGAGTTTGCACAATCACCCCATGTCAGCATCGGTTTCTTCCGGGCGTTCTAGTTTCCTCCCACAGTCCAAAGAAGTGCAGGTTGATTGGCCATGCTAAATTGCCCTTTAGTATCCAAAGATGTGCAGGTTAGGTGGATTAGCCATGCCAAATTGCCCCTTAATGTCAGGGTGATTAACAGGTAAATATGTGGGGTTAAGGGGTTAGGGCCTGGGTGTGATTGTTGTTTTAAAGTTTATTTATTAGTGTCACAAGTAGGCTTACATTAACACTGCAATGAAGTTGCTCTGAAAATCCCCTAGTCGCCACACTCCTGAGCTTGTTTGGATACACTGAGGAAGAATTTAGTACGGCCAGTGCACCTAACCAGCATGTCTTTTGGACTGTGGGAGGAAACCGGAGCACCTGGAGCAAACCCACACAGACATGGGGAGAACATGCAAAGTCCACACAGACAGTGACCCAAGCCAGGAATTGAACCTGGGTCGCTGGCGCTGTGAGGCAGCAGTGCTAACCACTGTGTCACCATGCTGTGTTGTTGATGCAGGCTCAATGGGCCGAATGGCCTCCTTCTGCACTACAAGGATTCTATGACATTTGGGGCCATATATAAGCCCGACATGCTGTGTTCAAATTGCAAATATCCAAAAAGAAAAATGACTGATATTTGAAATTGAGGCCTACCAACTTAGGAGCATCACACAAGTAGCTTCAGTGTACCTTTGATCACACAGCCCATCACTGGGTCTGTGGGTGGATGTCCCAGCAGATACTTCTGCCTGCACAAGCTCACTCCCAATATTTAAATAACCCCATTTCAAGAATGAGATTGTCCCTGATAGGCAGCCAACAGATGGACAAGCAGAAGTCCTGTTCCACTACACTTCCTGGGTTACAATGGCACCATTCAATTTTTTAAGACTAGGAATTCTGCTCTTTAACATGTTTTGGTGACTCTTCTAACTTCCTACCACCAGAAACAAAACTATTCCATGTTTCGGATGCATGGGAACAAAACGACCTGGAAGTTCCCCTCAAAGCCACACACACTATCCTGACTTGGAAATATATCGCCATTCCTTCACTATCACTGGGTCAAAATTCTGGAATCTCCTCCCGAACAGCATTGTGGGTATTTGTACATCACATGGAGTGCAGAGGTTCAAGAAGGCAGCTCACCACGGTCTTCTCAAGGGCAATTAGGGATGGGCAATTAATGCTGGCCTAGCCAGTGATGCCCACATCCTCTGAATGAATATTTTAAAAATGTTTCACTCTTATCTTCACACAAACAACAAATAGCAGAACCCCTCTACATTCTGCATACGATGGATAGATGATAGGATCTTTTCGTGCTAAAACTCATCTGAACTCACCCACAAATTGATTTTGAACTGCGTTCATTCTGTGCTCGGTTTCATATTTTTATACTGTTCATTCTATGATGATTTCATTTTGACTTCCTTTTGTCTGCTTCCTTTTTTTCACATTAAAATTAAAGGGGTTAAAATTCCTCTGAGCAGTATTTTTAGTGCACAATTTAAACACTAAACATCTATCTGTAATACTTTATTAAAGTTGATAATCTTGTTTATTTTAAATAGGTGAATGACCTTAAGGTAATGTATACAGAAATTTGGTGCTAAGATGTTAAACTATCGGGCCCCAAACTAAAATAGAGAAGAATATTAATCTTACAGAACCTTATTCAGAACTCAATGACTCAGCAAGCTCAGCTAGTGACTAGCTGTACTGTATGTACAATCCAGCAAAGTGTCATGTCTATGATAAGTTTGACAGGAAAGGTAATGCAATTTCTCAATGTTAGACAACCACTTATAATCACCACAGAAAAGACTATGTTGGAAAGATGCTATGGGGAAATGACAGGATGTGGAGTAACTGCGATGGTCATCATACTGTCTGCTTGGCTCAGCAGTAGTAATAGTCTCTGAATTAACAGGCTACGGAATCAAGTCCCACTCAAATATTTGATCACATACTATATAATAGCAAATTACTGTGGATGCTGGAATCTGAAACCAAAAGAGAAAATGCTGGAAAATCTCAGCAGGTCTGGCAGCATCTGTAAGGAGAGAAAAGAGCTGACGTTTCAAATCCAGATGACCCTTTGTCAAAGCTCACATACTCTCAGGTGACACTTCAGTACGTTACTGAAAGCATGCTGTATTGTCAGAGAAGACATTAAATCAAAGTTCCATCTGCCAGTTTGTTTCATCATAAAATATCCCATATAACTATTTGGAGAAGAGCAGGACTTCGCCCACTGCTCAACCAGCATGTTTTCCTCAACAGACACCACCAAAATGGATTAGCTATCAATGTTCTTGTGTCATAGATTATTGAATGGTCACAGCACAACATTTGTTGTTTGTGGGACCAAGTTGCACATAAATTTCTTTGTGTTTGCTTAGAAAACAACAAATGATACTTCAAAACTAATTTATTTGTTGTAAAGCTTTGGAATTCATGAAAGGATGCAATGTCGATTCAAAGCCCAAGAAATTCAATCACCTGCTGAGTTTTTCCAGCGCTTTTCTGTTTTTGTTTCAGCTTCCAATATTTACAGTATTTTGCTTTAATTTTCACTCATTATCATGGCTCAAGTGTGCAGTCAGGACTACCCTCACAGTGCTGCTTACTGGTTGTGCATCTGCTTGGAAGGATGGTAAGTTAAGCATTTCTAACACTGGCAGTCAGCAGTACATCTTAAAGGGGAGGTTTGCTACAGCTCCAAACAATAGGTAACATAGAAATGGCTGCAACAACTGTAAATCAAGCAACCAGGTATTCTGGATAAAAGTAAATTATTGCAGATGCTGGAATCTGAAACCAAGAGAGAAAATGCTGGAAAATCTCAGCAGGTCTGGCAGTATCTGTAAGGGGAGAAAAGAGCTGACGTTTCGAGTCCAGATGACCCTTTGTCAAAGCTAAAAGACATAGAAAGTGGGAGATATTTATACAGTAGGGTGAGGGAATGAAAGATGAGTCATAGCCATAGAAACAAGGGAAAAGGCTGCTAATGGCAGCCCATAGAAAGAATAAAAGGTGTGAATGGCCAAACGGCAGAGAAGCTGAAGTCAAGGTGGGGTCGAGCTAATCATCTGAAGTTGTTGAATTCAATGTTGAGACCGGAAAGCTGTAATGTGCCTAGCCAGAAGATGAGATGCTGTTCCTCCAGACTATGTTGAGCTTCACTGGAACATTGCAGTAGACCAAGGACAGACATGTGGCCATGGGAGCAGGATCGTGTGTTAAAATGGCAAGCAACAGGAAGGTCAGAGACCTGAGTGTGCACAGACAGAAGGTGCACAGCAAAGCGATCACCCAGTCTCGGTTTGGTCTCTCCGATATAGAGGAGACCACATTGGGAGCAGCGAATGCAATTGACCAAATTGAAAGAGGTGCAAGTGCAACGCTGCTTAACCTGGAATGATTGTTTTGGACCTTGGATAATAAGCATGGAAGAGGTAAAGGTGTAGGTATTAACACAATGTGGTCTCGCACCTCACCATCCCAACTACCACAGCAAATAGGAAACCCTCTGGGAAACAAACATTACCAATCCTCATCAGGGCGGCACGGTAGCACAGTGGTTAGCACTGCGGCTTCACAGCTCCAGGGACCTGGGTTCGATTCCCGCTCGGGTCACTGTCTGTGTGGAGTTTGCACATTCTCCTCGTGTCTGCGTGGGTTTCCTCCGGGTGCTCCGGTTTCCTCCCACAGTCCAAAGATGTGCGGGTTAGGTTGATTGGCTGTGCTAAAATTGCCCCTTAGTGTCCTGAGATGAGTAGGTTAGAGGGATTAGCGGGTGAAATATGTAGGGATAGGGGGGTAGGGCCTGGGTGGGATTGTGGTCGGTGCAGACTCGATGGGCCGAATGGCCTCTTTCTGCACTGTAGGGTTCTATGATTCTATAATTTGTTACAACAGAAATTGAAGGGCAGAATGGTGCATGTCTCATTCCGCTGGGATGAGAATTTATTTGTTTTTTCTGAAACACTTTGAAAGCTTTGAGAATTATCTCTCCAATTTATTCCATTCAGACAAGTTGTGCATTTATCAATATTTCTAAACACATGACATCTTCCATAGACTGTTCAGATACACAATACTTCCAATTAGCAACACCCATTTTGAGGGTTTATTTGTTGGATAAAAGAAATCAAGAGAGATTGTTCACCAAGAAATGATTTTGTTTTAAATTCACTAGGTTATTTTAGTTGGACATTTAGTTTAAAATCATTTAAAGTTAAAGTTTATTTATTAGTTACAAGAAGGCTTACACTAACACTGCAATGAAGTTACTGTGATAATCTCCTAGTTGCCACACTCTGGCACCTGTTCGGGTACAGTGAGGGAGAACTTAGCATTGCCAATGCACCTAACCAGCACATCTTTCGGACTGTGGGAGGAAACCGGAGCACCCGGAGGAAACCCACGCAGACACAGGGAGAACGTGCAGACTCCCCACAGTGACCCAAGCCAGGAATCGAACCTGGGTCCCTGGCACTGAGGTAGTGGTGCTAACCACTGTGCCACCACACACACATGGGGCATACATGAATTAACCCCATTCCACATCTACCTACATTCCTAAACTCTGGGAATGTTCCTTTTCCCAAAACAACACCCCATAAGGTTTAGTTTCACAAGCCAACAACTAGTTGCCACACACGATTTGTATCTTTATTTCAGAAAGCCTTCTTCTGGTTGAGATCAGAATTGTTGAGGTTTTCAAAACAGCAGCTTCTCAGCATAGAAGCCCACTTTCAGGGAGCTTCTGTTTCCAGCTGGGCATGGTTATGATCTTAGTTGCTCATCAGCTGTGCTTCTGTCTCCAGTACAGAACTAACTCTGCCACTGATATGTCATTTATCCCTTTTGATCTTAACCTATCTAAACAATCATCTGAGAAGCTATGCTTCTAGCGACCCATGCATTCTTATGTCTCCACTTTGAAATCCCACCTTCTGTAGTTTTAACACGTACGATTCTATATTCTATTATTCTCCATTTCACTTAAGCAAATCTCTGTTTATCATGCTGCTAAGCTAATTCACATATCAAAAACCCTTCAGAGCAGTTGAACCCTTATCAATTCCCTTTTATCCAATTTGTTAATCTTTATTTTAAGCAAGTTTCTTGACAATGGAGGGAGCACCATGCCACAGCATCAGGAAATTTTGTAAGAGAATCCCACATTAGTCACACTTGCAAACATGGGTGCCTCTCTTATTTGTGGGATTTGAATCATTATGAGAGTTGTGTACATACATGATTGTTATTTTTTCAATTGGTTCTAGGTGCATGCATTGATCATGTGTGTGTGAAACAAGTATATGGATTTAGTTGACATGCTTGTGTGATTATGTGTGTCCTTCCGAATGACAGTAGTTGACTGAATAACGTTACCGATACACGATACTGGTGTTCATGTGATGGAGCATGCAGAGATGATGCCAATGACCATGAAGGTGACATTGAGTTGGAGAGACTCAGCTAATGGAATCTTATGACCAAAGCTCTCAGTATCTCACTGGCATCTAGAACTCCCTTCCCCATGGATCATCTTGGCCAGTTGCCTGCTGCAGCTCACCCTCCCATTCTTCTGACTCCTCAGAGGACTGGCCTGTCTCCCTCAATTCCTCTCAGACAGTTAGTCCCTCCATGGAAGGCATACAGCAGACTACTACAATCTGGTAGACTCTAGCTGGTGTACTTTAGAGCAACCCATCTGGTCTATCCAGGAATCGAAATATGACCTAGAGGCAAACCTATGGTCTGCTGGATGATGAGCGAGATCATTGTGAGGCTTTTGTTGCAACAATGCTCAAGTTCCATCCTTGGACTTCATAGTGGAATCAGCAGCCATTTCTTCAGGGGTATCCTTTGGATAGATTGCTGCTCAGAGACAATATCCCCAGGTCTGTAAACATTACTGGTACCTTGGAGTGTCAAAGGATATATGTATCATGGCTGCTTCGTGAGTGCCTTGCACGTGCATGCATAATTCTTTGCAGTCACACACAATCTGTGCAATAAGGAGTGGTATCATTTGTAGTTATTGAAAACTCCTCGCTACCCTGCTGGTGACTTCCTGTACCCATGCAAACCCAGGCATGGCTGCAACAAAGCCTTGGGCTCTTTCCAATTAACAGTTGTTGTCTGTTGTGTGCATGCCTAAACATGGCATCAATGAAGACCTTGATACAGAGATGCGCTGCAGGCTGGGTGGTTCCACTGAGGCCCCCACAAGTGACCTGGAATGAGCTGCAGGCAAAGTTCAATGCAACTGTCACTTTTAAAACTACAGGCATCAGATAGCCACCCAAACAATTGGAGACTATTTCAGCCACCAGCATGTCAAATATGGATGTGACAGCTTTACGAAAGGTGAAATCTCTGGAGACAGTCACTCCATCATCTGCAAATAGGACATGCAGACCCTGTAAACCCCGGTGGCATGGTATGGACTTCCCTACATCCGTGTGCCTGCTGCTGCTTTCCCTCTACAGACCCTTGCTCATCAGCAGCTTATCCATCTCCCTGCAGCTCATGTCACTCCTGCATCTGGTCAGCTGGCTTTCTTCTTCTCCATTCCCATAG
The DNA here is from genome assembly GCF_964213995.1 of Mustelus asterias. NCBI lineage: Eukaryota > Metazoa > Chordata > Chondrichthyes > Carcharhiniformes > Triakidae > Mustelus > Mustelus asterias. The sequence goes on from NC_135817.1 coordinate 51,156,489, forward strand.
AATGTTCAATGTCTATAGGGAACACCATTTCATGTAACAAAAATGGCCACAGCACCAACTTTTTTGATCTTCCCCTGAGGAATAGCCCTGAATCTGATCAGAGGTGTGCGTACAGCAAAAATATCCCAAATAACAAACCCTCAGCAGCCTCCTGCTAAAGTCAGGCATAGGCCCACTTCCAGCTTTGATGCCCTCCCTTTCAATGGCCCCCGAAAAGAAAGCAATTCTCACCAACCATGTTTCTCACCTTATTATAACATGGGCAAAATTTTATGGCATAAAATTGTGCCTGTGATAACAAAGTGCCATCTTCACACTGAGGACATCCTCCATTGTATTTTGCAGCACTCACAGTGCTCATTGGGATATACTCAGAAGCAGCTCAAAACTAGGCATCCAGTAAGTGCTGTGGGCAATCAGCGGCAGAATTGTATTCCACCATAATTAGTAAACTCATGGCCTGCAATATCCCTCAATCTACCATCATCGTCAATCTAGGGGACCAACCTGGTTTCAATGAGGAGGGTAGATGAGCATATCTAATGAAGAGGTAGCTACAACATATACTAAAAAACAGAAGTAGCATGCAAGGACTCAGTGACCACACAACCAGCGAATCAGATCAAAGGTCTGCAGATCTGCCATTTGAGTAAAATTGTTTCCCTTGGTGGAGAATTCCAGAGGCAGGAAACATAGATTCAAGATAAGTGGCAGAAGATGTAGAGGGAATATGGGGAAGAATTTATTTGCACAGAGGGTAGTTTTTTTTATTCATTTGTGGGACATAGGCATCGCTGGCTGACCAGCATTTATTTCCCATCCCTTGTCACCTTTGAAGTGAGTGTCTCACCTAGCCATTTCATTGGCATTGAGAGTCGACCACATTGTCGTGGCTCTGGAGTCACACGTAGGCCAAACCAGGTAAAGACAGTAGATTTCCTTCCCTAAGGGGAACCAGATGAGTTTTTCCGACAATCGACAATGGTTTCATGGTCATCAGAAGATTCTTAATTCCAGGTATTTATTGAATTCAAATTCTGCCGTGGTGAGATTTGAACCCAAATCCCCAGAACATTATCCTGGGTCTCTGGATTACTAAGTCTAACAATAATGCCACTAGGCCATTGCCTCCCCTAGTGGGTGTCTGGAATTTACAGCTCAAGTTGGTGGTGGAAACAGAGAGCCTAAGAGGCGACACGGTGGCACTGTGGTTAGCACTGCTGTCTCACAGTGTCAGGGACCCGGGTTTGATTCCCGGCTTGGGTCACTGTCTATGTGGAGTTTGCACGTTCTCCCCTGTCTGTGTGGGTTTCCTCTGGGTGCTCCGGTTTCCTCCCACAGTCCAAAGATGTGCGGGTTAGGTGGATTGGCCATGCTAAATTGGCACTTAGTGTCAGGGGGACTAGCTAGAGTAAATGCATGGGGATAGGACCTGGGTGGGATGGTGGTCGGTGCAAAATCGATGGGCTGAATGGCCTCCTTCTGCACTGCAGGATTCTATGATTCTAAATTTTTTTTTAAAAGTACCTGGATCTGCACCTCAAGTGCTGTAAGCTGCAGAGATATTGGGCCTGGTGCAGGAAGGTGGGATTAGAAAGGGCATCTGGGTGTCCTTGGGCTGGCATGGAAAAGATGGCCAAAATGACCTCATTCTGTAACTTTTCTATGGTTCTATGTAATTACTGATCTTCTGTACTCTGCATAATGCGAATAATTAGATTGTGTTTTTCTGAGCACTAAGTTTCCACTTATCTATGTTAATTACATTGACAATTTTAAAATCAATGGCTTCTTTAAAACTCCAACAAAACTGCAAGTCTCTTTTATACAATCTTCAATTCCAAATGGGATGAGACAGTGAAAGATATTTGCCCAGAAACACGGTAACACTGAAGCATTCTGAGCCAGAAACATATAGTTTTTAAAAATGATATCCAGAGCCCACATCAGAACAGGTAGCATGTCCTTTGCATATGCAAATCAGGGATCCGATAATACGTGCTACCTTCTCTACAGATTGATTAGCCTTAAACACTGTTTATTTAGGGAGCAGCTACATTCTGAAAAAAAAATTCTACACATGGCCTAACCAACTGCCTTTATAAAGGAAATATACAAATTCGGAGGCAAGAACTGGAAGGGTTTGGGGATTCTGGAGGCCTGGTTTGGCTCTACTGCAGTAGCTAAAAGGCCAATTTGTGTCAGTTTTGTCACATCTCAGACTGAAAGAACAACACTCATCGTCACAGATTTAACTGCAAGAAGAACCTCATTAAATCTGCCATGCTGGTTAACTCCCTAACATGCAAAACAAGTCCTTGATTTTTCTGCTTGGTGTATGTAGCTTAGACGTGTCATGAAGTTACAGCTTTTTATTTTTTGAAAAACTAATTTTCAAAATTTTTAACTGAAATTTGAAATAAGACAGAACAAACTGTTTTACAATGCAAGGTCATCTTCCAGTGGGAAGGTGAGAAAGGCAAGTGAGAGCTGCCAAAAATGAATGTGAAGAGAGACATCTGAGCAGACATCTAAAACCCATCTCTTGCTGATCGATATCGAGGCAATTTGGAAATGGTCTGAGTTCAAAGAAAAGTGATTCTGGGGCGAGAGACACGTTGTTTGTTTCCTTTCAGGAGTACACAGGAAACTGGAATAAAAGCCAGCTGCAGACCTTGTCTGCGTGTACTAGTGCTGGGGTGTCTCCCCGAGTCTGTGCCCGTGTCTCCCCGTCTCCCTGAGAGTGTGTGTGTATGTCTCCCTAAGAGTGTCTGTGTGTCAGAAGATGCGACAGCAGTCAGTCACCCCTGCAAAAACTGTGCAGGAAAAATAGATTTCTCTCTGTTGATGGGAAGAAAGCTCAGTAACAGCCACAAGCTAATAGAAATCGGACAGCTTTCCAACCACTCTGCAGAATCCAATGTCTCCAAACTAACTGTTAACCTTCCAAAGTCAACTCTGCTCGAATCACCTAACTTAACGGCCACAACATACCACCATCAACGTTCATAGACAAGCCAAAGATTGATTAGGGTTTTTAAAAAACTTTTATCTGAATTATAATTTCTAATCTGATCAGTGTGTGAATGTGTGTGTTGTGTTCTTTATAATTTTCTTGCTTTTCAAAAAAAAAGCTCATAAATTTACTCCTTGTAATGCATTTTGATGCATTTTGGAAGAAATAATGTAGGGAGGAGTTATACAATAAATGGCAGAGTCATCAGGAGTATAGAAACACAGAGGGACCTAGGTGTGCAAGTCCACAAATCCTTGAAGGTGGCAACACAGGTGGAGAAGGTGGTGAAGAAGGCATATGGTATGCTTGCCTTTATAGGACGGGGTAAGAGTATAAAAGCTGGAGTCTGATGATGAAGCTGTATAGAACGCTGGTTAGGCCACATTTGGAGTACTGCATCCAGTTCTGGTCGCCGCACTACCAGAAGGACGTGGAGGCGTTAGAGAGAGTGCAGAGAAGGTTTACCAGGATGTTGCCTGGTATGGAGGGTCTTAGCTATGAGGAGAGATTGAGTAGACTGGGGTTGTTCTCCTTGGAAAGACGGAGAATGAGGGGAGATCTAATAGAGGTGTACAAGATTATGAAGGGGATAGATAGGGTGAACGGTGGGAAGCTTTTTCCCAGATCAGAAGTGACGTTCACGAGGGGTCACGGGCTCAAGGTGAGAGGGGCGAAGTATAACTCAGATATTAGAGGGATGTTTTTTACACAGAGGGTGGTGGGGGCCTGGAATGCGCTGCCAAGTAGGGTGGTGGAGGCAGGCACGCTGACATCGTTTAAGACTTATCTGGATAGTCACATGAGCAGCCTGGGAATGGAGGGATACAAACGATTGGTCTAGTTGGACCAAGGAGCGGCACAGGCTTGGAGGGCCGAAGGGCCCGTTTCCTGTGCTGTACTGTTCTTTGTTCTTTGTTCTTCGTCTCAAGAAAGTCTGGTTAAATTGGCTCCTATTAAAAGTACATACACTTGGACTGAGAAAAGGTATTCACGGGGAAGGGATTATTTTTCAACTAAATTAATCTGGTCTTGGTAGGGGTGTAGGAGTTAACTAAAGAAGGTAGCAGCTAATTCCTCCTTACCCAGGGGCATAACAAAATTGGGGTCCCGTTTGGGAAGTTAACAAATTAGGGGAACTTATCCGGGCACCAGTCTTGATAGACTCCATTCCTTAATAGACATATGGTACATAAAAGTTCACATTTAGGCACATGGTTTTAGTCAGGATTTGCTGTTTTTCAGCTTAAAATAAATCATAAATTGTTGTTCAAAATTGATTTTGATTTCATGTTCGCTTTGGTGGTCTCCTCGCCTTCTCAGGAACTTTGATCATTGCATCAGGAAGTGACATTGTCCTCTCTGGAAATGATGTTTTTCCCTCTGGATAGCAAGCCTGCCATCAGCATCAGTGGCTTCAACTTCTAGATTCTTGGATGTCAGATTTATCTCAATCCTTTCATCAAGTGTAATAACGTGACTTCAAAAGAAATATCCATTTACATAATGCTGTTGCTATCCATGCCAACATACTACTTCCAAAGCCATGACGTAACATTTTGGGAGGCACCCTGTCAAATGCCTTCTGGAAGTCCAAATACAACACATTGATTGGCTCGCCTCTATCCACTCCACTTGAGACTTCCTCAAAAATCTTTAATAAATTAGTCAGACATGATTTCCCTTTCATGAAGCCATGCTGACTCTGCCCGATTAAAATTATGATTTTCCAAATGTGCTGCTATTACTTTCTTAATAATTGATTCCAGCAATAGATGCTAGGCTAATTGGCCTATAGTTTCCTGTTTTTTGCCTGCCTCCCTTTTTGAATAGAGATGTCACATTGGAGTTTTCCAATCCTCCGATACATCTCCAAAATCCAAGGAGTTTTGGAAAATTACAACCAATGCATCCAGTGTCTCTGTAGCTCCTTCTTTTAGGACCCTAGGATGCAAGCCGCCAGGGCCAGAGGATTTATCTGCCTTTAGCCCCATTAGTTTGTCTAACATTACTTTTCTAGTGATGGTACTTAATTCCTCCCCTCTTTAGTGTTAATGGAATATCCGAATTTTCTTCCACCATAAAGAATAATGCAAAATATCTGTTTAAGTCCTCTGCCATTTCCTTATTCCCCATAACTATCTCCCCAGATTCATTTTCTAAGGGACCAATGTTTACTTTGACCTCTCTCTTCCTTTTCACATATTTAAAGAAGCTCTTAATGTCAGTTTTTATATTCCTTGCTCATTTGACCTCACAATTTATTTTCTCTCTATTCTTTTAGTCTTCCTTTGCTGGATTTTGAATTTATCTCAGTCTCCGGGGCTATACTTTTTCTTTCAACTTAATTCTCTCCTTAACTTCCTTGGTTAGCCATGGTTGGTTTATCCTTCTCTTAGAATCTTTCCTCCTTGCTGGGATATAGTTTGGGAAGACTTATGATTAACCTTAAATGTCTGCCACTGCTTGCTTACCGCCTTTCCTGCTAATCTATCTGCCCAGTCCACCTTAGCTAACTCTCTTCTTATTTCATTGTAATTTCCTTTAATTAAGTTAAACACCGTTGTTTCTGACCCAATTTTATCACTCTCAGGCCAAATATTAAATTTGATCATGGGATGATCACTACTTCCTAGGGGATCTTTTACTCTGAGGTCATTTATTAAATCTGCCTCATTACCAGATCCAAGACAGCCTGTTTCCTGGTTGGCTCCATGACATATAGCTTGAGGAAACCATCCCCAGGACACTCCATGAATTTGTTGTCACAGCTACCCTTTCTAACTTCATTAACCCAATCAACTCAAAGATTAAAGTCACCCATAATTATTACTCTACTTTTTTTACATGCCCTTTTTCGCATGTTCTGCCTTCTGATGAAGAAATTATCAGGAAGCAGCATTTCTATTCCTATCCCCTGAGCACAAGGACCAGTAGCTTGTTCCGTCTCTCAAACATCAACATTATTTGTGGCCTATTGCAGCGTTGACCAATATGCTCGCTAGCCACCAAATGGTGAATCACCCACAGACATGTGATGAATTCTATTGTAGGGTGTTGGTTATATCCTGAGGTCAGTCCAATTGAAAATGGATTGCTTTCAGTTAAAAGCAGATCCTGTGACGTTCTATTGGTACAACAAGGAGACACTAACAGGAATCTTTATTATGCATGCGGATGATTTTCTGTCGGGAGGTTCAGAAGAATTTGAACAATTGGTGATCAATTAAATCAAGACGGGGTTCAAGTTTGGAAGGCAGGCTTCAGGGGTTTTTAAATACATTGGCTAAACATTAAGCAAAACAAGTCAGAAGTGACATTGAGCCAACACTCCCATCTAGGAAATGGTAGTTGCATCCCAATAAATTGGGTCAGATCGTCACAAAAAGAGGAGCCAGTGTTCAAGAAAGAAACCAATCAATTGAGAAATTTAATTGAGCAGTTGACCTATTTATGCACTCAGACTGGACCTGATGCCAATTATGATGTATTGGAGCTGAGTACCATGATGCAATATGCCACGGTAGAGGAAGCTCAGAGCAAACAAAATGTTAAAGAAATATTGTACAAAGGGCAATGTGAGAAAAGTCTGCCCATGGAGTGCTACGTTGATAACCGATCCCTGTGGGACAATGCCTATTCAACGAAAGTGTGACTGGAAAAAAGGTTAAGAATTGACCTAGCTAGCATTAAATAAATGTTAAAAAGTGAGATTTCCAAGATACAATGGATCGACACAAGTCACCAATGATCAGACTGTTTAATGGAAATAAATGCCTGTTCCAAGGAATTACTGAATGTATTGGAAGAGGGACAACTTGTGTTATTAGAGTAAATTGGAAAACTAATTTTTGCATTGTAATTATGTGCATATAAATCTGGTAAAGGGAATGAGGGATTTATAATGTTAAAGCAACTAACTTTGTTTCTATTTGTTTCGAATTTAAAAATAACGTGTTCTTGAATTTCTTTATTTTTCTAAAGCCTTAATTTAAAAGAGGGGAATCTGTCAGTGTATCAGCAAGTGCGTGCTTTGGCAATTACATGTTAAAACTAATTACCTTATTAAAGACAGGTGATGGCTGTTGGCTGAACCTCCAAAAGAATATAAATGGAACAGTTGTGGTGAGGAAGCTGCAAGGAATTTGTATCTCTACTGTGCTGTAAACTTACTGAAGGTAAAAGACAAGCTGCTGTATTATTCCTCCAACATATACTATTATTAAATTTAACACTGTTCAACATTAGACTGACCCTGGATGTGAGTTATGTGTTTTCATATCATCGTATGGTGGTACTGTACTCAGTTCTACATTAACCCTATTATTCCTAGCCCCTTCTACTAAAGATTCATGCTCTTCATTAGCTGAAAGATTTTAGCCAAATGGAATCCTACAGCAAAAACAATTCTTAATATTAAAAAAAAATTGTAGCCTAACTCATTAAGGCTACAATTAATGACCCTTAATTACATTGCTGAATGTATTGGAAGTGGGACAATGTACGTTATAATAGCAAAATGGAAAACTAATTTTTGCATTGTAATTATGTGCATATAAATCTGGTAAAGGGAATGTGGGATTTATAATATTATTATAAACATCATAATGTGTAAAAGAGTTCCCATTGAAGGAAGTAAAAACATGTTGAAATATTTTAATTGCAACATTATACCTGGATGCTTTGTGTGATTATTTGCTGCTGCTAAAAATTGGGGGAGATTCTCCCAAAAAAATTCTAAGTGCTGAATTCGCATAAAAACTGGAGTAACTTCCTCTGGTTTTTTAAGCGGGATTTTCAAAATGAATCTCCCATACTCTGCATCACAGAATGCCTGAGAGAGATTCACGCTGAAAATCCAGGGGCAGGGCCCATTCTCGCTGGAGAGGCCGGCAGTATAGTACAGTAGGCCACTGCGCATGCACCAATCTGTCAGAGCGGAGATCGGTGCCAGCGCAATAGCCCCGCACTGCCAGCCTCTGAATCGCTGGCCAGCTCGATTGCTGGCCTGTAAAGCAACCCCCCCATCACTAGTTTAGTGACCACCACCCCACGCCGCCCCCCCCCCCCCCCCCCCAACCCCACCTCCCTGATCACTGGCCTCCTGGGTCAGCCCCGATGTTTCTCCTCGCCCCGATCTCCCCAACCTCCCTCCCCCACCATCTTGGTGGCAGTTCTGACCCCTCCCCAAAACCCAGATGGCCAGCCCCCGATCACCCACTTCCCTAACTCTGCCCACGATCCACTGATCCCAAGTGCAGAGTGGCAATGGGACCCCCACCGATCGCCCTCCTATAGGTCCCACCCACTTGGTACTGGCAATGCCTGGTAGGCAATGCCAATGTGCCCCTTAGACAGTGCCAGGGGGCCAGGCTGGCAATGCCCAGGGGCACCCCCCCTTCCCTCAACCTGCCAGGAGGCCTCCTTGGCCTCTCTTCACTCCAGAGGGGTCGACCGCCAGTTCCACGTTAGTGGGGTGGTGTTGCAAACCCCGCTGGAGTGAACCACTCCTAGCAGGGGAAGGAGACGTTAGAAGGTCCGGAGACTTCAGTCCCGGGCCCGCTGATGGGATTTAAATGCGAATTTCAATATTTAAATCAGCTCCGTACCGATTTCCGACATGGAGCTGACAACTCCGGAAATCCTGTCCCCGTGACACATGGAGGTTGTGGCGCCCAGCATGGAGCCCAGTAAACAGCCTCCGCTGATGTCTCCCAGCCCATTGCACTGCTAGAGCAGTGGACTGGGAGAATCGCCCCTATAGTCTTTAACAGAGATGCTGCCACAAAACGGTGCACGACTGCTGATTTTTAGTCTTGGCCCTCAAGTCCAATTCACCTCAGAGATTGTTACAAGATTCACCCCATTCTTTGCATATATTTTGTATAATTCTCTGGTTAATATGGCGAGCTGATTGCTCACCAAACTTGTGGCACCAAAATCCTACTGGATAACAGTGGTCTCATGGGAGAGCAGATCAGCAGCTCAACAGAGGAAGGGAGCTCAACTGGATGAGTTGGCAAAATCTTAAGGTTCAGCAGCACTCAACTTGCACTGTGGGATTCCCATTTTGTATTGTGGCAGGAGTACAAGATACAGGTTAAGTGAGCAGGTCAGCAGATTGGATTAATGTTTCAGTCAGGAGGCCTGCCAACATTACTGGGGATTTCCCAGGCATTTAGAAAAGGGATTACACTACTAAAAGCTGATTGGTAGGTTGGATGCTACAGTATTAGTTGAATTTTGATAAAATTGTTCAGAAACTGGTCTAGGAAGATTTGTGTTATTATTGAGGTTTCCATCTTCCTTTTCACTCTAGATATTTAGGCTTCCATGTTTCAGACACATGCATAAATAAGCTCTGCCTTCCTACATTTGAGTGATTTCACTTCTTTAGATATTGAGGTAAATTTGCCGTGTGCCCAGGAAAAGAACATAAACCTTTTACAGTTTAATTCGGCCAATAATTTTATCACATGTTCTCCCATAATCTTTCTGGTCTTTGTGAGGCAAGAGAAAAATAAAGTAGATTTTGCCTTGAGCTTTAAATATTCAAACTCATTAAACAGTAATATTTTAATGCGAGCTCCAGCTGTAACTTTTTTTTTTGCAGTAATTAAGCTTAGCCAGCACCTGTAGCAGAAAATAAACAGTTCAAAACCATTATGCCAAGCTACACAGTTCTAAACCATTATGCCAAGCTACACAGTTCTAAATCATTATGCCAAGCTACACAGTTCTAAATCATTATGCCAAGCGACAACACAAGTTAAATGCTTAAACAGTTGTTTTTGTTCCTTTTTGTACCATTCCCTGAAGCTAAATAACTTGATCATCGCTTCTCAAATGCTTCCAACATAATGGTTTAATAAATAACTTCAAAAGTAAGCTGGATTGAGAAGAATTTAAATAAATTAATCAAAGAGTAAAATATTTGTATAAATCATGGCTGGAGGAGACTGGACTGTATTCATGCTCCAACGTCTGTCTTGAGCCAAGCTGACTAATTGTTGAAATAAATGTGATAAAATGAGTAGGAAAGTTCTTCTCAGCGAATTCTAGCCTCTTAAAGGAGTCCATTCAGCTCTTTAAGCCTGCTCTATCCTTTGATGAGATGATGGCTGATTTTATTCTAACTTCATCCCTCCGCCTTGGCTTCACAACCCTTAATTCACTTTGCAAACAAAAATCTATCAGTCCAGATTAAAATTATTAAATCGAGCTACCAACGACTGCTTTTTGTGATAACACTCATTTCTGAAAGACAATCTTTGTTCCCAGAAATAAGAGTGCAACTTTATCAACACAACACCTGGTAATGTATCACTGCCTAGGAGATCAAATAGAAACTCTGGTTAGTGTCATATCTTAAGGAATTACATCCTTATATTTCCTGGTCTTCAAATTCTGGAAGAATAAACACTCTTATCAAGACTTATGGCTTAGGCTAAGAGCAAAGAATCAGATTTATTAAATCAGCAGCATTTAATCAATACAGTAGATTTAACATTGTTGTAAAACTTTATCTTGCATGTTTTCTGGTACAATAAAAGACAAAACACCTCACTCGCTCGCGATAATAAATATGGACAAATGCCCATATGGGGTTTATAGGTAATATTTTATCCACCAATATGAAGGGGCCGATATTTACTCTCCCTCCATTTTTGATCACTATACGTGCAGTCATAGCAGCCATTTGTACACTGGAAGATCCCATCAACAGAAATGAAACTACCATCATTGCTCTCTAGCTGAACTACATTTATCTGCCTTGGATCGCAATATGCTTAACATGCTTATCAATCTCAATTTTGAAATTTGACCCAGCCTCAGCAATTATTTTGGGGAGGAGATATCTCCAGAATTTTTTTATCATTTGTGTGAAGAAGGGATTTTTGATATCACCCCTGTGGCCTCACTCGGGCGAGATCGTAAAATCCCGCCCGAGGCCAACAGAGATTTCTGTTTTGGGAACCTTGCCTGCCCCGGAATCGGGACAGATGAAGTGGTAGAGTTTTAGCCCATGACTCCAATCTAAGATTAACGCCCCTTGTTCTGCACTTCCCCAACACAGAAATTATTTTTTTTCTCTAATTACCTGACCAACTCTTTCAATCACTTGGAATACCTTGCAAGCCTAACCTCTGCAATCCGTCCACAAAATGTAATGCTTTTAAACCCAGTATAATTCTAGTAAATTTGCCTTCCAAAGCCAATGCATCCTTCCCAAGGGACAGAACAATGCAATGCATCAGATGCAGTCTAACCAGAACTTTATCCAACTATAGCATAATTTTCACTCCTTTGTACTCCTTGTTTCTCACTATTGAGGAAATGATAGCTATTGTCAACATTTTTTTTTATACTCGAGACTTAACTTGTACTGTCACATTGAAATCCCTTGACATTGCTCCATTCAAGATCGCTTGATAATTCAACATTCTTCTATGCAGAAACTCCCTTATCACAGTATATGATGCCTGGACATAGCTTTCCATATTGAAAACTGGTGAAATCATACACCTTGATACAAAATGATCAAAATAAGGTCCATAGGGTCTAAGAAGTTCTAAGAATTATACCAGAAGACCTCTTGGGAGGAAATGCTATGGAAAGATGAGCAAGGAAATCAAAGGATTGTGTCGATGTAAATTCTACAAAATTGACAGCATTTTTCATTTTCTTCTGATAGAAAGTAATGCTTTTTCCACTATGACAAGCTTACCTTCAGCAATAGCATGCGGTTTTATAATGCATAAGGTGCATTCAATACATGTTGCCGTATTTGATGGCCCTCTACCAAGCGATGGGAAAAATATCTCGAGCTCCTATAAAAACAAAAAAATACAAAATGAATTGAACAGATTAATACAAAAATAAAATACTGCCGATCCTGGAAATGTGAAATAGAAATTAGTTCTGCAAAAAGGTAATTGACCTGAAACATGGGTGTGATCTTTCCAGCTTGCTGCACTGGTGTGCGAGGCTTTCGTGCCAGGTGTGAACTGGTCTTGCCCCATAGGCCATCTTTCTGGCCCTGTTTTTCCCAAAAAGGGCATGAAGCCAATTTAAATATTAATGTCATGATTAACATGATGGATGGAGGGATGGAGACGCCTACGCAATGTTGCCCCGAGCAGTCAGCAGCCAGCTTTGTTCTATTTTCTATTACCCTGACTCTCCCTTCAAAGGGCAATTGTATTCGCCTCAACACCACCCCAGCTGAGAGCACATTCTTTTACCACAAATTAAGTATTGAACCCTCAGGCTTACTGCTCTGTAATATCAGTACCGTGGCATACAATGTTTTTACTTGCAAAGTAACAAAATTTAATCAAAAGAACTTTTACAGGCAAGTCCTCATTATTCTGGACAACTTGAGCTAAGTAATTATTTTTGAAATGCAGTTATGTTCACAGTTAAATATAACAACTTGTAAGTATTAGAAAATTTAAAATTCAGGCACAACAGTTTTGGACACATGAAGGGAACAGTTACTGTGCCTGTAAAATGAGGCCCGAGATGCACCTGAGATTGGATCTCAGACCTTACTGCTACTGAGGCAGCAAACCATGGACAACAGGTAGCTTGCTGGTGAAAAAGGATGGAAGGGAAGGTCAAAAATGGTAACTAGCAGCGGCTCACATTCTTTGACTGTGGTGTCATGAAGAAAATGCCCACTCTTCCCATCTTCACATGCCAGAAAGTATATTTTAAAATTTTACCTTGATAGTTGTGGCATAAGAAAACCCTTGTTACGCCTTAACCCTAGTTTTCCTGAGGGCAGTAAGTACCAGATGCCGCAGAGCAAAATAATCATGCAGTGGGGACCTGAAACACGTGTTCCTAGAACCACAGAACAGTACAGCATAGAAGACCACTCAGCCCATCAAATCTGTGCCAGTTCTTTTGAAGAGAATTCAGTTAGCTCCACTCCCCTGCTTTTCCCCCATGTATTATTTTTCCTCAAGTATTTATTCAGCTCCCTTTGAAGGCTACTATTGAATCATCCACTGGTGCATGAAAAAGATTTTCAAACAAAGTGCTAGAAAACCTCAGCCAGTCTGGTCGCATCTGTGGAGAGATTAACTTCTTTGGAAGGGGTTCCAAAGTCATATTGGACTCAAAACATTAACTGTGTCTCTCTCCACAGATGCTGCCAACTGAGCTTTTCTGGCACTTTTTCTTTCAGATCTTCAGTATCCACTGTATTTTGCTTTTACTCCACTTAGCCTTTTCTGCTCAAGAAGAACAACCCCACCTTCCCTAGTCTATCCACATAACTGTAATCCCACATCCCTGAATCCATCCTAGTAAATCTCCTCCACACCTTTCACATCCTTTGCAAGGTATGTTATCTGGAATTTGACACAATGTTCCAGCTGATGTCAAATTATTGTTTTACATACATTTTGCATCAATTCTTGGCTTTTCCACTCTATACCACTATTTATGAATCCGAGGATTCCATCTGCTTTGTTGACCTGTTATGCCATGTTCAATGATTTCTGTCAGGCACCTTTTCTGCATATGCAATAGTCTAATGTCTATCAAGCATTGCAGTGTATCCCAATTTTATGCCCTTTAACCAATATGAAGGGCATACACTACGAGATTGAAATTAACACCACAACCCTGCCAACCTAAAATAGGCATTGTTAGTCCATAGAAGTTTAAATCAGATGTCTCTGCAGTGCTGCACTGCTGATGAATCCAATGCCTATGGGTCAGCGGACTGAAAATAAACTAACCTTAGTAATGCAGACCCACACCATGTTCCTTAGAAACATTCCATAATGCTTCATATACAATTAATTACACTGTTAAGTCACTACTGCAATAGTTCAGTCACAATCAAGCTGACTCTTAGGACTGAGATGTTGGTTTACGAGGTCTGTGTTCTCAGCACCTTGTTATGTTGCTGCAATACAAGGACAACTTATGGCATCAAGAAAGGAAGCTCAACAACTTTCATCTTTGCTGCTTGTGGCACATTCTGGACATCTCTTGGAAGGGCAAAATCATAAATGTGGCAGTTCTCTCAAGGCAAATCTCCCAAGTATATTGGCATTCATCAAGCAGAGATGAGTTTGCTGGCTCGGGCATGTTTGTAGGATGGAAGATGATCACATATGTAAGGATTTTCTGGTAGCCCCCTGAGTCAGACAACCAGTTGTATGGCAAAACCCCACTTCAAGGATGCGTGCAAGCATGATATAAAGGCTCTAAACATCAATTTTCACACCTGGGAGACACTAACCAATGACAAAGGGAAATGGCAGCATCACCTGTTGGCCACCATGATAATCAGTTGTCTACAGTAGATTGACAACAGGCACCAACACCTAAGTAAATAACCCACAATGACACCCAATAACCATTCCATTTGGAGCACTTGCAGTAGAACCTGCCTCTCACAGATTGGTTTCTTCAGCCATTAGCAAAAGTGCCCCATATGAAGCTACTCCATCCAAAACAGATTAGATTTGCTGCATACCCAGCATCTTATGTAGATGGAATGATGACGACGATGAGTTCAGATCCATTCCATTCATTAAAAGCTTCCCCCGAGCCATAACTCTTCTCAAAGAACAAAGAACATTACAGCACAGGAACAGGCCCTTCGGCCCTCCAAGCCCGCGCCGCTCCCTGGTCCAAACTAGACCATTCTTTTGTATCCCTCCATTCCCACTCCGTTCATGTGGCTATCTAGATAAGTCTTAAACGTTCCCAGTGTGTCCGCCTCCACCACCTTGCCCGGCAGCACATTCCAGGCCCCCACCACCCTCTGTGTAAAATATGTCCTTCTGATATCCGTGTTAAACCTCCCCCCCCCCTCATCTTGAACCTATGACCCCTCGTGAACGTCACCACCGATCTGGGTAAAAGCTTCCCACCGTTCACCCTATCTATGCCTTTCATAATTTTATACACCTCTATTAGGTCACCCCTCATCCTCCGTCTTTCCAGTGAGAACAACCCCAGTTTACCCAATCTCTCCTCACAACTAAGCCCTTCCATACCAGGCAACATCCTGGTAAACCTCCTCTGCACTCTCTCCAAAGCCTCCACGTCCTTCTGGTAGTGTGGCGACCAGAACTGGGCGCAGTATTCCAAATGCAGCCGAACCAACGTTCTATACAACTGCAACATCAGACCCCAACTTTTATACTCTATGCCCCGTCCTATAAAGGCAAGCATACCATATGCCTTATTCACTACCTTCTCCACCTATGACGTCACCTTCAAGGATCTGTGGACTTGCACACCCAGGTCCCTCTGCATATCTACACCCTTTATAGTTCTGCCATTTATCATATAGCTCCCCCCTACGTTAGTTCTACCAAAATGCATCACTTCGCATTTATCTGGATTGAACTCCATCTGCCATTTCTTTGCCCAAATTTCCAGCCTATCTATATCCTTCTGTAGCCTCTGACAATGTTCCTCACTATCTGCAAGTCCAGCCATTTTCGTGTCGTCCGCAAACTTACTGATCACCCCAGTTACACCTTCTTCCAGATCGTTTATATAAATCACAAACAGCAGAGGTCCCAATACAGAGCCCTGCGGAACACCACTAGTCACAGGCATCCAGCCGGAAAAAGACCCTTCCACTACCACCCTCTGTCTCCTGTGACCAAGCCAGTTCTCCACCCATCTAGCCACCTCCCCCTTTATCCCATGAGATCCAACCTTTTGCACCAACCTACCATGAGGGACTTTGTCAAACGCTTTACTAAAGTCCATATAGACGACATCCACGGCTCTTCCCTCATCAACCATTCTAGTCACTTCTTCAAAAAACTCCACCAGGTTTCTCAAACTACCAACTCATCCCCAATTTCAATTTTCCTTCGAAAGTCCTTTAAAGTGTCAGGACCATCCAGCCTAATGTCCAACTCTCCTAAGGTTTCTTGATTGAAAGCCTCAGTCAGATTTCCACCCTCTCAGTCATGGCCAAGGTTGCAAATAGCATTGCCTGTGACAACAGGCAGAGTTTGGAAAACAAAATCACTAAAAGTATATACTAATGCGATCTTACAAATGTTTCCTACATGGGCTTCAGGGTGGTTTTGCTCTGTTCCTAGAGTTTTCTTAGGAGCTTTAGGAACCTATAGGATTTGAAATTAAATAATTAATTTTTTTAGCAGGGGCATCAGGGTCTTGATTTGTGAACTGCTAACACCTGTTCAGATCATTTAGGTGCACCATCTCATTTGTACGACTGCAAGTGTGTCTTCAGAGCTGTTCTCTGTTAATGAGCGCTGCCTGTGAGCACCGTGTACAACAGGAGGCCCAGGCAATGTTGATTACAGACCTCATATTACAGTCTTCTTCTTAAAGGACAAAAACATGAATGCAATTTAAATTATTACAAAGAAACACCAGGGCAGACATAGTGCTAAATGTGGCACTGCAAGCAGCGGTGGAGGAGGCAGAGAGGAGACAGCACAGCTTGGTCCTGTGGGGAACCAAGTGACTCTCAAAGGCTAACCGCGGAAGGGAGTGAGAGCAGGTGGCCACAAAGGTAAAGTCCCAGGGTCTGGACATGAAGGGCAGGTACCAGTGTCACAAGAGGTTTAATGACCTTATGCAGGTGGTCAATGTCTGGTAATGCATCTTCTCGTGATATTTCTTACCCACCAGAAATACCAGCCTCAATGCACCATGTCATCACTGAACCAACAGCAGTCCCTGGCAATCAAGGTACACAGCTAACATCCAGGTAACTCGACTTTACCCTCACAAATACTCCAGTTATGCCAGCTCTACAGCCACCTCTCAACTTTCACTTACCTTCAGCTATGGCAGGCACATCGGCCAAGCACAATGCTGCACAACTATTCTAACTCCTCTCTCGCAAGACAAAGCGGCACACCATAGAAAGGAGCTGAGCAGAACAAGGAAACCTGCATTTCTAGAGCTCCATAAGGAGATGATTCTCTACATCATGCTGCAGTTGCCACATCACTAAGAACAATATGACAGGAACTTCCTGCCTTCTGCTCCTACCGAACTTCCAGCACCCTCACCTGCCACATGAACATACAAATTAGGAGCAGGAGTAATCACTCGACCTCTTGAGCCTGCTCCTTCATTCAATAAGACCATGCTGATCTGATTTTAACTTCAGCTTGCTTATCAAGAATCTATCTACCTCTTCCTTGAAGATATTCAAAGACTCTAATTTCTCTTCCTCAAAAGGTGGTTGAGGCAAAGACTCACAACACTCAGAAAAAATGTTTTCCTCGTCTCTGTCCTAAATGGACAGCCCCTTATTTTTAAAGGGTGACCTCTAGTTCTAGATTCTCCCACATGAGAAAACGTCTTTTCCACATCCACCCTGTCAAGACCCGAGGATCTTATATATTTCAATCAAGTAACCTTTTTCTCTTCCAAACTCCAGTGGATTCAAGCCGAGCCTGTCCAGCCTTTCCTCATAAGACAACCTGTCCATTATAGATATTAATCTGGTAAACCTTCTCTGACCTGCTTCCAATGTATTTACATCTTTCCTTAAATAAGGAGACCAATACTGTACACAGTACTCCAGATGATGACTAAGCTCCTGATAGTGTGACAAAACAACTCGTGCTTCTCACCCCATACCCATTCATCCAATTTGGACCAAGAGAGATAAATATTCTCTAAATGGTCAGAAATTAGGAACCCTAATAGCACAAAGAGATTTGGAATCCAAGTACAAAAGAATCCAAAGGCTGATGAAATGCTAATCTTTCTCTCAAGGAGGCTGAAATGCAAATTAGGAGGAACATATGCTATACTTGTATACAGTCTTAGTCGCACTCCATCTAGAGTACTATATGAAGTTTTGGGAATCACACCTCAAGTAGCATATATTGGGCCACAGAGGAAACGCAGCAAAGATTCACCAGAATGATATCAGGGTTTAAAGGATCAATTGGAGGAGAGATTGCATAAAAATGATTTATAATCCCTTGAATCTAAGTTGAAGTGGTGACAAGTATTTGAAAAATTAAAATAATTTGATATGGGTAGATTTTCTCTATTGGGGAGTAGGGTGAGGGGGCAGAGACCATGGGGAAAAAAAGAGCTCGAGTAGACCATTTGATCCTTTGAGTCTGCTCTGCCATTCAATAAGATCATGCCTCAACTCCATCAGCCTGCACTCTCCTCATATCCTTTAATTCCCTGACCACCTAAAAATCTATCAACCCAAGCATCAACAGCTCTCTGTAACAGAGAGTAAAAATTCACAACTCTTTTGGGTGGGAAATTATTCCTTATCTAAATTCTAAATGATTAATCTCTATTGCTCTCTCACTTCTCTCAGTATCCTTGGATGCATCTCATCCAGTCCTGAGGCTTTATCAACTATAAATAGAGACAATACCTCCCCTCATTGATTTTAAATCTGTAAGTCTTTGGATGCTCTCTTCTTTCACCATGACCTAAACAAGATCTTTTCCCTTGGTAAGAACAGCGCAGGGTATTTATTTAATACTTCATCCATGCCTCGTGCCTCCATACATTTTTTCTCTTTTTTAGTCCCTTATCAGCTCCACTCATCCTCCTACCACTCTTTAAATGCCTGTAGAAGACTGTTGGATTCCCTTTTAGGTTAGAGGCCAATCTCCTCTCTCTTTGCATCTATTTTCTTTTTCAATTCCTCTCGGAAACCTCCATATTTGGCCTGGTTCACGATTGTATTATCCAACTGACATTTATCATAAGCACAATGTTTCTGCATCATCTTTATCCATATCGCTTTTGGTATCCAGGGAGCATTGGATTTGTGTACCCTAACTTTCCTGCATGTGGGAATACACTCAAAACTCTTGCTTCTTCGAAGGCAGCCCTTTGTTCAGTTACAGCTTTGACTGCTAATCCAATTTATCTGAGCCAGATTTAGTCTTACCCATTGAAGTTCATAGAATCCTACAGTGCAGAGGGTGACCATTTGGCCCATCGAACCTGCACCCACTTCAATCCCACCCAGGCCCTCTCCCCATAACCCATGCATTTACCCTAGATAGTCCTCCTGACACTAAGAGGCAATTTAGTATTGCCAATCCACCTAACCCGCACATCTTTGGACTGTGGGAGGAAACCCCCAGAGCGCCCGGAGGAAACCCATGCAAACACGGGGAGAACGTGCAGACTCCGCACAGATAATGACCCAAGATGGGAATCGAACCCGGGTCCCTGGCGCTGTGAGGCAGCAATGCTAACCACTGTGGCACCGTGCCGCTCTTGTGTCTTAAGTATTCTTGTCCTTTTCCATAGAGTCATAGGTCCAGAGGCCTAGAGAGTAGGGCCCAGAGAGTAGGGTCAGTAAGATTCAGAGAAACAGCAGGCAGGATGTGGTTGCTAATCAAAGAGGGTCTGGTGGACTGAAGCACATTTGTTCCAATGCGAGAAGTGTGACACGTAAGGCAGATGAACTTAGAGCTTGAATTAGTACTTGGAACTATGATGTTGTTGCTATTACAGAGGCTTGGTTAAGCGAAGGACAGGATTGGCAACTTAATGTTCCAGGCAGGATAGAGGGGGATATAAAAAGGTTGGGGGAGTTGCACTACTGGTTAAGGAGAATATCACAGCTGTACTGCGGGAGGACACCTCGGAGGGCTCATACAGCGAGGCAATATGTGTAGAGCTCAGGGATAGGAAGGGTGTAGTCACAATGTTGGGGGTTTACTATAGGCCACGCAACAGCCGGCGGGAGATAGAGGAACTGATGTGTAGGCAGATTTTGGCAAGGTGTAAAAGTAACAGGGTTGTTGTGGTGGGAGATTTTAATTTCCCCTATATTGACTGGGACTCACTTAGTGCTCGGGGCGTGGATGGGGCAGAGTTTGTAAGGAACATCCAGAAGGGCTTCTTGAAACAGTATGTAGATAGTCCAACTAGGGAAGGGGCCGTACCGGACCTGGTATTGGGGAATGAGCCTGGCCAGGTGGTCGATGTTTCAGTAGGGGAGCAGTTCGAGAACAGTGACCACAATTCAGTAAGCTTTAAGGTACTGATGGATAAAGATAAGTGTAGTCCTCAAGTTAAGGTGCTAAATTGGGGAAGGCTCATTACAACAATATGAGGCAGGAACTGAAGAATGCAGATTGGGAGCAGATGTTTGAGGGCAAATCAACATCTGGCACGTGGGAGGCTTTCAAGTGTAAGTTGATAGGGATTCGGGACCGGCACATTCCTGTAAGGATGAAGGATAAGTATGGCAAGTTTTGGGAACCTTGGATCATGAGAGATATTGTGAGCCAAGTCAAAGAGAAAAAGGAAGCATTTGTCAAGGCTAGGAGGCCGGGAACACACGAAGCAAGTGTGGAATACAAGGAAAGCAGAAAGAAACTTAAGCAAGGATTAAGGAGGGCTAAAAGGGGTCACACAAAGTCATTGGCCAGCAGGATTAGGGAAAATCCCCAGGCTTTTCATACATATATAAAGAGCTAGGGAGAGAGTTGGCCCACTCAAGGACAGGGGAGGGAATCTATGTGTGGAATTAAATGAGTACTTTGCATCACTATTCACCAAAGGGAAGGACTTGGTGGATGATGAAACCAGGGAAGGGTGTGTAGATAGCTTGAGTCATTTTGAGATCAAAAATGAGGTGGTATTGGGGTTCTTGAGAATCATAGAAACACTACAGCCCATCGAGTCTGCACCGACCACAATCCCACCCAGGCCCCAGCCCCATATCCTTACATATTTACCCGCTAATCCCTCTAACCTAAGCATCTCAGGGCTTTAAGGGGCAATTTTTTTTTAGCTTGGCCAATCAACCTAACCCGCACATCTTTGGACTGTGGGAGGAAACCAGAGCACCCAGAGTAAACCCACGCAGACACGAGGAGAATGTGCAGACTCCACACAGACAGTGACCCAAGCCGGGAATCGAACCCAGGTCCCTGGAGCTGTGAAGCAGCAGTGCTAACCACTGTGCTACCATGCCGCCCAATTACATTAAGGTAGACAAGTCCCCAGGGCCTGATGGGATATACCCCAGAATACTGAGAGAGACAAGGGAGAAAATTGCTGGGGCCTTGAGAGAAATCTTTGTATCCTCATTGGCTACAGGGGAGGTCCCAGAGGATTGGAGAATAGCCAATGTTGTTTCTTTGTTTAAGAAAGGTCGCAAGAATAATCCAGGTAATTACAGGCCGGTGAGCCTCACATCAGTGGTAGGGAAATTATTGGAGAGGATTCTTCAAGACAGGATTTACTCCCACTTGGAAATATATGGACGTATTAGTGAGAGGCAACATGGTTTTGTGAAGGGGAGGTCGTGTCTCACTAACTTGATTGAGTTTTTCGAGGAAGTGACAAAGATGATTGATGAGGGTAGGGCAGTGGATGTTGTCACATGGACTTCAGTAAGGCCTTTGACAAGGTCCCTCATGGCAGACTGGTGCAGAGGGTCAAGTCGCATCGCATCAGAGGTGAGTTAGCAAGGTGAATACAGAACTGGCTCAATCATAGAAGACAGAGGGTAGCAGTGGAAGAGTGCGTTTCTGAATGGAGACTTGTGACAAATGGCATTCCTCAGGGATCAGTGCTGGGACCTTTGCAGTTTGTAATATATATAAATAATTTGGAAAACTTAACTGGTTTGATTAGTAAGTTTGCGGACGACACAAAGGTTGGTGGATTTGCGGATAGTGATGAGGACCATCAGAGGATACAGCAGGTTATAGATCGGTTGGAGACTTGGGCGGAGTTTAATCCAGACGAATGTGAGGCAATGCATTTTGGAAGGTCTAATACAGATAAGAAATATACAGTAAATGGCAGAACCCTTAAGAGTATTGATAGGCAAAGGGATCTGGGTGTACAGGTACACACGTCACTGAAAGTGGCAACACAGGTGGAGAATGTAATCAAGAAGGCATACAGCATGCTTGCCTTCATCAGCCGGGGCATTGAGTTTAAAAATTGGCAAGTCATATTGCAGCTTTATAGAACCTTAGTTAGGCCGCACTTTGAATATAATGTTCAATTCTGGTCGCCACATTACCAGAGGATGTGGAGACTTTGGAGAGGGTACAGAAAAGATTTACCAGGATGTTGCCTGGTATGGAGAGCATTAGCTATGAGGAGAGGTTGGAGAAACTTGGTTTGTTCTCACTGGAACGATGGAGGTTGAGGGGTGACCTGATAGAAGTCTACAAGATTATGAGGAGCATGGACAGAATGGATAGTCAGAAGCTTTTTCCCAAGGTGGAAGGGTCGATTACTAGGGGGCATAGGTTTAAGGAGGTGTATGAGGCAAGTTTTTTTTTCACAGAGGGTGGTGGGTGCCTGGAACTCGATGCCGAGGGAGATAGTGGAAGCAGATACAATAGTGATTTTTAAGGGGCGTCTTGACAAATACATGAATAGGATGGGAATGGAGGGATGTGGTCCCCAGAAGAGTAGGGGGTTTTAGTTCAGTCGGGCAACATGGTCGGTACAGGCTTGGAGGGCCGAAGGGCCTGTTCCTGTGCTGTAATTTTCTTTGTTCATGGTCAATCTAAATTTTATAACACAATGACTGTCCCTAAACTGTTCCTCTGATACTTGACTATATCACTCCCAAGAACCAAGTCCAGCAATGCCTCTCTTCCTGTTGAACTGAAAACATACAGTAGAAAATTCTCCAGAACACATTCCAGGAACTCTTGAACAACACTACCCTTTACACTGATACTATCCCAGTCTATACTTGATAATTAAATCCCCCCATTATAACTACTCTATAATTTTTCCACTTCTCTTCCTTGCAAATTCATTTCTCTACACCTTTCCAACTAGTTGGTGGTCAATAGACTACATCGAGCAATGTAACTGCATCATTATTATTCCTTAGCTCTAGCTAAATTATTCTGCCCTCCAGCACTGCAATCTTCTCCTTAATCAATATTCCCACACTGTATAATTGTAGTAAAGATTGTTTACTCTCCTATTCTAATCCCAGTGCAACAATAGTTAATATTACATTTGCCTTCCTAATTGCTTGCTGTAACTAATTGCATGTTAACTTTGATCCAGTACAAGCAGGCTTCGAAAATCATGGTCCTGGAGGTCTCATCGGAATCCTGCCTCCTCCAGGAAAGTTTCAAGTTTTTAAAGGTCTGGCAAAGGTGAGAAACACGCTCACTGGCAATTAACAGTCTCTTTAGCTCATTAAGGATCTGTCTATTCGAGCTTGGAATTTTCTCTGCAGTTGCTTTGAGTTGAAATCTGAGGGCCAACCGGCAAAGGCTCGACACCAAACCTTGTCGTCCATGGTTGCTTTCGACCTCCTGCCTTCCCAAAAGTTGTTTACTTAAAATGGCAAGGCATGCGATTGGGACCCAGAACTCAACCCATTAACTGGTTTCTCTCTCCATAGATGCTGCCTGGCCTGCTGAAAACTGCCACATCTCCTGTTCTTATTTCAGATTTCCAGCATCTGCAGTGCTCGTCCTGATAAAGGCAAGATTGAGATTGGCATTGGGAATCACACTGGAAAAAGATGGACACTGTTTTCCACCAATAGCTTAATTAATAAATAATATTAAGGTAATAGAATAAATATGGAGTGGCAGCTATAACATCAAAACTGCAATCTCCTATGTACAATTCAGAGACAAAAAGGCAAATAGGAAAATGCCTCATAAATTGTCAAACAAGATATGTGATTGTTCAACCACCAATACTTATATTTCGCTAATTTTTGTGGTCCAATAAAGACTAGCAAAAGGCTTAAGCAAAATAAATTGAATTTCAAGGGGACATTTAGGCTATAAGATTCCATTATTCATTTTCTCAGAACCAGATTCAAGTAATTTTATAATTTTGAGAGCAGAAGCTGTCATTTTCTAGAAGACCATTTTGAACCAGAAGACCATGCTGCTCCAGTGTTGTTTTTTAGAAAGATGGATGGCATGATGAGATATAAACAATCTAAGCGAAAGTACCTGAACCCATAGTTTTTGAAATACAAAAGAACTTTGAAACATGGGTCCAGACATTCACAGGAAGGGTGCAGGATGCATAGTAGCTTAAGGGAATCCAGATAAGGCCGGAGAGACAAAATGCCAGCTGAATTTAATGACAAGATCTCATTAGAATTGATTTCTCCTGCTTCCCACCCAGCAGCCAGCCAGCCAAATTGATATGCTTGTCAGCTGCGAGAGGAGGAAAACTTGCAATCAGCTGCAGGAAGACACAGCCACAAATCTAGGGAAAGTCATGGATCGTAGTCTTTTTTGGAGGGAGGGGGGAAATTGTTGAGGGGAAGAGAGATCAATCATGTCAGGAGCTTTGGAAGGCAGCAACTGGTAAAAGCAAGGTCTGGTGAAATGGGCAGAATCAAGGCAAATAATGTTTCACGTGGTAGGAAGAATGAGGAGGGGCAACATAAACTAAATCGTACAGTTCTGAATTGGATACAGGAACAGAGAAACCAGTGGATGCATATAAACAAATCTTTGAAAGTGGCTGAACAAGTTGAGAAGGTGTTAGAAAAACAAATGAGATATTTGGCCTTTTTAATAGAGGAAGAAAGTACAAAAGCAGTGAAGTTACGATGAACCTTTATGAAACACTATTTCAAACTCGACTGGTGCATTGTGTCCAAATCTGGGGACAACACTTTAGGAAGGATCTGAAGGTATCAGAAAGGATGCAGAACAGATTTATGAGAATGGTTCTAGGGATGAGGGACTTCAGCTACGAGGATAGGCTGGAGAAACAGGTTGTTTACTTTGAGAAGCAAACACGCAGAAGAGACCTATTAGCGGGGGATTAACTAGGGGATTTTGACAGTAACTTCATTGCAATGTTAATATAAGCTTACTTGTGACACTAACAAATAAACGTTAAACTTTATTAGCAGTGTTCAAAATCATGAGGGGTTTGGGCAGATTAGAAAGGGAGGAACTGTTCCCATTGGTGGAAAGATCATGGCAAAAGAACCAAAGTTGACACAAGGACAAACTTTTTGACACAGTGAATGGTTAGGATCACAAATGCACTGCCTTAGTAGTAGTGGAAGCAGATGAATTGTGGCCTTGGAAAGGAAATGCGATAAATACCTGAAGGAAAAATATTTGTAGGACAACGGGGAAGGAGCAAGCTCCTGCAGTGAGTCAGCATGAGCTTAATGGGCCAAATGTCCTCCTTCTGCACTGTAACCATTATATGATTTACTAGTTAGGCCTCAAGTGGAGGAGTGTTCAGTCCTGTGCACTGAACTTAAGGAAAACTGTTAAAGCCTTGAGAGAACTTGCAGTCGAGATTTACTAAAACAGTATTAAATGGTACTAGGTTAGTAGGACTTTAATTATGTGGAGAGATCGGAGAAGCTGGAGTTGTTTTCCCTGGGGCAAAGATAAAGAAGAGATTTGAAAGAAGTGTTCAAAAATCATATATGGTTTTTATAGGGAGGAATAGCTTCCACTAGTATAAGGATTGGTAACCAGAGTACGCAGATTTAAGGTGATTGACAAAAGAGTAAGATTTTTAAAATGTATGCGGCAATTTATGACCTGGAATGCATCGCCTGAAATGGATAGCTGTACCAAAGAGCCAACATAGGTCCAATGAACTAAGTGACCTCCTTCTATGCTGTACCATTCTCTGATTCTAATGGCTATTGTTCCCTCAATTTAAATCATAAATGATTTGTCTTAAGAAACTAGGACCACTTTCCTGCTGTCTTGGAATCTGAAATAGCTTCACTTCTATATGCAATACTTGCATTTATCTTGAAGTAAAAACATTTTCTCCAATTCAAAACTTAGCTGACAATCATCCTTTTCTAGATTTTTTTGAAGTTTTAGTCTTTTTAATTTTACCATTTTCTCATCAATGAAATTTTCTAAACCTTTTCTAGCTGAAAATAGTTTTTGCTTCCTTCTTCCCAACTCCCACAGTTTATTCTGGGAACGTGCCATAATTTTTCATTCAGATTGCAAAGATTTGCTTGCATTGGCCAATAGTAAGTTCAACAGTGGCCCTTATAAGCTGACAGGACTGTAAGCAAACTTAATTTTAATTTTTCCCAGTGCCATAATTAAGTATTGGACAGACAGACTTAATCAGTTTCCTATTAATTTTCAGGAGGGATAAATTGCCCAGAATTATCAATGAACAAGCAAGAAACTTTAAACATTTTTGGAATAAGCTTAATCACAACTGAAATCTATATTCAACCCTTAAGAGAGTTCAAGAATTTAAATGGCTTCATTCATACTTTAAGCCTTAAAGGACTATTCACCAAATAAATCCATTTAGGAAAATTGTGCATAATTCTCATCTGCCTTTATGCATAGAATTATGCGTATGAATTATACACCTAAACATGACAAGAAGTAAAGATTCAGCTCAATGCAATTTTCTTTCCCTTGCTGCCCTCACCCCACAAAAAAAACTTACTCGAGCTGCAACTGCAGCACATTCAGAGCCATGAACATTATTGATGTTGTCGATTCCATAAAGTGCCCGAACATTGACTTCACTTTCTGCATTCCTTGAAGAACCAATTAGCTTCTTCCAAACGGACACAGCCTCATCTCCCATAATTTCCAGTGCAACAGCTGGGCCACAAGTTAAATACTGAAGAAGATCACTGAAATAGAGGAAGGAAATCCCATTATTCTGCGCTCATATTCCCACAATATAATTAGGTATTCAGTTTAGTTTCAACAAAATAGTCTGATATTGTCAACAGTCATTGCAACCTCATGGAAAGTTTTTTGTTTATCATTCTGATGTTAAGACCTGGGAATTTGTTACAATGTAAATATTAGGAATTCAATTAAATGGAATTTTAACTGCTTTACAGCCAATAAAGTACTTTATGAAGTAAATTTACTCTCCACATAATGCCTCATTTCTTTTGAACGAAGAAATTAGTTCACATTCATTATATGACATGCGATTAAAAATACATAAAAGGATTTTACTTGCATTCCACCAATGTGTCACCTGTAAACAAGAATACGTTGCTGATAAATATGTGGGAATTTGTGGAGAATAGTGTTCTTGATGAATAGGAGTTTCCATTCAAGGAAAAAAGTGAGGAAATATTCTTCAAATAACAGAATGTTGATGAAGATACTGCAGTTGATATGTTTGATAAAGCACAGCATAATATACTTATCTGGTTTAAACAGGCAATGACACCTTGGATATGAAATTAGCCAAGAGACTTTGATTTGATTTATTATTGTCACATGTATTAGAATACAGTGAAAAGTATTGTTTCCTGCATGCTATAGACAAAGTATACCTTCATAGAGAAGGAAAGGAGAGAGTGCAGAATGTAGTGTTACAGTCATAGCTAGGATGGAGAGAAAGATCAACTTAATGCAAGGTAAGTCCATTCAAAAGTCTGATGGCAGCAGGGAAGAAGCTGTTTTTGAGTCGGTTGGTACGTGATCTCAGACTTTTGTATCTTTTTCCCGACGGAAGAAAGTGAAAGAGAGTATGTCCGGGATGTGTAGGGCCCTTGATTATGCTGGCTGCTTTTCCGAGGCAGCGGGAAGTGTAGACCGAGTCAATGGACGGGACTGGTTAGTGTGATGGATTGGGCTATATTCACGACCCTTTGTAGTTTCTTGTAGTCTTGAACAGAGCAGGAGCCATACCAAGCTGTGATACAACCAGAAAGAATGCTTTCTATGGTGCATCTGTAGAAGTTGATGAGAGTTGTAGCAGACATGCCAAATTTCCTTAGTCTCTTGAGAAAGTAGAGGCGTTGGTGGGTTTTCTTAACTATAGCATAGTAGAGGTGAATGCTGTCTATCAGACTGAAGAGAAATCAACATTGGTGTTCCCCAAGGAGTCACAATTAAAACCAATATTCTTTTTCACATATATAATGACCTGGACTGGAGTGCGCAGGACACAGGTTAAAGTTTGTAGATAATACAGAACTTAGAAAATGCAATATGCAATGAAGAATATAATAATCGACTTTAGGATAACATACAGATTCATGAATTGGGCAGAAATATGGCAGATACAATTTGATGCAGAGAAGTGTGAAGTGATGAATTTTGATTGGAGGAATAAGGAAATCCAATATAAAGTAAATGATATTGTTGGGGGGAGCACAGAGAGTTTATATGCTCAAATCTTTAAAAGATGGGAAGATTAGTTGGGGATGCTGTTAAAAGCATACAGAAATTTTGGCTTTATAAAATAATGTTAACCTTTATAAAACACTGGTTAGGCCTCAGTTGAGTATTGTGTCAAATTCAAGGCATGAGAGATGTCAGGGCTTGAAGGTGCAGAGACGAGTTACTCATGTTATGATCCCAAACAAGATCCCCAAGATTTTGGTAAGATCCAGTTAGGGACCAATAACACTGTTTAAAGTAGACAAAGTTATGTTCCAGATGCTTGCTAAAAGATTAAAGCCACAAGATACCACACACTTGGAACAAACAGAAATAAACATTACTATCCAAGGTCAAAAAGATAAAACAATTTACATTATTTATCTTGTGCTCTAACATTCAGGGTTAATATGAGGTTCATGTGAATTAACAGGCAAACTGTGGTCAAACACACCACACTGCACAATAAGTGGCAAATGCGACCAAAACAGATTCCACAGATTTCTCAGCAGCCTGTCCAAATGTCAGTAAATACTGTGAGTCAACCAAACTCTTTGAAACTGTGTTTCCACTTTTGAAGATTAAGTCTCGGAATTCTCTGAAAGCTCCAAACTCAGACTGCCTCAATGACTGCACACCTCACAGGTTGCAATCTCATTTCTGGAGACTCCATTTCTCTGGGTTTGAGAGTCTGCATTCCAGCCTCTACTTACTAACGCAACTTCAACTCTTTAATAGTTGGCTGGATTCACTGTATTTCACCAAGCTCCAATCTCTGTTCTTCTGAGCACTAATCCTTTCTAGCCGGACCTTCTACCACCTTCACAGCATCCCATAATTCTCTTAGCACAGAGCTATCACATGGCTCCTGGGACTTTGCTAGCCAGCAATATCTTTGCTGCCTGGAGCCTACAAACAGCAGAACCTCTTCCCCTGCTGCAGAGTACTCTCTCCCAGAAAGTACACAGATAAATGCAAACCATAGAACTTTCTTATTTGCAGCTCAAGTGGGTTGGATCAGATTTCTGATGGATATATCTTATCTTCCAAGGAGGTCAAATAGTTTGCTTGGAATGTGTAACTTGACTCCTGCCTACTTTAGAATAATTCACTGTTCTATGTAATGTGAAATTTATCGAGCCAGTGTCAGGCAAGCAAGCAGGTTTCAAAGCTAGTTCTGATGATAGATCAAACTGAAGGGTTGTCTCCACAGATGCTGCCAAATCTGCTGACCATTTCCAACATTTCTGCTTTGACTTCAGAGCTCACAGTGCTCCTACGATTGAATTGTTTGATTGAGAAAGGGGCAAATCATGCGAGGACAGTGATATGGTGGAATGCACAAAGCAGAGCTTTGTGAAAATCCTGTTAGATTCTGCCATTGTAATTATGGTTCTCCTTGGCTGGTAAAATAAAAAACATTCTACCCTAATTAGTGGGTTTGTCAATTCTTTGGAGTTTGATGTTTCTTTTTCTTCTGGATGTGATAACCAGTTTTTAAATTCAGAATAAAGGGGCCAAGGTCAAGTCTACAGTTTTGAAGCAAAACCCCCGAATTAAAATAGGTAACAAAAAGAAGAAAATGCATACACCAAATTGGGTAGCTCTTTCAAACAGCTGATACATGTGTGCCGGCCATGTAGTCCTCCAGCTATGCTCTAAACTTCTCTATAGACCTGTACTATAGCTTCACCAGTTTGGCATTCACTTGCAGATACACCTGCAGCTGCTCCTTATACTCTTCTGTGCTCTTCATTACTCCAGGATTAGCCATCTGACTGGGCGGTATAAATTTCAAGATCATGGCTAGGATTTTCTGTGTTCCTCAGCACATGACTTACCACCTATTCATTTCAGCCCCATGATTCAGGCAATGGATTGTTGAGTCCAATTTTCAATTATTCCAATTCTATATTGGACAGCCTCCCACCTTCTACACTGCAGAAACTGAAGATCTTCAAAAATTCTGCTGCTTATCGTAACTTGCACCAAGTCCCGTTCACCCATTGTACTGATGCCTGCTTATCTACATTGGCTCCTGATTAAGCAATGCCTCAATTCTAAAATTCTTCTATTTGTTTCAAATCCCTCCATGACCTTTCCTCTTTCCAACTCACGGGCACAGTGGTTAGCACTGCTGCCTCACAGCGCCAGGGACCTGGGTTCAGTTCTGGCCTTGGGTCACTGTCTGTGTGGAGTTTGCACATTCTCCCCGTGTCCGCGCAGGTTTCCTCCGGGTGCCCAGGTTTCCTCCCACAGTCCAAAGAGGTGCGGGTTAGGTTGATTGGCCATACTAAATTGACCCTAGTGTCAGGGGAATTAGCAGGATAAATATGTGGGGTTACGGGAATAGGGCCTGGGTGGGATTGTTGTCAGTGCAGACTCGATGGGCTGAATGGCCTCCTTCTGCACTGTGGGGATTCTATGAACTCTATAACTTTCTATAAGCTTTGTGATCTCAACACTGCTTCAGTTTGGTCCTCTTACACAACCCAATTTTAATAATTCCAACATTAGTAACCTTGCTTTCACCTGCAGAGGAGACTTGAGGGCGGGGACACAATTGAGATGTATAAAATTATGAGGGGCATAGGTAGAGTAGACAAGAAGAAACTTTTCCCCTTGGAGGGATCAATGGCCAGGGGGCATAGGTTTATGGTCAGGGGCAGGAGGTTGAAAGGGAATGTGAGGAAAACGTTTTTCAGTCAGAGGGTGGTGGGAGCCTGGAACTCACTGCCTGAAAGGGTGGTGGAAGCGGAGACCTTTATAACATTTCAGAAGTATTTAGATATATACTTGCTATGCCAAGGCAAACAAGGCTGTGGACCAGGTGCTGGAAAATAGGATTAGAATAGTTGGGTGGTTTGTCTTTGAAAGGCACATACTCAATGGACTGAAGGACTTTTTACTGTGCTGTAGACCTCTATGACTCTAAGCCTCCAGACAGTCTGCATTTATGAAGTCAGAGACTTGAGAAGGGGTAGCAAATAAATTGAAGATTACATGGAAATGTATTTGGTAAGGACTTAGGTAGAGGTGTAGGATAAGAATTATTTGGTAGAGTAAGGGTTAATGTGGGACTGCAGAATAACACTGCCCACATTGTGATGTAGAGAGTTACATGACAGTAAATTGTCTGTACAGTCAAGAAGTGGCAGGCATAGAGACAGCACCTGTGCTTGGCAGTATAGTTATATGTTACCAATAAATAGCTTACATTCAACCATACAAGCCTCCAGGCCTCTCCAAAACAATAGACAATCTTTATAACACTAAAATGGTATTTAAACTGCAAACAATGCCAAGGTACATAATTTTTCCCCCTGAAGAAGCTTGCAGTCTCAATGCATAGATAGTGCTCTACAAAGAAGGTTTTGAAATCCAAGTTTAAAAAAAAAATACACTACCTACCTTGTTAGATTAGCCATTTTCGCTCTGGATATGACCAACCCTGCATTGTAGAGCCGGTCAATTAATTTTCCAAATTTAAGATCAGGACTTGGCTTTATTATACCTAGGGTCCTGAAAGAAATAGGAGAAAAAATGTTGTTCAATATCCAGGACAAGACATTTTAAACCAAACCCCGTAATAAATAAAAAAATCCCAAATACAAGTCTACTACTGAAAGACAAATGATTTGCCACTGTTGTTACTGCCAGTACAGACAAAAGTAGTTAATACAAATTTAGGTTCTACGTTTCAATTTGGGAGGCACAAACATGGACATCAAACCAAAGATATATTTGCTTAAATGGCAACACATTTTCTAGAGCAGCCACAAATGTAGAAGTTTTTAAAACGCTGAAAATGTAGAGTGAGAAACATTAACCTATCTTCTCTCTATTCAAAGGAAACAGACCCAATATGCATGTTCAGCACTTTATGCTTTTGTGTTAGACGTCAATTATGTTTGTTCTTATTGCTATAAACAAAGTCAGGAACCGACTGATAATGGAAATGGAGAGAGAGGAAGGAGGAGGAAAATACTTGCGTATGTATCAAGAAAAGGTCAAAGAAGGAGGCCAACCAGCAAGAACAGGTAGGGTAGAGCCTGATGGTTCAGAAGAGAACAGCAGTAATTCACTGTGAAGATATTACTAGCTTCTCCAAATAATGCCAGATTGTAGCAACCCCAGAGTTATTATATTCTGTACCATCCGTGCTCAAGCCTTCTTCAGTTCTGTTTGATACAAGGACACTGAGCACACATAAACACACACATGTATGCACACTAACCTGCAACACCTCCATCATCTTTTGACTCACTATTCTCACATTTCATTTTGTCCATGTAATAAACCACACAATTACATGGTCAGTGCTTCCTTGCGCCAACATCAGTGATCTTACATAGCAAAAGAGTGTTAATTTTCACATGTTTATGATACTCAGCTCTATCTTACAACCACCTCTTTCAATTCCTCCACTGTTGCTAAATTATCAACTGCTTGGCCAACATACAACACTGGATGAAACTACTATTGTTGGCCCCTGCTCCAAACACCATTCTCTAGCTATCAACTCCATCCCTCTCAACAGTCTGGGGGAATTCAGCAAGTCTCTTTGCAACCTTGGTGTTACATGTGACCTTGAGATAAGCTTCCAACCTCATATTCATCAATAAGGCCATCTAGTTCCAACTCTAACATCTCATTCCTGTCTCAGCCCATCAACTGTTGAAACCCTCATTCATGTTATCTCTAGACTTGACTATCCCAACACATTCCTGGTTTGTCTCCCACATTCTACCTTCCATGACTTCAGGTCATCCAAAAGTCTGCTACCTGTAACTTAACTCACATCAAGTCCTGCTCCCCTATCATCCCCGTGTTCACTGATCTACAATAGCTCACTGTCAAGTCTTGATTTTAAAATCCCAACATGGTCTGGCCCCTCCCTATCTCCATGATCGCCCCCACTCCTGCAATCATCAGAGATATCTGCATTCCTCTAATGCTGGCCGTTTGTTCACCCCATTTTAAATCGCTTCACAATCATCAGTCATCTCACTCACCTGTTGATCACAACATGATAGATAGTTTCCCACCCCCAAAATTTTTTGCATCTACTTGGTGTATAAATCAACCCCCCTTTTTCAATTATAACACGCTATACTTGCATTAGTAGTCAGCCTCAATGTTTCATCCCACAAAGGTATATTTTACTTACTGGTACCTTATAATTGGGCACAAGGGATCAAGCAGGTGATAAGAGCTGTGTTACAAAGGTACACTGGGGTTTAAGACATGCTTGCTCTTTGCTTTGAATGCTAATGACAATTAAAATGATAACCACCCATATACTCAGCATACAAATCGAACCCTGTTTTTACAGGGATTTTGAGGCTACGAATGTCGACTTAAATCTGACATCCACGGTAATATTTCTCCACGTAGTGCAGTGTTTTCTAATGCTTTTGTGAAGATATTGCATGCCATCTTTTATTATTTTAAAGGTGATATAAAAACAGAAATATTATTCTGGCGAAACATCCCAAGGAGCAATACTAAACAAAATTTGACACAGTTATATTAGGATGAATGATCACAAGCGTGGTCAAAGGAGCATCTTAAAGGAAGTGAAATGTGTAGCAAAGTGGAGAGGTTTAGAGAGCCCAGAGTTTAGTGTCCAGGTAACTGAAGGCACGGCTTCCCATTGTGGAATGATGAAAATTGGGGATACACAAGGAACTAGAAGTGGAGCAGCACAGAGACCTTGGAAGTTTGTGGGGCTGGAGAGGTTAGAGAGATCGGGAAAGATAACATTATGGAAGAACTTGAAAATAAGGATGAGAACTTCAAAGTGGATGCATTGACAGACTGGGAACAAAAATAGACAAAAGCACTAATAAAAACAGAATGCTAACAATAAAAAAATAAAGAATTTCAAAATAGTGGAAACCAATAAAAAAACAAAATGGCACTAGATCAAACACAAGTATAATGCAAAGATAATATAATTATACGTGGCACAATGCATTGCATAATGTGAAAAATGTCACAAGATCTATTTTACAAAAATATAGGGGTGAAATATATAGGGGTGGGTGGCAGGGGAAGGCAAGTATCTTTACAACACTGCTTGTAGGCCAAGAATGCTTTGTTCTAGCTACACTAAGAAGTCTCACAACACCAGGTTAAAGTCCAAAAGGTTTGTTTGGAATCATGAGCTTTCAGAGCGCTGCTCCTTCATCAGGTGAGTGGAGGTGAGTTCTCGCTACCAAACTTACCCTCTTGCCTTGAACCGGACTCCCCTCAACCCCTACAAAAACCTCCTGGATCAGGAGATGGACACCTGACCCCTCCCCATAGACACACTCTCAGTAGTAGCTGCAGGCCGACTCCACTGCGCCTCTGGCCTTCTCTGGAGTGCTCCATGCCCAACTGCAAGCCAAGCCCATCAATCGGTCTGACTACCAATCAGGAATCATGTCAAAAACAGAAAGCACATGCTGTGAAACCCCAAAGTATGTAGGATAACCAAGAATTTTCAAACTCAACCTGCTGCCTACCCAATTCACCTGTCAAGATGAAGACCATTACTAATTTACAAAATTAAGTGAAGTTAGCACTCTTCTGAGACACACAAACTCACCATCTACCCTCTTCCCACACAAAACATCCTCTGCACTGCATTCTGACTGGACACAGCAACTGTATTTCTTTCATTGACGTATGCAGAGGATTGAAGGTAAGAACAATTGTATTTATATCAGGATAATACTTTCAGTTACTAACATTAATTTGAAGTTGAACAAGCAAAACAAGGCATACAACAATTCTCCCATTTGAGAGATATGTAAGAAATATCTGGCAATAATTGAAATCACAACACTATTTGACTGGAGCAAGCTGGAGTGAAAAAAATCTTTTAAACAAATGAATAATTTGATAAACTTGTATTCAGTAGGCTATTGTGGCCCTAGCTCAGATACTCAACTGCAACCTCCTGGTTAAGTTTCTATCATGGATTCAGATCAAGATATTTTTGCCAATGGATTACAGTTTTGCTCCAGATATTTTTGATATAAAGTTTATTCATCATAGGAAAAACTGCCCTTGTCAGACAGAAAGCTTACCAGTCATAGGAAAAAGCAGAAAACAAAACCCTATATATTGAAGGACAAGGTTCTCAGCAAAACTTCATACTTATGTTTTTGTATCCAGGATGAGGAAAACCCATTATGTCGTATTTTCTCACCCCAGAGATGGGTATATTGAATGCATATGCACCAAATTCCACCCCTTTCCTGCTGGAATGGACAAAAATGACTTGGTTTATTCCAGAGTCCTCTGGCAGAAATATCTCTCACTCCATTTGTGTCATTTATAAACTCTTGACATGAATATGTTCGACGGAAATGCCTGAATCATGCTTTTACAGGTCCACCATCACCTAGGAAAGGAAAACATGACATCCAACTTTGCTCCCGGTTTCCTCACTTCATATGGATGAATGCTCATTCTAGTTAACCATATAACATCAAGAACAATCTATGCACCTTAAATCTTACAAAGCTGGATCAGATTCTCTAGAAGACACTTTCTCTATTAAATACACAAACAGTATATAAAGTTTATATTTCTGCTCAAATGTTCATGATAGACAGCTAGGAAGAGTTTATTTCAACTATAGGAAATTGCTACTACTTCCATCAGTTTGACTAATTGCAATTCAAATCAGCAATCTGGGACCCAACTATGTAAAGCTAGATTCAAATAGAACACAAGAAACAAATAATCCACGTATTTACCATTTAGTCATTGGCAGTACAGCACTTGAGCATTACTGAAAAGGCTACATCTTATTGAAGTTTTCATTTGCAAGAATACTAAATGTAGATGGAACAAGTTATACTTCATAAGAAGAGACTGCTGATTGGATGGCAAGTGGACTCCGATTGGTAGAGGTGTTGCCATGGAGAATGCACCAGTTAACTGACGACCAACAGTTAACTGCCAAGCATTGTTTAAATTCAAACCAAGCTGTTTAAACATAGAAAATAGGTTCACGAATAGGCCATTCAGCCCTTCGGGCCTGCACCACCATTCAATATGATCATGCACTCAATATCCCACTCCCACGTTCTCTCTATACCCCTTGATCCCTTCAGCCGCAAGGGCCACGTCCAGCTCCCTCTTGAACATATCTACAAACTGGCCCCAATAGCTTTCTGTGGTACAGAATTCCACAGGTTCACAACTTTCTGAGTGAAGAAGTTCCTCCTCATCTCAGTCCTGAATGGCTTACCCCTTATTCTTAGATTGTGACACCTAGTTCTGGACTTGCCCAATATTGGGAACATTTTTCCCACATCTCGCCTGTCCAGTCCCATCAGGATTTTATATGTTTTGATGAGATCCCCTCTCATTCTTCTAAATTCCAGTATCAGGTCAGAGTCAGGTTGACTCTGACTGGTAAAGGTATAGCCCTGGGGAATGAACCTGAGAATGGCTGTGGCCTATTTTGTTTAGTTGAAAACTGTGCAACCTGGGCACATGTTCTGTCTGTAAAAAACAGGGTCCTGTATTTTAAAATATGTAACTTCTAGCACATTTACAATATTATGGATTTATGCAAGTAGTTAAGTGATTTGTTTAATACAAGAGCTGCCCAGTCAAAATTTGATCAGAATTATCAGTAAATTACTAGGGTGGAATGGCAATTTCACAATGGATGGATTTTATTTGTATGCAAAAAGATTTAAACACTGTTTGGCCCAAAATACACCTTCATAATTCATGTGAACTCTGAATATATTTAGGAATTAAATTCTTACTTTTCTTTCTTACTTCCCATTTTGCGAGCTGTGTATTGGTCCCCATAGGCTACCAAATGAAGCTGACGACTGTACACAGTAATTATGCTGCCAACGAACAATTCTTCTGGCCTCAATTGCTCATATTTAGTCCTTTTCAGAAAGGTACGGTGGTTCTTTATGTCATACTGTAAAATGTCAAGAATGGATACTATCAACACATCTATTCACAAAATAAAACATACCTAAAGAAAGTCAAAATAGAAGCACATGGAAAAATGCAAACACCTTAAATAAAACAAATAAAGTGTTGTTCAAGTCGCTTGAGAAAAAAATGCAAACTCTTGTCAGTCTGCCACAGACAGCTACACCAGTTAGGTGGCGTCAGTCACTCCCTTAAGAGTATAATTGTCTGCCTTTTTTAAAAAAAAACAGAAGTCAACTCCTACTTGTGCAGTCGTGTGATCCAGGAATGCAACAATGACATTCCCTTGTGATCTGGACTGACTCGCAGTTACTGAAACACATTAATTGTTTTAATATTTTGGAAAGCAGACCAGGTATTGTTTGGTTGATTTGTAAGCTGCTTCATTCCACAACAGACATAACATGCAGAATGCTGAGTATGATGAAATCAACCTTGGTACAATCAGTACAATTTGCATTACAAAAATACATGCATTCACTAGCCTACTTGGATGGACTCAGCAGAGAAAGATTTATTTGCTTTGCTACCTACATGTCTACAATGCAGAGGTAATTGTAATTATGGCAATGCAGAGGCACACTGTGCTTCTGTGTAGGCGACACGGTGGCACAGTGGTTAGCACGGCTGCCTCACAGCGCCACGGACCCGTGTTCAATTCCAGCCTTCGGTAATTGTCTATGTAGAGTTTGCATGTTTGCCCAGTGTCTGCGTGGGCTTCGTCCGGGTGCTCCAGTTTCCTCCCAAAGTCCAGAGATGTGCAGGTTATGTTGATTGGCTGGGCTAAATTGCCCCTTAGTACCACAGGGATAGCAGGGTAAATACATGGGGTTACAGGGATAGAGCCTGGGTGGGATTGTTGTCAGTGCAGACTCGATGGGCTGAAATGGCCTTGTTCTGCACCACATGGATTCTATGATTCTAATACTCTCCCGTAGTCTTTCTGCTGTTTAAATTGACTAAGCCCCGATTATAGTTATGCCAGTCCCATGGTAATGAAATGGACAGTAAAATATTTAATGTGATGTTCCAGAAACGCTGTCACCTGCCAACATTTTACCATGTACTTTTCAGAAGCGTTGATTCAGTGATAGCACACTTGTCTAAGAACCTAAGAAACGCAATTGCCTGATCCTGTATGCAGTAAACCCAATAAACCCAAGAGAAAAATTAGATTAACCTTTAGGTAGAGGGCCCTATAATTCTGGCAGCAGAATGAGTAGAACTGGTGCCCACCATGAGCTTGTGGTGAACATAGCACCGTATCTCCACTCCCAACCCCTTCACCCCAAAAGTACATCACCAAATATTTCAACTTGATGAATACAGAAAGTACAATAAAATTTGACTTGCCTCCATACACAGAGAAAGGGGACATACTGTATCTATACAGTTGTAAGTCTCTTGATGTTTACATTATACATTCCACGTCAGGCATACAGCCCAGGGGCAAAAGATTGCAAATTGAAAAATGACAGAAAGTGCAATAGAATTTGACTTTCCTTCGTATCTCCCTGAAGTGACTTGATACAATTTCAATACTTGAGTATTGCTGTGAAAAGAGACATGCCATCAGACCCTGAATGGTATTGACAAGGTGGAAGTTGAAAGGGTGTTGTTTCCTTTTGCGAGTGAATCCAGAGGTAGGGAGCGTTTTAAAATTAGTAACTGCCCTTATAGGACAGAGGTGAGGAGAATTTCTTTCTCTTAGGCGGTTGTGCCACTTTGGAACCCAGCAGTAAAGTGGGGTCATGGAATATTTTTAAGGTAGAGGTAGATAGATTCTTGTTAGGCATGGGAATCAAAGGTTATCGGGGATAGATAAGGAATGTGGAACTCAACACAAACAGATCAGCCATGATCTTACTGAATGGTGGAACAGGCTCAAGGGGCCGAATGGCCTACATCTGCTCTTATTTAATAATGTTGTAAGATTCATCTTGCACTCATCAGGACAGCTCACAAAAAATTACTCACAGTAAAGTTCCTTCTGTCTGCAGATGACATGTCCGCACATTTAAGCCTTTTTCAAGTAAAAAAATGCTTGGGAAACAACTATTCCTTGGTTCATTACCCAGGGCATACCTTGACTAGAGTTTACCTGCCCAGTCTGAATTTGAACAAAGCTAAGCAGTTAACTGTTCCATGCTGCATTCTCCATGGCAATGCCTCCACCAAAGTCCATTTGCCAACCAATCAGCACTCTCTTCTCATGCAGTATAAATGGTTGTTTCCCCTTTATTGTTGGCAATTTCTTGTAAGCTGAACTGATGAATGTTCCCTTTTTTCAGCAATACCCCTGAAGTTTTATACTACCAAACAACAAATTCAATATTCTCGATATTAACAAAACACATTGAATGACGGGCATAAAAGCTTGTGGGGATTCTACAAATCTTTCAGCCCCTCAGTGTATTATAACCAAAACGTCTTAGACGGCAACTTTTCCCCATTGCGCCTTCATGGCAGCCATCTCAAGCTTTTGTAGGGTTAACAAATTCAGAGATGAGCAAGAGGTCTGCATCTAATCTGCGCTAACTCCTAGCACCTAACTGCACTGTAGGTGTACCTGCACTAGATGGACTTTAGTGGTTCATGAGTTTGACTCATCATCACCTTCTAATTCAGATGAGCGACAAATGCTGGCCTTGCCACTGATGGCCACATCCAATAAAAATAATTCTTAAAAAGTTGGATTTAAGCTCCCAATGGACCATGATTATCAAGAGACTTGGAGGAGGGGAATATTAAGAGATGAATCAGAGTCCCGTTGCATAATGGGACAATTCTGCTTATACTGCCATTGATACCTATGGTGCACCACTGCCCAATGCATAGCAGCAACAAACATTATAGTATTGGTTGTATAGTATAATGGATAGTTTAGTAAAATTAGTGGATGTTGTCATTGTTAAATATAGACAAAACTGAAAGGAATTCCAACTCCAAGTTGGCATTAAAACTAATGATGGTACATTCTAGTACATAGATTTACAGTTTTAGGCTGGGAATACAGAAATGATGGGAGACAGAACTTTTAAAAAAAAATACAGCAAGTGGTAACAACCTGGAATTCATTGGGTGGGATTTTACAGTCTCACTCGTCCCGAAATCGTAAAATCCTGCCAGAGGTTAACAGACCTTCCCATGCTCCGCCCCTTTACCTGCTCTGATTCCCATGGCGGGCGGGCTGATAAAATTCCGGCCATTGTCTACAGGCATATGGAAGTGGAGATGATCATTGATTTCAAAAGAAAATTAAATAGGCACTGGCGAGAAATAAATTTCCAAGGCTACAAAGGTAGAATAGGAAAATGGGACTTACTGGACTGCCCTACAGAAACGTATTAGCATGTAAATAATATATAAATAATATATAAATTAGCATGCATTAATGTGCTAAACAGGCTTCTTCTAAGCCATGATGATTTTATCACTCTTTATTGCAGATTTAGTTAACAATATCTGGTGCAACTTGTGAGCACATTGTATTGCAATGATTTGTACTGAAAATCCTATTTCAAAGTCTATTTGCATCATCTCATTTGCGAGGGATTAATAGACGATTAACTGTTTTATCCTTTTAAAGGACTAGATTAAGCTCTGTACCCCATCTGTGAATCACAGCAGCATTTCACCAAGTTGTTCTAAATCCAAAATCATATCCATGAACAAAGAAAATAGGTGAGTGAAGAACTGATATTTAAGTAATCATCATGTCCCACAACGATCTTGAACAGACTAACTAAAGTGACATCAAAGTGATAGAACTCAGTTGCCTCATCTCAGGTCTCGTTCAGATTTAAGCCAGAAATATTTTTGATAAAGTTATTTTGCACAGATTTAAAATAATATGAACAGATATATTCTACTAAACTGCTCCATTCTCATTTCCCCTCGAGCAGAGGGGGAATCTTACATAAAAAAGTAAATAAACTCTTTGCTTAAGAAATAAATAAATCAACTTTCTTCTGTTTGATTTTAAAAAAACTTACCAAAAAAAAAATTAATCACCAAGTTGGAAACTAAGCAACTTCAAATCTTAGCCAAGGAACTTAAAAAGATATAAATTAGTTCCAGTTTTAAAATTCATGGACAATTTAATTTGTCTAGGGTCTTAGATTATTTTTATTCCTTCCAAGTGTCCTAAACACCAGAAACAGAAATAGGTACCTGATTTCAATCCAAAAATCCAGCATAAATTCTAATTGAACAGTACTTTTGTCCTTAACTTTATACTTATAATTCTCAGCTGTACCATACACTTAAGACTATTTAAAGCTACTGTTTTTGCTGAGTATACATCATGTAAAACACATAAACACACAGTTGCTTCTTGACTTATGTTGCAGAGATCCCTTGGCCTGCTTGTACAGCCTAAAGTGTAGAAGTTGAAGGCAATAGTGACCTTCATAGCCAGACAGAATAGCGCATGCAAAAAAACACAGCTTCAGATCTTTAATCAGAAAGTCACAAGAGATGCCTAACGGCAGATCTGGAGAAGCTAACTCTTCTGGCACAGAATGCCTCAGGAAGATCCTCATAAGACCTATGCAATTTGTAGATTCCTAGGAGGGAGAGATAAATGTCAAGTAGGTTGTAGACATCTTTCATGATACTCCTTTCTACTTGCAAAATGCTGCTGGTCTTCCTTCTCCCCAATAATAATTTCCCATGGAAAACAATATACCATTTCCTATTTAGTTATTTCATTTGATTATTTAGTTAAAGATTTTCAGGTTGGATGAGACATTAGTACTTAGTCAAAATCAAGGGCAGGTCTCCGTAAGTGCAAAGCAAAACTGCCTCATTAAGTTAAGGTTGATGTTCTAAGGATGCGAGTAGCAATGACTTTTTTGCTCATTCCCAATTGGTTTTACAGCTTCTTTTTCAAGCAAGTAACCAACATTACAAGACAATTTTAAGTTGAGGCTTTAAAATTAACTAAACCAAATGGAATTATATGCATACCAAAGATAGATTACATTTTAAAAGGATATTAATAAAAACAGTTGGATTTTTAATATAGAAAAGAGAATTGCAATAGTTTTTGCAATCACACAAATTACCAATGTTTTTAAGTTTAATTTCAATCCTATCCTATACATCTGGAGCCTCAAGTCAACCATCCCAAACTGAAAAAGCCCCAAAAAGTAATAAAATTGACAGATAACCATGAGTACCTAGGCATTGGAAATGAATACAATGATCATAACTTAAAACATGTTATTATATTTCATCAATAGAGAAAGATAATATCCAATTAAAAAATACGAAAAGAATCACGCATTGGAAATGATGTTTGGACTTTGTCCTGAGATAGTTCTGGCATATACAGTAATGAGAATGATGAATAATAGGGACACTGATAATGAAACTTCCACTGTACTTGTAACATTGAATTATAGCTCTATATGGATATTCTGTTTCAACATTCAACTCACTTGCATACTGAGACTAATTGGAGTTCTGCTATCTCTTGCCAAAGCCAACATTGGCCACATTATCTTGTAAATTGAGTTTGTGTTTATATATGCCCTGTTTGTGAACACAACTCTCACTCACCTGATGAAGGGGCAGTGCTCCAAAAGCTTGTGGCTTGTGCTACCAAATAAACCTGTTGAACTTTAACCTGGTGTTGTGAGACTTCTTACTGCACATTGCAGAGGTCAGGGCTTGATTTTGTGCCCAATCTGGCACTTAATTTAAAACAAAAAGCTAC
Source organism: Mustelus asterias (assembly GCF_964213995.1). Taxonomy (NCBI): domain Eukaryota; kingdom Metazoa; phylum Chordata; class Chondrichthyes; order Carcharhiniformes; family Triakidae; genus Mustelus; species Mustelus asterias. The sequence continues at coordinate 51,199,276 of NC_135817.1, forward strand.
AAAAAGCAGTACCAAGAAGCAAAACAAAACACTCACCATTTCAATAGCTCCATCTTTTGGATAATACAGAAATACGTAACGCCGAATTAAACTAGCACTTGCATCATACCATTCCGCAATAAACGAAAATTGTTCTTCATAATCCTAAAACGGGAGGGGAGAGAGACAAAAGGGTATTAACAACACACACATTTTCAGTTCTTGTGACTTATAAATTGTGACTTCTAAGTTGCGAAAGTAGAATTTAAATCGAGTGAAATGCAAGATTATTTTAAATCGGAAAATAAAATTGAAATAACAAATTACTCAACATCAAGCCCCACAAAAATATGCTCCTGTAGGAATTATTGTGCTGCATGGGAGATTATGGGGAAAATAAAGAATACCTGGAGGTGGGCAACATGTATTTTTCATCCTTTACACATTCAACGGATCATCCTCTGCTATTTCCATCATCAAACACACCTTTCCCTCCTTTTTAGCATTCTGAAAGGATGATACCCCTAACTATGGCAACATCCCCTCCAATTCAGGAAATGTAATAACAGCACCTTTAGCTCCTCAATTTTCCACAGTCCAGGGCTCCAAACACACCTTCCAGTTGAAACAACAATTTACTTATATATCTTTCAATTTAGTACATCATATTCACTGCTCCCAAAACAGCTTCCTCCACATTGGATGCACCAAACACAAATCAGGTGCAACTTTGTAGAAGACCAACATTCAATCTGCAAATGCAATCCAAAACTTCCAGATACTGGTCAGTTTAATTCTCCATCCAACTCCTATTCTGACCTCTGTCCACAACCTCCGACATTGGTTCCATGAATCTTGATGTGGAGATGCCGGCGTTGGGCTGGGGTGAACACAGTAAGAGTTTTAACAACACCAGGTTAAAGTCCAACAGGTTTATTTGGTAGCAAATACCATTAGCTTTCAGAGCGCTGCTCCTTCGTCAGATGGAGTGGAAATCTGCTCTCAAACAAGGCACAGAGACACAAAATCAAGTTACAGAATACTGATTAGAACGCGAATCCCTACAACCAACCAGATCTTAAAGCTACAGACAATGTGAGTGGAGGGAGCATTAAGCACAGGTTAAAGAGATGTGTATTGTCTCCAGACAGGACAGCCAGCAAGTCCAGGAGGCAAGCTGTGGGGGTTACTGATAATGTGACATAAATCCAACATCCCAGTTTAGGCCGTCCTCATGTGTGCAGAACTTGGCTATCAGTTTCTGCTCAGTAACTCTGCGCTGTCGTGTGTCGTGAAGGCTGCCTTGGAGAACGCTTACCCGAAGATCAGAGGCTGAATGCCCGTGACCGCTGAAGTGCTCCCCCACAGGAAGAGAACAGTCTTACCTGGTGATTGTCGAGCGGTGTTCATTCATCCGTTGTCGTAGCGTCTCATTCATCCGTTCATTCATCCGTTGTCGTAGCGACGCTATGACAACGGATGAATGAACACCACTCGACAATCACCAGGCAAGACTGTTCTCGTCCTGTGGGGGAGCACTTCAGCGATCACGGGCATTCAGCCTCTGATCTTCGGGTAAGTGTTCTCCAAGGCAGCCTTCACGACACACGACAGCGCAGAGTCGCTGAGCAGAAACTGATAGCCAAGTTCCGCACACATGGGGACGGCCTAAACCGGGATGTTGGATTTATGTCACATTATCAGTAACCCCCACAGCTTGCCTCCTGGGCTTGCTGGCTGTCCTGTCTGGAGACAATGCACATCTCTTTAACCTGTGCTTAATGCTCCCTCCACTCACATTGTCTGTAGCTTTAAGATCTGGTTGGCTGTAGGGATTCGCATTCTAATCAGTATTCTGTAACTTGATTTTGTGTCTCTGTGCCTTGTTTGAGAGCAGATTTCCACTCCATCTGACGAAGGAGCAGCGCTCCGAAAGCTAATGGTATTTGCTACCAAATAAACCTGTTGGACTTTAACCTGGTGTTGTGAAAACTCTTTCCATGAATCTTAACAAGGAACAGCACCGCACCTTTCAATTAGGTATTTTTACAGACTTAATATTGAGTTCAACAACTTCAGATCACAATCTCTGGCCCCACTTTTTGGGACAATTTACCTTATTTAGACAAAACTTTTGCTGCTTTGCTTTACAATTACCATATTTTCAAAAAAATATTGGTGACATGAAAATACCAGGAAATCCAAGAAACTGGAATATTTTCTGCTGGTTATGTATTTTTAAAAAGTAGGAAAATATAGGTTACTCAAGACAGGGATAACATGGCTTTTAGCGGTAATGCCATTGATACGATGATGAGCTGAGCAACACTGCAAGCAGATGCTTACTTAAGGCAAGTTAGTAGCAATAGGAGACAGAACACGAATGTCTTTAAATAAGTTAAGAGTTCAAATGAAAAGATACAAGGTGTGAAAGGTCCATAAAGTGAGTGCACTTTGCCTTTACAATGAAAGCTAAAATCAAGAAATAAAGTTAAATAAGTCTATGTCCTAGGGAGATTAGGTCAGATAGGGAAGACTAAAGGGAAAAACTGTATTTAAGGAGATGATTAAACCCATGCAGGGAGATGTTTTTAGACCTCAACCAACAGCAGGAATTGTTATAGAGTCAAAGAGGTTTACAGCATGGAAACAGGCCCTTTGGCCCAACTGGTCCATGCCGCCCAGTTTTTACCATTAAGCTAGTCCCAATTGCCCTCATTTGGCCCATAACCTTCTATATCAATCTTAGCCATGTAACATGTAACTAAACAAAAGTTGTCGAGGTTCTACAACTACCTCTAGCAGCCCGTTGCAGACACTCACCACCCTCTGTGAAAAAATTGCCCCTCTGGACCCTTCGTATCTTTCCTCTCTCAACTTAAACCTATGCTCTCCAGTTTTAGACTCCCCTACCTTTGGGAAAAGATGTTGACTATCTACCTTATCTAGGCCCCTCATTATTTTATAGATCTCTATAAGATCACCCCTCAGCCTTCTACGCTCCAAAGAAAAAAGTCCCAGTCTATCCAGTCTCTCCTTATAACTCAAACCATCAAGTCCCGGTAGCATTCAGTAGATCTTTTCTGCACTCTTTCTAGTTTAATAATATCCTTTCTATAATAGGGTGACCAGAATTGCATACAGTATTCCAAGTGTGGCCTTACCAATGTCTTGTACAACTTCAACAAGATGTCCCAACTCCTGTATTCAATGTTCTGACCAATGAAACCAAGAATGCCAAATGCCTTCTTCACGACCCTGTCCACCTGTGACTCCACTTTCAAGGAGCTATGGACCTGTACCCCTAGATCTGTTTGTTCTATAACTCTCCCCAACACCCTACCATTAACTGAGTAAGTCCTGCCCTGCTTCAATCTCCCAAAATGCATCACCTTGCATTTATCTAAATTAAATTCCATCTGCCGTTCGTCAGCCCACTGGCCCAATTGATCAAGATCCCGTTGCAATCCTGGACAACCTTCTTCACTGTCCACTATGCCACCAACCTTGGTGTCATCTGCAAACTTACTAACCATGCCTCCTAAATTCTCATCCAAATCATTAACATAAATGATAAATAACAGTGGACCCAGCACTGATCCCTGAAGCACACCGCTCGTCACAGGCCTCCAATTTGAAAAACGACCCTCTACAACCACCCTCTGTCTTCTGTCATCAAGTCACTTTTGTATCCAATTGGCTACCTTACCCTGAATCCCGTGAGATTTAACCTTATGCAACAACCTACCATGTGGTACCATGTTGTTTAACTTCCAGCAAGAAGTCTCTGTCAAGAAAGCCTGGCTTGAAAAGCCAACTGCTTGTTTTACTTCAGAAGCAACCCCAAAGAATGACTGCCTGGTGTGGTAGTTGTTACTGGATTTTTACAGATTTTAAAATCTATAAGGTAATGTGGAATGATTTAAGGAGTTAGCTCTGAAGGTAAAGTTAAGCTAATTTAAAACTGTTTAAATTAGTGGTACCATGTATCGCCATTGTCATAGTTAGGTGTACATATAGATTAGTTTGTTGTTTGTTTTGTAATAAACATTTATTTAATTAAAATCATCACAGAAAATCTATAACTTCATTCGTTGGATTTAAAGCTTTTCCTCACACTACACCAAATTGCAAAAATAGAGTTGTGGGCAGTTGTTTCATGTTTCCCTTCTGAGATATGGGACAATTCAGCATTAACTATCAGGCGTGTCCTTAGTAGAACCCTTTGATCATTTGATATCTCTTGATTTCCATCCTATCAAAGGACTTCCCTTTTGTACTTTCCACCTCAGCTTTTCTTGCCCTTGTATTTGTATAAAACCTGTTACTTGTCTATCCTTTTCCCCCAAATTCTGCCAAAATCTCATCAACCTGAAAGGTTAATTCTGATATTCTTGCCACAGACATTGCCTGACTTGCTAAGAATTTCCAGAACTTCGTTTTTATTCCAGCTTTCCAATACCCATATTATTTTGCTTTTCCAGAAGTCCTTTGAAATCTGGAACAAATGAGGGAGGTATCACTTTTTAATGTTAGCATCAGGTGCTACAAGAACCCCAGACTCTCAAATTGAATCCACAGCAAAAGCTACATTGTTGATTTTAAAAACTACATTGTTAGCATGAACAGCTTCTGTGCTGTATCATTCCATGATGTTGATCCTCTTGGAGATTGTCAAATTTTATGCATAGACATACAGCCTGGTGAAGGTAGCATTCACTGTATTGGCTTACATTAATGCCCAGAAATGTCATTACAGCACCAAACAGTTCCCCAGGCACCCGCATGCTGAAATGGAACAGCAGTAGTGAGCAGTAGATAGTTGAAAAGATTAGGAACTTCAAGTACCATGCATTGAAAAGGAAGTGGCTGAGAACAGGATCTGATGCCAAACAAATGAAAACATTACAGTCAGAAAAGTGAGGGGCACTGGAAGCCGAGAAGTTAGAGCTCAGTGTTGAACTTATCATTTATTTAAGAGCAAAGCGCCCTTTAAGTAAATAAATGCCCTTAGGATCCAAGATGACAACTAAGCCAATAGCAGCCTGTAAAAAAGGATAGGAAGGGTAGGATTCGAGAACCGTGGATAACCAGGGAAATTGAGGGACTGGTCAAAATGAAAAGAGAGGCGTATGTTAGGTCCAGGCAGCTAAAAACGGAGGGAGCTCTGGAGGAATACAAAGAAAGTAGGAAAGAACTCAAACGGGGAATTAGAAGGGCAAAAAGGGGTCACGAAATGTCCTTAGCAGACAGGATTAAGGAGAATCCCAAGGCATTTTATTCATACGTTAGGAACAAAAGGGTTGTCAGGGAAAAAATCGGACCTCTCAGGGACAAAAGTGGGGAATTATGCTTGGAGCCCAAAGACGTAGGGGAGATCCTAAATGAATACTTTGTGTCGGTATTCACAAAGGAGAGGGATGTGTTGACTGGGAGTGTCTCGGAGGGGAGTGTTGAACAGTTGGAGAAAATCTCCATTACAAAGGAGGAAGTGTTAGGTTTGTTAGAGAATATAAAGACTGACAAATCCCCAGGGCCTGATGGAATCTATCCAAGGCTGCTCAGGGAGACGAGAGATGAAATCACTGGGCCTCTGACGCAAATCTTTGTCTCGTCACTGGACGCAGGTGAGGTCCCAGAGGATTGGAGGATAGCTAATGTGGTCCTGCTATTTAAGAAGGGTAGGAAGGATAACCCGGGTAATTATAGGCCGGTGAGCTTGACGTCCGTGGTGGGGAACTTGTTGGAGAAGGTTCTTAGAGATAGGATGTATGCGCATTTAGAAAGGAATAAACTCATTAACGATAGTCAGCATGGTTTTGTGAGAGGGAGGTCATGCCTCACTAACCTGGTGGTGTTTTTTGAAGAAGTGACCAGAATGGTTGACGAGGGAAGGGCCATGGATGTCGTCTATATGGACTTTAGTAAAGCGTTTGACAAAGTCCCTCATGGTAGGCTGGTGAAAAAGGTTGGATCTCATGGGATAAAGGGGGAGGTGGCTAGATGGGTGGAGAACTGGCTTGGTCACAGAAGACAGAGGGTGGTAGTGGAAGGGTCTTTTTCCGGCTGGAGGCCTGTGACTAGTGGTGTTCCGCAGGGCTCTGTATTGGGACCTCTGCTGTTTGTGATTTATATAAACGATCCGGAAGAAGGTGTAACTGGGGTGATCAGTAAGTTTGCGGACGACACAAAATTGGCAGGACCTGCAGATAGTGAGGAGCATTGTCAGAAGCTACAGAAGGATATAGATAGGCTGGAAATTTGGGCAAAGAAATGGCAGATGGAGTTCAATCCTGATAAATGCGAAGTGATGCATTTTGGTAGAAATAATGTAGGGAGGAGCTATACGATAAATGGCAGAACCATAAAGGGTGTAGATACGCAGAGGGATCTGGGTGTGCAAGTCCACAGATCCTTGAAGGTGACGTCACAGGAGAAGGTGGTGAAGAAGGCATATGGCATGCTTGCCTTTATAGGACGGGGCATAGAGTATAAAAGTTGGGGTCTGATGTTGCAGTTGTATAGAACGTTGGTTCGGCTGCATTTGGAATACTGCGCCCAGTTCTGGTCGCCACACTACCAGAAGGACGTGGAGGCTTTGGAGAGAGTACAGAGGAGGTTTTACCAGGATGTTGCCTGGTATGGAGGGGCTTAGTTATGAGGAGAGATTGGGTAAACTGGGGTTGTTCTCCCTGGAAAGACGGAGGATGAGGGGAAACTTAATAGAGGTGTATAAAATTATGAAAGGCATAAATAGGGTGAACGGTGGGAAGCTTTTCCCCAGGTCGGTGGTGACGTTCACGAGGGGTCATAGGTTCAAGGTGAAGGGGGGGAGGTTTAACACAGATATCAGAAGGACATATTTTACACAGAGGGTGGTGGGGGCCTGGAATGCACCGCCAGGCAAGATGGTGGAGGCGGACACACTGGGAACGTTTCAGACTTATCTAGATAGCCATATGAACGGAGTGGGAATGGAGGGATACAAAAGAATGGTCTAGTTTGGACCAGGGAGCAGCACGGGCTTGGAGGGCTGAAGGGCCTGTTCCTGTGCTGTATTGTTCTTTGTTCTTTTGTTCAGCATGGGAAAAGTTACATCACAGTATGGTTGGGGCATAGATACCTCTCTGCAGCCATGACCAGAAATGGTGAACATAATATTGTCTGCCTGATGCTAGGCTTCAGGACATCTCCTTGAGCTGGACAAGAACTGGAAATGAGAGGAGGAGGATACGCCTGTTATGGGCTCCACTTAGGAATCAATGACATAAGTAGAATTAGGAACCAGATTTTGCTGAGAGATTCATGAGCTGGGGTCAAAATTAAAATGCAGAACCTCACAGATAATTGCTGAGTGTAAAACGTGAGAGATCCTACGTACCAGGGGCCAAGTTAAAGAACTTTGGAACTGCATGTCTGCAGGGTAAGATATAGTCCGGTGCTTGGGTAAGATGTATCTTTGTTGTATCGACTGTTCAAAGTGAATTTACTAATAACTATGTAAATATAGCTCCACATAATTGTAAATGCATGGGGAAGCTACATATTAGAAGTAAAATTCAAACAGTAATAGCGTCCTCCAAATGGCAGTTACACTAGTATTAGTGATAGTATTCAGCTTTCCTTTTTGAAAAGTAGCAATTCTCCAAGTGCTCCGTTGTTAGAGAGAAAACAATAAACCAATGCAACAAATCAGATTTCTCTTAAAAAGGTGTCAGTTATAAGGTGCATTATACAGACATCAAATCTATGGCAATTTTAAAGAGATTCGTAAAATTAAAGTTTTAAAAAAATAATTACTTTTAAATTCATGGCTAGTGTCAGACTAATCACAGTACTAAAATAAAAAACAACAATTTCTACAGTACATTCTGCTCTGAAGAGTCTTACATTATCAAAGTGTGATTTGAATTTCGAAAGCACAACTCACAGAATCTACACGTTAACAAGTACAAAAACTGGTGTCATGTTGGTACTTCAAACCTCCAATTAAAATACTTCTCCATTTTATTTTGTTTCAAATCAACTTTGTCCTTTATTCTAGCATAATCCTTACCAAAGAGTTATATTTTTAATGGATTGCTGAATATAATTGAAATTCAGAATGATCATACAGCAGTAATTATCTTAAAATGCAAATACATGAATTTAAGAACATTCAAATAATTTAACAATTAAGTAGCACTACAAACCACTGTCACCAAAACTAATCAACAAGAAACACATCTCAAGTCTTAACAATCTTCATCAAATCCTCAAAATTTTTTTGTGCTGCCCCTTGTTGAAGATGCATTCAGTGTCACAACAACCAGGAGCTAACACCAAAATGTTGAGAATAATTACAAGGTTCAAACCAAAATACAGCGTTTCATGGCTGAGAAAACCAAGATAAAGGCAAAGGCTGGGAAAAGAGCAATGTGAGACCATGGGAACTGAGGGGGAGCAAAGGAATCTACAAAATAATAAGGAACAAATATATCAGATAAGAAAAGAGAACAGTTGAAGTATTTTTTTAATAATAAAACACAAATTCACTATGCGAAAACGCCCTCTGCAAGTATTAGATTTTTTTAAAGATCACCATCCACTATACAACTGCCAGTTGGCAACATGAACAATCAGATTCACTTTCAAAAGATTTAGAATTTGACTCCTTCAAAGTTGTAACTTTTTGGGATGACATAATGGGAGTAGCTGAAGTCAACAGTAATGTCGCTGGATTGCTCATGAAACCAATCTTATTGGTTGCAACAAATAAAAACTTGGAAAAAACGTACTGAGTTGCCAATGAAAAGTCAAAACTTCCCTCATTCTAATTCATGCTACATAACAGTTAAATACAGCCTTGATTTTAAAATGGGGCAAGCATCAAACAGTGGGCAGTTGGGGCAAGAAGAAAACTCACAGCAATTCATTGGCATGAGCCCCAGGTCCTATTAATCTCTAGGTCTCATTATGTCATCCCAGTGCTGACTCCTACCCATCCCATCAGAAACATTACAATGGGAGAAGCAGGAAATAACACAACAGCAGGAATCCACTATAATGTAAGTTTTGGGAGCAGATTCCAGGTGGCACAGTAAGGAGGTGAGATCCTTGGAATAACGGAGGCCCAAGGATTACTTATGAGGCCTAGGGTAGAGATCCTGCTTTTCCTAGTCCACAAGGCAACCTTTAAATAAAATCGTAAAGCTTATTTGCAGCCATTTCTGACCCCAAGTCCAATATATAGCAACTTCTTAGGCCATATAAGTTAAGCACAGCCAAAGGTAACAATTCATGAATTATGTTATTGGTTCAGATGTTTTGAGTATTTGAGGCTCTCATCAGCCTGCCTGCGGAAAGGATCTCAGAAGTCTCCTGAAACCTAGGAGTGAAAACTGCAGCAGACATCATGCATACCTTCTTCTCATCAGATACGATGGGTTACAATTTGGGACTTGTATGATTGAATGAAGTGTACAAATGTACAAGTTGTCCCAATAGATCATGCCAGAGTACCCACTCTAGGTAAATATATGTCTAAAATAGTATATATTTATTAAACTAAAAAGTTACAGTAAAATTCTGCACTGATCAACAAACCATATAAAAAAATTAAGCTTAGATAAATGCATAATGATAGGTCTTCCTTTGCAGCAGAAAAGGTCATGCAGTAATGCTCCCTAAATCTTTTGCAGACTGGATCATGATGGAACTGAATGCCGGAGCACCAACATACAAAATAATAGGCTAAAAGAATGGAACAAAGAACAAAGAACAATACAGCACAGGAACAGGCCCTTTGGCCCTCCAAACCCGCGCCGCTCCCTGGTCCAAACGAGACCATTCTTTTGTATCCCTCCATTCCCACTCCGTTCATATGGCTGTCTAGATAAGTCTTAAACGTTCCCAGTGTGTCCGCCTCCACCACCTTGCCTGGCAGCGCATTCCAGGCCCCCACCACCCTCTGTGTAAAATATGTCCTTCTGATATCGGTGTTAAACCATCCCCCCTTCACCTTGAACCTATGACCCCTCGTGAACGCCACCACCGACCTGGGGAAAAGCTTCCCACCGTTCACCCTATCTATGCCTTTCATAATTTTATACACCTCTATTAAGTCTCCCCTCATCCTCCGTCTTTCCAGGGAGAACAACCCCAGTTTACCCAATCTCTCCTCATAACTAAGCCCCTCCATACCAGGCAACATCCTGGTAAACCTCCTCTGCACTCTCTCCAAAGCCTCCACATCCTTCTGGTAGTGTGGCGACCAGAACTGGACGCAGTATTCCAAATGCGGCCGAACCAACGTTCTATACACCTGCAACATCAGACCCCAACTTTTATACTCTATGCCCCGTCCTATAAAGGCAAGCATGCCATATGCCTTCTTCACCACCTTCTACACCTGTGACGTCACCTTCAAGGATCTGTGGACTTGTACACCCAGATCCCTCTGCATATCTACACCCTTTATGGTTCTGCCATTTATCGTATAGCTCCTCCCTACATTATTTCTACCAAAATGCATCACTTCGCATTTATCAGGATTGAACTCCATCTGCCATTTCTTTGCCCAAATTTCCAGCCTATCTATATCCTTCTGTAGCTTCTGACAATGCTCCTCACTATCTGCAAGTCCTGCCAATTTTGTGTTGTCCGCAAACTTACTGATCACCCCAGTTACACCTTCTTCCAGATCATTTATATAAATGACAAATAGCAGAGGTCCCAATACAGAGCCCTGCGGAACATCACTAGTCACAGGCCTCCAGCCAGAAAAAGACCCTTCCACTACCACCCTCTGTCTTCTGTGACCAAGCCAGTTCTCCACCCATCTAGCCACCTCCCCCTTTATCCCATGAGATCCAACCTTTTTCACCAGCCTACCATGAGGGACTTTGTCAAACGCTTTACTAAAGTCCATATAGACGACATCCATGGCCCTTCCCTCGTCAACCATTCTGGTCACTTCTTCAAAAAACTCCACCAGGTTAGTGAGGCATGACCTCCCTCTCACAAAACCATGCTGACTATCGTTAATGAGTTTATTCCTTTCTAAATGCGCATACATCCTATCTCTAAGAATCTTCTCCAACAACTTCCCCACCACGGACGTCAAGCTCACCGGCCTATAATTATCCGGGTTATCCTTCCTACCCTTCTTAAATAACGGGACCACATTAGCTATCCTCCAATCCTCTGGGACCTCACCTGCGTCCAGTGACGAGACAAAGATTTGCATCAGAGGCCCAGCGATTTCATCTCTCGTCTCCCTGAGCAGCCTTGGATAGATTCCATCAGGCCCTGGGGATTTGTCAGTCTTTATATTCTCTAACAAACCTAACACTTCCTCCTTTGTAATGGAGATTTTCTCCAACTGTTCAACACTCCCCTCCGAGACACTCCCAGTCAACACATCCCACTCCTTTGTGAATACCGACGCAAAGTATTCATTTAGGATCTCCCCTACTTCTTTGGGCTCCAAGCATAATTCCCCACTTTTGTCCCTGAGAGGTCCGATTTGGAGATTCAATCAGCCACGTTACTTCATGATGATATTAAATCACCTTTCAAGCTTTGGCCTAGTGGTATTTGCTAGAGGTCAGACGGTTGTGAGTCCCAGTTGGACATTTTAATTGGTGCATTAGGGTAGCACTAAGGGACTACTGCGGTATCAGAGAGACAATCTGTTGGGTGACATGTTTAATTAAGGCCCCAGCTGGACATAAAAAATCTTATGATACAATTCGTAGGAGAGCTGGTGAGTTCAGAGTATCCTGACCAATAATTATCAGTTAATAACTCAACGAGAGAGAGAAGCCCTTTCAATGCAAAAGAAACATCGAGCAAGCCCAAATTAGGTTACTGATTAGCTATCCCATTTGGCATGCATATGTGACAAATTTATACTTCTATTTCCAGACAATATTGGCCATAGCTGTAAACATTTTGTTAGTGGAATGAATACACATCGAAACCAATTAGATTATATTATTTGTTTTTAGTTATACTTAGACTTCTGAAATGAATTTGTATTAAGTTATCTGTGAGGACATAAAAAGCACAAATTGACATGAATAGATTCTTTGGTGCAGATTGACACAATATATAACTTAAATTTTTATTGCTATATTAGTGCCATGACTTGTATTCAGTCTACAGCAGCATAACGCACAAAAAATGTATAGAACAAGAAAAGGTGATGTTGTTCATCTAAATTTTTCTTTCTGCCACGATGAACTCTTCTTAGATTAGATTTACTGATGTGGTTAAATAATCACAAGTAACACTTACAAGATCAAACTTTCCCGTGTAACCACAAATTTTGAGATAGCAATCTAAAATTTCAAAATAACAAGGATGAGAAAAGCCAGAAAGAGGTAAAAGGGAGAATGTAGAGGGATTAAAAAACAAGGATGAATATCTTAAATTGGTGACACAAAGACTGGGAAACAATGCAGATCACAAAGGACAGGGGTGAAAGGATCTACATACAGGATAAAATATTAGCAGCAGAATTTTGGATTACCTAAAGTTGAGAGTGTATCGGACAGAACGTTTGCCAGAAGAATATTGTTGTTGTATTATGACTGTTACGAAGGGGAGGTTGATCTCCTCTCTGACACAACCACTCAAAGAGAAGTATCTCCCTTCATAACCTATCAAAGAATTTGAGAAGGGGGATTATCTCCCTTCAACAGCTTAGTGGTCAAATCAAAATAACTACCTGAGACACTCTGAAATAGCAACAAGTAACCAAGTAACACTTTATTCTTCTAACAGTAAACAGGTTAACAAACCAAATAAAACACTATTCTAATGGAATGCTGTTTAGATAATTACAATTTCCACTTATTAACAAAAAAAACCTTTAGTCACACAAAATGCAATCAGGTTTGTAGTCCTCCAGGATCATCTTTATCTTCTGTTTTCACTACCTTTATGATTGAGATGAGGCTTTCTTTTAAGACATCAATGTGGCTGTAACACTATTAGAGAGCTGCTGTCTGTCTCTCTCTCTCGGAGCTGAACTAAGCTGTTACTCGGCAGGTGGGAGGTTGTCTTCTAGCAGTTTGGAGCTGGGAGCTGTGGTCTTTATACCCCTGATATCATATCTAACATACCAAAACCCCACAATAGGATTGGTTTACAGGTTATCAAAACATCAAATTCAAATCAGATAGGCTGCTGCTACCCAAGTGCTCATTTCAAACTGATTGGTTAAACTTCAAAACCAACCAGTTGTCCTGGCAGCGTTACTGCCTAGGCTAGCAATACATTGTTTCACTCTATGCTCGCTGTGTACTGCACACCTGCATTTTTAAAAAACTCTAAGTACAGAAAAAACAAAACCACCTTTTAAACAGACAATTTACAACTCTTAGCATTTTCATAATTTTACAAACACTAACTTCACAACATGATGTATAATAACTTTAAGGTTCAGTATCTTAAACTCCAGTCACTCACCACCACGTTGACACAGGATCTACAACAGTAAATGGCAGGAGCCAGATTTGTATTCTTAGCTTCCTAGTTAACATTATAGGACTATATACAATAAATAACATTTTTTTCACCAATCTTTCTTGTGACATTGGTACATTTACATCAAATAAAAGAATGTAACATGATGTCAGCATGACTTTTGAAGATATGACTCGGAAGTATACAAGCCTCAACTCTTCCAAATATAGAAGAATTGGCGTGGAAGTGAAAAAAACTATAAAGATTTTCAATTCGTAAGTGATTCTGTAGCTCTGTAGGAATTTTACACTCTGGACCTTCATTCTGGAACATTGTCACACCTCACAGCCAATGAACAACAGGTCCTTGTATGATTATTCAAATTTGGGAGAGCTTAAATAATACAAGTCTATCTGCTGTGACAGTTGTGGAGGAACAGAGATTAACAGCAGACTCTAGGTGGTTTGGCATTAATTAGAACTCAAAGGGATCATTTTGTTATTTTGTTGTCATGGAAATAGTTTCATTCTTTAAAGATAAACTAGCTTAGAAAAAATGGGATATTCTGATATGATGTACATGTACCTTTGAGGAACCACTCTCTCAATATCACCTTGACATAGGATGCAATTAATCCCATGACTTGTATTCAGTCCACAGCAGCAGATGGTAGGAGACAGACATGTATACTTAGCCTCCTAGTTAATATTTGTATATCTAATCAAATAAAGAACTCACATTGTTTCACTAATCCTTGTTGTGTGATTGATATATTAACATTGAATAGAAGAATGTAACATTGTTGCCTCCACACTCAGCTATTACAAAAGCAAGAATGCAGGTTTCAGCAGAAGATATGTAGAGGTGAGCAATGTTAAGGAGGTGGAAGCAGGTAATTTTCATGATGAAGAGGACATAGAGCTGTAATGGTTTGAGGTCAAATAGGATAGTAGATTTACAAATAGTCCGCTTCATCCTGAGATAATGGATGGGAAGGCAAGTAGAGTTGGTGACAAGTGCATATGTCCTTTAGGGAAGGATGAAAATGTCGTTGAAACCATTGTTGATTGTTGTGAAGACACATGTCGTTCTCTGATGTCCAGGTTGGGGCAGTAGATATCCTTCCCTAAAGGACAGCAGAGAATGACATGTGTCTTTACAACAATCAACAATAGTTTCAGGGACATTTTCATTCCAGATTGTTATTGAATTCAAATTTCACCTTCTGACATGGTGGGATTTGAACTCGGGTCCCCAGAGCATCACCCTGGGTCTCTGGATTACTAGTCCAGTGATAATAATCAATATAAAATGTCCCAAATCATTGCCTTCCAGTTGTCTATTTGCCTTATTGATAATCACAGTAAGAAGTTTAACAACACCAGGTTAAAGTCCAACAGGTTTATTTGGTAGCAAAAGCCACACAAGCTTTCGGAGCCCCAAGCCCCTTCTTCAGGAGAGCATCTCCACATTATTGATAATCACCAGGGCTATGGTAAATTATTCTCAAACACTACAGAAATAGTTTACACGAGGAGTGACAGTCCAAATCATAGCTTAACGAAGTAGAAATTGTGAAGATTCATATTTCATGTGCAGAATATCATACTCGTAAGCACACTCATGAACACATGCCTATTAACAACATTCCCAAATTCATGCAACTTATTCATTACAATTAAATGGGTAGACTTCCAGCATTCGGTTGGCAGCTTGTTCTTGGTTTGCATAAAGTATTATAATGGCAGCCTGTACCTCTTAAAGAGCAAATGCTCTTCTGCTGCAAACAACTATCTGTGGACAATAGCAAGTACAGGAGAAGCCGCAAGTGCCTCTCTCCCTTTGTTTTCAGACACTGCTTCGGAGGAAGTATATCTTCTACCAACTAGGTGAGAGGAAAGATTGCAAACAAACTGCTCATTAAGAGTAGATAAAGGTGGCAGAGGAATGCAAGTATATTCCATAGAGAATGGTTTTAATACAGGAACTAGTTCAATGAGCTCACCATGATAACCAAGGTGAGTTAAGAGGTTTGCCTATCATTACTCTGTAATTACACAGAACGTGCAGCAAAAACAGGCCATTGGGCCCAACAAGTCTATACTGGTATCTATGCTGTACACAGACTTCCTCCCATCTCATCTTATTCATATGTCTTTTTGTTCCTTTGCTTATACCCTTGCATTACCCATTTTTTCCTTGGTTGCCAGCGTTGTCTACAAAGGAGGACCATGATTTATTCATATATTGTCATGGACATCATGGACAGAGGGTTTTGCATACAGAAGGCAGGTCCCTTCTGTTTTTTCCCAGTAAACCAGGTGCTGAAGGATAGAACTGGAGCCAGTCTGTGTACTTGTGTATTTACTATAAAGTTACACATTACACACACATGCCTCCAGACCCCACCAACTACAGTTTCAGTATCTACTTACAGGGATTCAGATTATTCACTAGTTAATGTCCACCACCAGCATACAATTACACAACTTGTACTTATGTAGTGCCTTTAATGTTAATGAAACATCCCAAAACACTTCACAAATAGTATAAAGCAAAATGTCACAACAAGCCACGAGATATTAGGTCAGATGACCAAAACTGGGGTTAAAGAGCTAGGTTTTATGGAGTGTCTTAAAGTTGGAAAGTAAGATAGAGATGGGATCGGGTGTCAGGCAGGAGTTCCAGATTTTAAGGCAACTGAAGGCACAGTCCCCAGTGCCAGAGCGGATAAAATCAGGGACAAGAGGCTAGAATTGAATATGTGGTGATATCTTGTTGTACTGATGGGGAAAATTACAGAGATAGGTAGGAGCAAAGTCATAGAGGGATTTGAAAATAAGGATAAGAATTGAGCAGTGGAGTTAAAGATGAAAGTAAGCAGTCTTAGTGATAGCCCAAAATGTGATCAGAAGATCATCTCAGGGGTCAGTCTGGTTTAATGTCAGACAATTGCAAGGGAGAGGGTTGGAGTCGATAGATAGGGAACGGAGTTTGCAGCAGCGTCACAAAACAA
Organism: Mustelus asterias; assembly: GCF_964213995.1. Lineage (NCBI taxonomy): Eukaryota > Metazoa > Chordata > Chondrichthyes > Carcharhiniformes > Triakidae > Mustelus > Mustelus asterias. Next base: position 51,215,723 of record NC_135817.1, read on the forward strand.
TGACTTCCATCTTCCCAATATTTAATTGAAGGAAATTTCTGCTCTTCCATTTGGACATCAAATACGCAGTCTGACAATTTAGCAATGGTGGAGTCACGAGGTGGCTGCAAAGTAGAGTTAGGTGACAACAGCATCCACGTGAAAACTAACATTGTGCTTTCTGATGATATTACGAAGGACCAGCATGACGATGAGAAATAAAAGGGTGCCCAAGATAAATCTGGTAGTTAACAGTATGGGAGAAGGAAGAAATGACATTGCAAGTGATACCCTTCGTATAGTTAGATAAAAATTGAACCAGGTAAAAGCAAGCCCATCCAGCTGGACAACAGTGGGGGGTTGTTGGAAGAGGGGGGATGTCTGCTTCAAAGACTGCAGAAAGGTCAAGAAGGATGATGAGGCAAAATTTACAATGTGACTTTGATAAGAGCTATGTTTGTATGGGCAGAAACCCAATTGGAAGGATTCAAACATGGAATTCCTGCAAGGATAAGCATTAATTTGGAAGACAACACATTCAAGGATTGGACAGGACAGGAATTGAAGATGGGATGGTACTTTGCAGAATCAAAATCCTGGTACTCCCCAACTCTTCCCCCCACCCCACACAACTACGATCACCCCCCCAACAGCACTGTTTGTGCGCCTGCATCAAAAGGAATGGAGGACAGCTCAGCATCACCTTCTCAGGGGTAATTAGGGATGGGCGTTAAATGCTAGGCTTGCCAGTGATGCCCACATCCTATGAACAAAATTTAAAAACTGCACTTATATAGTGCCTTTCACAGCCTTAGTTTGTCCCAAATAGCTTTACAGATAATTAAGTACCTTTGAAGTCTAGCTATTAATGCAGTGTAGGAAACACAGGAGCTAATTTGTACACAGCAGGGAACACAAACAGCAACAAGATAATGACTAGATAATCTGATTTAGTGATGTTGGTTGAGGAATAAATAACGATTAGAATACCAGCACGAATGTCTTGCATGTCTTTGAAATAGTGCCATTAATGCACAGATGGAACCTTGGTTTTAATGTCTCACTCAAAGACAGCACTTCCAAATTACAGCACTTTCAAAGTACAGAAATTGGATGTTGGCCTAGATTTTGTGGTCAAGACTCTGGAACTGGGCTAAACACACAACATCTGACTCAGGGACAAGAATGCCAGCCAGTTGTAGAAAAAAGATAGCCCTTGTTTAAAAAGATGCTAATTTAGGTGGAACAGAGGAATATTGGATCAGGGTGGAACAGAAGGATATTGAAGACTGCTGCTGTGTGAATGAATCATGACTAATGAGAGGAAACAAGGCATAGACCTGTATGACTCATTATTTGTGGTCACAAACAGGTTGCAGATCAAGTGAATGTAAGCCCTTCCTGTTCAGAAACAGAGCTGCTTCCTGATGGATAAGTGCCTTGGCTATACATGTACAGTCTACAATTCCCTGCATCTGTAGGAATCCAACAATTCATGCAAATCACAGTATTCTTTCTTGCTGTTATTCAACCTCCTATTTTCAATAGAGGTTGGGATCCCTTTACATACCGCTCTTGAAAACTCCTTACTAACTCACCTTGATCTGCTGGACAGGTTACAAAGATAATGTTTCTGGCAGGCAAGGAGGCCAGTTGCTGAAAAGTCCACCATTTCAGATATAGGTTACACTTGTTATAGGGTCATGGGCCTTTATTGTACGTCCATACCAATATCATAGAAACTCTACAGTACAGAAAGAGGCCATTCGGCCCATCGAGTCTGCACCGACCACAATCCCACCCAAGCCCCCGTATCCCTACATATTTTACCCGCTAATCCCTCTAATCTACGCATCCCAGGACACTAAGGGGCAATTTTAGCATAGCCAATCAACCTAACCCGCACATCTTTGGCATATCATCATGCCACTCACCCTTTTACACTGTTTAAAGTCACACTCCCAAATTCAACTTCATGCCTATTTTGGACCCTGAAAACCCAAGACACATCATAATTACTGCCCCAGTTCAAGTCCTCACTCAATCGTGTCAGTTTAGGCATGATTGATTGATTACTTAATTTTACTCCCAGAAGTCAAGATACTAAAAAGGACAATGCATGTTGTGTTTTTATTTTTAATTCTCAAAAACATAATAACCATAATGTGAATTAATCATATAATTCAGAGAAAAGTACTCTGCATGCGTGACACGCACGCACACACGCACCCACGCACACACTCAGTTATTTTCAAATGACCTTCAAGCAATCTTTGATGAGGAATCAGGTTCCTAATAAAATTAGCAAATGCTGCCATCCAGTGATACAAACAGTTCCCAGTTTAAAATGCAGTAATATGCTATTACATTATTTCAGCCCCAATTATGGTCAGGTTTATTTACCCTCCAGTAAAGAAAAACATTTGTTGTGGGTTAACACATTGAAGCAGTTTGAGATATAACAAGAATTGTGCAGGTTTCACACAAAATTCTGTTCGAGGCCATCTCTAATTAGAGACATTTTCCCCTGCAGGCAAAGATTCATGCTACCATTCTGTTCAGTGAATTTCAGGTAACTCTATGGTACCTTATACATGTACTTATTCTTCACATCAACCTGAAAAATGAGTGGTGGCAGGCTATTTGGATTGAACTAAATCTTTTGCTCACCCAATATCTGTGCACTTACACATACTTCCAACTAAGGGTCACTTCACAACTGTGAATCTGTTCCCTTCCAAAGTATTTGAAAGATATGTTTGTTAACATGTCATTTAGATACTAGTAGTGAAATGTAGAATTTTCCTACCAAATGGCAAATTCCAAAGCAAACAGAATACTGAGAAAACACAGATGGCATACGTTCAGCACATGCTCATATAACATTGCAGACACAAAGCATAAAGCCTCAATCCAAATAAACTGATTGCTACTTCATAGACTCTATATAGCAGAAGGAGGCCATTTGGCCCATCAAGTCTGCACCGACCACAATCCCACCCAGGCCCTATCCCCATAACCTCACATATTTACCCTGCTAATCTCCCCAACGCTAAAGGGGCAATTTTTTAGCATAGCCAATCCACCTAACCTGCACATTTGTGGACTGTGGGAGGAAACCGGAGCACCCGGAGGAAACCCATGCAGACACGGTGAGAATGTGCAAACTCCACACAGACTATGACCCAAGCCTGGAATCGAACCTGGATCCCTCACTGCTGTGAGGCAGCAGTGCTAACCACTGTGCCACCGTGCCGCCCCAAATACTTCTACCAAATATCTAGAAATTGCTCAAGTACTCAAGTTTTGTATCCATACCCAGCAATTGTTTTCAAACATAATATTCAACCAAATTTATCAGGTCATGCAACCATTAAATCTGCTTTTATTTTGTACTACTATCATTAATGATGTGACCTCTTGAGTGTCAACTAAGCACCAGAACAAGTAAATGCAATCAGCTTACTGATGTATAGGAACATCTGGAATGATGATTGAATACTGATAATGATAAACACTAGCTGGAATATAAAAATCAGCAGGTACAAAACTCTGGTGATGCACAGATTTCTTATCAATCCATCGCCAGATCTGCCTATATTTAATCAACTCTTTGGTCTAGTTATCCCCTTTCAAAAATAACCACTACTCTTGAATCATCCAAAACTAGGATTATCTTTGCCGTTTACCCAGAATATCATTAACCAGAATTTTACTGCCTCGCCGGCCCGAGGCTTGTAAGATCCCGCCCAAGACCAACGGAGAATGCCATTCTGCGAGCCTTGCCCGTTAAAAATCCAGCCCAAGTATTTGTAAGAGAGAGCAACACATTTTACAGAGTCAAAAAACGTCCAAGTAAACAACTTAATAGATACAAAATTTATTTTGCCCAGAATTGTAGGCTCAGGAAAGTCAAATACCCTCAATATTGGGATCTGCAGTATCTTACCCCTTCTCAACTCCCAGCACACCCTCATCCTGCTATCTGGCATGAAGGCCAAGCTGCTGAACTCAGAACTTTTAATTCCAAGGCAGAAATCATGGATCTCTTACTTCCCACACTACCCATTCCCTCATGAGTACCTCCCTTTTCTACATTCTTGCTTTCCGACAACCAAGAGCTGCCACCTGAACAGCCAAAGCAGCCCAAGGAGAAAGCAATAGCACAGAAATGATGAACAGGCCACATTACTTGATCTGGCACTTGCTCAAGCTCAGGCATTGGCACTGGACTCAGTTTTATTTTCCTGACATCACAGCAGAAGGTTGGGGTGCCTGAAGTCAGGGTGGCGCAATTCAACATCTTCGCGTATATTCAGGGGACTCTGATTCTGTGACATGTGTCCATATCAAAGAAGAATGCTAACATGAATAGTGACTCATTCTCTGCACTCAGGGATGCAAGTTGGCATGCCTGGCACCACTAGAATTAATTTTGCAGCCAATAACTCTCAATTATGATTTATTCAAAACTTCTGCACAAATTATGTGACATTCAGAACTCCCCTCTGAAATGTGTGGCCTATTATAGTGTTCAAACATTATTATTTCATTAAAACATTTAAAGTTGGCAGATATTTCAAATTTAAGATCATTTGTAAGAAGACTACAGCATTACAGGCAATCAAACTGCATGTTGAGTGCTTTTTACTTTCAATGACTAATGACAGATGAAACAAGAGTCTCCTCAAATCTAGTGAGTTGTAAAAGGAATGTTGCATATATATTTGGCTTAATTGTTTCTAACTTAAAGTGACACCAGTTTCTAATGTTATTCCACAAATGAGGAATCTGCATTATGTGTCCAGACATAATACAGTATAAACCTCGTTGAAGTGGAGAGAGAGAGAGGACAAGAGTAAGACAGCTGCAATTTATCTAGATTTCTTTAACACCTTTGATGAGGAAATAACATAGTAGACAATGAATGAGATCAGAACATGCAGAATAAGTGAACTAATAGCAGAATAGATAACTAGCGGGTTGCAAGACGTAAAGCAGATGACTGTATAGGTATTCAGCATGACAGAAGTTATCAAGGCAGATCAGACAAGGATCAGATCTGGAACCAAGGCTGTTCACAATTTATATTAAATGATTTAGACTTTGAAATCAAAAACATAATTTCTTAATTTGTGGATGACATCAAATTGGGAGTTCAGGTCAGCGCTGCAAAAGTTTGCAACAAATTACAAAATGACACTAATAAATTCATTAACAAACTGCAGAATAGACAAATAATTGGCAAATTAATGTTAACATATAATTTTGAGGTATTATTAGAAAAATAAGGAAATAAAATTACTTGGAAAATAAGAATCCAAAAAGTGCAGCGGAGCAAAGAGATCTGGATATACAAATACACAAATCACTGCATGTTGCAATACTGGTCAATAAAGCCGTAACAAAAGCAAACAAAGTGCCAGGCTTATTTCTAAAGGGAGAGAATCTATACTAAACATGTACTGAACCTTGGCTAGACCACATTTGGAATGCTGTGTGCAAAGCTGTTCATTATATTACCAAAAGGACAAAGAAGCACACGGAAGAGGGATAATAAAAATTGCAAGGATGTTACCAAAACGACAAGGTTACACCCATCAGCAAAGGATGATGAATAGCCTGGCTACCTCTATTGGAAAGGGAAGGCTGAGGCGTGACCTAATAGAGGTATTAAAACAATGAAAGGTTTTGATACAGCAGATATGGGGAGTGTGGCTTCCATTTAGGCACAAGTAGAGACCATTAACATGGTGTAAGTCACCAAGAATTGAAATTGGGAATTCAGAATAAACCTTTTTATCCAAGGTGGTGAGAATATGTACTCACTAGCACAGGGAATAGTTGAGGCAAATAGTACAGATTATTTTAAGGGAAACCTAGAAGTTCAGAAATCAAAAGAATTGCTAATCAAAGTTGGAGAGAGAAAGATAGTCAAGTATAGACATTGGAAACAAAGCCCTAACAGCTTTTTTTCTGGCAACAATTGACTGAGAAACTGTAGTTAAAACAGATAAGAAGAAAAATCCAATAGATGGATAATTTTGAGCAATAAATTGAGGGATGCTGGAAGAAAGCCGGAGAAGAAGCTAGACTATGCCATCAGCCCCACTAAAGCTATGTTGATAGAAAGATACACTATGAGGAAGCACAGAGTATAATGTTATCCTGATAGTTAGATGAAGTAAGGTGGAGGATGCTGGAGTGGAACCTAAATCCTCATCTGGCTACATACTTATTCCTGTTGCCTGCAGGGTTACGAACAACAGAATATTATTCTTTTGCCGATGAGTTTATCATGGCAAAGAATGCAGGCAACAGGGATAATGATTTCTCACTTTGTGTACCAGTTTCAACATCAAGAGTTCCTTGGCTAAGTACAATATGGTTACATACAGATAAAATGTTCTTCAAACTTTCTCCAGCAATGTATCTGAGCTCCAAACTCAGGAGAAGCCCATCACTTTTCCATAGTAGCCAGATTAACATTTCCTGTTATTACACAGATGTATGACGCAGAAACAGGCCATTTGAACCAGTCCATGTTCATACTCTATTCAAGCTTCTTCCTGTCTTTTCTCATTTAGATGAGGAAGCATAGAAACCATCTTCCATTGTAGCCATCTATTCCCTTCTCCTTAGTCTAGTTTTGCCTAAATTGCACTTCAACTACTCTGTGGTAGCGAGTTCTACATTACAGTTCCAACTCTCAAAGTATTCAACATCTAGAAGGTTAACATGCTAACCTAATGGACTATCCAGTTCCAACACATTTTAACCTTCTGTCTTGGCCACCAAGATCCACAAAATAAACACACGTGCATTCTGTCATTTTTATACTTGATTGCTGTTTAAAGATAGATTAATTTAACTAAAGTAATACCTTCGTTATTATTTTTTACTTCAGCATCTATTCTACTACACACAACATTTGTAATAACGAATGTCCACTTACCTATAATCAGAAAAGAAAATTAATGTATTTTTGCTTACGACAAAATTGAGATGGGATCTATCATCAACAAACAGTTATCCCAGAGTGAACACAACATTCTGTCAATCTGGACCTTCCAGCCACTCATTCCAGACAAAATAGAAAACCAGTGCATCCTAGCTTGTGCACCCAAAAGAACAAACAGCAATCCTCCCTATAACAGCATCTATGTTTTCTTTTTAAAATAATTACAGAAGATTCCAAGGATTTACCTTTACTTTTATACACATATGTTTGTCATTATGCATTGCAGAACTTTCTGGTGAGTACTAGGTTGAACTGTGAGCCAAATAATCAAATAGGTAACACACCCTAATGTCTTAATGTCAAAATTGTAAACCACTCTAAGCAGAAAATCCAACAGCCCATTGGAAAACAAGCATAGTGTGATCTTTAGAGGAAGACTAGATAATGGTAACTTAAACTGAATATCAATCCCCACATACAGCTGCTTGATTTCTGAACTAACTCCCAACTATGCAATAGTGAGTCTTTAAAATAAGAAACGGGCGCAATCATACGAAAAAAAAATCTAAGTGCCGAATGAATGAGAAAACATGACAATTTCAATCTTTTTTTGGGCGAGTTTGAAATGCAATCTTATGACACTGTCACATTTTTGGACAGAAGTGTGATTCTCACCAGTAGGGCGGCAGGGCAGTGCCTAAGCTCACCAGAAAATCCAGCTGCAGACTGCTTGGGGTGCCATTGCGCAGGAGATGCGATCTCCCCTGCCACCACGCCCCCTTTCCCCATGGATCTCATGCCACCCCTCATCATTGGCGGCAATGTAGAACCCCTCCCCACCCACAATGGCAACTCAGGTCGCTGGCATCAAGACCCTCCTGATGAGTCCCTTGTCATGACCCATAGCCCACCCTGTATCCTCCCCATTGCTGCCAATCACTCCCTGTGCCAGTCTCCCCCCCCTTGCATACCCCCCTGCAGAGCTCCCCCCACCACTGCAGAGCGCCCCACCCTCAGGCCCCACCTCCTTGGTACTGCCCCAGCACAATTATGGTAGCCAGTGGGCAGTGCCAGGATGCCCAGTGGGCAGTGCCAGAGTGGCACCGCTTCTCTGGCACTGCCCAACCATACCCCCAACCACTGAGGGCTTCAATGGCCTCTGATCCAACCCCATGAGGCCATCACATCTGGTCTCCGCTGATGGAGACCAGCTGTGATTCTCGTCGGCAGGGAGGTAAGTTGAAGTAAGCCTGGACAATGTTGTGCAGGAGTCGTTAATGACATGCAAATTGGCGTTGCGTCCTTTTTGGGCACAAAGCCGATCCCGCTGGCAAAACAGTGCCCGTAACCAAGCACGAACCCAATTTCTCGTTCCACACACAAACTTATCTGTGCAGCAAGCCAGTAAAATTGCGCCCAAAGAACCCAAACTTCCATGTAGAGTTATACCCAAACTAATATACCTCCCATGACATTTCGCACATTTACTAGGAAGGTACAGATGGAAAGAAGATGGAGATGGATTGGCAAGTGAAAAGATTTTAAACTTTTTCCTTTACTGCCAAGATACCTAGTTCTGTGAAATATAATATATCTATTATTCAAATAAGTTTTTAAATAAATTGGCGGGGAACAGACCAGATAAATTAAATGCGGATTACTGCCTTTGCGAAGGACAAAAACTAAAATGCTTGTTTCTGTATCGTAATTTGGAATAGCACTGTTCAGAGTAAATTTAAGCAGACATTATCTATATCAAGCTGATGTTGATGTCCATATATTACAGGTTCTCTCTCTTCTAATCTTCTATGAACATTCATTCTGTTTGTGTTTGCGTGATTGTTTCTCTCTCTATGCTCTTTTGTTGTTCAGTGTGCCACATGGCTTTAACAGAAAGTCTTGAAAGATAGTGGCACTACACTCCTCTGTATCTTCTGCCACAACTGCACATCACTTCTTCTACCTATCACAGAGGAATTTTCAATGAATTTTGAAACAAAATGTTGCAACCCATCAATTAATTTTTATATATATTATATATACACATTCACACAGTACGGGCGGCACGGTAGCACAATGGTTAGCACTGCTGCTTCACAGCTCCAGGGACCTGGATTCGATTCCCGACTCGGATCACTGTCTGTGTGGAGTTTGCACATTCTCCTCGTGTCTGCGTGGGTTTCCTCTGGGTGCTCCGGTTTCCTCCCACAGTCCAAAGATGTGCGGGTTAGGTTGATTGGCCATGCTAAAAATTGCTCCTTAGTGTCCTGAGATGCGTAGGTTAGAGGGATTAGCGGGTAAAATATGTAGGGATATGGGGGTAGGGCCTGGGTGGGATTGTGATCAGTGCAGACTCGATGGGCTGATTGGCTTCTTTCTGCACTGTAGGGTTTCTATGATTCTATGAGTACAACATGTTGAATAGATAAAGAAAATATCAAGGTAGTAAACAATAAGGGTAGTAACAAACATTTGGAAGATATTGAGAGATTGATGCACTGAGCACCTAGTCGATGAAACTTAAAGCAAAGAAGTATGAAATGATACAAGATAAACTAAATGGCATAATTTTAAAAGGGGTGTAGGAACTGAGAGACCAGGGAGTGTATGTACACAATTCCTTGAATTTAACAGGATATGTTCAGAAAACTGTTTTAAAAATTCTGTCCTTGGCTTTATTAACAAAGGAAGAATATAAATGCAAGAAAGTTATGTTAAATCATTGTAAAACACTGGTTAGATCTCAGCTGGAATAGAATTCAATTCATGGCAGCACACATTCAGGAAAATGATGTGGGATGCACTGTCTGAAAAGTGGAGATGGTGTAAAAGAGGAGGTGGTGTCGCAATATTCATCAAGGAATCAGATTACAGGGCGATATAGATGGGCTTGTCAGATGGGCAAAGTAGTGGCAAATGGAATTTAACCCTTAAAAGTGTGAGGTGATGCATTTTGGGAGGACTAACAAGGCAAAGGAATACACAATGAATGGTAGGATGTTAGGAAGTATAGAGGACTCTTGGGGACATGTCCATACGTCCATGAAGGCACCATGAAGGCCAGGTAGATAAGCTAGTTAAAAAGGCATATGGGATACTTGCCTTTATTAGCCTCGGCATAGAGTACAAGAACAACAAAGTTATGATGGAGCTATATAAAACATTCGGTAGACCACAGTTTACAAGTAATGTGTGCAGTTCTGGTCGCCACACTATAGGAAGGATGTGACTGCACTAGGAAGAGCGTAGAGGAGATTCACCAGGATGTTGCCTGGGCCAGAGCATTTCAGCTATGAAGAGAGTTTGGTTAGGCTGGGTTTGTTCTCCTTGGAGCTAAGGCGGCTGAGGGGGGGAACCTAACTAAAGTGTACAAAAATTATGAAGGACATATTTAGGAAGAAAAAATTCCCCTTAGTTGAGGGATCAATAACCAGGGGGCATAGCTTTAAGGTAAAGGGATGTGGTAATCCACTGTTAACTTATTGCCTGCGTGTGTGTGTGACATGCCTGGACATGCCCCTGCCGGCCCTGCCTGGGACTCCTCCTCCCCTGGTCCAGATATAAAGGTGACTGCTCCCCACCCCCTGCCTCAGTCTCTGGACCAGTTCATTGGCATGGGTGTGCTCCAAGTCTTTTGCTAATAAAAGCCTATTTGTTCTAGCATACAAACTAGTCTTTGCTTGATTGATAGTGCATCAATTTTATCAGCAAAAGTTTTGGGATGGAGCGGATACTAAAACCCGATAGACTCGAATTGGATCCACAAGCTGTAGGAGCCTCGAACAGCTTCGATCACTGGCTGCGATGTTTCGAAACTTTCCTCACCGCCTCCGTTGTCCGGACCGAAACCGACAAGCTACACGTGCTCCACGCCCAGGTAAGCGATCAAGTATTCACGATGATTAGAGACGCTGAAAATTACAAGGACTCGATCGAACTTTTAAAAGGCCAGTACAACAAATGGTCTAATGAAATCTACGCCAGACACCTTCTGGCTACTCGCAGACAACAGCCAGAAGAATCGGGCGATCAATTCCTGCGTGCGTTGCGAGCACTTGGCAGGGCCTGCAACTGCAAGGCCGTAACAGCCACCCAAAACACTGAGGACTTAATCAGAGATGCCTATGTCACGGGTATCAGGTCAAACTATATCCGACAATGACTGCTGGAACAGGGTGGCCTGGACCTACAAAAGACTGTGGCGCTTGCCGACTCGTTAGAGGTGGCCTTCCGTAATCTCGAGGCCTACACCCCCGACCACGGGGGCGCATCATGGACACCGCGGTCACCGCCACCTCTGTACTCGGGAGGGCCGCAGGCCTACGCCAGGCCACGTCCCACCAATGACCCGACCGCTGCAGCAGTCTCCGGAGGCCCGAAGTGCTACTTCTGCGGCCTGGGAAGCACCCCCGACAACGCTGCCCAGCGAAGGATGCGATCTGCTCCGGGTGTGGAAAGAAGGGCCATTACGTGAAGGTATGCAGGGCGAAATTGACCTCCAAGCCCAGTAGCGCCGTGTGCGACCCGCGGGGGCCGCCATCTTGGACGCCTTCAGCTGCGTGAGAGCCGTGCGGGCTGCCATCTTGGACGCCTTCAGCCGCATGAGCCATGCGGGCTGCCATCAGCTGCGTGTGAGCCGTGCGGGCCGCCATCTTGGACACCTGCAGCCGCGTGAGCCGTGCGGGCCGCCGTCAGCCGCGTGTGAGCCGTGCGGGCTGCCATCTTGGACGCCTTCAGCCACATGCGAGCCGTGCAGGTGGCCATCTTGGACACCTGCAGCCGCGTGAGCCGTGCGGGCCGCCGTCAGCCACGTGTGAGCCGTGCGGGCTGCCATCTTGGACGCCTTCAGCCACGTGTGAGCCATGCGGGCTGCCATCTTGGATGCCGTCAGCCGCGTTGCAAAATTCAACGGTGGCTTCAATTACGCTGGACCAATCCAGGCCTCACCAACTCGACAGGTCCATGATAGACATCGAGGTAAATGGTCGCACTACAAACTGTTTATTTGACTGTGGGAGTACGGAGAGCTTTATTCACCCTAACATAGTGAGTTGCTACACTCTTTCAGTACTGCCAGTGAAGCAAACGATCTCCATGGCTTCAAAGTCCCACTCGGTGGATGTCCTCGGGTACTGCGTGGCGACCCTGACTGTACGGGGCACAGTGTACAAACATTTCAGGCTCCTCGTGCTGCCACAACTCTGCGCTGCCATACTCCTGGGGCTAGATTTCCTGTGTCACCTGAAGAGTGTCACCATGGAGTATAATGGGCCTTTTCCTCCGCTCTCCGTTTGCAATCAGCAGTTCTTAGATTGCCCACCGTGCACCACCTGCAGCCTCTCGACCCTTAAAGTCGCCCCTCCCTCACTGTTTGAAAATCTCACCCCCGACTGCAAGCCCATCGCCACCAAGAGCAGACAGTACAGTGCTGGAGACAGAATTTTTATCAGGTCCGAAGTACAACGGCTCCTGGGGGAGGGGATCATTGAGGCCAGTACCAGCCCCTGGAGAGCCCCAGTAGTAGTTGTTAAGACTGGGGAGAAACATCGCATGGTCATTGACTACAGTCAGACCATTAACCACTACACGCAGCTGGACGCAAACCCCCTTCCCTGCATATCCGACATGGTTAATCAGATTGCGTAATATCGGGTGTTCTCCACCATCGACTTAAAATCTGCATACCACCAGCTCCCTATCCACCCGGAAGACCGCCAATATACTGCCTTTGAGGCGGATGGCCGCCTCTATCACTTCCTTAGGGTCCCCTTCGGCATCACCAACGGGGTCTCGGTTTACCAGCATGAGATGGACCGAATGGTAGACCAGAATGGGCTGCGGGCCACCTTCCCATACCTGGATAACGTCACCATCTGCAGCCATGATCAGCAGGACCGCAACGCCAACCTCCACAAATTCCTCCACACCGCCACACTCCTAAATCTGACCTTTAATAAGGAGAAGTGCATATTCCGCACACACCGCCTCACCATCCCTGGTTGTGTGGTGGAAAAGAGGGTCATCGGTCCCGATCCCGACCGCATGCATCCCCTCCTGGAACTCCCCCTCCCCACCAGCCTCAAAGCACTGAGGAGATGCTTGGGCTTCTTCTCTTATTACGCCCAGTGGGTCCCCAATTATGCGGATAAAGCCCGTCCGCTCATCAAATCCACCTCTTTTCCCCTGACGGCAGAGGCCCGCCTGGCCTTCGACCGCATCAAAGCAGACATCGCGAAGGCCACGATGCACGCTGTAGACGAATCCATCCCGTTCCAGGTGGAGAGCGATGCATCTGACTTCACCCTAGCCGCCACCCTTAACCAGGCGGGTAGACCCGTGGCCTTCTTCTCACGAACCCTCCAAGGCCCTAAAATTCGACACTCCTCTGTCGAAAAGGAGGCCCAAGCCATAGTGGAAGCTGTACGGCACTGGCGCCACTACTTAGCTGGTAAACGATTCACCCTACTCACGGACCAACGGTCAGTTGCATTCATGTTTAATAACACGCAGCGGGGCAAGATCAAAAATGATAAAATATTGAGGTGGAGAATCGAGCTTTCCACCTATAATTACGACATCTTATACCGGCCCGGGAAGCTCAATGAGCCCCCTGTCCCAGGGAATATGTGCCAGCGCACAAACAGATCAATTGCAGACTCTCCACAACAACCTCTGCCACCCGAGGGTCACCAGGTTTTTTCACTTCATTAAAGCCCATAACCTGCCCTACTCCATTGAGGAATTCAGGTCTATAACCAGACACTGCCAAGTCTGCGCAGAGTGCAAGCCGCACTTCTATCGGCCAGACAGGGCACATCTCAAAGGCCACCTGCCCTTTCGAACACTTAAGCGTCAACTTCAAAGGCCCCCTCCCCTCTTCTGACCGCAACATATAATTCCTCAACATCATTGACGAATATTCACATTTCCCCTTCGCTATTCCCTGCCTGGATATGACCTCGGCCACGGTCGTCAGGGCCCTGCACAGCCTCTTCACCCTGTTCGGTTTCCCTAGCTATATCCATAGCGACCGGGGATCCTCCTTTATGAGTGATGAGCTGCGACAGTACCTGCTCTCCAAAGGCATAGCCTCGAGTAGGACCACCAGCTACAACCCCAGGGGGAACGGACAGGTAGAGAGGGAGAATGCAACAGTCTGGAAGGCCGTTTTACTAGCTCTGAGGTCTGAAGGTCTTCCAGTCACCCGCTGGCAAGAGGTCCTCCCTGATACACTACACTCGAATAGATAACTCCTTTGCACAGCTACCAATGCTACCCTTCACGAAAGAATGTTTGTTTTCCCCAGAAAGTCCTCCTCGGGGACCTCACTACCGTCGTGGCTGACGTCCCCAGACCCTGTCCTGCTCCGGAAGCACGTGAGGACCCATAAGTCGGACCCCCTGGTCGAAAGAGTCCAACTCCTCCACGCCAACCCCCAATACATCTATGTGGCGTACCCCGACGGGCGGGAGGACACGGTCTCTATTTGAGACCTGGCACCCGCTGGTGCCCCAGGGACCACGACGACCTACCCCCGTATACAGCACGCCTGAGCCCCAGGAGCCACCACCACGCACCCGACAATTGGATTGGACTACAGACGACTCGATCGACTACGGCCTGGCGCCTGAACCAACACCGCGGCCACCGGAACAGATACCACAACCGGCACTATGGCGGTCGCAGCGGCAGATCAAGCCCCCAGAGAGACTAAATTTGTAATTCTGTAAATATCGTTCCACCCACCTGACCCCCGCCGGACTCTTGTTTAAAAAGCAGGGGGTGACTGTGGTAAACCACTGTTAGCTTATTGCCTGTGTGTGTGTGTGACATGCCTGGACATGGCCCTGCCTGGGACTCCTCCCCCCTGGTCCAGGTATAAAGGTGACTGCTCCCCACCCCCTGCCTCAGTCTCTGGACCAATTCATCAGAATGGGTGTGCTCCCAGTCTTTTGCTAATAAAAGCCTATTTGTTCCAGCATACAAACTAGTCTTTGCTTGATTGATAGTGCATCACAGGATTTGAGGAAAACAATTTTCACCCAGAGGGTGGAGGACATCTGGAATTCACTGCCTGAAAGGGTGGTAGAGGCAGGAACCCTCACAATATTTAAGAAGCATTTAGATGAGCACTTGAAACACCATAGCATACAGGGCTACGGACTAAATGCTGGAAAATGGAATTAGAATAGATAGGCTCTTGGTGGCCAGCACAGACATGATGGATCAAAGGGCCTCTTTCTGTGCTGTAAAACTCTATGATTGAGTATGTGTGGGTATATGTGAGGACAGGAAGGGCACATGGAAGCATATTCAATAAGAACATTAAAAAAATTAGCTGTCTCAACACTTGATGGGAACTCAAATTACAGGGCTATGGGAAAAGAGCATAAGAATGGGATTAATTGGATACATCAGTAGTCAGCACAGACACCTTAGGATGAATAGCTTCCTTCTGTGGTGCATCTATAATGCTATGCCAGGAGAAATAAAAAAGGCCGTGAAGCCACTCAAAATACAACATGCAATTGCACATTCGGAGTCTGCAAACTTGTTAGGAATAATCACAAAAAAATTAAAATAATCGCGCATTTGACATCTAAACACTTGGCCGTTGCTAAAACAAACTTCGAAGCTTCCAGATTGTAATGGTTTGTGAAACTAACAAACACCTTTTTCCCCGATACAGTAAAGCAAAGCAAACCGCGAAAACAAACACAACCCTCCGAGAGACCTTCTCACACCAGGAGGCTGGCGCTGTCTTTTTTGCAATTTCTCACGGTGTCGAATGTGCTGGCTGCTTTTTTAAAAAAAAATGCAAGAGCACGAAACACTAAACAAACTCTTACCAAAGGGGGGGGGGGCGGACACCCTTTTCTGACTAACACATTAGAGGTAAAATAACCACCAGGCTCCAGCCCGAGGGGGGGAGGGGGGTGGTCATTCCTGGTCGGTAACGGGACCTGTCTAATTGCTGCTGGGTGGCTCACTGGGAGGGTGTGATACACGGTGTAGGTAAAAGAAAAGCTTCCCTGTCTGAGGGTCGCTGCCAGGTAGGCGGCTCTCACCATCTTGCCTATGTGTCTTCCTCAGCCAGAGCCGCCACTACCGCCGCCGCCGCCGCCGCCTCCTCCCGGCTCCACTCTGTTGAACTGAAGGTCCCATAGCAACGGATTTCAATCCAACATTTTTTTTAAAATTTTAAAACAAAACGATACGTTTTATTCCTTAACGTTATCGGATTGGAAAGACACAATGTAGATTTTTTTTTCGAAACCTTTCTATTTTGTTGAGGGAGGTTGGCCGGGGTGAAAGGTTAAACAAAGGTGAAAGGTTATGCCGCTGCCGGAAGTTGTGTGTGTCTGTCTCTGTTGTCAGGCTGCTTGGAGCTGCCACGCAGGATAACAGCTGTCACCTCGGGTAAGTGAGGCCCCAAGGCCCGCATTGTCAGAGGTGTTTGAGTTGGTTCGTTTTAATCGCCGCGTTTCAGTTAAAATGTCAGTATCCCAAAAAAAGAAAGTCCCGCTACCACCCCAGGACTCTCAGGCTCTAGGCCTCGGTGGATCCCTCTCTCCTACTTTTAAGAAGCTTATTGGCTCTTCCGGATTCTGCGCCACCGACCGGCAGCATAGCTTCAGACAAAAGCGAAGTAGTGCCCATACTGGCAATGATCAGCAGCGGGTCTGGCAGTATCTGGATGTCATGATGTGGAGATGCCGGCGTTGGACTGGGGTAAACACAGTAAGAAGTATCTTACTGGGCCTGATGAAATATATCCTAGGATTCTTTGGGAGGCAAGGGATGAGATTGCAGAGCCTTTGGCTTTGATCTTTGGGTCCTCACTGTCCACGGGGATGGTGCCAGAGGACTGGAGAGTGGCGAATGTTGTTCCTCTGTTTAAGAAAGGGAATAGAAATGACCCTGGTAATTATAGACCGGTTAGTCTTACTTTGGTGGTTGGTAAATTGATGGAAAAGATCCTTGGGGATGGGATTTACGACCATTTAGAAAGATGCGGATTAAGGGGATAGTCAGCACGGATTCGTGAAGGGCAAGTCGTGCCTCACAAATTTGATTGAATTTTTTGAGGAGGTAACTAAGTGTGTTGATGAAGGTAGGGTAGTAGATGTCATATACATGGATTTTAGTAAGGCGTTTGATAAGGTCCCCCATGGTCGGCTTATGATGAAAGTAAGGAGGTGTGGGATAGAGGGAAAGTTGGCCGATTGGATAGGTAACTGGCTATCTGATCGAAGACAGAGGGTGGTGGTGGATGGAAAATTTTCGGACTGGAGGCAGGTTGCTAGCGGAGTGCCACAGGGATCAGTGCTTGGTCCTCTGTTCTTTGTGATTTTTATTAATGACTTAGAGGAGGGGGCTGAAGGGTGGATCAGTAAATTTGCTGATGACACCAAGATTGGTGGAGTAGTGGATGAGGTGGAGGGCTGTTGTAGGCTGCAAAGAGACATAGATAGGATGCAAAGCTGGGCTGAAAAATGGCAAATGGAGTTTAACCCTGATAAATGTGAGGTGATTCATTTTGGTAGGACTAATTTAAATGTGGATTACAGGGTCAAAGGTAGGGTTCTGAAGACTGTGGAGGAACAGAGAGATCTTGGGGTCCATATCCACAGATCTCTAAAGGTTGCCACTCAAGTGGATAGAGCTGTGAAGAAGGCCTATAGTGTGTTAGCTTTTATTAACAGGGGGTTGGAGTTTAAGAGCCGTGGGGTTATGCTGCAACTGTACAGGACCTTGGTGAGACCACATTTGGAATATTGTGTGCAGTTCTGGTCACCTCACTATAAGAAGGATGTGGATGCGCTGGAAAGAGTGCAGAGGAGATTTACCAGGATGCTGCCTGGTTTGGAGGGTAGGTCTTATGAAGAAAGGTTGAGGGAGCTAGGGCTGTTCTCTCTGGAGCGGAGGAGGCTGAGGGGAGACTTAATAGAGGTTTATAAAATGATGAAGGGAATAGATAGAGTGAACGCCCAAAGACTATTTCCTCGGGTGGATGGAGCTATTACAAGGGGGCATAACTATAGGGTTCATGGTGGGAGATATAGGAAGGATATCAGAGGTAGGTTCTTTACGCAGAGAGTGGTTGGGGTGTGGAATGGACTGCCTGCAGTGATAGTGGAGTCAGACACTTTAGGAACATTTAAGTGGTTATTGGATAGGCACATGGAGCACACCAGGATGATAGGGGGGTGGGATAGCTTGATCTTGGTTTGAGATAAAGCTCGGCACAACATCGTGGGCCAAAGAGCCTGTTCTGTGCTGTACTGTTCTATGTTCTAAGTCTCTGTATGGCAAGGGAAGTTAACTGGGTAATAATAGCGATATAACAGGCTTTCAGCAATTACGGAGGGGGAAGTGTGGAAGAAAGTGAAAGGGAAGGTATGTATGTGGCTAGGTGGAAGGAAGGCGAGATTAAATGACAAAAGGAATAAGGTAAAGAAAAAGGGAGATAGTAGGGGATAAAAAGCAAAATATGTATCTGGAGGAAGTGTAACTGGTGGCACTTGCAAGATCACGACCAACAGCTGTTGTCTGAATAAAGAATGATGTGAAATTGTCAAACTCCGTGTTAAAGCCAGAAGTCTGTGAAATGCTTAATTGAAAGATGAGATGATACTCTTCGAGCTTGTTGAGCTTATTGAAACTATAGAAAAAGCAGGGGATAGATTGAAGATCCCTGATCCAATTCGGAGTTTCAGCACGTAGCCAGACACTGGTCCCCTTTGCTCTATCTTGGGAGTTGGTGGCGCAGTGGTTTGTTGCTGGACTCGTAATCCAGACTCCCAGGATAGCGCTCTGGGAATCTGGGTTTGAATCTCATGACGACAGATGGGTGGAATTTAAAAAGGGTTCCTCCTGTGGCCTCGTGCTATGGTCATTGACCTGATGATAGTCCACTAACCTAGGGCAGTGCTCTGGGGTCCCAGGCTTGACTCCCAGCATGGTCTATGGTGAAATTTTAATTCAATAAAATGCTCCTGTGGCAGGTATGAGTGATCTGATTATTTTACCATAATTTCGGTGGTGCAGTGGGTTAGCCCATTCATCTGTTAACCATTCTTCAAGCCCATCCAGGGATGAAACAGCTAGAGACCAGAGTGGGAGCAAAGTATTAAAATGATCAGTTACTAGAAGCCTGCAGTTACACTTGTGGAATGAACCCCCTTCTTTTCCTTCCCTTCCCAAGTCAGCTTCCTGTTCAAGTGCAAGAGATGCAACGCCTGCCCTTTTATTTCCTCTTTGCATTGTCCAGGATCCCAAACACTTCAATCAATGTAGTCTAATCCATTTGCTGCACGTGATGTGAACTTGAAGTCCAGATGCAGATCAAGTAACTTCTTTACAGAACATTGCCATTAGTTCTTTTTCTAAAACTAATGTTTGTTATTTTTCCTTGATTATAGTTGTTGAGACAGTTTTGCTTGGACTGATTTCCTCATGTTTCTATTGTCAGACCTGGCTATCAAGTTTAAATGATTCATTTTTTTCTATATGCATTACCATTGCATATAGAATGGTAATGCATATAGTGGAGGATTTTCAAGGAATGTTTGTCTGGAGCTCTGCATGACAACGTTCCGATGAGACAGGGGGGTGTTGGTAGGGTACGGGAACCGTGGTGCACGAAGGTTGTGATGAACCTGGTGAATAAGAAAAGAGAGGCGTACAGAAGGTTCAGAGAGCTAGGAGGTGTTAAGGATTTAGAGGAGTATACGGGATGTAGGAAGGAGCTTAAGAAGGAAATTAGGAGAGCGAGAAGGGGTCATGAGAAGGCCTTGGCGGGTAAGATTAAGGAGAATCCCAAGGCTTTCTACAAATATGTCAAGAGTAAAAGGATGAGATGTGAAGGCATAGGACCCTTAAAAGGTGAAGGGGGAAAAGTTTGTGTGGAACCGTTAGAAATGGCGGAGCTGCTTAATGAATACTTTACCTCGGTATTCACGGTGGAAAGGGATCTGGGTGGTTGTACTGCTGGTTTGCGGTGGACAGAAAGGATCGAGCATGTGGACATAAAGAAAGAGGATGTGTTGGAACTATTGAATGGCATCAAGGTTGGTAAGTCGCCGGGACCGGATGGGATGTACCCCAGGTTACTGTGGGAGGCGAGGGAGGAGATTGCGGAGCCTTTGGCGATGATCTTTGCATCGTCGATGGAGACGGGAGAGGTTCCGGAGGATTGGAGGATTGCAGATGTGGTCCCTATATTCAAGAAAGGGAACAGGGACAGCCCGGGAAATTACCGACCGGTGAGTCTAACCTCAGTGGTTGGTAAGTTGATGGAGAGGATCCTGAGAGACAGGATTTATGATCATCTAGAGAAGTTTAGTATGATCAAAAGTAGTCAGCACGGCTTTGTCAAGGGCAGGTCGTGCCTTACGAGCCTGGTTGAGTTCTTTGAAAATGTGACCAAACACATTGACGAAGGAAGAGCGGTGGATGTGGTCTATATGGACTTCAGCAAGGCGTTCGATAAGGTCCCCCATGCAAGACTTCTTGAGAAAGTGAGAGGGCATGGGATCCAAGGGGCTGTTGCCTTGTGGATCCAGAACTGGCTTGCCTGCAGAAGGCAGAGAGTGGCTGTGGAGGGGTCTTTCTCTGCATGGAGGTCAGTGACCAGTGGAGTGCCCCAGGGATCTGTTCTGGGACCCTTGCTGTTTGTCATTTTCATAAATGACCTGGATGAGGAAGTGGAGGGATGGGTTGGTAAGTTTGCTGACGACACCAAGGTAGGTGGTGTTGTGGATAGTTTGGAGGAATGTCAGAAGTTGCAGCGAGACATAGATAGAATGCAAGACTGGGCGGAGAAGTGGCAGATGGACTTCAACCCGGATAAGTGTGTGGTGATCCATTTTGGCAGATCCAATGGGATGAAGCAGCAGTATAATATGAAGGGTACCATTCTTAGCAGTGTAGAGGATCAGAAGGACCTTGGGGTCCGGGTCCATAGGACTCTTAAATCGGCCTCGCAGGTGGAGGATGCGGTCAAGAAGGCGTACGGCGTACTGGCCTTCATTAATCGAGGGATTGAGTTTAGGAGTCGGGAGATAATGCTGCAGCTTTATAGGACCCTGGTTAGACCCCACTTGGAGTACTGCGCGCAGTTCTGGTCACCTCATTACAGGAAAGATGTTGAAGCCATTGAAAGGGTGCAGAGGAGATTTACAAGATGTTGCCTGGATTGGGGGGCATGCCTTATGAGGATAGGTTGAGGGAGCTTGGTCTCTTCTCCCTGGAGAGACGAAGGATGAGAGGTGACCTGATAGAGGTTTACAAGATGTTGAGAGGTCTGGATAGGGTAGACTCTCAGAGGCTATTTCCAAGGGCTGAAATGGTTGCTACGAGAGGACACAGGTTTAAGGTGCTGGGGGGTAGGTACAGAGGAGAGGTCAGGGGTAAGTTTTTCACTCAGAGGGTGGTGGGTGAGTGGAATCGGCTGACGTCGGTGGTGGTGGAGGCAAACTCGTTGGGGTCTTTTAAGAGACTTCTGGATGAGTACATGGGATTTAATGGGATTGAGGGCTATAGATAGGCCTAGAGGTGGGGATGTGATCGGTGCAACTTGTGGGCCGAAGGGCCTGTTTGTGCTGTGGCTTTCTATGTTCTATGTTCTATGATGATTGGATAGTTCAAATTATCGTCTGCAGTAAAATGCATAATGGAGGGATCATAGAATTCCTTCAGTGCAGAAGGAGGCAACTTGGCCAATTGATTCTGCACCAACTCTCTGACAGGGTATCTTACTTGATACTGGCAATCTTAACCAGGATATCTTAGCCAGGCCCTCACCTTGCCCTATCTCTATAACCCTACACATTTACCATGGCGAACCCATCTAACCTACACATCTTGGGACACTAAGGAGCAATTTGCCATGACCAATCCACCTAACCTGCACATACTTGGACGTAGAACTATCCTTTTTATGTTCAGTAGTATTTATTTTGTTGTTTTTTTCATATGGCGATACCGCATTTACTGTCCTTCTATAACTACTCTGAGAAGATAGGTGGTATGATGGACCGCCTTGAAGCACTGAATGCTTGTGGTGATGATGGTCCCATGATGTTGTGAGGTAACTGAAGGTTGGGGTAGATGGCTGGGCATTTTATTGTTTGAGATGCTAATTACCTGACTCTTATTTAAGAACATATATGCTTTTTGAATATTAAAACATAACTGGAGTTACAATTCTATTGGGCTGTTTTTAATAAAACTGCTTTGTTATAGTTTCAAAAGAAGCCAGAGTATTGTACAATCAATATTGTATTGAAGATGGCCGTATGCTCCTTTACTTTGCCATGATGTGAAGATGCCGGTGTTGGACTGTGGTAAACACAGTAAGAAGTCTCACAACACTGGGTTAAAGTCCAACAGGTTTATATGGTAGCACAAGCCACTCGCTTTCGGAGCGCTGCCCCTTCATCAGGTGAGTGGGAGATAGTGAGTGGAAGGTGCCTGGGCTTGCAAAATCTCACTAACTGTCCTGGCTGGAGACAATACACAGCTCTTTAACCTGTGCTTAACACTCTCTCCACTCACATTGTCTGTACATTTAAGATTTGATTACCTGTAAAGATTCGCATTCCAACCATTATTTTGTAAATTGAGTTTATGTCTTCATATGCCCTGTTTGTGAACAGAACTCCCATTCACCTGATGAAGGGGCAGCGCTCTGAAAGCTAGTGGCTTGTGCTACCAAATAAACCTGTTGGACTTTAACCTCGTGTTGTGAGACTCCTTATTGCCTTTACTTTGCGCCAGCTGTCTAAAACTCCTATTTTTATATCGTTAGTCACTTCCTCTAAACATGCTATTATGGATTCTGTATCCACAATCATTTCTACTAAAACTGTTCATTTCCAAATAATATATTTCATCAGGAAAAACTCTAACCTTTTCCTTCCTTTGGTGATGATAAATATATGTCTTTTAAATACCAACTGACCATACACTGGAATAGTACTTTCCCTATTTATCAAGATCCCTCATAATTTTGAAAGAAACAGTATCAGCTCTCCTTTTTAACTTTTGTTCTGATAAGATACTAGTTTCTCTTATCTTTCACGTATAGGCATCTCATCCCTGATACAATAAACTTACTGGAAAATAATGTGGATGCTGGAAATCAGAAATAAAACAGAAAATGCTGGAAATACTCAGCAAATCGAGCAGCATCTGTTCAGAAAGAAGGTTGATGCTTCAAGTCATCATAACTCTCTATCTTTCACTGACCTTCTCTCTAAAGTATGGTCCCCAAATGTGAACGTATTACTCTAATTATGACTCGATTATTGTTTGGACAGGAGTAGCATTTAGTCTTTGCGTTTAGTACCTGTACCTCAATCTATAGACTGACCCAATTTACATATTTTAACTTTATGAACTTCTTCCAATTTTAAAGATTTGTTTATCTGAACTAATCCTAATCCTTTTAAAGATTTAATGAATATTTTTCTTCCTCATTTTTCAACTTAAAATTTTACCTCTTGTATCTCCACAAATTTTGTGTAGTCAACTATTTTGCATATAAATTATTACAATGATCTTATCCATTGAAGTATAAAAGACAAAAAATGTTAATGGTTTCTAGTCTGTCATTTTCTAAAACTGTAATCTACTATGTCTTTGATTCATTTTAAATGAGTGAAGACTGGTTATAAAATTTACGATACAGTTTCTATTATTTGGTTTTCCTATAGTTATAGTAATTTCAGATTACTTAATGATTTGATACTGATCTAGCAAAAGTTCTGAGGAGTAATTTTAATATCTTTTTCCAGGTGAGAATTAGTGACTGAATTAAAATTCAAAACAGCTTCAGGAATATGACATCGGTTATCAAGATGGAGAATAAAGGTATTTTACTGCTTTTATTTCTAAGAATTAATGAAATTCTTTCCAAATCAGGTTTATTGTAATACAAAGTTGCAGCAATGGAACTCTGGCCTCCCACATGTGCAAACTACACAGATTGAAATAATGTAGCAACATGCGCTGAGATTGATCTTAAGCCCTCAGTGCCAGTCGTATGATAATGCCCTTCATGTAACAAAGCTTGAAAACCTACAAGCAAGGAGACTTAATATTTGTACTAAGTTCAGGAAACCCCTTACACAATCTACCTAATTTCAAAACTGGTTACGCGCAGAACAACCAAGATAACTCAAAAGTTTGACTAAATTCAACCCTGTAAGATGCAGGCTTCAGGCTACCAATGTGATTCTTGAATAAAATTCCATATTTATTACTATTAATATGAGGCTGTGAGTTTGTAATTTAACTCCCGATCTTCATTTACTTTGTGTTAGATACGTAAAATAACTCCTAAAAGTATACATATGGTGTTTGCTGTAAATAGCTGACATGGCATGGTGGCACAGTGGTTAGCACTGCTATCTCACAGCACCAGGGACCCGGGTTTGATTCCCGGCTTGGGTCACTGTCTGTGTGGAGTTTGCACGTTCTCCCCGTGTCTGCGTGGGTTTCCTCCAGATGCTCTGGTTTCCCCCCTCAGTCCAAAAGACGTGCTGGTTGGGTGCATTGGCCATGCTAAATTCTCCTTCAGTGTACCCGAACAGGTGTCGGAGTGTGGCGACTAGGGGATTTTCACAGTAACTTTACTGCAGTGTTAATGTCAACCTACTTGCGACACTAATAAATAAACTTTAAATGGTAGGAAACGACTTCATATTCTACCTAGGGAAGCCTTCAGTACGAGGTCATTAATTAATCCTGTCTCATTGCACATTACCAATCTAGTATATACTGCCATCTGGTTGGTGCTAGCACATGCTGCTGTAAGAAATTGCCCCAAAAACATACTATAAGCTCATATCCAAGCTACCTTTGCCAATCTGGTTTGTCCAATCTATATGTAGATTAAAATCACCCATGGTTATTGCCATTCCTTTCTCACAAGCCCCATTAGTTTTTCCTGTATGCCCCATCCAACAGTGTAGTTACTATTTAGGGGCCTATAAACCACTCCCACAAGTTACTTCTTGCCTTTACTATTTTTCACCTCTCCCCAAACTGATTCTACATCTTGATCTCCAGAATGAAAACCATCTTTATTGTACTAATGTCATCATTACTTGTCAGAGCTACACCTCAACCTTTTCCTAAGGTCCTGTCCTTTCCAAGTCAAATACCCCTGAATATTCAGGTCCTGTCTTTGTTCATTTTGCAGCCACGTCTGTGGTGGTTATCTGATCATGCATATTTATTTCAATTTGTGATGTCAATTTATTTGTTTTACTATGAATGTTGCATGCATTCAGATACAGAGCCTTTAGTTATGTCGTTTTAGTTTTTTTTGTAAATTCTAATCTCCGCTGCTGATGTAAAGGATTTCATGGCACTATTTGCACATGACATAAAGCTTGGAAATATCATGAACTATGAGGAAGATAGTAATACGTGTAAAACACTGAATCAGTTTCAAATGGAGTATTGCACTCAGTTCTGGGCACCACACGTCAGGAAGGACATGAAGGAATTAAAATGTAGATGCAAAAAAGAATCAGGAGAATCTTCCAGGAATGAGGAACTTCAGTTCCATTGATAGATTGGAGAAGCAATCTTGGAGAAGAGAAGGTTGAAAGGACATTTGATTAAGGTATTCAAAATCATGATGGGTTTGGCAGATTAGATAGGGAGAAATTATTCCCACTTGTGGTTGCAATAAGAATCAGAAGTGATTACAAAGAAGGAATGGCGACAAATGAGTCGGGGATTATGGTGCCAGCAAAGAAAAGTGGAGTTGAGACCGCAACCCTATCAGCCATGATCTCATTGAATGGCATACAGGTTTGAAGGGCCAAATGCCCCTAAGACCTACATTCCTATGACATGAGTAAAAATGTTTTACACAGCGAGTTGTTATGATCTGGAACACACTGCCTGAAAGTCTGGTGGAAGCAAATGCATTCATGGCTTTGAAAAGAAAATTGAATCATTATCGGAAAATGAAAAATTAGGACTGTGGAGAGGGGGGGGGGGGTGAATGGCCTCTTTATATGCTGTATCCATCCTGTGATTCTAGAATTTAGTGGAATAAAAATGAAAAGGTGGCCTTTTGTAACACTGACAATATGCAGAATTATTTTGTTTAGCTAAACAACTTTACATTGTGGTCCAACACTGAAGTTTGTTAAAACATTGGTGGCATTTTAGCTGACTTTTCCTCCCCAAGAAGGTTCAGAAATTTTATGTCAACTAGAGAAGCCACATACTTTGCTTCTTTTTTAATAGTTTGAAAGATCAATGCGTTCTAAATAACAGCAAAGTTTGTATGGTATTGCCAATGGGAAGGAGGAGAAAGAATGAGTGCCATAATACCAAATTATTTGCCATAATTAATTCTGAGGTACAAACTGCTTTTTAAAAAAGCATTCTTCAATCAATTGTTTTTATTAATTTAGTATCCTAGACAAAAACAAACAAGTTTCACACGTTAAGTTAACTTCATTAATAATACTTATTATTCTCCCATGTGTTGTTGCACATTAGGAGTGAAGACAACTGCTGTATTGAGGGCACACTACATCAAAGGGCTGGACACAACTTGACACAGGCTAGGATGGGGTGGGGGGAGCATGATGTAGACATGAAGGGGAGGAATTGAGAGAAGGAAATGGGAGATAAAGAGGAGGATGATGTGTTTTAAGATGGAAAGCAGGAGGGAACAGGGCAGAAGGAGAAGGTAGGAGGGACTGAGGAGAAGATGGGGAACTGGAGGAAATGGACAGAGGATGTTTTGTGATGGGAGGACAAATGGAAACAATAGGTTATGTAATTTCTCTGCTTAGTAGAGTTGTTAAGTCAGTTACAAATTGTTTCTTAATGATGGGGACAGTTAGCCTGTGAGCTTCCCCTACTGATACTTAATGGACACTTAATTGCACACAGACTCAACCTGCTTGTTTCAAATATATCTCTGTGTCCGATCACCGACTGCTTTGGCATCTAACGTATGTGATATCTGAATGCTGCAATCTGGTTTACCAACTCAAAATATTGCATTACATAAGTGAGTCTGGTTAGTATAATACTTACTGTGCAAGATAGATGTTTCAAGTGATTGATATTTATTTTGACATAAATTTAAAACTACCTTAAGCCCTAATGGTGTTTATTCTTTCTTAACATCTGTTATGGTTGCAAGCATTTTATTGCTTGCAGTGACTATTGCCACAATTATCATCTAAAGTAGAATAACATTTGGCTATCAATATTTAATTTATCTTTTTTGTATTCATAGCAGTAAGATGTTTCCTTTTTCACATTTTTAGTTCACATTGTACAACCTATCCGTAGACCTGGAGATGGAATGGAAACAAAAGAACCAGCCAAACCTGTGGAAAATACCACAGGAATAAATAAAAAATGTCATCATGCTCCACGAACTCATGTAGTTTCTTGTTCTTCACAAATTGTCACTAAGCCTGGCGTTCTTCAGCTTGGGAGTGTTCAGCCTGACCAAGCGATTGAGGTGGAAGCCATTAAAATCTTAGTTCCCAAAGCTGCTGTAATTCATGAAATTCCCACAAAGAGTACAAAGTTAAATGACACTGCAGGTTCTCATAAAGGCGAGTTGTCGAGTCAGTTAGAGAATACGAACGAGCTCAAAAGAGAACTGACAGAACTAAAAGCCGCCATTGATAAATCTCAAAGTTCAGAAAGAAAACTCCTACAAGATAAAGAAGGGCTGGCCAATCAAATCCGGGTACAAACTGAGGTGAGATGACACGTACTTTAAATTGCATTGTGGAAATTTGAGAGCTGTGCTCTGGTCTTGTGTTTGCATTTAAATTGTTACTGAAGTTAAAATATCACAAACAACTTGCTGGAAATAAACTTGTGAAGAGAAAAGACAAGCTAGGCTTATGTCAGAACTGAAAACTGAAAGATAAGCAAATGGTTTGGTGAGGTTGGGGAAGAAGAGAAAACGGATTTTACAATCACAAAGGACTGTGTCTAAAAAGAGAAAATAGAACAAACATTCAACAGCTCATACAGCATCTGTATCATCAACCTGTAACATGACTCTGGGTGGTAATTTATTATTTTTGTTCTCAATCCTGGGCGAACTTGAAACTAGGAGAGTTTCAGATCCGCCATTTGGGCATGTTTATAGGCCCTCCCCATACGCGCTCTGCCCGCAAAATTTTGAGTGAGCCTGTTGCTCGCTGCAGAAGCCTGTGGGTGGGGCTTAACAGGCCCGAAAGCCTGCAGAGGGAGGTAGTGCACATGTGCAGGTCTCTGATGCTGGCCATATGCATTACCAGTAGCAAGGATCTGACAGACAAAGAGAGAGCTGTCAGGCCCATGCAGGCAGCCTGAAGCAGCTCTTCCCACCCACCCTCCATCCTGCAATCCTGGGGGCCTACGGCCCGAGGTACAGCCCCCCCCCCCCCCCCCCCCCGCTCAGACCGATTATACCGATTATGGCCCTGCTGCCCTCCCCCCACCGATCACTGCAGAGTGACAGTGGGCTCCCTCTCCCCACTTATCGCTGCAGAGTGGCAGCAGGCCCCACTGGCCCCTGCCCCTTGGCACTGCCTGATGGGCATTGCCCAGGTGCCAGACTGGCAGCACTTACAAGGGGCCCTCGGCCTCTCCAGGGGGGCCTCATTGGCCTCTGGTTCCACCGGTGAGGCCAAGCCAACTGCTCCCCATTCATGGGGAGTATGTCTATTCCTCGCTGGTGAGAACCTTTCCTGGCGAGGTCATAAAGGCAGGCGAGCCCGGATGATTGTCGGGATCGCTAATGACATTGAAACGCTTATTTAAATAAATTTCAATACATTAACCTGCCTCTCGCCCATTTCCGCCAAGAGGCTGACCGTGCCGGAAATCCGGCACTTGTAAAATAGCGCCGGTTGCAAAAACCAGTGCCAATCGCGCTAATCGCTTTACCCCCCACTTAACGGGTGCAACGCGATGGTAAAACCGCCCCCCTCTCTGTTTCTCTCCCACTGACCTGCTGAGTGTTTCTTGCATTTTATGTTCTTATTCCATATTTGCAACATCTGCTGTAGTTTACTTTTGTTATTGATAAGGAAGTTGATGGGCTGGATAACCTGAGGATTGCTTAATAGAAAATCAATATGATATAGACCAGCATCTGAGTCATTGAAATATATTTTTCAATTCTCTGCCTCCCCATGCAAAATCAGACAATTGTGTACTTTTTTGCCTTGATCTACTCAATTTAAATTCCAAGTCTTCACAGCACTTGTTATTATCATTTTTGGACTCTACAATATTCTATGACCTCTGTGATATTTATTCTCTAAAACATTAATCAGCAAGACACAGAAAAATAGAAAGGAAGGGTTGGATTTATTAGCTGCAGAGGGAATACCTGCTTTGGTGGCCAGCAGGATCCAATACAGCATCTTGTTAGTGACAGCCAATTAATTGGTATTAGGAATGAGCATCTGCCGCCTGGAACTGCCTGGGCCCAATCAGAAGGCCAGCCAGTAGTTCAGCAGTGTCATCCAGAGCAGTGGCCACTGCTGGAGCTGCATCTGGAGGAGGCAGAGGTCACGCACTCTCGCAACCAGGAAGGTGTGGACTCTAGGTATCTGGGCCAGTTGAACAGGCCTAGCAAAGGGTTGGTGAGGGCAGGCTGTGCTGTTGCCATGGGGGTGGCCCTTGCTGCTACTGCTTCCCTATCTTGGGCCAAAATGTGTGAGAGTTGAGCCCGCCCACAACTGGAGACTACCAACATTTACCTGGTGGTCTTCCCTCGTGGCTGCTTAAATGCCAGTAGAAACAGGAAGGGGGTCCAACTGGCTCATTTGGGCTTTGGGTGGGAGGGCTATCTGCCATCTTTCTTGCTGATGGGAAGATGGCATGGTGACAGAAAAGTGATGGGCATGCCACCCGCTGCCTTCCCATGACATCTAGCCAGCCCTCCTGCCTCCAAACCCAGCCTAAAATCCAGCCAAACTGCAAGATGAACAGTAATTGGTAACTTTCATATGTATAAAAATAATTCCGTTCAGAAGATTGTTTTCCCCTCTATTACAGGTAAATCGTGAGCTAAAAAAACTACTTGTAGCTTCTGTTGGGAATGATCTTCAATATCATTTTGAGCGCATGGCCCGTGAAAAAAATCAACTAATCCTGGAAAATGAGACTTTGACTCAAAACTTGGCTCAGCTCTCTGAGCAGCTGGAGCGGATGACCATACAATGTGATGTATGGCGCAGCAAGTTCCTTGCAAGCAGGTTGGATACTTTACAGCCATTTGTATTGAAAGACTTGTGAACAATGTACTTTTGTTTACAGCTTTACTAACATTTTCTAATTCTATTGCTTACTTGCATCACTTCCACTTATGACAATAGAGGGGAGTGCTATGATTAATGTTTTATTCAGACACGAGGTGGTGTATTTGCTGTAAACATAATAGGCAACGCTAGTTGTCCTACAATACTGCTTTTTCAAATGGATGGAAAAGTCTCTGATTTTTGAAGCCTTGTGGCTATTTGCTTAAATGCTTTATCCCTTTTTGTAAGATTGTGCTGTGAAATGAAGTTAAACAAGTATCCAATAAGGTAACAAAGATCAGTGTTTCCAATAATATTTCCAGTCGAATCCTAGGCTTTCAGATAAATCATTCCCAATGAATTATTCCAGAATGGATAGCTATTCAGTGATAGAAGATTGTAAATGGGGTCCCATAATAATTAGTACTTGGGATCACTGTTGTTCACAATTTACATTTGGACACACAATTTCTAAATTTGTAGGTGATGCCAAATGGTGCAGATTGGGGTGATGAATAGTTATATAGTAAGTCATTATTGGGTCAATATCTTGGAACTCCTTAACAGCACTGTGGATGTTTCCACAACAGTGGACTGCAGTGGTTCAAGAAGGCACCTCATCATTGTGTTTTTCTAAGGGCAATTAGAGATTAGCAGTAAATGCTAGCCGAGCCAACAATGCCCACATGCACTGAACAAATTAAGAAAAAAAAATAGAAGGCACTAACAAGCTTGTGGACAGGTCATGTATTTGGCACATGAGTTTCATTACAGATAATTGAGGTATTACATTTTAGTAAGGAATATTGGCAAAGAGGTTCAAAGGAATTTGGGAGTATAAATACACACATCACTAAAGGTTGTGACACATCAGTAAGACCATAGCAAAAGTAAATCAAGCACATGGTTTATTTCTAGAGGGATAGAACTGAAAAATTAAAAATGTGCTAACCTTGGTCAGACCACACTTCGAGTGCTGTGTGCAGTTCTGGTTGCCATATTATGAAACTAATAGAGGCACTGGAGATGGTACAAAAAAAATCTACAAAGATGTACAGCCTAAGACTCCTTGTCTTGAAAGGGAAGGCTTATGGATGAGCTAATAGAGGTCTTTAAAATTATGGAAACTTTTGATCAAGTAGATACCGAGAGTATGTTTCCAATTGTGGGAAAAGAAAAACTAAAGTCCAAAATGTAAGATGTAGTCACCCAAAAATCAAAAAAGGCATTTGGAAGAAAGAGAGTGAAGAGAATGTGTAACCTGCTACCACGGGGGTCAGTTGAGGCAAATTGTATAGATGCATTTTAGAGAAACTAGATAAGAGTTTGAGGGAGAAGGGAATAGAGGGGTATACAACAAAGTTAGATCAGAAAGAGTAGGAGGGGGCTTAAATGAACATAAACATTGGCTTGGGCTGACTGGCCTGTTTCTATGCTTCATGTTCTCTCAGTTCTATGTAAAAGAATACTGAAATAGTGAAACCAGACACCATGCAATCCAGACTTGGCTACACTAGTTTTAGTTGCTCAGAGAATTATATAGAACCCCTAGAGAGATATCTGCACTGGACTATATATATTTAAATAAATAAATTCAGCAAAAAGGTAAATTTATTTTTGAAATGCTAATTTGATATTGTGCAGTAATTAATTGTAATAGATTTTAGCCAGTATTTTCATCAAATTTATTTCGGTCTTATTGTGCCAATATATGTGTACTTCAGCTTCAAAATTCCTTTTTAATATGGACACTATAGATAATGTAAAATATGTTTCTTGGTCCATGTTTAATGACTTTGTTAAATGCTTACTCATTTTTAAATTGGATAAACATCTTTTTCCATTTAATATGCATAGACATTGTAAATTTTATAAATTATGGGTAAAATATTGTTTTAATCTTCTTTCCATGCAGAGTGATGACAGAGGAGCTGGCCCATGCTAGGGCATCTTTGCAGCGTCATGTTAGAGAAACCCAAAGTGCAATACAGGATCTTCTTAGTGAACGTGAGCAATTTCGTCAGGATATGGTTGACTCCCATAGGTATGTTATCATCCTGTGCAGTCATATCATGTTTTATCAATTAGACCAGGGGTCTCCAAACTACGGCCCGCGGGCCACATCCGGCCCACAGCGGGTCACATCCGGCCCAGATAAAATAAATTTTATTCATTCATTTATAAAACAAATTTTTTTCTTTAACCCGCGAAAATGTGTAAAATATACGATGTGGCCCTCGTACTGGAAAGTTTGGAGACCGCTAAATTAGACGATAAACTTTCAACCGTTAAACTGCCACTAGTTTTCCTAGGCTAACCATTAAACTGCCACAAGCCGTAAATATGTTAGAATAGTAAAGTGACTAAAATGTAATACATATCCTCATTTCTAAAATGACTATTAAACATTTCAATTTAAATCAAATACAGTTAGCCTAGCTCCCATTATTTCACCCATTTTATTTTAACAACTTTAACTTAAATCTTTTCAACAATATGTTATTCTACTTAATAATTTTTCCTTTATTTTCTGCACTTTGGATGCCTTGTTTGTTTTGAAGGTGGGATCCACCTTAAAGTAAATTGAGCCAGTTTTCAATCAGTGTGAGGCAACTGAACATATCTCCAAAGATAAATATGGTTGATGAGAGGTTTTTTTTATTGGATGTGGGTGTCGCTGGCTTGCCATTTCATAGGACAGTTAAATAACCAATCACGTTGCTGTGCATTTGGAGTCACGTGTAGGCCAGACCAGGTAAGGACAACAGATTTCCTTCCTTGAAGGACATTAGTGAACCAGGTAGGTTTTTATGACAAGCATAGATAGTAAATTTGCTTTATATTTCAGATTTATTAACTGAATTCAAAATCCACCAGCTGCTGTGGTGAGATTTGAACCCACGACTCCAGAGCACTAGCTTAGGCCTCTGGATTATTAGCCCAGTGACATTGCCACTACACTATCATCTGTTGGTGTTAGCAGGTTGATCTGGGTTTTTTTGTCAACCTGGATGGGCTGTTGCAAGGCTGATTATCTTGTCCACAATGGCAACAACTAGATATAGAAATAAACCTATCCACAGTGTTATCATAAAGGAAACCTGCTCTTGCAAAATATATATATTTAATTCTTTGGAGTTCTGCATGCAATCCATTGTTTTGGATAGCCTTTAAATGAATAACACCCTGGTAATTACATTGTTTTCAAAATGTACATTACAAAAACTTGAAATAAAAACAAAATGCTGGAAGTGCACATCGTATCAATCAACATCTGTATCTGTATAGAGAAAAGACAAGATGTGCACCCTTCATCAGAATTGAAGATAAGCCAGCATTTTATTAAGGATGAAAAAGTGGTTGAAGATAAAAGACAAGGAAACATACTAACAACGGAATTAGTAGCAGGAATAGGTCTCGAACTTGCTTCACCATCCCATAAGATCATGGCTGATCTGATAGAGGCGTCAACTCTATACTCCTGAGTACCCATTACACTCTTTCACTTCCTTGTCAATAAAAAAACAACAAATATTCAGTCACTAAAAAGAAGTTAATGGGCTGACCTGCAAAGTGCTTAAAGTATAGTTTCACTCTTTTAGTACATATAGTTCACTTTTTTATTGCATTATATAAATATTTCTCAAATTAAGCAAGAAAAACAGTAAGACTGGTGTCAGGTTGATGATATAAGTTAGAACCAGGCTGCATATGGAAAGTTAATAAGCGAAGTGGGAAAAAAAGAATCATAGAATCCCTACACTGCAGAGGGAGGCCATTTGGCCTATTGAGTCTGCACCAGCCACAATCCCACCCAGGCCCTATCCCCATAACCCCACTTATTTACCCTGCTAGTCCCCCTGACACTAAGGGGCAATTTAGCATGGTCAATCAACCTAATCCGCACATCTTTGGAACGTGGGAGGAAGCAGGAACACCCGGAGGAAACTCATGCTGACATGAGGAGAACGTGAAAACTTCAAACAGGCAGTGACCCTAGGCCGGAATTGAACCCGGGTCCCTAGCACTGTGAGGCAGCAGTGCTAACCACCGTGCCATCCATCTGGAACAAACTGCTTGAGACCATGTTGCAGGCAGATTCCATCATGCCTTTCAAAAGAGTATTGGATAATTATCTGAAGAGAAGAAATTTGCAGGTCTATGGTGAAAAAGCGAGAGCATTGGACAAGCTGAATTGTTCTTATGGAGAGCTGGCACAGGCATGACAGGCCAGATGGCCTGTACTATAGCTATTCTATGGTTCCAAATAACATAGCAGGATTTCATTAAAATTCACTGTCATGATAACCTCTTGGGTAAATGAAAATGGTACAGGGATTGAGTTTTACATAGGAATAGAATCCAAAAACAAGGGTGAAATCGTCCCATAACTCAGCAAAGTCCAATTTCGGGCAGGGAAAGTGGCATATGACCCCCCACCTCCGCCCCTTGCAAGAAATAAGTAATGACCTTAATATTATAATCAGAGGCCAACAAATGACTTTTGTCATTAATTAAGCTTCCACTTGCCCACAGAATTTCTGATAACACTGATTTGCAGTAATCAGACAATCAAAGCAGCGAAGCATCCTCTACAAGGACCAGGGCAAGCAATGGCATTTCACCTCAGCCGATCCGATTGAGAAATCCTTACTAAGACATGCAGAGTTAGAACCTGAAAGTCTGGATAACGAGAAAGAGGAAAGATGGAAGAAAATAATTTCTACTTTTAAATAATCTAAAGCAATAATTAAAATCTGAAGGAGTGAAACTCTATTATAAAATTAATTTTCAGTTTAAGAGAGTTTGGTAAAAACAAAGACTTATCAAGCCTGACAATTTTCACTTATACTTGAAAGGGCATGCCCTAACATTTTCTGGCATGTTAAGTGGGGATCTAGTGGGTAAGTACCACAGTTTCACACCTTTCATACATAAGACCATAAGACATAAGACATAGGAGCGGAAGTAAGGCCATTCGGCCCATCGAGTCCACTCCACCATTCAATCATGGTTGATTTCAACTCCATTTACCCGCTCTCTCCCCATAGCCCTTAATTCCTCGAGAAATCAAGAATTTATCAATTTCTGTCTTGAAGACGCTCAACGTCTCGGCCTCCACAGCCCTCTGTGGCAATGAATTCCACAGACCTACCACTCTCTGGCTGAAGAAATTTCTCCTCATCTCTGTTCTAAAGTGACTCCCTTTTATTCTAAGGCTGTGCCCCCGCGTCCTAGTCTCCCCTGCTAATGGAAACAACTTCCCTACGTCCATCCTATCTAAGCCGTTCATTATCTTGTAAGTCTCTATCAGATCTCCCCTCAACCTCCTAAACTCCAATGAATATAATCCCACGATCCTCAGACGTTCATCGTATGTCAGGCCTACCATTCCTGGGATCATCCGTGTGAATCTCCGCTGGACCCGCTCCAGTGCCAGTATGTCCTTCCTGAGGTGTGGGGCCCAAAATTGCTCACAGTACTCCAAATGGGGCCTAACCAGTGCTTTATAAAGCCTCAGAAGTACATCCCTGCTTTTGTATTCCAAGCCTCTTGAGATAAATGACAACCTTACATTTGCTTTCTTAATTACGGACTCAACCTGCAAGTTTACCTTTAGAGAATCCTGGACTAGGACTCCCAAGTCCCTTTGCACTTTAGCATTATGAATTTTGTCACCGTTTAGAAAATAGTCCATGCCTCTATTCTTTTTTCCAAAGTGCACGACCTCGCACTTGCCCACGTTGAATTTCATCAGCCACTTCTTGGACCACTCTCCTAAACTGTCTAAATCTTTCTGCAGCCTCCCCACCTCCTCAATATTACCTGCCCCTCCACCTATCTTTGTATCATCGGCAAACTTGGCCAGAATGCCCCCAGTCCCGTCATCTAGATCGTTAATATATAAAGAGAACAGCTGTGGCCCCAACACTGAACCCTGCGGGACACCACTTGTCACTGGTTGCCATTCTGAGAAAGAACCTTTTATCCCAACTCTCTGCCTTTTGTCTGAATACCAAGTCTCTCAGTAAGATGCCAGCACAGCAAAGCCTGTGGAGGAACAGAGTAACTCGAGTGTATTATTTTCCACATTTAATTGTGCATGTGCAGATCCCAGATGTTGCTGTCTGATTTACTCCTTCATGGTCAACATTAATAGTGGTGTCATAATTCTCCTTGCAAAATCTGGGTCATGTAATTAAACCCAAATAAGCACTGTTTAATAAAGTGAGTTCTGGAAGAAACTATGTTTGGATTACAAGTATATTTATATGTAATGAAAGGCTTCTAATATTTCAAACAGTCTCTGAAGATTTCATAAGTGGTAGCAAACTTGGATAGCCACAACTGTTCTCTTGTAATAAAAACAGAAAATGCTGGATAAATTCAGCAGGGCTGGCAGTATCTGTGGACAGAGAAACAGAGTTAACGTTTCAAGTCCGTGATAACTCTTCAGTGCTGTAGAAAGGTCATATGGACTCAAAATGTTAACTCAGTTGCTCGCTCCACAGTTACTACCAGACTCGTTGAGATTTTCCAGCATTTTCTGTTTTTATTTTGGATTTCCAGCATTTGCATTATTTTATTTTTATCCTTGTAAAATTAGGTTCCCTTCCAAGAAGGGCAGACTTTTGTTCAGGCAGTTGCACAGCAAGTATAGTGCTCCAATAAAAAAAAAATTACCATTACCCACAATAAAGCGTCCAACTTTGTACAAGTTAGTTGCGCACAGGATCCAGTTTTTAAAAAAATGTATTTTTATTATACTTCACAGATTCCTTGAGGAGCTTTTGGTATCTCTGCAATGGGGCCGACAACAAACGTATTACCCTAGTGCACAACCACACACCACGGCAGAGCTTGCTGCTGTCAATCTTAAGTTAGCAGAGGCTGTTAATTCTCACCTCCTTGGAAAACTGAGTACAAGTAATGCACAAAAAACTAACCAACAAGCTGAATTCTGCAACACACCAGCTGAAAAAATGGCTGAAAAGGTACTGTATGATCCTAATAGAAAATGGTTTCACAACAGTACAAACACTGCTAATGGGAAAATCCGATACTTGGTATGTGATTGAACATGAAGGAATATGTTAAAATATTGATTTTTAACTCGATGTTTTATCACATTTTAAACCTCAAATGTTCCCTGTTCAAATACTGGTTTCCTTTCAAAACTGTTGCATGAGATTTGCCTCCAATGTTTTATAGCTGACATTAAACGATTTTTGATTTTCATTCAATATGAAACCTTTGATTATTAGAACTATGGGTGATCTTTAGTAATAATGTATACAATAAATGTACTTTTAGACTCCCAGTTGTCTAGCCTTTGGGTGTCCATATCCCTACCTTTTAACCACCAGATGTAGTCTGCGAGGACAGATGGAATGGGTGGATTTTTTGAGGAGATGGTGATGATAGATTTGAAAGGGAAGTGAAATTACTTGACCTACTTGAGTAGAGGGAACCGTTTGCAATGTGACAGCTAGTATGGAATCTATGAATAAGTTCTCGTGGACAAGATGAATTTGATGAAGGCATGAGTTAAACTGAAGAAAGGTGATAGGTTCAGGGCAAGACAAAAGATGTGGGGTGAAGACAGAAACCAAGATTCTGCTGCTTTTTTTTTTGATTTTCCATGGACTAATTCTTCAGTCTCACCCTCCTAGGGGAACATTGCTCATTTTCACTACTTATAGAAGCTTTTACTATCTTTTTATATTTGCTAGTCTTCTCTCATTCTCCAATTTTTCCCTTTTTACTATTTTGTAGTCATTCTTAGATATTTCTAAAATGTTGCAGCAGTAAATATCTTTTCTTTCAATTTGATGCCATCCTTAACTTCCTTAGTTAGTCTGGTAGAA
This sequence comes from Mustelus asterias, assembly GCF_964213995.1. Taxonomy (NCBI): domain Eukaryota; kingdom Metazoa; phylum Chordata; class Chondrichthyes; order Carcharhiniformes; family Triakidae; genus Mustelus; species Mustelus asterias. The sequence goes on from NC_135817.1 coordinate 51,253,834, forward strand.
TTTTCTTCGAAGTGAATTATGTCTTTATTGACAGATATAGAACCATAGGATCCCGACAGAGCAGAAAGAGGCCATCTGATCCATCGAGTCTGCACCAACTCTCCAGAAGAGCATCCCACCCAAACCCCCTCTTTCGCCCTATCCCCATATCACCACATGTTTACCATGGCTAATCCACCTAACCTACTCATCTTTGGACTGAGAGAGGAAACTGGGGCACCCAGAGGAAACCCACACTGACACAGGGAGAGTGTGCAAACTTCAGTCAGTCACCCAAGGACGGAATCAAACCCGGGCCCCTGGTGCTTTGAGCAGTGTTATCCACGGTGTCACCGTGCTGCTCAAATATGAAATGTCTGCGAGTGCTTCTCTACCATCTTACCATTTACCTATTTTCTTATTCCACTTTAGCCAAGAATGTCGCCATACATTTGTACTTGGCTTATTTAAGTTTATGGCACTAGTTTCTGACCCAAATTTCTCATCCTTGAAAATAATGTAAAATGATATCATGATACGATCACTCTTGCTGAGGTAAGAGGTCAGGAATTAATCCTGTTGCATTATTTGATAAGAAGTCTAACAACACCAGGTTAAAGTCCAACAGGTGTTTAACCTGATGTTGTAAGACTTCTTACTGTGTTTACCCCAGTCCAACGCCGGCATCTCCACAGCATTATATGATGCCAGATCTAAAATAGCCTTGTCCTTGGTTGGTTTCGGAACATACTATTCTTCGAAACTGTCACAAGTACACTCTATGAACTCATCCTTCCCAATTTGATTTGGCCATACTATTGTAAAATTAAAATCTCCCATGATTGTTGCACATTCTTACATTTTCTTTCTTACATTCCCCCATTTTTTCTTGATGCTCTGTCCTACAGTGTAGCTACTTTCAGAGGGCATATAAACCATTCCCACCAGTGATTCCTTTGCTATTATTGCCACACAAACTGATACTATATTTTGATCCCCCAAACTAAGATGATTTCTCAGACTACTTTATTAACAAAGTTACCTCACCTCCTCTTCCTTTCTTCCTGTCCTTTTGAAATGGACAAGTACCCTTGAATATTCTGATCCCAGCTGCAGTCACTTAGCCACTACAGAGTCATGGTTGCAATCCTATCATACTCCTTTATTTCTATTTGAGTTATCAGTCCATCCATCTTGTTACAAATGCTACAAACTATTGACTGTATATTTTTCATGTACAGGCGCCTAGTGGTTCAGGTTTTCTCCGATGCTTTGACTAGTTGAGTGAACTAAACATTACTTGAGCAGTAATAACTGTGACGTAAATAACTTAATTGGCTGACTCAGCATTTTAAATGCTCAGATTCCTTTTTTTGTATCTGCAGGTTTTGATGATGTTGGCTCCAACACTGTGCAGCAAAGGAACAACAGATATACCATTCTGTGATACTTCACCATCTTCATTGCTTTCTAACAAAAAGAACATAGGACGATTTCACCCATACACTAGATATGAAAATATCACATTTAATTGTTGCAACCAATGCACAGGAGAATTAACAGTAATATGAAACATTTTTAGTGCAAAGGTTGTATTGGTTGTATAGAAGTACAAGTGTTTCTTGTTGAAACTAGCAATATTTCGAAGCAATGAAAATTATATATTCAGTGAGTTTTCTTATTTACATATATTGGTTATATTTTTAAGAAAGCTGTGTATGTTATATATTAAAATAAGAATCAGAGTTGTATTCATCTTTATTCTCTTATTTTGTATATTGCCTGATTCTTTGCCTTGAGGTTCATCTAATTATAAATATATGTATTTTTACTGCCACTTGTTTTCTTAAATGTGTGTACGTATGATGTGAGAGTATAAGCAGAATTTATCTGCATGTGTTCCTGACATGACTGTATCAGTTGAAAATGACTGTTTTAGATCAAGTGAACTGTTATTAGAATGTCCAATTAAGTTAATGTTTTCCTGATCAGATCACTTATGAAGTATTGCACAAGTCAACAGAATATTCCATTTGTGGTGAAATATGCATATCTGTTCATGATTATAATAGTGTACTGTATATTTTTTGTTCGCCCATCCATTCTTTCGTTGCCTTGTGTTTTTGACTTTATTAGAATGGTTTGAACTATTTTTTGAAAACCTGTTGTGTGTTTGAAGTTTAGCTAACCGCTGAGGCATGTTTTACTCCCCATTTCTTTTGCCCACCCATCAGTCCAAAAAGCTTAATGATTTGGTAAGAATTTTAGAGACTACTGATTACTGGAAGTATCAAGAGAGAATCTTAGGATTATTTTCACACAAAGGTATGAGAACATGCGATGCTTTATCGCTATAGCAGTAATGATCACAATTTAAAAGGGAAATTGATAAGTATTTGTAAAGGATCAATATAAAAGATTGTCAGGAAATAGCAACAAAATAGGGGAGTGGAGTCTGGAGAGGGTGTGTTCAGTTGAAGCATTTTGTATTGTTCCAAATTCATAGTTTTATTTGGACTAGAACTTTTTGCAGTAGTTTTCAACGGAAATTCAGTATTAGCTATTTTGGTAATTAGTACATTTTCATGATTTAAACAAGTTGCAAATTGGGCATGCTTTGGTTACATAGGTGGAGCTGGGTAATTTCCTTTTCTCTTAAATTCAGTCTTGGAATATTTGCCTTGCTGGCAAGGCAGTTCTTGTTGCCCATCTTTAGTTGCCCCTCAAAAAATGGTTATGTGACCTATCTTCTTGAACTACTACAGTCTATACTGGGCAGCTTGATGGCACAGTGGTTAGCACTGCTGCCTCACAGCACCAGGATCCCGGTTTTGATTCCCGGTTTGGGTCATGGTCTCTTGCATGCTCTTCCTGTGTCTCTGTAGGTTTTCTCCGGGTGCTCCGGTTTCCTCCCAAGTCTAAAAGACGTGCTGATTAGGTGGATTGGCCATGCTAAATTCTCCCTCTGTGTACCTGAACAGACACTAATTTGTGGCGACTAAGGGATTTTCACAGTAACTTCATTGCAATGTTAATGTAAGCCTACTTGTGACTAATAAATAAACTTTTACTGATAGATAAGGAGTTCCAGCATTTTAATTCAGTACCTATGAAGGAATGATGATTATGTCAAGGTTGTGTGACTTAGAGGTGTTAATGTTCCCATGTAACTGTTATCAGTGTCTTGGGAGGTGCTGTTAAGCCACGGAAAATGACTTGGGTGTTTAAAAGTGCATCAATCTGTCAACGTAATTGTTAAAATCTATACACAAACTTTATCTCTACTCTCTATTGTCCAGTTATTGCCTCTCACTGACAAATGGATGTCAGTCTTGAGGTAAATGGCTTAACCAAAGTAGAAGAGGAGCAGTGGGTGTGAAATAGAAGGATAATTGACTGGAGGAATGGTATATGTTTAGAGTGTCCAGGGGTTAAGTGGGTTCAGCACTGGTGTATGGCTACATAACCTCAGATTATTTGAATTGCGTCTATATAGGACTATGCCAGGCGACTGTGTGTGTAACTGCAGCACAGATTTCTTCCCCCGCTGTAACTGCAGTGCAATCATTGTCTTTTGCAGCTTTAGTCCTCTCTTGTGCTATGTTGTGCAAGACTCTGCAGACCATCAGCATTCAGGACATCCTTGCTGGTGCACATTGACAAATGCTTCCAGATCTTTCCATGCACCTGAATCACAGCTTGAATTGCTCTATGTTCAGTCCTGAGCTTATATGGCTTTTGTTTTAGCTGTACAGTGCATCTGTGGTAGGGTTCCTCGTGAGCATCATGAGCCATGGCTTCAAGAAACAACCTGCTTGGCAGTTCAAAGATCTGTGGAAGACTTGACTAGTGAAGTTTCCTGGATACCTACAAACATGCATGATCTTATTTGAGTAACATAAAAGCTTAAACTTAATGGATTGCAATCAGTTTTAATTGCTCTATATTCCTGGTTAGTCTGAAAGTGCTTCATTACCATATGGCTGCCATCAAAGACTCCATGGACTTAACAGGAATCTAGGAATTGCAGCAAACCCAAAGGCCCTCCCATGGTGTGTTGCCTTATCAGTTGCAAAATGGACATAATTGGCACCCTGGCAAAGGTGGCATCCGTCACCTGGGAGATGCACTTGTGAGCAGTAGATCCCTAGAAGAAACCAGAGATGCAGAATTCAGGGCTATGGTGAGCTTGAAAGCTGCTGACAAGGCATCCCCATAACTCCAAAGGGCAGGGGATTGAGAAAGTCTCTGGCTACTCAGGTGGCAGAGTGGTTAGCACTATCTCACAGCGCCAGGGACCCAAGTTCAAATCATTCCTCGGATCACTGTCGGTGTGGAGTTTGCACTTTCTCCCCATGCCTGTGTGGGTTTCCTCTGTGCTCTGGTTTCCTCCCACAGTCCAAAGATGTGCGGGTTAGGTGGATTGGCCATGCTAAATTGACCCTAATGCCAGGGGGATTAGCAGGGTAAATGTGTGGGGTTACGGAAATAGGGCCTGGGTGGGATAGTACAGACTCGATGGGCCGAATGGCCTCCTCCTGTACTGTAGGAATTCTCCTCTGTATACCCTGTGGGAGAGGTGGCGGTCACCTGCTGTAAGTAGGACGTTTGTGCTCTTCCTCTCTGTCCTGTATAGCAGCAGGTGGTTGAGGAAAAAAAAGTTACTGCTGGTGTTGTTGATGGGTCTGCTCCTTTCTCGTTCCTCTTCTGAGGGCCAAGGTAGAATTGCATAAGATACTAATGTGGAGATGCCGGCGTTGGACTGGGGTAAACACAGTAAGAAGTTTAACAACACCAGGTTAAAGACCAACAGGTTTATTTGGTAGCAAAAGCCACACAAGCTTTCGGAGTTCCCACTCACCTGAAGAAGGGGCTTGCAGCTCCGAAACATGTGTGGCTTTTGCTACCAAATAAACCTGTTGGACTTTAACCTGGTGTTGTTAAACTTCTTGCTGTGAGGGCTGGCAGCCATGCAAGCAGATCAAAGTCAAAGGCAATGGAAGGTTACAGATATGATCACCAAAGTCCTGAAAATACTCTACAAACAGTGAAAGCACAATCTAAGGACAGTCATGTGAGCAAAAGTTTTTCAGAGGCAAAGAAGCAGCTGTACTAGTTCAGTATTTAAAAGCTTTTCATCTTGTGAATTTTGTAGCCCCGTTAACCCCCACTGTGCTTTTGTCTCAACTTGTTGACTTGTGCATTTCAGATAGCTGGGAAACGTGTTTATTAGCAGTTAAAAGCCAGAACCCAGTATTAAATCTTCAGATAATTGCACCACGTGCCTCCAAACGCGCACTGGTTAATTGTGGAAGTTAGCAGATTCAAGTCTGTTCCTGACAAGCTGCCACTTTTTGTTCTTTTAAACCTGTGGAATATATAGGAGATGTTTGCGAGGGCAAGTATCCTTGATCTTTTGGTGTGCAGTTTGATAAAGTCAAAAGGGGTGGGTGTGGATAAGGGGAAACTGGTGTCCCAAAACTCTCACATCACTCCAAGTAACTGGTTATGCACACCAGTAACCATATCATAGAATCCCCACAGGGCAGAAAGAGGCCATTTGGTCCATCAAGTCTGCACTGACTCTCCAAAAGAGCGTCCCAGCAAGGCCTGCTCCTCTACTCCATCCCAGTGACTCCGTGCCACGACCAATCCACCGATCTGTGGACACAGGTGGCACTACACTGACAGAAATGTTCTCTGTTCTGCAGGCAGCTTATTCTAAACACCAAATGAAACAATCATGCACACAATCTACTCCCTCATATAATTAACCTCTTGTTGACCCTTTTTTCTATTGTTTATTTCCCAGGCAACTTGGTTGCATGATCAGTTACGGAAAGCAAGGAGCTTTACCAAAAATTGCCTCCTGGAGAAAAAAAGAGACTAGCACCCCAATGTAAAATGTAGGTTTTCCTCAAAAGTACATGGGCCATCAGAATTTTGTAAAAAGGACATATAGGCATTAGACAAAGTATAAAAAATATTTGAAGTATAGAACTAGGACTGAACGATTATGACTGGAGTTTTCCAGCTGTTCACGCTGACGGGATTCTTTCGTTCTGCTGCAGTGAATGGTGATTTGGCTGAGCGCTAAATTCTCCATGCTTGCTTGCAGCAGCAGGGCATGAATGGCTGGAAAATTCCAGCCTATATTTGTAGTTGACGTGCTGTATGAAACATGGCTGAGGAGTAATTAGGGCACATAGAGTAAACCCATTTATGGAGAAGCTAGATAAGCACTTGAGGGAGAAAGGTCTATGATGGATTGATAGTGTTGCATGATAAAGTGTGAGATTAGGTGTGTATAATGTTAAAATCCCAGCTGCTGTTACTACTGAACAATCAAGTCCCATAATGGCACCCTAGCTTAATAGACTGTAACTTTGATTTTTTTTTTGTTTAGAGACATGGATGAACAAAGTCACAGGGCTGCCAATTAACTTTTAACAAAACAATAAAACATTAATTAAACATGAAAAGAGTGACTATGATGTAATATTCCTTCACCCCATCTATATCTTTACAGATTTTCAAGCAAAATATGTTGCAAAGTATATATTATACAACAATGTTCTCAGTGAGTACAAAGTCCATGTAAACCAACAGGCCAACTGGTCAGACACACCACGCGCTGAAACCAAATGGTAGATGCCATCCAATATGACTTCTATGGGTTTCTCATCAAATCACCACATATGCTTATCACACAATGAGCCAGCTGGTCTCAGTGAAATCTGAGCTTCCAAACAAATGTTTCCAAACTACACTCTTGGAAAAAAACATGCCTTGGAATCTTCTCCCAAACAATGCTTTCTCTCAGATGTCTCAACCAAGAATCAACTTCCAAGATTTCAGTTTCTCCTTTCAGTATTTGTCTGCCTTGGATTGCCACATGCATTCAAGCTTCCACACAATTTGGGTATCCAGCCATGCCATCAAAACACTACTACTTTACAGGCTGTATTAAGATATCACCAAACTTTTGATTTACCTCTGATGTCTGGTTTCCCACTTTAAACCTGGTTACTGCATTTGTCTCTTTAACTCTGAGCACTTTCTCTGCTTTTCACTTTAACTTCACCCAACCATGTTCAATTTCCTGTCCGCAGTTCCTTTAACTTAGCTGTTTTCCTGAGACATTCCTTTTGTCCCTGGTGTGTCTTTTTCAGTAAATTTTTACTCTGCCTTCTCCAGTGGTCACATTTTTTTCCATATCTGCTTCTTCACTTCAGCGAAAACCCCATGAGATACTGGGATTCTGATTTTCTTGTGGTCAAATTCATTAGTTCTTTGCCCTGATTCTAAGGACCCTTCATCGGGATTACATTTTAAAAGCTGTAATCCTCTTCTCATCAGTTTTAATGTGGCTCCAACGCTCGTACCCATGAAGAACAATCCTCTGCACCAGCAATTTTTCCAAGTTGATTTTTCAAGTGCAGCCCGATGTTACATGCCCCCTACAATTCATCAACATTTAGTTGATGAATTGTAAAGTGGGCAATTACTAGCCTTGCCCTGATTTCAGTGTTGCCATTCCCATTTGAGGTCAGTTCAATCCAAGAAATTGAAATTGATCCACATCCGCAATGCATAATATCCATGCATATTCAAAAAGTACCCATAATACTTGAAACCAGCCATTCTTTAATAGTGCATAGGCAAGGGAACAATAGGTTTCCCTGAAATTACTTTCCTTGGTCACCACTCAAGGAACACCAGATCCCCAGGTGCAACAGTTACAAAAGAAAGGGTGTGATACCATATAGCCATAGAATATTGGGGATCGTCAAGTAGTGGGCTTTTGCGGGAAGGGAAGGAGAGAAGTGACGAGGCAGGGCCTGAACCTGCAAAAGACACGGGTGCATTGTTATAGGAATCAGCAGTGGCAGGAAAAAAAAACATTGTGGTTCATTTCTAAAGGATTAGAATTGAAAAGCAGAGAAGATATGGTCAAATTATATGCAGCCTTGATTAGACAATACTTAGAACATCATCCACAGTTCAAGTTCCATATTAAAAAAGAGACACTGTAGCAGGTTTTAAAAAAAATATTCATGGGATTTGGACGCCACTGGCTAGCCCAGCATTTATTGCCCCTTCCTCATTACTATTGAGGAAGTGGTGATGCGCTGCCTTTTTAAACTGCTGTAGTCCATGTGATGTAGGTGAAGCGGATTATAATTCTAGCCCCAAACATAGACTATCCTAGATTGGAAGCACTCCCTTAATAATCACCCTCAGCTGAGTTCAAAGCAGCAACTTCACACATACACTTATTTTGGGTCTGAGAATGTGAACCACGTCTCCCCAAGGAAAGCGGCTATTAAGAGACATTACCTTTTCCCAGATAACCTGTTTAATAATTTGTTGGTCAAGTTATCTGGATATTATAAGGGTCCAGGCTTCTCGCTTCAAAAATTGTATCTTCCCACTCAGAAAATACGAGACTTGGGTTCTTACACCGCATTAGGCTACAAAATATCACAAGAGATGTTATACTTTATCAACTTAACATGCAATACACTTTAAAGTGGACAAGTATATCGCAAAGTTAACGATTATAAATGATAAAAAACCTAGTTCTAATACAGAATCCCAATAAAACTTTAAACATGCAATGTCTCAGCTGATACCAATTTAAGGGCCCCCATCATAACTTGAAAGGCCCTGATGTTACTTTATGCATGGCACAGGTGAAGTCAATTTAACACCTGTTGAAATCAAAGCTGTCAGCAAGTGCTGCCCATCTATGTACTTTAAGGCTTCTGGGTAAAAATGGCAATACTTGAATATGTGACCACTTTCTCAATTCAAAAGTATAATATCCTAAATACATATTCATTCTACCTAGTTATTCACATATTTCCTTCACATAGATACATACAGTGCTGTTAAGGAGGGAGTTCCAGGATTCTGACCCAGCAACAGTGAAGGGACAGCTATATATTTTCAAGTTAGGATGGTAAATTGCCTGGAGGGCAACTTTCAGGAGGTGTGTTCCCATTGTCTGCTGCTCCTATCCTTCTAGAATCTAGTTGTAGCGGTTGTATGTTTGTAATGTGCTGTCTAAGGAGCATTGGTAAGTTACAGCCTTGATTAGACAATACTTAGAACATCATCCACAGTTCAAGTTCCATATTAAAAAAGAGACACTGTAGCAGGTTTTAAAAAAAATATTCATGGGATTTGGACGCCACTGGCTAGCCCAACATTTATTGCCCCTTCCTCATTACTATTGAGGAAGTGGTGATGCGCTGCCTTTTTAAACTGCTGTAGTCCATGTGATGTAGGTGAAGCGGATTATAATTCTAGCCCCAAACATAGACTATCCTAATTGACCTTCAACAACCACAACCATCTTCCTTTGAGCATCACAGTGCATTGGTGGTGGAGGGATTGAATGTTTGTGGATGATGCCAATCAAATGGACTGCTTTATCTTGGATGTTGTCAAGCTTCTTGAGTGTTGTTGGAACTGCACTCATCCAAGCAAGTGAAGAGTATTCCGTCACAGTTCTGATTTGTGCCTTATAAATGGTGGACAGGCTTTGGAGAGTCAGGAGATGAGTTACTCTCCACGGGATTCCTAGCCTCTGACTCAGTCTTGTAGCCACAGTATTTATATGTCTAGTCCAGCTCAGTTTCTGGTCAATCGTAACCCCCAGAATGTTGATAGTGGGGCATTCAGGGATGGTAATGTCATTGAATGTCAAGGGACAATGGTTAGATTATCTCTTGTTGAAGATGGTCATTGGCTGGCACTTGTGTGGTACAAATGTTATTTGCCATTTGTCAGCCCAAGTCTGGATATTGCTGCATTTGGGCATGGACTGCTTCAGTATCTGAGGAATCGCGAATGGCGCTGAACATTATGCAATCATCAGTGAACATCCCCACTTCTGGGCTTATGATGGGAGAAAAGTCATTGATGAAGAAGCTGAAGATGGTTGGGCCTAGGACACTATGCTGAGGAATTAAGATAATTGACTTTCAACAACCACAACCATCTTCCTTTGAGCTCAGTATGATTCCAGCTAGCAAAGAGTTTTCCCCTGATTCTCATTGACTACAGTTTTGCTCGGCCCCTTGATGCTACACTTGGTCAGATGTGGCCTTGATATCAAGATCAGTCAGACTCACCTTATCTTTGAAATTGATTTATTTTGTAAATGTTTGCACCAAGGCTGTAATGAGATGGGGAGCTGAGTGATCCTGGCAAAGCCCAAATTGAGCATCAGTGAGCAGGTTATTGGTAAGCAACTGCCGCTTGACAGCACTGTTGAAGACTCCTTCCATTGCTTTACTGATGATGAGAGTGGACTGATGGGGCGGTAATTGGCCAGATGGGATTTGACTGCTTTTGTGGACAGGACGTACTTGAGTAATTTTCCACATTGTCTGGTAAATGTCATAGTTGTAGTTGTACTGGAATAGCTTGGCTACGGGTGCAGCAAGTTTTGGAGTTGCCAGAATATTGTCAGGGCCCATAGCCTTTGCAGTATTCAGTGCCTTCAGCTATCTTTCGATATCAGGTGGAGTGAATCAAATTGGCTGAAGACTGACATCTGTGATGCTGAGGATCTCTGGAGGAGGCCGAGATGGATTATCCACTTGACATTTCTGGCTAAAAACCACTTTTGGAAGTGCAGCCTTAACTTTTGCACTGATGTACTGGCCTCCCCCATCATTGAAGATGTGGATATTTGTGGAGACTCTTCATCCAGCAAGTTGTTTAATTATCACTTGCTGCTTATACTGTTTGGCATGCAAGTAGTCCTGTGTTGTAACTTCACCAGGTTGACATCTCATTTTTAGGTACGCCTGGTGCTGCTCCTGCATGCCCTTCTGCACTCATCATTGGACCAGGGTTGACCCTCTGGCTTGGTGGCAATGGTAGAGTGAGAGATATGCCAGGGCATGAAGTTACAGATTGTGGTTGACTACAATGGCCCATGATGCTTCCTGGTGTTCAGTTGCTGGATCAGTTCAAAATCTATCCCATTTAGCACAGTGGTAGTGCCACATGGAGGGCATCCTCAGTGTGAAGACAGAACTTTGACTCAACAAGGACTGTGTGGTGGTCAGTCCTACCAATACTGTCAAGGACAGAAGCATCTGTGGCAGGCAGATTGGTGAGGATGAGGTCAAGTATGCTTTTCCCTCTTATTGGTTCCCTCACCACCTGCCGCATTTATCTCTTTTAGAACTCAGCCAGCACAGTCTGTAATGGTGCAACTGAACCACTTTTGGTAATGGACATTGAAGACAGAGTCCCATTCTGTGCCTATGCCACCTTCAGTGCCTCTTCCAAGTGGCATTCAACATGGAGTACTGATTCATCAGCCAGGGGTAGCTGAGATACATGGTACTCAACAGGAGATTTTTGACCTGATACCATGATACTTCATGGGGTCCGGAATCAATGTTGAGGATTCCCAGAGCAACTACCTGCTGACTATATACCACTGTGCCACCACCTCTGCTGGGTTTATTTTGCCAGTTGGACAGAACATACCCAAGGATGGTGGAGTCTGGGACATTGTAAGGGATGATTCCACGAGTATGACTATGTTAAGCTATCACTTGACTAGTTTGTGAGACAGCTCTTCCAATTTTGGCACAAGCCCTCCGATATTAATAAGGGGGAACTTTGCAGGGTCAATACGGCTGGATCTGTCACCATTGTTCCCGGTGCCTAGGTCAATACCTGGTTGTCTATTTTGTTTCATTCCTTGTCTTTTCTAGCAATTTGATATTACGGAGTGACTTGCTAGGCCATTTCAAAGGGCAGTTAAGAATCAACAACATTTCTGTGGATCTGGAGTCAGATGGCCAGACCAGGTAAGGACGGCTGAATTCCTCCCCTAAAGGACATTAGCAATTTTTATGACAATTGATAATGGTCATCATTACTTTCAATTGCAGATTTTTATTGATTAAATTCAAATCTTGGTTTGAACCCAGGTTTACAGAGCTTTATTCTGGGTCTCTGGATTACTTTTTAAAGTTTAAAGTTTATTTATTGGTGTCACACGTAGGCTTAGGTTAACACTGCAATGAAGTTACTGTGAAAATCCCCTTGTCACCACATTCCAGCGCCTGTTCAGGTACACTGAGGAAGAGTTTAGCATGGCCAATGAACCTAATCAGCACATCTTTCGGACTGTGGGAGGAAACCAGAGCACCCAGAGGAAACCCACGCAGATACAAGGAGAACATGTAGAGTCCACACAGACAGTGGCCCAAGCTGGGAATCGAACCCAGGTCCCTGACACTGTGAGGCAGTCGTGCTATGTTTTAATAATCACCGAAGGAGGCTATTCAGTTCATTGTATATATGCTGGCTCCTTGGTAAAGCCACCCTCCTGTACGTTCCTTATAGTTCTGTAAATTTTCTTCTTTCAAATATATATTTTTGGAAAGTTACTATTGAACCTGCTTCCACCAGTCTTTGAGGCATTGCATTTCAGATATTATGAGCTTCCTGTACCAGGTTCCCTTTCCTTAGGATATAATATTTGCAATCCTTAACTCCTCTCATACCACTTTGCATCTAAGGAAGATTGTCTCAGAGCATCTGCAATTTCTAGTTTTACTTCTCTCAACTACAGAGGATGCATTCCATCGGGACTGTAGAACTTCTATATTTTTGCATAGTCAATCTTTTAAGTACCGTTAATCTATTTTTAATTTACCAATAGTGCTATCATCTTCACTGTGACATCGACAGCAACCTCTTCTCTAGTACACAGATCAATGTAACGTAATTATTTTGTATTTCAGCTATATCTTCTGCCTCCATAAGATCCCCTTTGCTGTCTCTAAGCATCCTACTCTTCCTCTAGCTATTCTTTTACTATTTATGTAGTAAAAACCTATAAAGGAATGGGTTGTTATGGCCCTTATGGCCGCCGTACTCGTAGTCTGAATAATTTGGATTTGTAGATGGGCCACTAGAGTGGGCCAGGTTGTGAGACAAAGGAACCAAAAGGGTGTAAGAAGAGAAGAAATAGAAATGGTGTTATTGTGATACTAATTGAGAGCCGAAAGGTGTTTTGTTTATACCTAGAGGGTACAATTAACACAAGAGAGTGTGCCCACACATCAACTATTTCACCGAGCAAGACTGCAGTAGACGGTTCATCTAAAGTATATCAGCCAATTAGCATGTATCTAAATGTAACGTGGTTGCTATGCGAGAGTGTAACTAAACATTTTACTTACCGAATATTGGTCCACAATCAAGGTACATAGAAGAGTTATAGAGATTGTTGATAGTCAAAATTATTACGTGTTTCTATTCTTTTACTGTTGAGTTTACAGATTTTAACTCACATAGGACCAGCACCCAAGGTCATTCAGCGTTCCCCTCAGGAACTGCATGTCAACACTTATCTGTACATGACATATGCATATGCTAGAATTTCCAACCAATCCAGCTGTTGGGTTTGCTCACGATACATGTCCCTATATATGCTGGGGGTTGAATACCTTTGCGACTAGTGCCCCTGTCATGGTCTGAATTGATTATTTCGGACCAGCAATGGGTCAAATAAAACCCCGGATGATGAGGGAGATAAAGGTGAAGATGAAAAGCGTGCATACGACAGATGTCAGGTAGAAAATACAACGGAGAATCAGGCTGAATATAAAATGACTAGTGGGAAAGTGAAAAATTAACAATAAAAGCAAGGAAAGCTAATATAAAAGAGAATCCCAACATCTTTTATAAGCATATAAATAATACCAGGATGGTAAAAGAAAGAATAGGGTAATTAGGGATAAAAAAGAGGACTTGCATGAAGAGGTATTAAACAATTAGTTTGCATTCCTCCTTTACAAAGGAATAAGATACTACCCAGGTTGTGGTAAACTGGTACACCAGAAGAATTCACAATCGGGAAGGAAGGTATTGGAAAGGCTATCTTAAAATTGGTAAGATATCAGGACCAAATGAGATGTATCCAAGGGTACTGAGGGAAATGAGAGTGAAAATTGCAAAGAAACTAGTAGCGATAATCTCCCAGTCTTCCTTAAACACAGCTGGAGAATTGTGAATTTTACACCCTTGTTCAAAAAGAAGTGCAAGGATAAATCTGGCCACTAATGGGCAGTCAGTTTTTCAGTGGTAGGTAACTTCTGAAAACCATAGTTTGGAGCAAAATCAATAGTCACTTAGACAAGTGCAGGATAATAAAGGAAATCCAGCATGGATTCATTAAGGAAAACTTGCAGGAGGTTTTTTGAGAAGGTAACAGAGAAGGTTGATAAGGGCAAGGCTGTTGATGTGGTGTATATGGATTTTCAAAAGGCACTTGAAACACAATACGAACATGAGAACTAAGAGCAGGAGTAGGCCATCTGGCTCCTCGAGCCTGCTCCGCCATTCAATAAGATTATGTCTGATCTTTCCGTGGACTCAGCTCCACTTTCCCGCCCAGTCAGGATAACCCTTAATTCCTTTACTGTTCAAAAATCTATCTATCTTTGCCTCAACTGCTTCACTGGGCAGTGAATTCCACAGATTCACAACCCTTAGGGCGAAGAAGTTCCTCCCCAACTCAGTCCTAAATCTATTCCCCCTTATTTTGAGGCTATGCCCCCTAGTTTTAGTTTCACCCGCCAGTGGAACAACCTCTCTGCTTCTATCTCATCTGTTCCTTTCATAATTTTATGCTTCTAAAAGATCCCCCCTCATTCTTCTAAATTCCAATGAGTACAGTCCCAGTCTACTCAATCTTTCCTCATAAGCCAACCCTCTCAACTCCGGAATCAACTTAATGAATCTCCTCTGCACCCCCTCCAGTGCCAGTACATCCTTTCTCAAGTAAGGAGACCAAAGCTGTACACAGTACTCCAGGTGTGGCCTCACCAGCACCTTATACAGCTGCAACATAACCTCCATGTTTTTAAACTCCATCCCTCTAGCAATGAAGGACAAAATTCCATTTGCCTTCTTAATACTTGCTGCATCTGCAAACTAACGTTTTGCTATTCATGCTCAAGGACACCCAGATCCCTCTGCACAGCAGCATGCTGCAATGTTTTACCATTTAAATAATAGTCCATTTTGCTGTTATTCCTACCAAAATGGATGACACATATTTACCAACATTGTACTCCATCTGCCAGACCCTCGCCCACTCATTTAAACTATCTGTATCCCTTTGCAGACTTTCAGTGTTCTCTGCACACTTTGCTCTACCACTCAGTGTCATCTGTGAACTTTGACACACTACACTTGGTCCCCAACTCCAAATCATCTACGTAAATTGTAAACAATTGCGGTCCCAACACTGATCCCTGAGGCACACCACTAGTCAATGATTGCCAATCAGAAGAACACCCAACTCTTTTTGGGTTTACCCCAACTCTTTGCTTTCTGTCAGCTAACCAATCCTCTATCCATGCTAATACATTACCCGTAACACCGTGCACCTTTATCTTATGCAGCAGCCTTGTTGAATGCTTTCTGGAAATCCAGATACACTACATCCACCGGTTCCCCATTGTCCACTGCGCTCGTAATGTCCTCAAAGAATTTCAGTAAATTAGTTCAACATGATCTGCCTTTCATGAACCCATGCTGCGTCTTCCCAATGGGACAATTTCCATTCAGATGTCTATTTCTTCCTTGAAGATAGATTCAAGCATTTTCCCCACTACAGAAGTTAAGCTAACTAACCTGCCTTTTGTCTACCTCCTTTTTTAAACAGTAGCGTCATATTTGCTGTTTTCCAATCTGTCAGAACCACCCCAGAGTCCTGCGAATTTTGGTAAATTACCACTAGTGTATTTGCTATTTCACCTGCCATCTCTTTTAATATCCTGGGATGCATTCCAGGGCCAGGAGACATGTCTACCTTTAGCTCCATTTAGCTTGCCCAACACTACTTATTTAGTGATAATGATTGTTTCTAGGTCCTCACCTGCCACAGCCTTCTTGTCATCAATTTTTGGCATGTTATTTGTGTCTTCCACTGTGAAGACCGACACAAAATACATGTTCAATGCTCGGCTATTTCCCGTTATTAAATCCCCCTTCTCTAAAGGACCAGTGTTTACCTTAGCCATTCTTTTTTGTTTTATATGTTTGTAGAAACTTTTGCTATCTTTTTATATTCTGAACTAGTTTATTCTCATTATCTTATTTTTCTTTAAAGGTCAACAGAAAGCCACGAAAAAAGCTATAAAGATTTCCCAATTCTCTAGCGTTCCACCAATCTTTGCCACTTTGTATGCATTTGCTTTCAATTTGGTGCCCTCCTTTATTTCCTTAGATATCCATGGCTGATTATCCCTTTTTCTACAGTCCTTCCCTACCACTGGTAGATATTTTGCTGAACACTGTGAAAAATCACTTTGAAAGTCCTCCACTGTTCCTCAATTGTCCCACCATAACGTTTTTGCTCCCAGTCTACCTTAGCAACTCCTCCCCATCCCATTGTAGCCTCCTTTGTTTAAACACAAGACTCCGGTATTGGATTTTACCTTCTCATGCTCCATCTATATTTGAAATTCAATCATACTATGATCGCTCCTTCTGGGAGGATCCTTGTGAGGTCATTAATTATTCCTGTCTCATTACACAGGACCAGACTAGTGAGCAAAATTCTAGCTCATGGAATTAAAGGGAAAGTAGGGAATTGGTTAAAGAATTAGCTGAGTGACAGGAAACAGAGTAATAGTTAATTGATGTTTATCAAATTGGAAAAAAGTTTGGAGTTCCCCAGAGGTCAGTGTTTGAACCCTTACTCTTATCAATGTATACCAATGACCTAGACTGTGGTGTGCAAGGCATGATTTCAAAATTTGCAGATGTTACAAAGATTGGAAATGCTGTCAACTGTGATGAGGAAAATCTTGAACTTCAAAAGGGCAGATATATTGGTGGAATGGGCAGATAAATGACAGATAAAGTTCAATGTAGAGAAGTGTCAGGTGATTCATTTTGATAGGAAGAATATGGAGAGCCAGTGAGAAACTCCAAAAGAGGTGCAGAAACAGAGGAACCTCAGTGCATATGTACATAAGTCATTGAAGATGGCAGGGCATGTTGAGAGAACAGTGAATAAAGCATATAATATCTTATTAATAGGAGCACTGAGTACAAGAGTAAGGAAGTCATGAACTTGTATAAGGTATCTGAGTACTGTGTCCAGTTCTGGGCGCCATACTTGAGGAAGGATGTGAAGGTACAGAGGAAATGAACAAGAATGATTCCAGGGCTAAGGAACTAGCTATGAGGATAGATTGGAGAGGTTGAGACTGTTTTCCTTCGAGAAAAGATTGCCAAGAGGAGACTTGATAGAGGTATTCAAGATTGATAGAGGTATTCAAGATTGATAGAGATTGATAGAGGTATTCCTGAGGGGTATGGACAGGGTAAATAGTGAGAAAATGTTCCCACTCAAGACAGCATTCAGAACTAGAGGGGACAGATTCAAACTAATTGGCAAAAGGAGTAAAAGTGATGTGAAGACAAGATTTTTCACCCAGAGTGTCCTTGGAGTCTGGAACAAACTTTCTGAAAGGGTGGAGGAGGCAGATTTGATCGAGGTATTCAAAACGCAATTGGAAAACTATCTGAAAGAAAGAATATGTCAGGTTATGGGGATAAGGCAGGGGAGTGGGACTAGGTTGAATGCTATTTTAGAGAGCCAGGGCAGGCTCGATGGGTCAAATGGTCTCCTTCTGCACTGTGAAGGTTCTGTGAGTAAGCAGTTTGCAAATTTCCATATAAGAAAGTGCCATATTCCCACTGTGTTCATCCTCAGATTGGTCAACCGTGATGAAGAACTCAATGGTTTGATTCTCATGATTAAGCCAATCTTGGACTCTAGCTGGACTATGGCCAGTGGTTATTCACTTTGCTTCTCAATTTAAACAACTGAAATGCAGGGACAAACAAGACCCACCAAGTGAGCATTAGCTTATTTTTGTGATACTATTTATGTACAGAAAAATATCGAAACATCTCTCAAAGTGATTTAAAGTTTTGTTTTTTATGAAATAGCTACTAAAGGCACCATAAAAAAGCCTATAGGTAAGAATTTTTTAATGTCACACAATTTAATATCACATTAGATGACATTTTATATAGTAATCACAGTTCTTTTGTAACAAAAGTATGTGCACTATTCCTGAATATCAAACATTTGTCGGATTCTTGGAGAACATTTGCGTTGCTCACAAGTACACACTTTCCACTTATAGTCATGAAATTTATCCACAATATCCATGTGTGATTTTATTTAGATACAGTAGCAGTGCTATAACACTGATATATCATCAGCCTTGACCAAATATCATTAGTTCCTTTCCTGAAAAAAACTTTCAAAATGAATACTCAAATTTCATGCTTGTTACAAATATCTTTTCATATAGATTTCAGTGACACTACAAAGTCGTACAATGAAATTATATTGAGAATCATTCCTCATAATAATTCATCTTCAGTTGTTAAAGGTTTATCTACTTGGAATCTGACTGCATCGTGGTACAATGGAATCAATTGTAATCCACAATACAGAAATCTGAAGAATCCTACAATATTCAAGAAGGGGAAGTTATCAGTAAATAGTTCTGAAAACAGGTATTGAGAGGAAAACTGCTGTTGCTAAGAACTTCGAGACTTTTCCACTTCACTGGTGTGGCTTTGGCAGAAATAATACTTCATTCAAAGTTACACCAGTGAAGTGAAAAAGCCCTGAGGAACTATATACAACTGGAGAATGGGATAACAGATTGGTATGCATATTTATGGACTGGATTCCGCAAGGCAAAGTCATGATTTCAGCCAGGCTATCATGGGAAGAATGAAGCAGATGTTAAGCAATTTCTAAATGGAAATCTTCAAATAAACAGGGTACTCCCAAACAAAGCATTATTTTTTGTCCATAGAACCATAGAATCCTTACACCTTAAGTACTATAAACTACAGGGCAATGGGCTGGGTGCAGGAAGGTGGGATTAGAAAGGGCACCTGTGTGTCCTCAGGCTGGCATAGACAAATGGGCCAAATGGCCTCCTTCTGTGCTGTAACTTTTCTATGGCTCTAGTGCAGAAGGCCATTTGGTCTATTGAGTCTGCACTGACTCTCCGAACAGCATCTTACCCAGCCCACCTGGCCCTTTCTCCACCCTATCCCTGTAACCCCGCGTACTTACCATGCCCAATCTACCTAACCTGGCACATCTTTGGACTATGGGACAAAGCTGGAGCACCTGGAGGCAACCCACGTGGACAAGGGGCGAACATGCAAACTCCACACAGTCAACCAAGGCTGAAATCGAACCCTGGTCCCTGGTGCTGTCATCCAACAGTTCCTTGGCATTGCCAGAGAACAAGCAGCAGAAAGCATATGCCCCTTCTCAGTTAAAAAGGATGCAAAAAGTTTCGAAAGGTTGTGGGGGGTGGGGGGGGGGGGGGGGCGGGGGGTAAAGAACAGCAGGTTCCAACAAACAATGCTACCTTATTGACACTAAAATATTATATCAGAATTTAAAATATTTAGTTCAGATGAGATTAACTTATTGCTTACACAAACACAATTACACCATTACTTGCACAAACACAAATGCTTTGTTTATTTTTTAAATAACTGTCAATGACTTCTTGTGGAAAGTGCAAATGCAACTTTAACACTGGTCTACTTTCACCTATTAAAATAAAACAATGC
The DNA here is from genome assembly GCF_964213995.1 of Mustelus asterias. NCBI lineage: Eukaryota > Metazoa > Chordata > Chondrichthyes > Carcharhiniformes > Triakidae > Mustelus > Mustelus asterias. The sequence goes on from NC_135817.1 coordinate 51,273,496, forward strand.
TTAAAAGGATATTTTCATTGGCATAGAAAAAACATTAACAACTTACAGACTGTGCAGATAATTTATTCCAATCTAATCATGTGTTGTGGAATGCTCAGCAGATTGGAAATATTAGTACTGATGTACAAGCATGCTAATTAAAGATGGTATTGTTGAGATCTCCTTCAATGTGTTCATGCTGCTGAAAGTCTAGTCTGCAAACCATTAGGAGGGATCTGCATATTTGAATTCTGCAATGAGGCATTTGAAACATGAAGAGAAATAACATGACCAGGATTTCCTAGAACCTGTAACCATAATTGTCAAACTGAAATGATTTGGATTCACTAAGGGTGCACAGTAGTGTTTGCATTCTTTTTACTCTTCTGGCTTCCATCAGAAACTTCCGGCATCGCTCCTTGGCAGCCAACTGCTCTGCCCGTTTTTCAGCTTTCTTTCTTTTTAGCCATCTGCAAAGATTTTAAGTGAGAAAGAACAACTACTGAATAAAATTCTTATTAAGCACAATAAATGTACACATGCTCCTGTTCTTTTAATGTCTTAATTATTTTTTATAGTTAATCATAGACTATTATTTGGTGCTTCATCATATCTCAGAAGTTTCACAAAGCATTTCATACAAATTAATTTTGAAAGTGAAGAAACTGCAGCAATCAATTTCCATGTGCCAAGATCCCAAAAACTGCAATAAGGTAAGTGACCAGTTACCATCTTTGATGGTTGGTCAGGACATCAGGAAAACTCCTTGCTTTTTTTTTTGAAAAGTGTCATCCACCTGAATACATAGATAGATGAGATCCTTGGTTTAACATTCCTATAAAAAGTTTGTTTTATTACCTTAAGACATAAAATGGATATTAAATGATCTGCTGTAATACATCACAGAACAAGCCCCTAATTCTCTTCTAAAATATCAGTCTCAATATGCACATTTACTTATGTCATGAATTCATTTTTCTGCAGAGATCTGCATAATTAAAATTATGTGATAATGCAGTAGAATTGACATTGCTGCACACAATGGGCTGTTGTGGTAGTTTTGCAGGTCTAAAAAGACTCTGGGTTAACAATTGCAAATATAACTCAAAGGGTCTCCATGTATTCTTGGTGCCTCTCATACTTTATGATTGAACTAAATATATTATATATAAAATATATATACACATGCACTCACAATACATATACGCATACTTTAGACATTTGCAAATGCCATCAATTGATAGTGGTGAGTCAAATGCAGGTCAAACACCTGCAACTGTAGCTATAAGTTGGTATCTCGTTTCTTTACAAGTGTATGTACAATTAGCAGTTTGAGTCACCAATTCAGATTTGTACAAATTTTTATGAAAATTAATGATTAAACTTTTCTTACTGCTTAAAGGCTTTTTCAGAATCTTCTCTTGTGTGGACTTTTGAGTTGTAATCTTGTTCTCTTTTTCTCATGGCTTCTATTTGCTGCTCTTTAATTTGCTGTTCCCGTTTCTTTTTTAGCCAGAGATTGAATGCTTCATTCGGATCTCGATATTCCTATGAAAACAAAAGTAAGCAGTTTTCACAGCTACAATTATCTCAGTATATACATAAAAAATGCTTGATTTTATTCTGTGCTAATTCAAGTATAATAATTACACATTACTATGTGGTTTGAAATGGTGTGTTTTTTCCCCATTTTCAACTTTAATTCCTCAGTATGGGACTCAGTAAATCCTTTTTCCCCAGGACTCAGCTGTGCCAAGGCAACAAACAGCTGCATGAAATTGTCTATGATTGACAGCATCTTAATTTTCCCTTCCATATGATGCTGTGTCTCACTTCAATCTGATTTTTAAAATTGATTCAGAGGACGTGAGCTTTGTTGGCTAGGTCAATACTTATTGCCCTGTTGATGGATTTGGAAGATGCTGTCGGAAGAGCTTTGGTGAGTTCCTGCAATGCATCTTGTAAATGCTGCACGCGTCTGCTACTGTGCATTGATGGTGGAGGGAGTGAATGGATGTGGAAGGGTGCCAATGAAGCAGCTTGCTTTGTCCCGGATGGTGTCAAGCTCTTGAATGTTGTTAGAGCTGCACTCATCCAGGTAAGAAGAGAGTATTCCATCACATTTCTGACTTGTGCCTTGTAGATTATGGATGAGCTTTCAGGAGTTAGGAGGTGAGTTACTTGCTGCAGAATCTTTAGCCTCTGACTTGCTCTAATAGCCATTATGTTTATATGAATTATCTAGTTCAGTTTCTGGTCAATGGTAACCTCCAAGGATTCAGCAATGGTAGTGCCATTGAATCCCAAGGGATGATAGTCAGATTCTCTCTGGGTGGATATGGTTATTGCTGACACTTGTATGGCGCAAATGTTACTTACCAAGTCTGGATATTGTCCAGGTCTTGTTGCATTTGGACAGGGACTGCTTCAGAATCTGAGAAGTCATGAATGGTGCTGAACATTCAGCAAACATCCCCACTTCTGACCTTATGATGGAAGGAAAGTCATTGATTAAGCAGTTGAACATGGTTGGGCCGCAGGATAATACCCTGAGGAACTCTTCCACTGATGTCCTGGAGTTGAGATGATTGACCACCAATGACTACAGCCATCCTTCTTTGTGCTAGGTATGACTCTAACCAGGGGAGAGTTTGCCCCCTGATACCCACTGACTCCAAGTTTGCTTGATGTCACACATGGTCAAAGGCAGTATTGATATCAAGGACAATCATTCTCACCTCACTTCTGAAGCTCAGTTCTATTGTCCATGTTTGAACCAAGGCTGTCATGAGGTGAGGAGCTGAGTGATCCTGACAGAACCCAAGCTGAGCGTCAGTGAACAGGTTATTGCTAAGTAAGTGCTGCTTGATAGCACCGTTGATGGCTCCTTCTATCACTTTACTGATGATCGAGGGTAGACTCATAGGGCTGGGTTGAATCTGTCCTGTTTACTTTGGACAGAAATACCTGGGCAATTTTCCACATTATCAGGTAAATGTCAGAGTTGTAGCTGTACTAGAACAGCTTGGCTAGGGGTGCAGCAAGTTCTGGAGTACGGGCCTTCAGTGCTATTGACAGAATATTGTCAGCGCCCAAAGCCTTTGCAGTATCCAGTGTCTTTAGCCATTTCTTGATATCACATGGAGTGAAACAAATTGGCTGAAGACTGGCATCCGATTGTAGCAAATGTTTCAGCTTGGTGGTGGTGGGGGGAGGGGAGGGGGGGTGTTGGTGGGGGCAGGGTGAGAAGCACCAAAACATAAGCACCCACAAATATAAGATTAAGGCACAGTGATAACAACAATGGGTTTGTAGAGATGGCTTGTTTTTTTTGTAAGTATCACGTGTAATAATCAGTTAAGATTAGATTTTCTTTTGTTTCATTTAAATGTCATAAAATGGCTGCTTTGCTCACAAGCCTTGTGTGTCCTGCGTATTTGAAGAGCTCTGGCCTCTTCAGGGTCTGGTGAGACATTTTGGGCAACATACATTATTATTGAGGCAGCGATGAAACAATGGGTTTATGGCATGGTTTAGTGTGAAGTGTTTGGGAAGGAGGTGCTGCCCTTGGCCTCAGACAGAAGGCAGATCTTGCAAGACTAGCTGAAAGAACACTAAATCAAGGCCTCCCTGGTATCCCTGCCTCCCTGAATGTTCCTAATTTCTGCCTCTTCGTCCTCACCAGTTGCCTGCCTGGGCTCTGCATCAGAGTCTTCACTGGATTCCTCCTCTGAGACAGGTGCACCTGCCTCAGTGTCCTCTTGGCCCAGTGGTTTCCCCCTGAGAGAGCAAAATTATGCAGAGCATAATAGACAGTGACGATGAATGGCACTCGTTCTGGTGGATATTGAAGGGTGCACCTGGTGTGGTCCAGGCATCAGAACCTCATTTTTAGTGAACCTATTGTCTGTCCTTTCCACCATCACCCTCATGGAGGCATAGCAGTGATTCTATCTTTCATCAGCCTCTGTCCTCAGGTACCTGACTGGTGTTATCAGCTACCTTTTCAAGGGATGCCTCTGGTCATCCAGCAACATGACCTGGAGCTGTGAACAGTCTTGGTATTTCAGTGTCTGAGTATGTCGGCATCATGGGAGCCAGGGTGCCTTCCACAAACTTGTAGAATCTGGGTCCAATGGTAGCAAATTGATTTGAACATTCATGGAGTGACATGTCTTCCTGTTGACAAAGGTGTTCGGCTGGCTGGCTGGTGCTTTGATGCCCACATGGCTGCAATCAATACCACATTGGATGGGGAACCCTCCAATTGCCACAAAGCCTCTAACCTGCTCAGCCTGGCTTGGCTTGGTCCATCCTGAAATGGATGAATGTGCTAACCTGCCTGAACAAAGCTTCAGTCACCATTAGCTATGCACAGCTGACTGGGAGACACTGCAAAAATCACCTACTGACCCCTGGAAAGATCCAGAAGCATAAAAGTTAAGGGCGACAATGACCTTGAGAGCCACAGGAATTGGATGTTCACCCACATAGTTGGAGGCTATTTCTGGCCCAATCATCTGGCAAATGGGCCTTTAACGCTGGAGTCTCCTGCAGCACTGGACCTCTATTATATCTAGGTAGTTGTATCGCTGCCTGTACACCCTGGCAGCTGGATTGTGGCATCTTCTGTGGGCCTTCCCTGCTGCCCCAGACCATCCAGTGCCTGTGCCTTTCCTCTGAGGTGGTTGGTGCCTGTGACTAAATGGCTTCCTCTCCCTTTGTTCCGTCTTCCTCCTCAGAGGCAGTGCTCCCTGCTCAATATACAAGAACCATCAGCAAAGTTGCAAATGGAGCTGATCTATGCACTGTGGGAACCAAAGGGATGGAAATCTCAAAGGACTGAAACATCCTGAATAGTCCAAAGTAGTTGCACAACTCTCAAAAGGATGCAGTGAAAACATTCACAATACTCTAGTCTAAGCCTACACTACACTCTCAATAACTCTACCAATTCAGCCTACCTTTACTCCTGCTTCCTTTTATTCACCCTTGGATGTCAAATGGCAAAAATGGATTGGCTGCCTGCCCATGTGCCAACCTAAAAATCTTACTCTTTCATCTCCCGGCTCCACCAGCAGGCTCACTCCCGGCTCAACTCTCAGCCTCACTCTTTCTCGTGTTCTTTTATCTCCCTGTCTCTGCTCATTCTCGCGCTCGTTTATCTCCTCGGCCCCACTCTCAGCCTCGCTCTTTCTCATGCTCTCATCTCCCCAGCTCCAAACAGATTGATCATCAACCTGCAAATCCTTTCAATATGCCTACAGCAGGTGGTAAGAGTGGGAGAGTTTCCTAGTCAGTTAGAACCTGCAGAAGGCAAAGGTAAATCAATACAGTACCTTGCCAGGCATAACGATGGACCAACAAATGGAAGTCCATGATTGCCAATGCATTCTTGGGGCATGGTACCCCAAGGGAAAGAGATAATTTATAGCCCAGAATGATTTGAGTGATTTGATTTAGTTTGGTCACAGTATCTTAAATTATATGGCACATCTTGCTGTGAAATTAAATCAACTGTTCAATTTTTGTCATATGCATTCAGATATGCTGATCCTAGAAGTTGAGGCAGATGATTCAATTAAATAAACTGTTCCAAGCTTGGGGTGATTACTTTATTAAATTTCCTACAACAACAGGCATTTTTACTATCATGTTGACATATTTTACCTTTAGCGTAGTAAAATGGCCCAAGGCATTTCATAGGAGAAAAATTTGACACTAAGCCACATGTGGAGATATTAGGATAGGTGACCAAAAGCTTGGACAATGACAGAGGTTTAAAGAGTGCTTAAAAAGAGTTAGTGAGCCAGAGAGATTTTGGTAAGGAATTCCAAAATATAGTGTTGGATTTTCATCCTTGAGGTGTTTGTTTTCTTAGCTATCGAGATATTTTACTAAATATCTCTACTAGTAATGAAATTATCTTGGCTCCAGCTAAGTGAGAGTTGCCAAGTAAGAGTCAGATATTGTATACACCTTATGTCCTTTCAATTATGGCCTCTTGAGTAGCCCCAATTTCCTTTGTATCTCCATTCTCAGCCATGTCTTCAATGTCTAGACACCAAGTGCTAGAATTTCTTCCCTAACTCTCTGCCTTGCTAACTCTTTCTCGTTTTTAAGATACTCCTTAAGATCATCATGGCCTTCTGCTTTCTTCTAAAGAAGTTGAATGGAATCTTAGAAGAACAGCACCTCATCTTCTGATAAGGTACTTTTTTAACGATTAATGTTTTTATCCAAATCACAGATCTCTTGGTTTTAAGATAGAGATTTAAATATTTCTAAGATTTGTGTTTGTGGTTTAATATATCACAAAATCTATCTATCTATTTCTTTATACTACTGCTGCTTCTTAAAACGATTATGGCCATGTATTAGAATGAGCAAGCAGCGTGATTTTGTTTCAATATATTGCAAATCTTTATAATGGAGTAAATTGTTTTGAAAATTATTAAGGATTTTGAGAACAAAAGAAAGAATAAAGTAGATAAACAAAATGAATACCATCCCCTCCATGAGTAAATGTCAAGGTTATTATGGTTATGAAATAATCAGAGCCAGATTTTCCTGCAGTAGGGATTGGACTTAAGTGTTTGGGCTTCAGAATAAGTACAATGTTTCTGACTACAGTACCTTACTATTCTTTCTTTCTAGCTCCTTTGCACATTGAATTCTCCTTTCGTCTTGGTGCTGCTGTTTCTTCTTCTGAAGCCAGACCCCAAAAGCTATCTTGTTCTCCTCTTTCTTCCGCACTTCCTCTTCAATTTTTCTTGCCCCTATCTACACAACAAATCATATTTAACTAAGATATAGGGCATTTTGACATTTGATGAGTTTTTTTGTCAAAGCTTTTCACCTTGCATTCATCAGGACATTTGCAAGAATACAATATAAGGGAAGTCAACAAAGTTGGAGAATACTGTATGAGAAAAGAATGCTGATTGGTTGACAAGTGGATTCAGATTGGTAGAGGTATTGCCATGGAGAATGCAGCAGTTGATGGTGACTAACAGTTAACTGCCAAGCATGATTTAAATTTAAACTGGGGAGCTTTACTCCGATTGGTCCAGGCATTGCCCTGAGAAATGAACCAGAAAGTGGTTGTCACTTATTTTGTTTAGCTGAAAAGGTGCACTGTCTGTATATGTTTCATAGATTCATAGAATCATACAGTGCAGAAGGAGGCCATTCGGCCCATTGAGTCTGCACCGATCACAATCCCACTCAAGCTCTATCCCCATAACCTCATGCATTTACCCTAGCAAGTCCCCCTGACACAAAGGGGAAATTCAGCATGGCCAATCCACCTAACCCGCACATCTTTGGACTGTGGGAGGAAACCGGAGCACCCAGAGGAAACCCATGAAGACTCGGGGAGAATGTGCAAACTCCACACAGACAGTGACCCGAGCCGGGAAATGAACCCAGGTCCCTGGCGCTGTGAGGCAGCAGTGCCACCATGCCGTGATGTTCTTTCTGTCCGCAAAGAACGGAGGCCTGTGTAGTAATCTATATAGCTTTTAGTACATGAAAATGAACCACATTGAGAGACCAACTAACAATCTTAAATTGCTTGTCAGCAAAATTCTTAGCACACTACGGATTAATTAGCAAATGTTGTCCAATCAGAAAATCACAGTTAATGTTGGTCACTGTGTTTTGAGTTTTGCAAGCCTAGGATAGTCAGAGTCCACTTGCCAACAACTCAGCACTCTATTCTCATATGGTATACATTTTTTGATTTCCCTTGCATTGTATTCTTATGAATACCCTGATGAGTGCAAGGTGAAAAGCTTCAACAAAAAATGTATTTTTTCAGCAATATAGGACATTCATTCATTGTCAACTCCCATAGAACCACCTTATCAAATCCACCCTCGGGTTCATACATCTAATTTTTCCCCTCTCAGATACACTAGTTTCTATAGCATTACACATTTCTTTAGACAATGAATATTAAATCATCTTACTACACACATCAAATTCTAATATTTTCAGAATTTATTAAAAACATCAGCTCAGTGACCTTTTTTTAAACTAACTTACATGAAAGGCCACAGCATATAATCAAGGTCAATATCAAAAACATTAGGAGAGATAAATTCAGAGAGAGTGGTAAAAAGGAACTTTGGATTGCAAAGCCTAGGTTGTGGGAACGAAGGTAAGGAAGTAAGGAGTTCCAAGGTGGTTTTGAAGTCCAAGGAAAGAATAACTTTGAATGTTGTATCTTGAAATGCCATTAAACTATAGATACGAGTTTCAGATGGATTTGCATTTCATTTTGCCCAATGACAAAGGCACACTTGAATCTTCACGTACAAAGTTATATTCAGCAGCCGGTTAAATTTTAATTGCAGCTGTCAACAAGAGTGCTATCACTAAAACACTGAGAATTAAGTTTAAAAACTGCCTAGCAATAGTTTAATATCATAGAATCCTTACAGTGTAGAAGTAGGCCATTTGGTCCAGCGAGTCTGCACCAATCACAACAACACCCAGGCCCTATACCCATAACCCCGCATATTTACCCTGTTAGTCCCTCTGACACTAAGGGGCAATTTAACATGGCCAATCAACCTAACCTGCATATCTTTGGAGTGTGGGAGGAAACTGGAGCACCCATTGGAAACCCACGCAGACATGGGGTGAACGTGCAAACTCCGCACAGTAACCCAAGGCCGGAATTGAACCCGGTGCTGTGAGGCAGCAGTGCCAACCACTGTGCCACCGTGCCACCCACATGATGTTAAGTTTAGAAATCTTAATTGTGAAATAGCTTCAGAGTTCTTCATTTCAGTACATATGACACCAGCATGCCTTGGAAATGTTATTTTAAGTTTATGCAAAGTTGAAATCACACAAAAATTATCTCACAATAATAGAGGTGATATAGATAACAGAAACAGTAGGAAAAATAGCAATGCGAAGCTTAGGAGAACAAAAGATGAAAATTTAAAGAAGCAATGACAATACCAAATCGAAAACAAAGGTAGTCAAAAATGTGGCATGAGTTGAGCCTACATGAGAGAAACAAGGCATTTCTTGTTGTACCCTGTCTAGAAAGTACTAGCTTCTGAAATGACTGATCCACATTTGGAGCAGTCTTCCAGAAAGGGAGGCATGCACGATTCCTGAAATTATTTGAGGAACAGTGGACAATGTAGGTTTACTTGAAGAGATGATCCAAGATTGATTGAATAGGCTTCTTCATGTTTATCTATTTTGTGATTTTGGATGAGTCTTTAAATTGATGTTAAATGTGGGATCTTCCCAAAAAAATTCTAAGTGCCTAACGAGGGAAAAAATGGAGTCTAAGCTCAGCAGTGAAGCCGGCAGCAGAGCACTTGGGACACCATTGCGCAGGTGCCCCAATATGCCAGTATACTGGGAGATCTACTGTCACCACTGTCTACTATCAATTTATAGAACCTTATGAAACTTATAAAATTCTAAGAGGGTTAGACATGGTAGATTCAGAAAGAATGTTCCCAATGGTGGGGGAGTTCAGAACTATGGGTCATAGTTTGAGGATAAGGGGTAAACCTTTTAGAACTGAGGCAAGGAGAAATTTCTTCACCTATGGGGGGGTGGTGAATGTGTGGAATTCACTACCACAGAATGTAGTTGATTAAATATAGCTCTAAGGGCTAAAGGGATCAAGGAATATGGGGGGAATGGGGGGGATCAGGATATTGAATATGATGATCAGCCATGGTCAAAATGAATGGTGGAGCAGGCTCGAAGGGCCGAATGACCTACTCCAGTTTCAAATTTCTATGTTTAAACCACCCTCCCCCATGCTGATCGCTCCCTGCACCGGTCTCCGCCCTGCCCCCCAGCCAAATGATCTTTGTGCTGATCGTTCCTCTTCCTCCCTCCCGCTAATCACTCCCTGTATGTGGAGCCACTCCCCCCCTCTGCTGGTCACCCCCCCCTCCCCCACGTATGCAGAGTTCCCCCTGCCAATCAGCCCCCAGTAAGAAGTTTAACAACACCAGGTTAAAGTCCAACATGTTTATTTGATAGCAAAAGCCACACAAGCTTTCGGAGCTCCAAGCCCCTTCTTCAGGTGAGGCGACTCACCTGAAGAAGGGGCTTGGAGCTCCGAAAGCTTTTGCTATCAAATAAACCTGTTTACACTAGATTATTTGAAAATCATAGGCACAATGAGCCAGCAAGGTATAAAATTTTTCAATATTGAATTTTAGTATAATAATGTGATGCACCTTACTTCAATATGCCTTTGCACATACTAGGGGCGATCTTGTCCAGGAGGACTGGGTTGCTGACATTGACTGTTGGGGGGAGGGGGAGGGGTTGTCGAGAAAATCGATGCCGGCTTTGATTGTGGGGTGGGGAAGCCCCTGAGATCTCCGTGGTGGGAAGGTTTTTCTCTGATCCGGGCTCCTTTCAAAAATAGCGCCCCGATATCAGAGCTGCCGGCTTTGCCGGCATGTTTAAGCCCCGCCCCTCAACATGATGGCATGAAATGTGCTCACCTGTTTTTTTGGCAATGTGGCATTAGATTTTGAGAGCAAACTGGCCTGTTTCTCTGAAGTGAAACTCGCCGGTTTTCAGTCAGACCCTGACACTTCACCATATTTTGATAAGATTCCGGCCATTGTGTTTCATTGTACTTGATGACCTTTGCTTTTTCCAAAATAAAAATACAAAATCTTTGTAGTTTACAAAAGTGACATGCACAATGCTCACTGTATTATACATGTATGCCAAACTCCTTCTTATTCATACCGATTTCCATTATATATTCTCCTACTTGTTCAGGTGGTTGTTGGAGCATGAAATGCTTTGCTACAGAGATGACAGACTTTTTCTTGCATGGATAAATTGGATAAATACTTTGTAGCAGAGAAAGATGCAAGGAAAGGTGTTCAAAACAAGGTAGTGAGATGGTTTTGGATTGATCTAGCACAATTAAGGCAGACAATTAAGCCAATGTCCTTCCTTCTGTGCTGCAAACCTTGACAATTCTACAGCAGAACCAGCCACATAGAAAAAAGAACATCTCACATTCTCAAAATACTATTTTCACTGAATATGGTACACATCTTTATAAGCATAAATGAACAACTTGCTCCAAAAGAGCTTTATTTACATAGCTTTACTACCCCAAATTTACCTCTGTCTTAAGTTGCGCCTTCTTTTGAGTTCTCCAATTAAACTCCTTTTGTTCTGAATTATTCAGATGGGTAGATTTGGGCGACATTATTGCAGATTGGACCCTTCGTGGTAATATCTTTTGAGATGCATTCTTTTGTGTATTAGCTGCAGAAGTTGCTCGATCGTTTGGTTCATCTGGTGGTTTTGGGACATGAAGCATTTCTGTTATCGATGAAGATAAGTTGTTCTGACTACTTGAAAGGTTGTTTCCTTTAGGATTATCAGAATTTAATTCATTGGAATAGTGATGTTGTTTACACTCTTTTTCACTGAATGCAACAGCGATCTGAGGTAATAATCCTTGACTTTCAAAATCCTCTAAACTCACTAGTTCAAATTTTCCATCCTTTTCCATCAACACTTTTTTGTCTTTGTTTTTTTCATCATCGCCTTTACTTTCTGCATTATCATTTTCCTTATGAGTATCATTTGAAATGCACATTTCAGACATCTGACCTGTGACCTCTCCATTACCCTTTTCAATCTCAGAAAATTGCACAGGGGGGACCACCAAATCAACTAAATTATCTTTGAACTTCAATTTGCGTTCTCGATTTTGATCTATGGGATCTTCATCCAGCAGCTTCTTGTTGGCTTGTTCAATCTTTTCCATTACATAACGTTTTACTTCCTCAGTCAACTCTTCTCCTTCCTGCTGATCCTCCTGCTTTGATTCCTGGAATGAACTCTCACTATCTGAACCTGATACTGGATCTAGTTGATTGACAATAACATTACCCTCTCCATTGGTGGTTCTTGTATGGTTTTTCAAATCTTCATTCAGTTCACATGATTTTTCTGTAGAACTTCCAGATTGTTTCTCATCTCCTGCACTTTTCTTTGCATTTCCTTGCTCATAATCTAGCTCTTTATCAATTTTGGCTTCAATGTCTTCATCTTCTTCATTATCCTGTGCAGAATCAGAGCATTCAGCTGAGTAAACCTTAGTATTATTTTATTTATAGAATGATCATGATGGAATGGGAAAACTTCAAATTTATCGACTATTTGGAAACAGACCTAATGTTTTAATAAGTTGGTATAAACTCTTTACTAGCTGATACAAATTATAGCTAGAAAAACGATATCTGTCCAAAATAGTTGGTACAGAATTTTTCCCTTATACATTATAACTGGCAGGAAATGTAGGGCAGGTTACATCCCTAAAGTAGCAAGAAGAAACTAAAAAATAAACCATTCTGGGAAACATCAATAGAGAAAGAACGGGGATTAAGGAAAGGCATATCAGATAACTTCAGTTGAGTGAGAGGGTGGGTAGATGGAGCAAGAGCGTAGCAGATCGAGGGGATGGGTGTAGTGGGATGCAGAAGATGAATATGGAGGGAGGACAGATAGGCAAGTTGGGAGGGCAAGGATGGGGGTTGAGGACAGAGTGGGGTGAGGACGGGGAGATGGTGAGGGTGGAAGGGGGCGAGGACAGAAGGGTGTGCAGGAACGGATCGAAAGGGAGTGAGATAGAAAGATGGGAGAGAGGATGGAAAGGGAAGGAACTAAAGGGGAGAAGAAAGAAAGAAGGACAAAATCAGGTAAAAGAGTTCCATAGTTTTAAGTTCTGACAAAGAATGTATTACAGTAATGATGCATGTTCACTTCAACAATGATGATTCAGAACCTATATTTGCATATTTGAAGTTTAGGAGAAGCAGGACATTTCGGAAACGATTCACAATAATGATTTAAAAAATAAGTTAAAATAAATATGATTGTAACATATATAAAGGATTTAGGTGTGTTATTTGCAATGAAAACAAGAGTAATTTTGAATTAAAAATAATCAAATTTAAGGGAAAACACAAAATTGATTCCTGGGAAAATGTTCATGAAACGTATCTTCAAACAACATCATAAATTGATCATAATTAAACAGGGTTGGGATGTTTGCTTACATTAATTTCCATTTTGTTTAGCATTTCTGCAAATACTTAATTTTTAAAAAAAGCACCAGAATAGGCTGATATTCATACAGTTTACAATTTATTCCACAGCATATCTGTCAATTCTATTTTGCTAAATTATAAAAAACAACTTTAGACAAGAAACATTGTGACATCAAAGTTAACATCTACACTCCTATGAAAGTCGTTGTACTCATTAGTGTCATACATCTGGCATAGTGTACTCAACTGTTTTCACTTCTTACCTCTGGATTGCCATCACTATTTTTTGTTTCTTCGTTGATCAGCCAATCAAGGTCTTTCTCAAAATCATCTTCATATTCTTCAACTTGTGAAGAAACACTATTCTCTTCACTCATTTTTGTTCAGCAGTTCCTTTGAGATTGAAAAATGGACAATGAGAGTAAGGTTTCCACTTAAACATTGCTATTTTTGTTCTAGGAGCAATGCAGGATTTCATGATACATGTGTCCATCAATATAGGCCAGCTGACTAGAACGATGGAGCAGATGATCTCACACACACAATGGCATACTGCACATCACATCCTCAATTTCAAGAGGGTTCATATAAAGCATGTAAAACTTATGGTCTACACAAACAGCTCCTCTATATGCAATGGGTGTCTGAATGTTTAGGTTTATAAGACTGATGTCAACTTTCTGGCCAAAAGACTACTGAATCTAAGGGGGGAAATCTAAGAGCTGGTGCAGCCACAAGGATCCTTGCTAATCAAGACCCAAGCACTGTCTGATCTTACACATTTGCACTATTATTTCTTGGAAAAGTGAAAACAGCCTTGGACAACCTTCAGGTAGGTTTAAAAAAAGGATGAGGTCCTAAAAGCAGAATATAGGGAGCTAGGAAGCAAACTAAAAAGTAGGACTTCAAAGATGGCGATCTCAGGATTATTACCTGTGCCACATGCTTGTTAGAGTAGAAACAGCAGGATACAGAGGATGAATACATGGCTGAAAAGATGGTGCAAGGGGGTGGGTTTCAGATTCCTAGGGCATTGGGACCAGTTCTGGTGGAGGTGGACCTGTACAAACTGGACAAGTTACACCTGGGCAGGATTGAGACTGATGTCCTTGGGGGGGTACTTGCTAGAGTGGTTGGGGAGGGTTTGAACTAATGTGGCAGGGGGATGGGAACCTTTGCAAGGATTCAGAGCAGGGGGAATTAAGAACAAGAGGAAAAGACTGTAAGGAGAATAAGGAAAGTGATAGGCAGAGAAATCAAGGACCAGAGTCAGATAAGGATCGAGTAAAAAATAGTAGGAAAGGGAAAAGAAATGTTAAAAGTGCCCACCTTAAGGTTTTGTACCTGAATGCTCGGGGCATTCGAAACAAATTGGATGAATTAGTTGCACAGATAGATGTAAAGGGGTATGATATAGTTGGCATTATGGAGATGTGGCTCCAAAGTGAGCAAGGATGGGAACAAAGCATTGAGTGTGATTCAGTATTTAGGAAGAACAGACAGAAAAGGAAAAGGTGGTGGAGTTGCATTGTTGATTAAAAATGATATTGATATGATACTGAGGAATTATATTTGCATAGATGTGGAATCTGTAAGGGTCGATTTAAAAAACAATAAGGGACAAAAACATTGGTGGGGGTGGTAATGTTGGGGAAAGCATTAGACAGGAAAGCAGAGATGCAATGTGTTAAAGAAAAATCTGTGATTATGGGCGACTTTAATCTGCATATAGATTGGGAGAGTCCAATTTGTCATAGTACAATAGAGGAGGAATTTCTGAAGTGCATACGGAATGGTTTTCTGGAGCAATACGTTGAGGAACCAACAAGGGAGCAGGCCATCTTGGACTAGGTGTTGTGTAATGAGAACAGATTAGCTGGCAATCTAGTTGTGGGAGAACCCTTGGGGATGAGTGACCATAATATGGTATAATTCTTTGTCAAGGTGAATAATGATGCAGTTGATTCTGAGACCAGGGTCCCGAATCTCAATAAAGGTAACCATGATGGTATGAGGCATGAATTGGCCATGATGGACTGGGAAACATTGCTTAAAGAAAAGACACTGGACAGGCAATGATAGGCATTTAAGAATGAATAGGTGAACTCCAGCAGTTGTTTATTCCAGTTTGGCGCAAGAGTGGTAAGGGAATTGTGGCCAAACCATGGCTTACAAGGGAAATTAGAGCTAGTATCAAATTCAAGGAAGAAGCATACAAATTGGCAAGAAAAAGCAATAGGCCTAACGATTGGGAGCAGTTAAAATTCAGCAAAGGATGAGCAAGGGATTGATTAAGAAGGGAAAAATTGAATATGAAAGTAAGCTAGCGGGGAACATAAAAACTGAATTTAAAAGTTTCTATAGATATGTCAAGAGAAATAGATTGACAAAAATGAATGTAGGCCCCCTAAAGTCAGAAATGGGAGAATTCATAACGGGGAATAAAGAAATGGCTAAGGAATTAAGTTTGTACTTTGTTTCAGTCTTCACAAAGGAAGACATAAATAATGTACTAGTAGTGCTGAGAGAAACATGTTTTAGTGAGGAGCTGAAGGAAATCAGCAATAGTAGGGAAATGGTTTTGGGGAAATTGATGGGATTGAAGGTGGATAAATTTCCAGGTCCTGATAATCTTCATCCCAGAGTACTTAAGGAAGTGGCCCTGGAAATAGTAGATCTATTGGTGGTTATTTTCCAAATTCTTTGGACTCTGGAATAGTTCCTACAGATTGGAGGGTAGCTAATATAAGCCTGCTATTCAAAAAGAGAGGTAGAGAGAAAACAGGGATCTATAGACTAGTGAGCCTAACGTCGGTACTGAAGACGTTGCTAGAGTCTATTATCAAGGATTTCATAACTTGGCATTTGGAAGGCAAAGTCAGCATGGATTTACAAAAGGGAGATCAAGCTTGACAACTCTATTGGAATTCTTTGAGGACATAACTAATAGAATTGACCGAGGAGAACCAGTGGATGTAGTTTATTTAGATTTTCAGAAGGCTTCTGACAAGGTCTCACATTACATGGGACTCCAGATTGATAGAAAGTTGGTTAGCAGAGAGGAAGAAAAGAGTTGGCATAAATGGGTCTTTTTCTGATTGGCAGGTCAGTGACTAGTGGGGTTCCGCAGGGATCTGTGCAAGGATCCCAACTGTTCACATTATATATTAATGATTTGGAAGAGGGAATTGAATGTGTTATCTCCAAATTTGCACTTGATACAAAATTGGGTGGGAAGGTGAGCTGTGAGGAGGAGGCAGAGATGCTTCAGCATGATTTGGACAGGCTGAGTGAGTGTATGGGCATTTGCAAAGCAGATGCAGTATAATGTGGATAAATGTGAGGTTATCCACTTTGGTAGCAATAATAGGAAGACAGATTATTACTTGAATGGGTGTAAATTGAGAGAGGTGGATACTCAACGAGACCTTGAAGTCCTTGTGCATCTGTCGCTGAAAGTAAGTGCAGTCGGCAGTAAAGAAGGCAAATGGTATGTTGGCCTTCATAGCGAGAGGATTTGAGTATCGGGAGCAGGATGTTTTGCTGCAATTGTATAGGGTGTTGGTGAGGCCACACTTGGAGTATTGTGCACAGTTCTGGTGTCCTTATCTGAGGAAGAATGTCTTTGCCATATATAGAGGGAGTACAGCGAAGATTTACCAGACTGATTCTTGGGAGGCAGGTCTGTCATATGAGGAGAGACTAAATCAGTTAGAATTAAATTCACTGGAGTTTAGAAGAGTGAGAGAGGATCTCATAGAAACTTATAAAATTCTAACAGGGTTAGGCACGGTGGATTCAGAGAGAATGTTCCCAATTGGGGGGGGGGGGGGGGGGGGGGGGAGGAGGGAGGAGTCCAGAACTAGGGGTCATAATTTGAGGATAAGGGGTAAAACTTTTCGAACTGAGGGGAGGAGAAATTTCTTCACCCAGAGAGTGGTGAATATGTGGAATTCACTACCACAGAAAGAAGTTGAGGCCAAAACGTTGTCTGATTTCAAGAAGAAATTAGATATAGCTCTTGGGGCTAAAGGGATCAAGGGATATGGGGGGGATCAGGATACTGAATTTGATGATCAGCCATGATCAAAATGAATGGTGGAGCAGGCTCGAAAGGCCGAATGGCCTACTCCTGCTTCTAATTTCTATGTTTCTATGAGTGGTGACAGGCCTATAAATATGTATGTACTCAGAGGCACTGTGATATATTGAAAATTACATTGTATATTTGTCCACTTAATGTTACCATACATGTATACCAGCAGAGGGAGACTAGAAGAAAATTAAAAGGAATCCATGCTTTAGCAGGATGTGCAGTTCTAATTCATAATGCTTCTTACTGAATATTACTGTTTTGTCCCAAGAACCTAACAGGCATCATCAGGATCACCATCAGTCTGTAGCATATTTGGTATTGTCTGAGGGCTGGAAGATCCAAAAGGAAAGTGACAGGGAGAGAGAGAGAAAGAGAAAACTCAGGCAGCATCTAGAAAAAGTATATACACAAGAGAAGATCTGCGTGATCTTACACTAAACATTGTGCTCCTTGAGTACTTATAGCCTCAGTTTAGGTGACATAACATTTATACTTCCTCTCGCGCCATTATTTACGATGCACCACATGGTTATTTTGTGAGAGAACCTAGTATAATTTAACCCTCACAGTAACCCTCTACACCCTAGCTAATGAAGCATCATTCTTGTGTCTCACTTTGTCTAGCTCATCCCTGGAGCTTGCAGTTTATCTCGTTCATTTATGTTGATGCCTTGCTCTACTGCCATATTTTGCCAAAAACAATGCATCATTACTATCTTGCTTCTCTCATCAATACTGTAACACATCACCTCCCAATCGTCAAATCTTCTAAGCATCATTTAATGAGTAGCCTGATCTTTCAGGAGCCTCAGGATAGTGCTCCATACTCCTGTTGGATGTTATGTTAATTATCATCACAGACAAGAATATAAAGAGCAGTGAAATTCACCCAGTGCCCAGCTAACTCACTATATCTGCGTGCCAGATTTTTAATGTTGAACTATCACAAAGTACAAGTGTTACAAAAGCTGTCTGCATATCTGGCATTACCGAAACAATCCACGTCTAAATCTAGCAAGACCTGGGCAGGTTTGGGCAGACAAGTGGCAAGTACATTCACACCACACAAGTGCCAAGCAATGACCATCTCCAACAAAAGAGGATTTAACCATTGCCCCTTGACATTTAACGGCATTACCATCGCTGAATCCCCTACTATCAGCATCCTGGGGATTACCATTAACCAGAAACTGAATTGGATTAGTCATATAAATATTGTGGTTACAAGAGCAGATCAAAGGCTAAGAATCCCGTGGTGAGTAACTCACCTCCTGATTCCCCAAAGCCTGTCCACCATCTACAAGGCACAAGTCAGAAGTGTGATGTAATACTCTCCATTTTCCTGGAAGCGTGCGGCTCCAACAATACTCAAAAACCTTGACATCATCCAGGACAAAGCAGCCTGTTTGATTAATAACTCTTCCACAAACGTTCAATCCCTCCACCACTGACGAACAGCGTGTACCATCTACAAGATGCACTGCAGGAATTCGCCAATGTTCCTTAGACAACACCCTTCCAAACCCATGACCACCATCTTGAAGAACATGGGCAGCAGATACCTGGGAACACAACCACCTGGATGTTCTCCTCCAAGCCACACACCATCCTGACTTGGAAATATATTGCCATCCCTTCACTGTCACAAGGTTAAAATCTGGGCATTCCCTCCCTAACAGCACTGTGGATGTACCTACACCAGGGGGACTCCAGTCGTTCAAGACGGCAGCTCACCACCAGCTTCTCTAGGGAAGGGCAAAGGATACTGGCTTAGCCAGCAACGCCCACATCCTGTAATTTTTTTTAAACTCTCATACGCTATCTATACATTGCCTGAGTAATATTATGTTTTATTGCTGTAGAATTTAACATACAATCAATTTTGTCCTGTACTTGACTCTTGATAATTGTAAGGCTATAACTGTCGTATATAAATTAGCCTTGGATAATTCTAATCTTCAAGGTTACATCTTTATGTTTATTCTTTTCTGTACATGTAAATAGATAAGATGTTATGTCCTGAAATCTTGCAGTGAAGTCTTTGCTATGGTGAGCTAAAAATATCCAATGAAAAACCAAAAGTAGTGGTGATATAATGGATTTACAGTTAAGCTTAAAAATGAAACAACTGTGATGTGAGGTTGGAAAAAAATTGCACGAAGAGAGAGAAGTAGAGGTGGAAGAAAGGGGAGGAGGGGGGAAGAGAGAGAAAAAAAACTTTGAATTGAACTGCATACATTCTTCTGTAGCAAGCATCTTTTGTAATCTGTGTCCTTTATTCAGAGGGAGGGAGACAGAAGGCAGGAAACTATAGGCCCAGTTAGCCTAATATCTGTCATAGGGAAAATGTTAGCAACCATTATTAAACAGGCTATAGCAGGGCACTTGGAAAAATTCAATGCAATCAGGCAGAGTTAACATGGTATTATGAAAGGGAAATCATGTTTAACAAGTTTATTGAAGTTATTTGATAGAGTCATATGTGCTGTGGATAAAGGGGAACGAATGGATGTACTTAGGTTTCCAGAAGGCATTTTATAAGGTGCAATGTCAAAGGTTCTTGCGGAAAATAAAAGCTCATGGTGTAGGAGGTAACATAATGACATGGATTGAAGATTGGCTGGCTAACAGGAAACAAAGAGTTCATATAAATGGGTCCTTTACTGTTTAGCAGGATGTAACAAATGGTGTGTCACAGCGATCAGTGCTGGAGCCTCAACGCTTTACAATTTATATAAATATGACTTGGATGAAGGGACTGAAGATGTGGTTGCTAAATTTACTGATGACACAAAGACAAGCTGGAAGATAAATTATGAAGATGACATAAGGAGGCTATGAAGGGACAGAGATCGTGTAAACTAGTGGGAATAAAATCTGACAAATGGAATATAACGTGGGCATATGTGTAATTGTTCATTTTGGCAAAAAATAAGCTTATCATCTAAATGGTGGAAGATGAGGTGAAGAGCGATCTAGATGTCCTACTGTCTGAATCACAGAAGGCTAGTATACAGGTTCAGCAAGTAATTAAGAAGCTAATAGAATGTTATTTTTTATTGTGAGGGGAATTGATTACAAAAGTAGGGAGGTTGTGCTTCAGTTGTACAAAGCATTGGTGAGATCACACCTGGAGTATTGTGAACAGTACTAGTCTCCTTATTTAAGGAAAGACGTAAATGTGTTAGATGCAGTTCAGAGGACGTTTACTGGACTAATACCAGGAACGTGCATGTTGTCGTATGAGGAAAAGTTGGAGTGTTTAGGTTTGTATCCACTAGAGTTCAGGTGAGTAAGAGGCCACTTGATCAAAACCTTTAAAATCCTGAGGGGTGTGACAGGGTGGATGTGGGTCAGATGTTTCCTTTTGCTGGAGAATATAGAACATGGGGCTCACTTTTTAAAAATGGGTCACTCATTTAAGACAGGAGATTTTTTTTCTCTCAGAGGATGGAGTCTCTGAAACTCTCTTCTTCAAAAGACAGTGGAAGCAGAATCTCCGAATAGTTTTAATGCAGAGCTAGATAGATTCTTAAGTAACAAGAGGGTGAAAGTTTATCAGGGGTAGGCAGGTATATGGGTTTGAGATTACAATCTGATCAGCCATGATCTTATTGAATGGCACAGCAGGCTTGAGGGGCCGAGTGGCCTACTCCTGCTCCTAAGTCATATATTCTTATGTTTCAACCTCATTCTTGGTACATAGAAGCAGAACAGACCCTTCATCTATATTTTTTAATTAAGGATATATTTCCAGCTTTACCAGCGTCTTTGTTGCATCATGTGGATTCCAAAGAGCACATAGCAGGTTGAGTATCTTGGTAGAGCTACTGTGTTACACTACTCACATCACTGTACTGAGAATTAGTTAACTGCTTAAAAGGTGCCTTTTGTCTGCTTATAATGGAGAAGTTAGAATTATAAAAAGCCACTTTAAAGAGCCAAACAAAGTTGAAGTCATAATGGATTTCTCTCTAGGTTAGGGAATAAGAATGCATCAGGGAATAAGAAATATAACTCCAGAACGCATCGGGGAAGGGGAAATTTACCTGGACACTTTGTTCCAGGAGGCAGGAACTTTGAATTTGGTCCATGGTCAGGAACAGGATGGTCTGCATGTGAGTAAAATGGGTAATGTGATTGGTAGCATTGTTACCAATGCTACCAATAATGAGGTAGCATTGGAGGGGTCTCAGCTCTTGCAATTAAACAACAGGCTTGACATTCTTGTAGCTTGTGTGAACGAGAGCAGCGACTGCAAGGAGGATGAGCAACCTGACTAAGCCACCATGATGCAGGGGAGAGTTAAAACAAATACAGTTGTATTAGGGGGTAGTATAATTAGGGGCTAGATCCAGTCATTCATAGCCAAGAGAGAGCCCAGAAGGCTGTGTTGTTTCTGGTGCCAGGGTTAAGATGCTGGTTTAAGAGGCATGTGTTCTCAGCTTTCAGCAACAATGAAAAGAAGTTCAACAACCTTTGTTGTTTGCAATGCATTCTTGGCAGGGAAGGACAAATTCATGAACATAGCAGTCTTCTCAAAAACAAATCCTAACTAAGTATGCTGAAATTCATCAAGCAGAAATGATTTTGCTGGCTCAGGCACAGTTGCAGGATGAAAGACAGATGTATTCCCAAGGATTTTCTGTACAGCAACACAGCAGGAGCCAGGAGACTAGCAGGACACCTAAATTTCTGCTTCAAGGATGTTGGAAGCAGGGGATGAGCGTTTTAGACATTGATTTTCACACCTGGGAGACGCTACCCAATGTCATTGGGAAATGGCAACAACATCTGTGGGTCTGCATTGCTACCATGTCAATCATGTGCCTACCATGGCTTGATACTAGGAAGAAACACTGAAAAAGAAAAAACTCACAACAACAGCTGATATGTGGCACTAGTAGCAGAACTTGTCTCTCATGAACTGGCCTCTTCAGCCATCAGAGAAAGTTACACTCTCCTTCCAAATGGATTTGCTGTATGTTCATCATCTTCATAGATAGAAAGATGCTGAAGGCAATAATGTTTCTTAACATGACTGTGCCCATGTAGAAGTTTTAAATTTCTTTACAAGGTGCATTTGGCTGCAAATTTAAATACAATAATACAAATTTCTATTGTATAGCTTAACATTCAATTAAACTGCAGCTTGAAATGTTTTTATTAACTTGAACTAAGTATCCATTATACTTAATTAGTTGCAAATAAATTATTGGAACTTGTGGCATACTTAAATTAAATTTTAAGGTGCCAAATATTGATATTAAAACCTCTTACTGGATGGTTAGCTTTTAAACCAGAGAGAATATGTAAGCTACAGTCGCTTTCTTTCCAAAGAAATGTCAACCAGATCATTTCATTATAGAACCTTGAATCCTCTTACATTTCTACATCCATTTGCTAGAACTTCTGATGAGTCACCATCTAGTTTAGCTTCTTGCTACAGTAATCAACACCTATTGAGTAAACTACATTCAGCCCATTGACAAATAACTGCCACAGCCAGGCAGTTCCCTGTTTAACAAGGTTAAAGTCACTTGAAGGCTGAAATTTCTATGTCAGAGCCTGACTCAATCAAAATTTATATTTGAGAAAACAATTTACCAGAACTTATCTTGTGAGCCAAATTTCCAATGACATATCTATCTCATTATGGCATAGTCTCTTTCCCTCAATCCATGTCATGAACATCATGAACTACAAACCATGCTCCAGCGAGTACCAAAGGGCTTTGACCTCTCCCCTATACCCCAGAGTGGTCCAGGCAGCAGAATTATTCTTTCTGGACAGTGATGGTTTGCTCCATGACATGGCAGTATAGCTCTTATTGTAGAAGCACTATCCATATGTGGTCAGGTGGTGGTCAATCAGTAGCCCTATGTACAATGGGTAGCCTTCATCATTGTGCAACTTAGAAACATAGAAACTATGAAACTAGAAGTAGCAGTAAGCCATTCGGCCTTTCGAACCTGCTCCACCATTCATTTTGATCATGGCTAATCATCAAATTCAATATCCTGATCCCCCTTTTTCCCCCTATCCCTTGATCCCTTCAGCTCCAAGAGCTATATCTAATTTCTTATTGAAATCAGACAACGCTTTGGCCTCAACTACTTTCTGTGGTAGTGAATTCCACACATTCACTACCTCATAGGTGAACAAATTTCTCCTCACCAAAGTCCTAAAACATAGAACGTAGAACATTACAGCGCAGTACAGGCCCTTCGGCCCTCGATGTTGCGCCGACCAGTGAAACCAATCTAAAGCCCCTCTAATCTACACTATTCCAATATCATCCATATGTTTATCCAATAACCATTTGAATGCTCTTAATAATGACGAGTCCACTCCTGCTGCAGGCAGGGCATTCCACGCCCTTACTACTCTCTGAGTAAAGAACCTACCTCTAACATCTGTCCTATATCTCTCACTCCTCAATTTAAAGCTATGTCCCCTTGTGTTAGCCATCACCATCCGAGGAGAAAGGCTCTCACTATCCCACCCTATCTAATCCTCTGATCATCTTGTATGTCTCTATTAAGTCAACTCTTAACCTTGTCTCTAATGAAAACAACCTCAAGTCCCTCAGCCTTTCCTCATACGATCTTCCCACCATACCAGGCAACATCCTGGTAAATCTCCTCTGCACTCTTTCCAACGCTTCCACATCTTTCCTATAATGCGGTGACCAGAACTGTACGCAATACTCCAAGTGCGGCCGCACCAGAGTTTTGTACAGTTGCAGCATGACCTCATGGCTCCGAAACTCAGTCCCTCTACCAATAAAAGCTAACACACCGCATGCCTTCTTAACAACCCTATCAACCTGGGTGCCAACTTTCAGGGATCTATGCACATGGACACCCAGATCCCTCTGTTCATCCACACTACCAAGTATCTTTCCATTAGCCCAGTACTCTGTATTCCTGTTACTCCTTCCAAAGTGAATCACCTCACACTTTTCCGCATTAAACTCCATTTGCCACCTCTCAGCCCAGCTCTGCAGCTTATCTATGTCCCTCTGTAACCTGTCACTTCCCTCCGCACTGTCTACAACTCCACCGACTTTAGTGTTATCCGCAAATTTACTAATTCATCCTTCGACGCCCTAGTCCAGGTCATTTATAAAAATGACAAACAGCAGTGGCCCCAAAACAGATCCTTGCGGTACACCACTAGTAACTGAACTCCAGGATGAATATTTCCCATCAACCACCACCTTCTGTTTTCTTACAGCTCGCCAATTCCTGATCCAAACCACTAAATCACCCTCAATCCCATGTGTCTGTATTTTCTGCAATAGCTTACCATGGGGAACCTTATCAAACGCTTTGCTGAAATCCATATACACCACATCAACCGCTTTACCCTCATCCACCTCTTTGGTCACCTTCTCAAAGAACTCAATAAGGTTTGTGAGGCACGACCTACCCTTCACAAAACCGTGCTGACTATCCCTAATCAAATTATTCCTTTCTAGATGATTATAAATCCTATCTCTTATAATCCTTTCCAAAACTTTGCCCACAACAGAAGTAAGGCTCACCGGTCTATAATTACCAGGGTTGTCCCTATCCCCCTTCTTGAACAAGGGGACGACATTTGCTATCCTCCAGTTTACTCAGTAAACAAAAGGTTTACTCATTATCCTCAAACTATGACCCCTAGTTCTGGACACCTCCACCATTGGGAACTTTCTTTCTGAATTTACCCTGTCTAACCGTGTTAGAATTTTATAAGTTTCTACGAGATCCCCTCTCATTTTTCTAAACTGCTGTGAATATAATCTGCCCTGTGGTTCATCGTGGTGTCTCAAAGATGGCAGAAATGAACTAACACAGGATGAAAGCATGGTGACAAGAATAGCAGGAATTATGATAGTGATTTCATTGTCACATAGAAGTTGGACATTTTAAGGCATGGAATCCTTTGCAGCTGCAGAACATTTACCTACTGAGTTGTGGTGAGCTGCATTGCATGTAATCAATGGCTCCATTCGTTCATTGATGTAAACCCACTACTGAGGAAAAGCCACGTGCCCACTCTTGCTTAACAAGACGACAATGAGGTCTCCTAACTATGCATCGAGGACCTTAGTGACATCCCAGATGCAGTGATGCATAGTGAACTGAGAAATGTTAACAGTGACACTAACAACATTTGCGAAGGCATCTCAACTTGAAACACTGGTTGTGATGATGTGTAGTTGTGTTTTTGGAATTGTATAAGGAGTCACATGAAGCCTCCAGTGGGAATAACCAACCTAGTCATTTTGTGACAATTGCTAAGGACTAAAACTGCCTTTGTGAAAGTTTCTGGACTACTGGCTCTAGGACTTCTTTGCTGTTTAAATGGCCTCTCAGATTCTGAGCTGTAAAATGTACCTCTCTGACTTTTACATATTACATTGCGTTCTTGGCTGCTAGATGTTAATCTGGCCTGCCTGCTTCTGCAGGTGCTGGAAATTATACCCTGGTTCCACTTTGCTTCTCCCCTTTATGTATTTGGGTTGTCTGCATCTCTCACATTCCATGACTCCCATAATTAGCATCTGTATACCTCCACTGATCTCTCAGTCACCAAGATAAACTGATCCCTGATAATAGAGCAACTTATACCTGATTCTACAACAGAAAATGCTGGAAAATCTCAGCTGGTCTGACAGTATCTTGGGGAGAGAATAGAGCCAACGTTTTGAGTCTATGTGACCCTTTGTCAGATCTGAGAGCAAAGAGAACCTGTTGTAGCTAGGTAGGTTGTTTTTAATCTGTTGCTGGATAGATCATATCCTAATCATTCCCTGTTAAATTATTATTCTTGCTGTTACTAGGCAGACCCATGATACTGGCTCCAGCCTGTGAAATCGAGGACCATGATAACTCTGGCGCAAATGGCAGCACTGTCTTCACCCTTCTCTGTAGCTGCACGTCCAGTTCAAGAAGATGGCACAGTTCTGTTCTTACTTATGTAAGTACCTTAAGATGTTGTTCCAAATGAAAAAGGAGCTAGGTAGATTCAAGTTGTTATTGTGAATTGCAGGAAAGCTCCATTGGTAGGATAAAGTCAATAGTAACAAATTTACATTTGGATAGCAATATTAAAATTACACTTTTATTGTCCTACTTTTATTGCATTGTAACGGGTCTTTGAGGTGCATACAGTTGTGTTTCACTGATTCTTTTGAAATGCTGTTTAATGAAATAGTAAGCTAAAGAGCAATACAGGTGCTTCAATGAATATCATGATTTACAACGTAGAAATTGACAAGTACCAACCTGAAATAGAGAGTTCTTTGATTTATAGTTGCGGAGTTATCTAGTCCACAAACAATAATAATTAACACAGAAGCAGAAAACATGATCCAAATGTAAATTACAGGTGATAATTGCCCCACTCAAGGATTTATTCCCTGTTCACCTCTTCTGTAGGCTATGACTTATAAAAGTATAGTTCCATTAGTCCTCACACAAATTACTTCATGTATAGGCCCAGACGGTCATCAGAACGATAAACCCAGATGTAATCATAGCTGATACAATCCTATTTTTATCAATGTTCATACGTACACTTAGAGAAGTATCTAGACAACAAGCAAGAGGGGAACCCTAATTAATTTTTCCTTTCTTATGATAAAACCATTGAGGAATCCCACGTGCCATCAGCTAATTCAGCACAGACAAGAGTCAGAACTGGGACTTAAAATCTAAACAGTTATTTTCTTACAGTATTTCTATACCTCAGGGAAACCATGTCGTAACTTGCCATTTAATTCCTCACAAACACCCCAGTTCACACTCCCACCTACCAAAACACTCATCACAATTCTGAAAAGCTGAAGGTACATTCAGAACATTTCTACATCCAATAGCTTTATATATAGTTGCTATATTCCCGTTCAAGAACCAATTACTTGGAACTCATTGAAGATTTGCGCTAATGCTTTAATGCTAATTTACCTCATTTGCCTATTATGTGCCTGACAGCAACAATGTTTCAAGGTAAATGGCAAATATTGAACAAGGGTGTATACAACTTGCTACACTTGAAAACTAAAATTTCAGTAACAGGCTGGAGTAATTAAAACAGTGCATAGAGGTTGCTATGACTAAAATAAACAATACTTTATTATGTTGCATGTCTACACTTGTGCTCTGAGTAAATAATGCATCATAGAAATGACTTTAACTTTCATGAATACAGTAATAGATGTGCTCATATAGCTACAATTGCAGAGGCAGGAACTTTAAAGCCTTTACACAATGTAAGATACGGAACTTTATATTGCCAGTACTGTCTGTCATCTAGAAGTAGAAGCTTATAACAATGTGTACACAAAGTAAAAGCTCAATAAAATGTAAAAGCAATAAAACTTTGTTTACTTGTACATTAGCAGAGGACTTGGCTCAGTTAACAAATAAAGGATATTAAAATATCTTAAAGGGTGTTAAGCTTTTCAGTTGCAGTCCAGTAATAAAAGATGATGCAAGTCCAGCTTCTTAACAAACTCACTTTATTTTCTTTTACAACTCCACATACACCCCCAAATCCAGTGCCACTTGTAAACCCCTAATCCTGGTGAGTACTATTAACCAATTAACATACAAATTAGGTCTAAAGTGGAAGGTTGCAGTTAACCCATTCCTAACAAAGGGTACATTAAACATTCCTTAGTGTGGACATGGCTTTTTTGACTATGTTTTCTTTGCTCATTGGCATTGAAAAACATTGAACGTATTGAAATCAAATAACTACCCAAACTGATGTTCTTTATAAGTCAATATTCACATGGTCTGAATGACTAGTAATTAGGATGTACTATTCTACTTGTCCCATTCAAAAATATATACTCTGGAACCTTACGTACTGTAACAATACTAAAGTTCGACTATATCTTCCAATTTCAAAGGGATAGAACATAGAACATAGAAAAGCTACAGCACAAACAGGCCCTTCGGCCCACAAGTTGCGCCGAACATGTCCCTACCTACCAGGCTTACCTATAACCCTCTATCTTACTAACTTCCATGAACTTATCCAAAAGTCTCTTAAAAGACCCTATCGAATCTGACTCCACCGCCACTACCGGCAGCCGATTCCACGCACCAACCACCCTCTGAGTGAAAAACTTACCCCTAACATCTCCTCTGTACCTACTCCCCAGCACCCTAAACCTGTGACCTCTTGTGACAACCATTTCAGCCCTGGGTAAAAGCCTCTGAGAATCCACTCTATCAATACCTCTCAACATCTTATACACCTCTATCAGGTCACCTCTCGTCCTTCGCTTCTCCAAGGAGAAAAGACCAAGCTCTCTCAACCTATCCTCATAAGGCATGACACCTAATCCAGGCAATATCCTTGTAAATCTCCTCTGCATCCTTTCTATGGCTTCCACATCCTTTCTGTAATGAGGCGACCAGAACTGGGCACAGTACTCCAGGTGGGGTCTGACCAGGGTCCTATATAGCTGCAGCATTATCTCCCGATTTCTAAACTCAATTCCTCTATTGATGAAGGCCAGTATTCCATGCGCCTTCTTAACCACAGCCTCTACCTGCGACGCTGCTTTGAGCATCCTATGAACCCGGACTCCAAAATCCTTCTGATCTTGCACACTGTCAAGCATCTTACCCTTAATATTATATTCTTTCATCCTATTCGACCTGCCAAAATGAACCACCACACACTTATCTGGGTTGAAGTGCATCTGCCACTTCTCCGCCTAGTCTTGCATCTTATGGGTTAAAGTCACCCATGACAACTACCCTGTGACCTCCACACCTATCCATAATCTGCTTTGCAATTTCCTCCTCCACATCTCTATTACTATTTGGGGGCCTATAGAAAACTCCCAACAACGTGACCGCTCCTTTCCTATTTCGAACTTCAGCCCATATTACCTCAGTAGGCAGATCCCCCTCAAACTGCCTTTCTGCAGCCGTTAAACTATCCTTGACTAACAATGCTACTCCTCCACCTCTTTTACCACCTTCCCTACTCTGACTGAAACATCTATACCCCGGAACGTCCAACAACCATTCCTGTGTGTTTGGTGCCCCTGATTTCAGAACAACACTTAAATACTAAATATTATCCAAACAAAGTGCCCATCTATTTTTATTGATCAGCTCAAGAAATACAATCAAATCATTCTTAAGTTTCAATTTGCCCTCAAGTAGTTAAATCTAAAACTTTCATGTCGCTTCTCTCTCATGTTTGAGCCCATACTCACACGTGGAAACCTCAACTATTACTCGAGTTTAATTTATACATGTCCTTGAATAGGTCTGCATGGGTTCCGATCCTTCAGAGAAAACAATCACAGACTTTTTAACTACCTCTCAAAGCTCATATGCTTGAAGTCAGGCATTAGTTTGATTTCCCTTTTCTTTGCTGACTCTCCAATACCTGGATACCTTTGTTGCGGTACAGTGACTAAAACTGTACATAGTACTCCAGGTAAGGCCCAAGTACATGCATACCTGATTATTACCCCCTGTTTTACCCCTAACTATGATGTGGAGATGTCGGCGTTGGACTGGGGTAAGCACAGTCAGAAGTGCCACAACACCAGGCTAAAGTCCAACAGGTCTACCTGGCAGCACAAGCCCCCAGAGCACCGCCCCCCAACCAGGCGAGCGGGAGCCGCGCCCACAAACAGGGCATATATAGACACAAACTCAACCCACAAGACAATGGTTGGAATGCGAGTCTCCACACGCAATCAAGTCCCAAAGGCACAGACAACGTGAGTGGAGAGGGCGCCAAGCACAGGTCAAAGAGGACCCCACCATACAGACGCTACGACAGCGGATGAATGAACACCACACAACTCTGCCACAGCAACTCGGCCAATGTTGTCTACCTGATACGTTGCAGGAAAGAATGTCCCGAGGCATGGTACATTGGAGAGACCATGCAGATGCTACGACAACGGATGAATGAACACCGCTCGACAATCACCAGGCAGGAGTGTTCCCTTTCAGTTGGGGAACACTTCAGCAGTCACGGGCATTCAGCTTCTGATCTTTGGGTAAGTGTTCTCCAAGGTGGCCTTCATGACACACGACAATGCAGAATCACTGAGCAGAAACTGATAGCCAAGTTCCGCACACATGAGGACGGCCTCAACCGGGATCTTGGGTTCATGTCACACGATCTGTAACCCCCACGACTTGCCTGGGCTTGCAAAATCTCACTAACTGTCCTGGCTGGAGACAATACACACCTCTTTAACTTGTGCTTGGCCCTCTCTCCACCCACATCGTCTGCACCCGATTTGCCAGTTTTGACTATACGAAATTAAACAAAAACTGAGGTTAGTCCTCATTTCAACAAAAAGACATGTTAACATCAAAACTGGCAAAGTCCAGTATAGACACACCATTTATTTTTTGGGGAACACTTCAGCAGTCACGGGCATTCAGCTTCTGATCTTCGGGTAAGTGTTCTCCAAGGTGGCCTTCATGACACACGACAATGCAGAATCACAATGCCTATAACTGTGCTATAATTACAAGTCAGGATAGTATGTGGCTTGGAGGGAAACTTCAGGTGGTGATGTTCCCATGCATCCGCTTCCCTTGACCTCCTAGGTGGTAGAGGTTGCAGACTTGGAAGGTACTTTCAAAGGAGCCTTGGTGAATTTCTGCAGTGCACACACACAGACAGTACACACTTTTAATTTCGTATCGTCAGAAATTTTACCCATTATGTGGCATAATAAAGCAAAAGGAACAATACATTTATCCAGCATCTTTTGTAACCTCTGGGCCTTAGAAAAGTAAGTAGTCTCACAATACCAGGTTAAAGTCCAACAGGTTTATTTGGTAGCACAAGCTTTTAGAGTTGCCCCTTCATCAGGTGTTGTGAGACTACTTACTGTGCCTACCCCAGTCCAACACTGGCAACTTAGAAAAGTGTTTTATAGCCAATTTTGCATATCCAGGTTCTGATAGCCAGGTTCCGCACACATGAGGACGGCCTCAACCGGGATATTGGGTTCATGTCACACTATCTATAACCCCCACAACCTGCCTGGATGTGCAAAATCTCACTAGCTGTCCTGTCGGGAGACAATACACATCTCTTTAACCTGTGCTTAATGCTCCCTCCACTCACATTGGCTGTACCTTTAAGACTTGATTAGCTGTAAAGGCTCACATTCCAATCATTATTCATGTAAATTGAGTTTGTGTCTTTGTGCCTTGTTTGTAATCAGAACTCCCACCCACCTGACGAAGGGACAGCCTGTTCCGAAAGCTCGTGGCTTTTGCTACCAAATAAACCTGTTGGACTTTAACCTGGTGTTGTTAGACTTCTTCCTGTGTTCACCCCAGTCCAACGCCAACATCTCCACATCATTTCTTCAAATAGTGCCATGGGACTTTTTATGTCTACCTGACAATACAGTCCTCTGTTTAATGTGTCACCTGACAGTCAGAATTCTGATAATACCGAACTGCCTCAGTAATGAGGTATCATAAATTATCTGCTCCACAATCTGGGGTGGAACTTGAACACACAACTTTCTTTTAAAGGCGTACAGAATCTTTCAATAATTGCTAAGTACTTTATTAATAATGTTGGCCATGGACGATACGAAATTAAACAAAAACTGAGGTTAGTCCTCATTTCAACAAAAAGACATGTTAACATCAAAACTGGCAAAGTTCAGTTATAGACACACCATTTATTTATTTTATTTGTTCATGGGATGCGGGTATCACTGACTAGGCCAGCATTTATTGTCCATCCCTAACTGCCCTGAGAATAAAGAACAAAGAACAGTACAGCACAGGAAACAGGCCCTTCGGCCCTCCAAGCCTGTGCCGCTCCTTGGTCCAACTAGACCAATTGTTTGTATCCCTCCATTCCCAGGCTGCTCATGTGACTATCCAGGTAAGTCTTAAACGATGTCAGCGTGCCTGCCTCCACCACCCTACTTGGCAGCGCATTCCAGGCCCCCACCACCCTCTGTGTAAAAAACGTCCCTCTGATGTCTGAGTTATACTTTGCCCCTCTCAGCTTGAGCCCGTGACCCCTCGTGATCGTCACCTCCGACCTGGGAAAAAGCTTCCCACTGTTCACCCTATCTATACCCTTCATAATCTTGTACACCTCTATTAGATCTCCCCTCATTCTCCGTCTTTCCAAGGAGAACAACCCCAGTCTACCCAATCTCTCCTCATAGCTAAGACCCTCCATACCAGGCAACATCCTGGTAAACCTTCTCTGCACTCTCTCCAATGCCTCCACGTCCTTCTGGTAGTGCGGCGTACCATTTGGATGCAGTACTCCAAATGTGGCCTAACCAGCGTTCTATACAGCTGCATCATCAGACTCCAGCTTTTATACTCTATACCCCGTCCTATAAAGGCAAGCATACCATATGCCTTCTTCACCACCTTCTCCACCTGTGTTGCCACCTTCAAGGATTTGTGGACTTGCACACCTAGGTCCCTCTGTGTTTCTATACTCCTGATGACTCTGCCATTTATTGTATAACTCCTCCCTACATTATTTCTTCCAAAATGCATCACTTCGCATTTATCCGGATTAAACTCCATCTGCCACCTCTCCGCCCAATTTTCCAGCCTATCTATATCCTGCTGTATTGCCCGACAATGCTCTTCGCTATCCGCAATTCCAGCCATCTTCGTGTCATCCGCAAACTTGCTGATAACACCAGTTACACCTTCTTCCAAATCATTTATATATATCACAAATAGCAGAGGTCCCAGTACAGAGCCCTGCGGAACACCACTGGTCACAGACCTCCAGCCGGAAAAAGACCCTTCGACCACTACCCTCTGTCTCCTATGGCCAGTTCTCCACCCATCTAGCCACTTCTCCTTGTATCCCATGAGCCTTAACCTTCTTAACCAATCTGCCATGTGGGACTTTGTCAAATGCCTTACTGAAATCCATATAGACGACATCCACAGCCCTTCCTTCATCAACCGTTTTTGTCACTTCCTCAAAAAACTCCACCAAATTTGTAAGACACGACCTCCCTCTTACAAAACCATGCTGTCTGTCACTAATGAGATTGTTCCGTTCTAAATGCACATACATCCTGTCTCTAAGAATCCTCTCCAACAACTTCCCTACCACGGACGTCAAGCTCACCGACCTATAATTTCCTGGGTTATCCCTGCTACCCTTCTTAAACAATGGGACGGGTGGTGGTGAGCTGCCTTCTTGAACTGCTGCAGTCCATGTGTTGTTGGAATACCGATAGTGCAGTTAGGAAGAGAGTTCCAGGATTTTAACCCAGTGGCGAAGAAGGAACTGTGCTATAATTACAAGTCAGGATAGTATGTGGCTTGGAGGGAAACTTCAGGTGGTTTAATCTCAGTTGTTTGGATTTAATCTCAGTTGTTTGGGTTTAAACCCAGTTGTTGTGGGTTTAATCTCAGTTGTTTGGATTTAATCTCAGTTGTTTGGGTTTACTCTCCGTTATTTGGGTTTAATCTCAGTGGTTTGGGTTTAATATCAGTTGTTTGGATTTAATCTCAGTTGTTTGGATTTTATCTCAGTTGTTTGAGTTTAATCTCAGTTGTTTGAGTTTAATCTCAGTTGTTCGGGTTTAATCCCAGTTGTTGTGGATTTAATCTCAGTTGTTTGGGTTTAATCTCAGTTGTTTGGGTTTAATCTCAGTTGTTTGGGTTTAATCTCAGTTGTTTGGGTTTAATCTCAGTTGTTTGGGTTTAATCTCAGTTGTTTGGATTTAATATCAGTTGTTTGGGTTTAATCTCAGTTGTTTGGGTTTAATATCAGTTGTTTGGATTTAATATCAGTTGTTTGGGTTTAATATCAGTTGTTTGGGTTTAATATCAGTTGTTCTGGGTTTAATCTCAGTTGTTTGGGTTTAATATCAGTTGTTTAAGTTTAATCTCAGTTGTTTTGGGTTTAATCTCAGTTGTTTGGGTTTAATATCAGTTGTTCTGGGTTTAATATCAGTTGTTCTGGGTTTAATATCAGTTGTTTGGGTTTAATCCCAGTTGTTTGGGTTTAATCTCAGTTGTTTGGGTTTAATCTCAGTTGTTTGGGTTTAATCTCAGTTGTTTGGGTTTAATCTCAGTTGTTTGGATTTAATATCAGTTGTTTGGGTTTAATCTCAGTTGTTTGGGTTTAATATCAGTTGTTTGGATTTAATATCAGTTGTTTGGGTTTAATATCAGTTGTTTGGGTTTAATATCAGTTGTTCTGGGTTTAATCTCAGTTGTTTGGGTTTAATATCAGTTGTTTAAGTTTAATCTCAGTTGTTTTGGGTTTAATCTCAGTTGTTTGGGTTTAATATCAGTTGTTCTGGGTTTAATATCAGTTGTTCTGGGTTTAATATCAGTTGTTTGGGTTTAATCCCAGTTGTTTGGGTTTAATCTCAGTTGTTTGGGTTTAATATCAGTTGTTAATATCAGGGATTTGTTCCCAGGAGCAGGCTGAGGGTAAGAGAGTGGGTTTTCTGACTTTAATTATTTATTTATTTTTTCAGTTAATTTTGGGTTTAAAATCGGAGGTTTTTTTCAAAACCGGAAGTCGGGCCAGGAGAGGCCTGGGGAAGTTTTTGGAGGGTTTAAAAGCGCACCAAAGTATACAGCGGGCAGCATCGTAGCGGGCAGCAGAGTGAGTGGGAAGTTGAGTGAGCTGTCAGGGCTTTGGCTCACAGGGCTTGGACGAGCAGGGGTGAGTTTTTGTTTCCTTACACTCTTATTAACTTTTCACTGTCTTACTTGACATAAAGTGTCCAGTATGAGTGTGAAACCAGTGTGTTGTTCCCAGTGTAGGATGTGGGAGGTCCTGGAGGCATCTGGCCTCCCGGACATCCACATCTGTGAGGGGTGTGTCGAGCTGCGGTTCCTGAGGGACCGTGTTAGGGAGCTGGAACTGCAGCTCGAGGATCTTAGGCTGATGAGGGAGAATGAGGAGGTGATAGACAAGAGCTATCATCAGGTGGTCACACCAGGGCAACGGGAGGAGGCCAAGTGGGTGATGGCCAGGAAGGGTAAGGCTAGGGTGGTTGAGAGCACCCCAGTGGATTTGCCCCTGCACAACAAGTACTCCTGCTTGAGTACTGCTGGGGGGGACAGCCCGCCTGGGGGAAGCAGCAGTGGCCGTGTCTCCGCAGTGGAGTCCAGCCCTGTAACTCAGAGGGCTAAGGAAAAGAGGAGGAAGGCGGTATTAATCGGGGACTCGATGGTGAAGGGGACAGACAGGCGTTTCTGCGGAGGTAGGCGGGATTCTCACATGGTGGTCTGCCTCCCTGGGGCCGGGATCCAGGATGTCGCTAGTCGCGTCCCGGAAATCCTGAGGTGGGAGGGAGAGGAGCCTGAGGTAGCGGTACATATTGGTACCGCTGATGTGGGTAGGAAGGGAGAAGGGGTCATGAAAAGGGAGTACAGGGAATTAGGGAGACAGCTGAGAAAGAGGAAAGCAAAGGTAGTAATCTCAGGATTACTGCCTGTGCCACGGGAAGGTGAGGGCAGGAATGGAGTGAGGTGGAAGATGAATGTGTGGCTGAGGGACTGGTGCAGGGGGCAGGGATTCAGGTTCCTGGACCATTGGGACCTCTTTAGGGGCAGGGGTGATCTGTATACAAAAAACGGGTGGAACTTGAATCACACGGGGACCAATATCCTGGCCGGTAGGTTGGCTAAGGTTACTGGGGAGAATTTAAACTAGATAGGTTGGGGGGAGGGGAGCTAGAAGAGTTGACTAGGATCAAGGAACTAATTGATGGGGTGGAGGATGCAGGGGTAAGGGGAATTACAAAATTAATGGTAGAGGAGAGGGTGCAAGTGAATGAAGGCGGTAATTTAGATAAGGGAGTAGAGGGAGAGGGTGTTCGCGACTCATCAAAGCGGGTCCAGATAAAAGCTGGAATAAGGACACTTTGCCTGAATGCACGAAGCATTCGGAACAAGGTAAATGAGTTGATGGTGCAAATCAGCACGAGTGGGTACGATCTAGTGGCCATTACAGAAACGTGGCTGAAAGGTGACCAGGACTGGGAGATGAATATCCAGGGGTATCAGGCATTTAGGAAGAATAGACAGGAAGGAAAAGGTGGTGGGGTCGCGCTATTAATAAGAGATAATATCAGGGTAGTACTGAGGGATGACATAGGCTCTGAGGAACAAAACGTGGAATCATTATGGGTAGAGATGAGGAATAGTAGAGGGAGAAAGACACTAGTAGGTGTGGTATATAGGCCCCCAAATAATAATGTTGAGGTAGGGAGGGCTATAAACAAGCAGATAAGGGATGCGTGTAAAAACGGAACGGCAATAATCATGGGGGACTTCAACATGCACATTGACTGGCAGACTCAAGTCGGTAAGGGTGGAATGGAGGAAGAGTTCTTAGAATGCTGTCGGGATAGTTTCCTTGAACAGCATGTTACGGAACCGACGAGGGAACGAGCTATTTTGGATCTGGTATTGTGTAACGAGGTAGGTAGAATTAAGGATCTTATTGTGAAGGACCCTCTTGGGTCTAGTGACCACAATATGGTCGAATTTCTGATTCAGATGGAAGAGGAGAAAGTTTGGTCCCAAACCAGTGTCCTCTGTTTGAACAGAGGGAAATATGATAGGATGAGGGATGAATTGGCTAAGGTAGACTGGGAAAGCAGGCTGGCAGGTAGGATAGCTGAGGAACAGTGGAGGATTTTTAAGGAGATCCTTTTCAGTTCTCAGCAAAAATATATTCCAGCAAAAAACAAGGATTGTAAGAAAAGGGAGAACCAGCCGTGGATAACGAAGGAAATAAAGGAGAGTATTAAAATAAAAACAGCTGCGTACAGAGTGGCCAAAAATAGTGGAGAAACAAGTGATTGGGAAAAATTTAAGAAACAACAAAGAGAGACTAAGAAAGCGATAAAGAAAGGAAGGATAGACTATGAAGCTCGGCTAGCAATTAATATAAAAAATGATAGTAAAAGTTTTTATAAATATATAAAAAGGAATAGAGTGGCTAGAGTGAATGTTGGACCCTTGGAGGACGAGAGGGGGGAGTTAATAGTGGGAAATGAGGATATGGCTGAGTCTTTAAATAAGTTTTTTGTGTCGGTCTTCACGGTGGAGGACACAAATAGTTTGCCAAATATTAACGATAGAGGGTTGGCAGCAGGAGAAATACTTAATACAATTAATGTTACCAGAGAGGCAGTGCTGGGTAGACTAATGGGACTGAAGGTGGATAAGTCCCCGGGTCCGGATGGAATGCATCCCAGGGTATTGAAAGAAATGTCAGAGGTAATAGTGGATGCGTTAGTGATTATTTATCAAAACTCGTTGCATTCTGGGGTAGTGCCGGTTGATTGGAAAACGGCTAATGTTACGCCGCTGTTTAAAAAAGGAAGGAGACAAAAGGCGGGTAACTATAGGCCGGTCAGCTTAACGTCTGTAGTAGGGAAAATGCTGGAATCCATTATTAAAGAGGAGATAGCAGGGCATCTGGATAGAAATGGTTCGATCAATCAGACGCAGCATGGATTCATGAGGGGAAAGTCGTGCTTGACGAACATGTTGGATTTTTATGAAGATGTGACTAGGGCGGTTGATGGAGGAGAACCGGTGGATGCGGTGTTTTTGGATTTCCAAAAGGCGTTTGATAAGGTGCCCCATAAAAGGCTACTGAAGAAGATTAGGGCACACGGAGTTGGGGGTAGTGTGTTAAAGTGGATTGGGGACTGGCTATCCGACAGGAAGCAAAGGGTCGGAATAAATGGGTGTTTTTCCGGTTGGAGGAAGGTAACTAGTGGCGTGCCGCAGGGATCGGTACTCGGGCCGCAACTATTTACCATTTATATAGATGATCTGGAGGAGGGGACGGAGTGTAGGGTAACGAAGTTTGCAGACGACACAAAGATAAGTGGAAAAGTGAATCGTGTGGAGGACGGAGAAGATCTGCAGAGAGATTTGGACAGGCTGAGTGAGTGGGCGAGGATATGGCAAATGGAGTATAACGTTGAGAAATGCGAGGTTATACACTTTGGAGGAAATAATAACAAATGGGATTACTATCTCAATGGAAACAAATTAAAACATGCTACCGTGCAAAGGGACCTGGGGGTCCTTGTGCATGAGACGCAAAAGCCCAGTCTGCAGGTACAACAGGTGATCAAGAAGGCAAATGGGATGTTGGCCTATATTGCGAAGGGGATAGAATATAAAAGCAGGGATGTCTTGATGCACCTGTACAGGGCATTGGTGAGGCCGCAGCTGGAATACTGTGTGCAGTATTGGTCCCCTTATATGAGGAAGGATATATTGGCATTGGAGGGAGTGCAGAGAAGGTTCACCAGGTTGATACCGGAGATGAGGGGTTTGGATTATGAGGAGAGGCTGAGGAGATTGGGTTTGTACTCGTTGGAGTTTAGAAGGATGAGGGGGGATCTTATGGAGACTTATAAGATAATGCGGGGGCTGGATAGGGTGGAGGCGGAGAGATTCTTTCCACTTAGTAAGGAAGTTAAAACTAGAGGACACAGCCTCAAAATAAAGGGGGGTCGGTTTAAGACAGAGTTGAGGAGGAACTTCTTCTCCCAGAGGGTGGTGAATCTCTGGAATTCTCTGCCCACTGAGGTGGTGGAGGCTACCTCGCTGAATATGTTTAAAGCGCGGATGGATGGATTCCTGATCGGTAAGGGAATTAAGGGTTATGGGGATCAGGCGGGTAAGTGGTACTGATCCACGTCAGATCAGCCATGATCTTATTGAATGGCGGGGCAGGCTCGAGGGGCTAGATGGCCTACTCCTGCTCCTATTTCTTATGTTCTTATGATGTTCCCATGCATCCGCTTCCCTTGACCTCCTAGGTGGTAGAGGTTGCAGACTTGGAAGGTACTTTCGAAGGAGCCTTGGTGAATTTCTGCAGTGCACACACAGACAGTACACACTTCTGCAACTGTGCATTTGTGGTGGAGGGAGTGAATGTTGAAGGGGTGCCAATTAAAAAGGCTGCTTTTTCTCGGATGGTGTTGAGCTTCTTTGGTGGTCTTGGAGTTGCATTCATCTAGGCAAGTGGAGAGTATTCCATCACACTTCTGACTTGAAGCTTGTAGATGATTGACAGGCTTTGGGGAATTGGGAGGTGAGTTACTAACCGCAAAATTCCCAGTCTTTGACCTGCTTTTGTAGCCACAGTGTTTATCTGGCTGAACCAGTTAAATTTCTGGTCAAAGGTAACCAACCCCCAGGATGTTGATTATGGGGTATTCAGTGATGGTAATGCCATTGAATGTCAAAGGGAGATGGTTAGATTATCTCTTGCTGGAGATGGTCATTGTTTAGCACTTGTGTGGCATGAATGTTACTTGCCACTTACTAGCCCAAGCCTGAATATTGTCCAGAACTTGCTGCAAACGGACACGGAATGCTTCAGTATCTGTGTAATTGGTACTGAACATTGTCGATGTGGGTTTCCTCCAGGTGCTCCGGTTTCCTCCCACAGTCCAAAGATATGCGGATTAGGTTGGTTGGCTATGCTAAATTGACCCTGTCAGGGGATTAACAGGGTAAATATGTGAGGTTACGGAAGTGGGGTCTGGGTGGGATTGTGGTCGGTGCAGACTCTATTGGCCGAATGGCCTCCTTCTGCACTGTAGGGATTCTATGATTGTGCAGTCATCAGCAAACATTCCTACTTCTGACCTTGTGATGGAGGGAAGGTCATTGATGAAGCACTGAAGATGGTTAGGTCTAGGACACTACCCTGAGGAACTCCTGCAGTGATGTCCCCAGACTGAGATGATTGACTTCCAACAACCATAACCATCTTTCTTTGTGCTAGCTATAACTTCAAGTGGAAAGTTTATCCCCGATTTCCATTGATTTGAGTTATGCTGGGCTCCTTGACCAAATGACACTCGGTCAAATGTAGCCTTGATATCAAGGGCAGTCACTCTCACTTAAACTCTTGGGTTCAGCTGTTTTGTCGATGTTTGTACTAAATCTGTAAAGAGGTCGAGGGTTGGGTGGCCCTGGTAGAACCCAAACTGAGCATCAGAGGGCAGACTATTGCTGTGCAAATGATTCTTCATAGCACTGTTGACGACAACTTCCATCATTTTGCTGATGATCGAGTGTAGACTGATGGGTGGTAATTGGCTGGTTTAGATTTGTCCTGCTTTCTGAGGATGGGAAATACAGAGACAATTTTTCTCATTGCCGGGTAGCTGTACCGGAGCAGTTTGCTAGGATGGCTGCTACTTCTGGAGCACAAGACTTCAGTACTATTGCCGGACCGTTATCAGGGCTCAGAGACTTTGCGGGTATCCAGTGCCTTCAGCCATTTCTTGCTTTCATGTGGTGTAAACTAAATTGGCTGAAGATTGGCATTTGTGATGCCAGGGACCTGAGGAACAGACCAAGATGACTGACTCATCAACTTCTAGCTGAAGATGGTTTCAAATGTTCCTGCCTTATCTTTTGCACTGATGTACTGGGCTCCCTCATTACTAAGGATGGTGATATTGTTGAAGTTGTTAGTTAATTTAATTTAGTCGTTAGTTGTTTAATTATTCACCAAAACATGGCGGTAGTGTCACACAATGTGATGGAAGGTACCCTCAAAATAATGATGGGACTTCATCTCCACAAAGACTGTGTGGTGGTCTTTGATTTTGATTTAATTTATTGTCACGTATATTAGTATAGTGAAAAGTATTGTTTCTTGCGCACTATACAGACAAAGCATACCATACATAGAGCAGGAAAGGAGAGAGTGCAGAATGTAGTGTTGCAGTCATATCTAGGGTGTAGAGAAAGATTAACTTAATGCAAGGTAGGGCCATTCAAAAGTCTGATGGCATCAGGGAAACAGCTGTTCTCGAGTCAGTTGGTATGTGTCCTCAGACTTTTGTATCTTTTTCCCAACAGAAGAAGGTGGAAGAGGGTATGTCTAGGGTGCGGCTGCTTTTCTGAGGCTGCGGGAAGTGTAGACAGTGTCAATAGGTGGGAGGCTGGTTTGAGTGATGGACTGGGCTCCGTTCACTACCCTTTGTAGTTCTTGTGGTCTTGGACAAAGCAGGAGCCATACCAAGCTGTGATACAACCAGAAAGAATGCTTTCTATGGTGCATTTGTAAAAGCTGGTGAGAATCGTAGCGGACATGCCAAATTTCCTTAGTCTTCTGAGAAAGTAGAGGCATTGATGGGCTTTCTTAACTATAGTGCCGGCATGAAGGGACCAGGACAGGTTGTTGCTGATCTGGACACCTAAAGACCTGAAGCTCTCGACCATTTCTACTTCTTCCCCATTTATGTAAACAGAGGCATATTCTCCACTACACTTCCTGAAGTCGATGACAATCACTTTTGTTTTGTTGACACTGAGGGAGCGATTATTGTCGTCGCACCAGTTCACCAGATTCTCTATCGCTTTCCTATACTCTGTCTCGTCATTGTTTGAGATCCGACCCGCTATGGTGGGGTCATCAGCAAACTTGAAAATCAAGTTGGAGAGCAATTTGGCCACGCAGTCATAAGTGTATAAGGAGTATGGTAAGGGGCTGAGGACACAGCCTTGTGAGGTACCATTGTTGAGGATGATCATGGAGGTGGTGTTGTTGCCTATCCTTACTGATTGTGGTCTGTGGGTTAGGAAGTTAGGGTCCAGTCACAGGGGGAGGGGCCAAGCCCCAGGCCACAGAGTTTGGAGATGAGTTTCGTAGGAATAATGGTGTTGAAGGCTGAGCTGTAGTCAATAAATAGGAGTCTGACATAGGTGTCTTTGTTATCTAGGTTTTCCAGGATTGAATATAGGGTCAGGGAGATGATTCTATGATTCTATCTGCTGTGGACCTGTTGTGATGGTAGGCAATCCACTATTGCCTGAGGTGGATCCAAGCAATCTGGGAGGCCGGAATTGATTTGTGCCATGACTAACCTTTCGAAGTACTTCATAATGATGGGTGTCAGAGCCTCTGGACAATGGTCATTAAGGCACGCTGCCTGGCTTTTCTTTAGTACCAGGATGATGGTCGTCTTCTTGAAGCAGATAGGGAACTCAGATTATTGTAAAGAGAGGTTGGAGATGTCTGTGAATACCCCCGCCAGCTGGACCTTGCAGGATCTGAGTGCCCATCTGGGTATCCCATCCGGGCCAGTCGCTTTCCGTGGGTTAACCTTCAAGGCGGCTGCTCTGACGTCTGCAATGGTGACCTTGGATACAGGTTCGTCCAATGCTTCCGGGGTGGGGGGGGCATGCTCTCACTGACCTCTTGCTCAAAATGGGCATAGAATGCATTGAGCTCATCAGGGAGGGGTACATTGGTGCTGGCGATTTTACATGCCTACATCTTGGAGCCTGTTATATCTTGCAGACATTGCCATTGTCGGTGGGGGTCAATGTGGCTAGCCTGGGACTCTGGTTTGGTCCGGTACTGTCTTTTGGCATCTTTGATGGATCTCCTTAGATCATATCTGGCTTTCTTGTATATGTCAGGGTCGCTTGACGTGAACGCCTCAGACCTGGACTTCAGTAAGCAGTGGATATCCCTGTTCATCCATGGTTTCCGGTTGGGAAACATGCGGATTTGCTTCTTTGGCACACAGTCTTCTACACACTTACTAATGAAGTCAGTTACTGTAGTGGCATAATCGTTCATGCTGATCGCAGAGTTTTTAAATACTGACCAGCCTACTGACTCTGAGCTGTCCCGTAGGAGATCATCCAATTCCTCAGACCAACATTGCACGACTTTCTTTGACTGATTCTCCAGTTTCAGTTTTTGCTTGCAAGCCGGGAGCATTAGCACAGCCTAGTGGTCTAATTTGCCAAAGTGTGGGCGGGCGATAGAGCGATAGGCATGTTTGATATTTGTGTAGTAGTGGTCTAGGATGTTTGAGCCTCTGGTGGAACAGGAGACATGTTGGTGGTATCTTGGTAGGATGCTCTTGAGCTTGGCCTGATTTAAGTTCCCAGCCATGATGAACAAGGCTTCGGGATGTTTCATCTCAAGGCTATTTGTAGTGGTGTATATTTGTCCAGCATGGTCTTCATGTCCAAAGGGGTGGGATGTGAACTCATAGAATCATAGAAACCCTACAGTGCAGAAAGAGGCCATTTGGCCCATCGAGTCTGCACCGGCCACAATCACACCCAGGCCCTGCCCCCATATCCCTACATATTTACCCACTAATCCATCTAACCTACACATCTCAGGACACTAAGGGGCAATTTTAGCATGGCCAATCAACCTAACCCGCACATCTTTGGACTGTGGGAGGAAACTGGAGCACCGGGAGGAAACCCACGCAGACACGAGGAGAATGTGCAAACTCCACACAGTGACCCAAGCCGGGAATCGAACCCAGGTCCCTGGAGCTGTGAGGCAGCAGGGCTGACCACTGTGCTACTGTGCCGCCCTAAACTAACTGCCCTAACTGCTGTCAGGATAACAGGGGTGAACTCCCACGGAAGGTAGGAGGGGCGGCATTTTAGCGTCAGGTATTCTAGGTCCAGTGAGCAGAAACTCGCCAGTGTTGCTACATATAAGCACCACAAGGTGTTTATTAGGAGGCAGACCCCACCTCCTCTAGCCTTGCCCGAGACCGCTGTACAGTCCATTTGGTGGATTGAGAAGCCGTCTGGTTGTAGGGCTCAGTCCGGTGAAGCAGAAATAAGCCATGTCTTTATGAAACAGAGTTCACAGCAGTCTCTCAGTTCTCTTTACAAAGTGAGCCTGGCT
This sequence comes from Mustelus asterias, assembly GCF_964213995.1. Taxonomy (NCBI): domain Eukaryota; kingdom Metazoa; phylum Chordata; class Chondrichthyes; order Carcharhiniformes; family Triakidae; genus Mustelus; species Mustelus asterias. The sequence continues at coordinate 51,317,353 of NC_135817.1, forward strand.
TTAAGTTTGTCTAACTTGTTTTCCAGAGATTGGACATTTGCCAGGAGTAAACTGGGAGGGACGCCTTGGGACCATGTTGTTTCACTCTCACCTGCAGGCCTGCACATTTTCCACGCTTCCTGGAGTAACTGCTTCTTTTCGGACGTGGGAGACGGTGAGAGTAGTATGCAGTGTTAAAGGTATAGGTGCGTCCAATGAGGTTCTTCGCTCTGATCAGTGTGTGGATGGAGGATTTGTTGCCTTGTTTGCGGTTCCTGCATTGGTAGATGGGTCTGCGCAGTTGGGCGTTCCGGGACACTGTCAGGTTGTAGTTTGGCTTTGGCGGTTGGAGGATGTCCATACCATACTCCGGCATGGATGGGTCAAAGGCCGGTAAGTGGATGACGTCTCTGAGGTCGCGGATGAGCCGATGGCCGGGTCCATGTGTTGGGGTTCTCTGGGTCACTCCTAATAATAATGCTGTCATGGGCAGTTCGTCTGCGGCAGGTAAATTGCTAAGGACAAGATCAAGTAGATTTTTTTCCTCATGTTAGTTCCCTTAACACCTAATGCGGACCCACTCTAGCAGCTATGTCCCATGTCCTTGGATTCAGCCAGTAGTGGTGCTATCAAGCCACTCTTGGTGATGGACATTGAAATCCCCCACCCAGAATATATCCTGTGTCCTTGCTACCTCAGTGCTTTTTTAAAGTGGTATTTGACATGGCAGAATACTGATTCATCTGCTGCGGTTGGGGGGTGGTGGGGGTGGAACGACAGCAGTTGGTAATCAGCAAGAGGTTTCCATGCTCATGTTTCACCTCATCACGAGGCTTCATAGGGTTCAGAGTCAATGTTGAGGACTCCCAGGACAGCTGTCTCCAGACTGTATATCCCTGTGTCGCCACCTCTTCGGCGTCTGTTCTGCCAATATCTGTAGTACAAATATTGGGCTGACTAAGACAGGGCATTTCCAATTTGACAAAGAAAGGTCGAGTAATCATGTAGAAATCAGCAATTCAAGCATGCTATCTCATTTCACAGAGGGGATGGATACTGTCAACAATAGCTTGAGAAAAAGCAATTTATGCTGAATGAAGGTTGTATCAGTTAAGTTAGCTACTTAGCCATCAGAAGGCCAAAAATGAATAATGAATACATAAAAGAGAAAGAAAAACATCTCATTCTAGTTATTTTTTTAAAACTAGAAGGCTGAATTCTGCTCAAAATGGAATATATGAGAGGCATTGCTCTTGTATTTGGTCGGAGCAATGTAGGAGTCTAAAAACAGAAAGATAGGCATACAGTGATAGTGAGGAAAGGAATCTTGCAGTGGGAAGGTAAGGAGAGAGCAAAATAATACCTACAAACAGAAGAAATGAGTCACTTCCTTCTACATTTAGTTTCCTCAATATTGAAGTGATAGATGTGAGTTGGATCACACTGGAGGGAGATACATCACATGTTCCACCTTTCAAATGGCCTGGCCAGCAGCACTGTCACACACCAACTTCTTAAATTTAATATTTAATTATGACCACTCTCACAGGAAAACAATTGCGCATAACAAGTAATTAGTATGTGCAAGTCACACGTTAATTGTTAAAGTTTTGTAGAATGTTAATTGTTGCTCAATAGCACAATTAGATATGATTGTGCACAATTCCCCTCCAAAGGTTTTGACAAGCAGGTCACTTCTAAAAAACAGCATTTAATCAAAGATCAGAAGTGGGCCAAAACCATTAATAAATAATAACTCCTGAATAAATCAACTTAAAATGGGTGCCCATCATAAACCAAGGTCATTTGCTAGTTGGTGCTCCAAACGGAAGGTTTTTTAAAATTCAATAATTTTGAATACTGAGTAATTAAATAAAGATATTGCTGCTGCGTATTTAATGTTTTGGAATCACAAAGAGGACCGGGACACAGATATCCCGGGGTTTCGGCCTGTAAAGAGTGAGCTGCGCTGAGCGCTGTCTGGTACAGGATGGGGCCGCTGCTGCTGTCACCCACCTGTTCATGGCGAGCTGTCTGTACCGTGCGCTGCCCCTCACTCTCCCAGCGACCGCCCGCCTCGCGCTGTAGCTGCAGCTCGAATGCTGCGTTCAAAATCCGTTCTCTTCCCAACAGCTGCCGGGCGCGAGCCCCCACCTCAGTTAGCATAGCAACAATCCCTAGGCAACGGAGACTACTGTCAGCTCATATGACGCACTGGTTGCTAGGGTTTCTGACAGCACCGAGGTACGCATGCGCCACTCTGGCCCCCGCAGCGCAGGCTGGGAGTGAGGAGAGGCGGAAAGCAGCGTTTGCCGCGCATTTGGTCGCTGGCTGTCATCCGATAGTGATGTCGACGGTGGCGGAAACTTCACCGGAGAGAATTGACTGGAATAGTATTTAAGAAAAACCCCCGAGACAATGTAAATTGTGAGGTGAACGAATTAATCCATCTTCCAGTCAATAAGACTCTTTCAAGTATTCGGTGGTATGTTATGAGGAAACAAACGGACAATTCAGAAACCCTCCAATTCTGTCAAATTGTGGTCGAGCTGTTGAGGCGTTATCGGGGGGAGGGGAGGGCAATGATATTCCGAGGTCAAGTTGCGTGAATGTGTGTGGATAATAGAACCAAGTGGAATTGAGAAGAAACAACTCTGACGAAGGGTCATCTAGACTCGAAACGTTGTCTCTATTCTCTCTCCACAATGCTGTCAGATCTGCTGAGATTTTCCAGTGTTTTCTGTTTTTGTTTGAATTGAGAAGAAGCCAGGTAGGATGATGCAAATAATAGGGGATAAGCAGGGAGAAACTGAGGAACATTTTGAGGTAATTCAGCCTTTCAAGCCTGTTCTGCCAATCCATTAGGTCATGACTCCTCAACTCAATTTTCAGACATTTGATTTCATTCCCAATGTTTTCAAACTCTCCAGGGTTTCGCATCCTCCCATCTTTGTAACCTGCAATCTTCCAGCATAATTCTAATTCCGACCGCTCTCACATCTTAATCGCTCCATTATTGGTGGGTGTGTTTTCGATCACCAAGATCCTAAACTCTGGAATTCCTTTCCTAAACATCTCCCTCGCTTTATCTTTCAGATGCTCCTTAAAATCTATCTTCACCCTAATATCTCCAGATGTGGATTAGTGTTAAAGGTTGTTTGATATGCAATAGATCAAGGTCAACTTAATGTGGTTTGATCAACAATAAATTTTATTATCAAATAAAGAATAATATATACAGCAAAGTCAGACTAAATTAAATGCGACAGCACTGTTTGACTTCCTGGCTCCAACTGTGAGTCCCTCCTCGACCCATGGTATGCTCCCTCCTGCCAATTGGCTCAGCCTCCCATCAGGATGATCCATAGGATCCTCATCAATAACATGGCCCTTGGGAAACACAACACCACTCCCCCCCCCCCCCCCCCCGCCGCCTTAAAGGGCTATGCTACTACACTCCTACTCCCTAAAAACCGAAGTACTCCAAAGGAGAAGCAAAGAATAGGCTTTGTAAAATGCAAAAAAGACTTATGTAAAAAGGGTATCAGGAATAAGCACTGGAAAACTCATCAAGAAGGTTTAATCGATCTGGAGACTTCTGTGCTCTGGTCAAGTGCCTCAGTTTGGAGATAGGCTCTTCTACATTTGAAGTGCCAGACTGGACAGACAAAAAAGGTAGGCTCATTAATCCAGGATCTGGTGGTTCAATGGTGTCTTCTGGCTCCTCAGTCTCCACAATCATTGGTTGCTCCAGTCTCACATTCTCCACTGAAATTCCAGAGGCCAGACCTGCTATCCTTGAACAATCTGCAATGGTCATCTGTAGATCCCCTGTGTCCAATACTGATCTCCTAAGGTGGTCCTAAGCCATTAGCCTTGTACCTCCTTGATGTAGGAGCTTGGTCTTGTTCTGTTCACAACTTTACCAGTCACCCATGCAGGCGTGCTGCAAAGTTTCTAACCATGATATTGGACGGGATAATCATAAAAAGAGAGGAAGTACTCGAAGGGTTGGAATCCTTGGAAGTTGATGGCATCAGGGAAACTTGGAAGTTGATAAGTCACTAGGGCCAGATGTATTGTTTCCAAGACTGCTGAAGGAGGTGAGGGAGGAGATAGCAGATACTCTGAGGATGATTTTCCAATCCTCACTGGAGACAGAGTGTAGGTACTGGAGGATTGAAGAAGTAAAATGTAGTTCCATTGTTTAAAAAGGGATTGAAGGAAATGCCAAATAATTATAGGCCAGTCTTACATTGGTGGTGGGCAAATTAGTAGAATAAATCTCTTGGATCAACTGCCATGTAGAAAGGCATGGAATTGTCAGGGATGGTCAGCATGGATTTGTTAAAGGAAGGTCTTGCCCCACAAATTCTTTGAGGAAGTGACAAAATGGATTGATGAAGTCGTGCAGTGGATGTTGTGTACATGGATTTTAGCAAGGTGCTTGAGAAGGTCCCACAGGGTAAATTGGTCAAAAAACTAAAAGCCTATGGGGTACAGGGTAATGTGGCAAACTGGATCAAAAATTGGCTTAGTAACAGGAAAAAAAGGGCAATGGGCAATGGATGCCCTGGCAAATGGAAAGTTGTTTCAAGTGGTGTTCCACAGAGTTTGGTGTTGGGACCCTTGCTGTTTGTGATATATACCAACAATTTGGATGTGAATGTGGGGAAATGATTGGATAATTTGCAGATGACTCAAAGATTGGCCGAGCAGTGGTTGGTGTAGAGAATAGCTATAATCTACAAAACAATATCAATGGGTTGGTGGAGTGGGTGGTAAAGTGGCAGATTGATTTTAATATAGAGAAATGTGAAGTAATGCGTTTAGGGAGGTGAAACAGTTCTTGGGAATACACAATAAATGAGAATATACTAAGAAGGGTAGTTGAAGTGAGAGATCTTGGCGTACAAGTACACAGGTCCCTAAAGGCAGCATTTCAAGTAGACAGGGTTATAAAGAAGACATATGGAATGCTCTCCTTTATTGGCAGAGATATAGAATATAAAAGGAAGGATATAATATTGGAATTGTATAAAACACTGGTTAGGCCACGACTGAAATATTATGTGCAATTCTGGTCACCATGTTTCAGTAAGGACGTAATTGCTGTGGAGAGAAGGCAGAGGAGGTTTACAAGAATGTTACCAGAGCTAGAAAAGTGTAGCTTTGAGGAGAGATTGGACAGGTTGGGGTTATTTTCCTTGGAACAAAAAAGGCTGAGGGATGACTTGATAGAGGTATACAAAATTATGAGGGGAAGAGATAGAGTGGACAAGATAGAATTCTAGAATCAGGGGACATAGATTCAAGATAAATGGCAGTAGGTGTAGAGGGGACAGGAGGTAGAACTTTTTTATGCAAAGAGTGGTGGGTGTCTGGAATTCGCTGCCGAGATGGGGGTGGAGGCAGAGAGCCTAAACACTTCTAAAAAGTCTCTGGATCTGCACCTAAAGTGCCGTAAACCACAGGGCTATAAGCCGGGTGCAGGAAGATGGGATTAGAATGGGCCTCTACGTATACTTGGGACAGCATGGTCAAGATGGGCTGAGCAGCCTCCTTCTATACTGTAACCTTTCTGTGGTTCTAATGGACCTTTCTGCACAATCAGGCATCCGATGGGACAAAACAGCTCCCACTCCATACGATGATGCATCACAGTTTACTATTAAGTGTTTATTTGGGTCGAACTGCAGACAATTGCAGAACCTGTTTAAATTTTGTGCAGGCTTACTTTTGTTCTTCTCCCATTTCCTTCTTTTGTGTATTTTAACAGTTGGTGAAGTGGGGCTAAGATGGTGGAAACATTTTTTTAAAATTCCATAATTGTTTATCATCAGCTCAGATACATCTATTGGCTGTGGGCCCTCCTTGATGGCTTTTACCTCTCCTCCAAAGGATGCAGTCCTTTTGAATCAACCCTGAATCCTAAGTAGATCCAAGGCCATCCCCACACCCCCACTTCTTGCCTTCAAACAACCGCACAACCTCAAACAGACCATTGTCTGCATCAAACTACCCAGCCTTCAGGAGAACTGTGACCACGACACCACACAACCCTGCCACAGCAACCTCTGCAAGACGTGCCAGATCATCGACACGGATGCCATCATCTCACGTGAGAACACCATCTACCAGGTACACGGTACCTACTCTTGCAACTCGGCCAACGTTGTCTACCTGATACGCTGCAGGAAAGGATGTCCCGAGGCATGGTACATTGGGGAAACCATGCAGACACTACGGCAACGGATGAATGAACACTGCTCGACAATCACCAGTCAAGACTGTTCTCTTCCTGTGGGGGAGCACTTCAGCGGTCACGGACATTCAGCCTCTGATCTTTGGGTAAGTGTTCTCCAAGGCAACCTTTACGACACACGACAGCGCAGAGTCGCTGAGCAAAAACTGATAGCCAAGTTCCGCACACATGAGGACGGCCTAAACCGGGATGTTGGGTTTATGTCACACTATCAGTAACCCCTACAGCTTGCCTCCTGGACTTGCAGAATCTCACTGGCTGTCCTGTCTGGAGACAATACACATCTCTTTAACCTGTGCTTAATGCTCCCTCCACTCACATTTCTGTATCTTTAAGACCTGGTTGGCTGTAGAGATTCGCATTCTAATCAGTATTCTGTAACTTGATTTTGTGTCTCTGTGCCCTGTTTGAGAGCAGATTTCCACTCCATCTGACGAAGGAGCAGCGCTCCGAAAGCTAATGGTATTTGCTACCAAATAAACCTGTTGGACTTTAACCTGGTGTTGTTAAAACTCTTACTGTGTTTACCCCAGTCCAACGCCAGCATCTCCACATCATCTCAACTATTCTGCCAATGGGAACAGTTTCTCCATATCTACGCTATCGAGAGCCTTCATCATACTGAATACCTCTAACAAATTTCCTTTCAACCTTCTCTTCGCTCAGGAGAACAGTCCCAGCTTCTCCAATCTATCAACATTACTGAAGTCCCCGATCCCTGAAACCACTCTTGTAAATCTTTTCTGCATCCTCTCTAAAACCTTCACACTCTTCCTAACTGTTAGAGATCAAGATATATATTTATTCTTTTCTGTACACGTAAATAGATAATTTATGTTATTGTAATGACCTCAACAAGGCCTATGAAGTTCATCTCATGAAGTATGAGCTTCCTGTCTTGAGGTAATGATTGCCTGCCCACTCAGGGAGTCTCACCTGTGTATATTATGAAGAGTGTTAGGTTTATTGGCACTCCGAATTCTGACTCTATACCAGAAGCACTCTTAGGAGCAGAGACATGTTTATAAATAAAGGGAATCTGCTGAAGGGACACCGGCCTCTGAGGAGTTATTTTAGTGACGACGAGGAAAAAGAACAACCATGAAGAAACTTGCTTGCAATCAGCTGGTCTAGATTGGGGTAAGCCATTCTCAGTCATCATGCCTTAGTTTGGGAAATTGCGCTTGTTCGACCCTGCTGTTGAGGACTGGGCCCAATATGTGGAACACATGCATTACTTCTTTAGGGTTAATGATATTGTGGCAGATGAAAAATAATGGGTCATTCTTCTGGCCATTGACATTTACCATTATTTGCAGTTTATCTTTCATGGAGGTACCAGATACACCAGTCCTTGTTCAAGATTCTCTTAAGGTTAACGTGCAGGTTCAGTCGCAGTTGGGAAGGCAAATGCAATGTTAGCATTCATGATGAGAGGGCTAGAATACAAGAGCAGGGATGTACTTCTGAGGCTGAATAAGGCTTTGGTCAGACCCCATTTGGAGTACTGTGAGCAGTTTTGGGCCTCATATCTAAGGAAGGATGTGCTAGCCTTGGAAAGGGTCCAGAGGAGGTTCACAAGAATGATCCCTGGAATGAAGAGCTTGTCGTATGAGGAACGGTTGAGGACTCTGGGTCTGTGCTCTTGGAGTTTAGAAGGATGAGGGGGGATCTTATTGAAATTTACAGGATATCGCGAGGCCTGGATACAGTGGACGTGGAGAGGATGTTTCCACTAGTAGGAAAATGTAGAACCAGAGGGCACAACCTCAGGCTAAAGGGATGATCCTTTAAAACAGAGATGAGGAGGAATTTCTTCAGCCAGAGAGTGGTGAATCTGTGGAACTCTTTGCCGCAGAAGGCTGTGGAGGCCAGGTCATTGAGTGTCTTTTACACAGAGATAGATAGGTTCTTGTTTAATAAGGGGATCAGTGGTTATGGGGAAAAGGCAGGAGAATGGGGATGAGAAGAATTCAGCATTGATTGAATGGCAGAGCAGACTCGATGGGCCGAGTGGCCTAATTCTGCACCTATGTCTTATGGTCTTATGGTCCTATGCTTCTAGTGCTAGCGTTAAGATGCTGGTATATGAGGCATGTTTTCTCAGCACCTTTCAGCAACAATGAAAAGAAGTTCAACAATGTTTACCTTTGTTGTTTGCAGTGCATTCTTGGCAGGGAAAGACAAATTCATGAATATATCAGTCTTCTCAAAGACAAATCCCATTTAAGTATGCCGACACTTATCAAACAGGAGTGATTTCGCTGGCTCAGGTACAGTCGCAGGATGGAAGACAGATGCATTCCTAAAGATTTTCTGTTGTTAAGAACCAGATCAGGAATTCCAAGGTATTTTATGAAGTTAGCCTAGACCCCAACTTTTACATTTGATTTTGGCATTAGGATAAGCATAAGGCGTTTCACTCCAGGTATGAGTCCAGTGACCCACTAGGAAGCTTTTACCAAAACAATCTTTATTTAAGAACACAGTTAGAATACAACAAAAGTAATTAGCACAACTTTTGTAATAATTCTTAACAGCTAGCTATCTCTATTGTTCCAATTTAACAGTATGCCCCAAAGACATAAATCCCTCCTTTAGAATCAGTTAGTATAGAAAAACTAAAAAGCTTATGTGGCTACTCAATTTCTGGCCTTTAACCTCTGGAGCGTGATCCAGACAGATACTTGTTTTCTAATTCGCATGCAGGAACTTCCAGAGAAAGCTCCACCCACCAGACAGTAGAATCTCAGAGAAAGAGATTTATTTTCCAACAGATTCCAGTCTTCAGACCTGAGGGAGAGCAAAAGATGCAAAGAGAGTGACCTCTTTCTAAAAATCCCAAAAAGCAGATTGCCTTGAGTTCTTTGTGAAAGCTTAGCTCCATCCAGTCACCTGATTTTACCTGTCAGTCAACCTAATCAAGCCCTACTCTGCAATATCCCAGGGGAAAACACAAAATACATTAGTATCTGCATTAGTTCATATTAAAATTAATATGTAATTATGATCAATTATGCTGCTGCAGTGACAAAGAAATGTCAACCAGATCATTTTGTTACAGAATCTGAAATCCTCCTAATTTCAACATCCATTTGCTAGAACCTCTGATGAATCACCATCTAATTTAGCTTCCTGCTAGTGATCAACACACATTGAATGAACTACTTTCAGCCAATTGACAAATAACTGCCAGAGACAGGCAGATCCCTGTTTAACAAGATTATTCAATTCACTTGAAGGTTGAAATTTCTATGTTAGAGCCTGACTCTTGATCTAAATTTAAATTTAAGAAAACAATTTACCAGAACTTAGCTTGTGAGCCAAATTTCCAACAACATACCTATCACACTCTTTTGTAGTCTCCTCTCCTTAATTCATGTCATGAGCATCATGAACCACAAAACATGCTGCAGTGCGTAGTAGAGGGCTTCGACCCCTCCTATATACCCCAGCACGGTTCAGACAGAACTATTCTTTCAAGATAGTGACGGTCTGCTTCATGACATGGCAGTATAGCTCTTATTGTAAAAATACTATCCATGAGGGGTCAGGTGGTGGTCAATCAGTATCCCCCTATACAATGGGTAGCCTTCATCATCGTGCAACTGTCCTGTGGTTCAACATGGTGGCTCGAAGATGGCAGAAATGGACTAACACAGGATGAAAGCATAGTGACAAGAATGGCAGAAACTATTAACATGATAGTTGGTGCATGGTCACATAGCAATTGCACGTTTTAAGGCATGGAATTCTTTGCAGCTGCAGAACATTTACCTACTGAGTTGCGGTGAGCTGCATGCATGTAATAAATGGCTCCATTCATTGATGGAAACCCACTACCGAGGAAAAGCCACGTGCCCACTCTTGCTTAACAAGAAGACAATGAGGTCCCCTAACTATGCACCAAGGACCTTAGTGACATCCCAGATGCAGTGATGCATGGTGAACTGAGAAATGGTAACGGAGACACTGGTGTCACAAACCGCACGGATATGATCTGCAAGGACATCTCAAAACAGCAATTTGTGATGGCGTACAGTTTCATTTTTGGAATTGAATAAGAAGTTATGTGAAATCGCCAGTGTGAATAACCAGCCCAGTCATTGTGTAACAATTACTAAAGATTATTTATTAGAAAGACAAATACACACAAATAGGTATATAATACTAAGACAATTAAATATATGAATTACTAAATGCCCACACAGAGTTTATATAGAAATTATTCCTTGTTGCAAAATATATATTTGCTACCCCAGCACTCCTTAAGACTTTGCATTCCAAATAATACCCAATTACTTAAATCTAAGTCAAATCCAGCTTATAGTTAGCACACAATACAAAGCTGGGAAAAATCTTTTCCTCAGTCAGCAAAGAAGGTTAAACTGCTTTTGCGAAGCACTATCCTGGCTCTAGGACTTCTTCAGTGTTAAAACGGCTTCAGACTCTGAGCTGTAAAACTTGCCTCTCTGGCTTTCAGATATTACATTGCATTCTTGGCTGCTAGATATTAATCTGGCCTGCCTGCTTCTGCAGGTGCTGGAAATTATACCCTGGTTCCTCAATGATTCTCCCCTCTGTGTGTTTGGCTGTCTGCATCTCTCACATTCCATGACTCTCGTAATTAGAATCTGCATACCTCCACTGATCTCTCAGTTACTTAGGTAAGCTGATCCCTGATGATAGAGCAACTTACACCTGATTCCGTTTGGATGCCAGCTAATCTCATTACTGGGAAAGGTTGCATCTCATCACCCCCTTTGAATGTTTTCTACTACTGTACCTAGGCAGGTTTTTTTAAAAAACCTGTTGCTGTGTACATTATATCCTAATTATTCCTTGTTAAATTCTTATTTCTGCTGTTATTAGACAGATCCATGACACAGGCTCCAGCCTGGAATGATCCACTGGCTGAGAAATGGAGGGACATGGCAGAGGCGTTCTCACCCTGCTCTGCGGCTATAAGTCCCGTGCAAGAAGATGGCACACTTCTGTTCTTCTGTAAGTACCCTGAGACATTGTTCCAAATGAAAAGGAGCTAGGTAAATTCAAGTTGTTATTGTGAATTGCAGGAAAGCTCCACTCGTGGGATAAAGTCAATAGTAACAGATTTTCATTTGGACAGCAATACTAAAATACACCTTTATTGTCCTACTTTTATTGCATTGTTTTGGGACTTTGAGGTGCATACAGTTGTGTTTCACTGATTTTTTTGTTTCAAAAAAGTAGAAATTGACAAGTAACAACCTGAATTGGAGAGTTTTTGGATTTATGGTCTACTATCTAGTCTACAAGCAATAATTATTAAAAGAGAAGCAGAAAACATGATCCAAATACAAATTACATGTGATATTTGCCTCACCCAAGAATTTATTCCCTTTTCACCTCTTCTGTAGGCTATGACTAATAAAAGTATAGTTCCATTAATCCCCACATGTTATTTCATGTAGACCCAGGCTGTCAGAAACATCAGAATGATAAACCCAGATGTAATCATACCTAGATGTACCTAATCATAGAAAGGTACAAGCCTATTTTACCAATGTCTATGTTTAGAGATATGACTGGATAAGAAGCAAGAGGAGAACCCTGATGAGTTTTCCCCTTATGATAAGACCATTGAGGAATCCCATGTGCCGTCAGTTAATTCAACACAGACAAGAGTCAGAACTAGGACTTGAAATCTGGACAGTTATTTTCTCACAGTATTTCTCTACCTTAGGGAAACCATGTAGTATCTTGTCATTTAGTTCCTCACAGACACCACTCTACAGTTCTTACTGTTACCAAAACTCCCATCACGATTCTGAGAAAAGCTGAAGGTATATTCAGAACATTCCTACATCCAACAGCTTGATATTTAGTTGCTTTTTTCCTGTTCCCAAGAACCAGTTACTTGGAACTCATCATAGAAGATTCGCTACCCTGCTTTAAAGCTAACTTACCTTACTTGTCTTCTATGTGCCTGACAGCAATAATGTTTCAGGGTAAATGGCAAATATTGAACAAGGGTGTATACAATTTGCTACATTTGAAAACTAAAATTTCAGCACAAAGCTGGAGTAATTAAAACAGTGCATAGAGGTTGCTATGACTAAAGTAAACAATACTTTATTATGTTGCATGTCTATACTTGTGCTCTGAGTAAATAATGTATCATACAAATGACTTTAACTTTCATGAATACAGTAATAGATGTGCTCATATAGCTACAATTGCAGAGGCAGGAACTTTAAAGCCTTTACACAATGTAAGATATTGAACTTTACATTGCCTGTCTGTCACCTAGAAGTGGAAGCTTATAACAAAGCATACACAAAGTAAGAGCTCAATAAAATGTAAAAGCAATAAAACTTTGTTTACTCATACACTAGCAGAGGACTTGGCTCAGTTAAGTTGATGTTGCGAAGTAACCATTGAACTAAAGCTGATGCCAAAAAGTTTATTTATTAGTCACAAGTAAGGCTTACATTAACTCTGCAATAAAGTTACTGTGAATTTCCTCTAGTCACCACATTCCAGCACCTGTTCCAAATAAAGGGTATTAAAATATCTTAAAGGGTTCGTTAAAAATTCCTTAGTGCGGACATGGCTTTTTTGACCAGGTTCCCTTTTCTCATTGGCATTGAAAAAATTGAACGTATTGCGATCAAATGACGACCCAAGCTGATGTTCTTTGTAAGTCAATATTCACATGGTCTGAATGACTAGCAATTAGGATGTACTGTTAAACAAAAAAGATATTTAACAGTTACTGATTTCTACTTGTCCCATTCAAAAATATATATTATAGAACCTCATACTGTAACAATACTAGAGTTTGACTATATCTTGCAATTTCAAAGGGATAGGGCAGGGGAACGAATTGCATTCATTGAAGGCAGGTCCATTTTATTATACAGTTAAGTGGCATAATAAAGCAGAAGGAACATAACATTTATTCAGCATCTTACATTGCCTCTTGGCCTTACAGAAGTGCTTTATAGCCAATTAATATTGTTGAAGAGTAATCACTTATAGTGTACACTAACAGCTATGTCCTAGGACTCAGCCAGCTTGGTCAGTAGTGGTGCTACCCAACTATTCTTGGTGATGGACACTGAAGTCTTCCAGCCAGAGTATATTCTGTGTCCTTTCTACCTCAATGTTTTTCCAAGTGATATTCAACATGGAAGAATACTGATTCATCAGATGTGGATGGGGGTTGGGGGAACGACAATAGGTGGTTGTCAGCAAGAGGTTTCCATGCTCATGTTTCACCGCATCACATGGGACTTCATGGGATCCAGAGTCAATGGACAGCTCTCTCCAGACTGTATATCACGGTGCCACCACCTCTTCAGGGTCTGTCTTGTGTGTGGTACAGATATTGGGCAGACTAAGACAGGACATTTCCAATTTGACAAAGAAGGGTAAAGTAAACATGTAGAAATCAACAGTTCAAGCATGCTAACTAATTTCACATGGGGGGTGGATGCTGTCAACAATAGCTTGAGAAAAAAATAATTTATGCTGAACGATGGTTGTTTCAGTTAAGTTAGTTACTTAGTCTTCGAAAAGCCAAAAAATGAATAATTAATATTCACGGCACGGTGGCACATTGGTTAGCACTGCTGCCTCACAGTGCCAGGGATCAGGTTCTCTGAAACCAGGGACCTGGCCTCGGGTGACTGTCTGTGTGGAGTTTGCACATTCTCCCCGAGTCTGCATGGGTTTCCTTTGGGTGCCCCGGTTTCCTCCCACTGTTCAAAGATGTGTGGGTTAGGTTGATTGGTCATGTTCAATTGCCCTTTAATGTCAGGGAGATTAGCAGGCTATATACATGGGGTTATGTTGATAGGGCCTGGTTGGGATTGTTGTCAATGCAGGCATGATGGGCCAAATGTCCTCTTTCTGCACTACCCGGATTCTATGGTTCTATGGTAAAAGAGAAGGAAAAAACAGCTATTTTTTAAATCAGGAGGCGAAATTCTGCTCAAAAAGGAATGTATGAGAGGAAGGAATGTAGAAGTGGGAAGGAAAGAGAGATCAAAATAATACCTACAAACAGAAGAAATGAGTCAGTTCCATCTACATTTAGTTTCCTCAATATTGAAGTGATAGATGTGAGTGAGTTGGATCACACTGGAGGGAGATACATCACATGTTCCACCTTTCAAATGGCCTGGCCAGCAGCACTGTCACACACCAACTTTTTAAATTTAATATTTAATTATGACCACTCTCACAGGAAAACAATTGCACATAATAAGTAATTAGTAATATGCAAGTCACACGTCAATGTTTAAAGCTTTGTAAAATGTTAATTTTAGCTCAAAGCACAATTAGATATGACTGTGCACAGCAATTCCCCTCCAAGGTTTTCTATATTTTTAAAAAGCGAATTAAATCAAAGATCAGAAGGGGGCAAAGCCATTAATAAATAATAATCCCTTAATAAATCAACTTAAAATAGGTGCGTCTGATAAACAGGGTCATTTGCTAGTTTGTACTGCGCTGAGCGCTGTCTGGTACAGGATGGGGCCGCTGCTGCTGTCACCCACCTGTTCATGGCGAGCTGTCTGTACCGTGCGCTGCCCTCACTCTCCCAGCGACCGACCGCCCGCCTCGCGCTGTAGCTGCAGCTCGAATGCTGCGTTCAAAATCCGTTCTCTTCCCAACAGCTGCCGGGCGCGAGCCCCCACCTCAGTTAGCATAGCAACAATCCCTAGGCAACGGAGACTACTGTCAGCTCATATGACGCACTGGTTGCTAGGGTTTCTGACAGCACCGAGGTGCGCATGCGCCACTCTGGCCCCCGCAGCGCAGGCTGGGCGTGAGGAGAGGCGGAAAGCAGCGTTTGCCGCGCATTTGGTCGCTGGCTGTCATCCGATAGTGATGTCGACGGTGGCGGAAACTTCACCGGAGAGAATTGACTGGAATAGTATTTAAGAAAAACCCCCGAAACAATGTAAATTGTGAGGTGAACGAATTAATCCATCTTCCAGTCAATAAGACTCTTTCAAGTATTCGGTGGTATGTTATGAGGAAACAAACGGACAATTCAGAAACCCTCCAATTCTGTCAAATTGTGGTCGAGCTGTTGAGGCGTTATCGGGGGGAGGGGAGGGCAATGATATTCCGAGGTCAAGTTGCGTGAATGTGTGTGGATAATAGAACCGAGTGGAATTGAGAAGAAACAACTCTGACGAAGGGTCATCTAGACTCGAAACGTTGTCTCTATTCTCTCTCCACAATGCTGTCAGATCTGCTGAGATTTTCCAGTATTTTCTGTTTTTGTTTGAATTGAGAAGAAGCCAGGTAGGATGATGCAAATGATAGTGGATAAGCAGGGAGAAACTGAGGAACATTTTGAGGTAATTCAGCCTTTCAAGCCTGTTCTGCCAATCCATTAGGTCATGACTCCTCAACTCAATTTTCAGACATTTGATTTCATACCCCATGTTTTCAAATTCGTACACGGCCTCAATTTCTCCCATCTTTGTAACCTGCAGTCTTCTAACATAATTCTAATTTTGACCGCTCTCACATCTTAATCGCTCCACTATTGGTGGGTGTCTTTGGCCACCAAGACCCTAAACTCTGAAATTCCTCTCCTAAACGTGTTCCTCGTTTCATCTTTAATATGTTCCTTAAAACCTTCCTCCACCCTAATATCTCCAGATGTGAATTAGTGTTAAAGGTTTTTTGATATTTAATAGATCGAGGTCGACTCAATGTGACTTGATCCAACAGTAAAGAATAATATATACAACAAGATCAGATTAAATTACAATGTGGCAGCTCTACTCGACTTCCTGGGTTCTACTGTGAGTCTCCCTGCAACCCATGGTACGTGCCCTCCTGCCGATTGGCTCAACTTCTTGCCAAGATGATCCACAGGTTCCTCACCAAAAACGTGGCCTCGGGAAACGTCTCCCTTAAAGGGCCACGCTACTACATTCCTTCTCCCTAAATACTGAAGTGCTCCTACGAAGAAGGAAAAAACAGGTTTAGTAAAAAACAGAAAACACTCTTATGTAAAAAGGGAATCAGGAAGAACCACTGGAAAACAAAGGTTTAGTCGATCTGGAGACTTTTAGGCTCTGGTAAAGTGCTTCAGTTCGATGATAGGCTCTTCTACATTTAAAGGGCCAGGCTGGACAGAAGAAAAGGGTTGGTTCATTAATCCTAGTGGCTCTATGGCACCTTCTGGCTCCTCTGTCTCCAGAACCATTCGTTGCTCCAGTCCCACATTCTCAACTGAAATCTCAGTAACCAGACCTGCTATCCTTGAACTATCTGCAGTGGTCACCTAAGGTGGTCCAGGTGTTTCCTACATCTGTAGCCTTCTCACTTCATGATGTAGGAGATCAGTCCTGTGCTGTCAATAATTTTACCAGCCACGTATGCCAAACCTGCTGCCAAAGTTCTGACCATGACTGCATCCTCCACTTTAAACATTCTGTTTTTATTTCCTGAATAGTGATTTTCCTTCTCGCAGCAAATTTGGGAATATCATGTCTTCTCAAATGATGTCCCATCAGTAACTCCCCTGGTGTGACCCCTGTCATCACATTTGGGGTGGTGTTATATGATAATAGAAAATGGGTTATGTGTAAAGGAAGATGCATGTTCACCTTTTTTTATTGTCTACTTAAATGTTTGTACCACATGCTCTGCCAGCTCATTTGATGCTGGGTCATTAGGTTCTGACCTCACAGGGTGAATGCCGTCGGACTTGAGAATTTTTTGGAATTTTACCATTGTAAACGATGTGCCATTGTCCGACACCACCACTTCTGGAATGTCATCAATGACAAATATCTTGCTTAACTTATCAATGGTGGTCGTAGCTGCTCCGGACTTCATCAACTGCAAATTGAACCACTTGGAGTGTGCGTGTACTAGTATAAGAAACATATGACTCATAAATGACCCAGCAAAATCTATGTGTAGCCTCGCCCATGGTCAGCCTGGCCACTCCCATGGATGCAAATTTGCAGTGGTGGTAAAGCCTGTTGAGCTTCAGAGCTAGGGCCTTGACTAACCATCCTTTCCATTGTGTTGTCAATGCCAGGCTACCACACATTCCCTCTGGCTAGGACCTTCATTCTACTTTGACCTGGATGAGAGTCATTCAGTTCTTGTAAAAGGCGTTGTCTTCCCTGGGATGGATCCATAATTCTCACCCCCCATTGTAAAACTCCGTTTTCTTCACAGGTTATTTCTGACCTTCTACTTTGGTAGGGTTTAACAACTCTGACTTTTACTAACTCCACCAAATGTGTGTCTGCATGTGATTTGTGCATTCCAGGGCGATGCTGAAACATAACTGTAGGCTGCTAACAAAAGGGTCCATCTCTGCACCCTTGCAGAGGCAATTGGTGGCACCGGCTTATCTTCTCTGAATAGACCTAACAATGGTGTTCTGATGCTATTGTAAAATGTCAGTCATGGAGCTTTTTGACTGCATAAAGGACAGCCAAGCTTTCTTTGTCTATTTGGGAGTAGTTCTTCGTGTTGGACAGTGTTCTGGAGGTGAAGGCAATGTAGATGCATTAAAGGCCTAGGTAGACACATGATAGCATAATGTCACTGCTATAACAGAAACCTGGCTTAAAGGAGGGGAAAATTTGGCAGCTCAATATCCCTGGTTATAGACTCTTAAGACACAATAGAGTGGGAGATAGAAAAGGAGGGGGAGTAGCACCAATTGTTAAAGAATCAATTCCAGTTGTGAGACGAGAGCACACACTGAACGGGTCAACAAACAACAGGCTGAGACTCCCCAGGCAGGTCAGGGTGGAGCGCGAGAATAGATGAGGACAAAGTGGCCTGAAAAGAGTTGAGGCCGAGGGTCCCAAGATAAGATGAGGCTGAAGGTGCCTTAGAAGAACTGAGGCCAAAGGGGCCTGAGGAAAGCCAAGGCTGCAGGTCCCAGGAAGAGACGAGGCCGCGGTGGCCTGAGAAATGCTGAGGCAATGTGTCCCAGGCTGAGCTAAGACCACTGCGGTCCAAGACGAGCTCAAGCCAAGAGGCCCTGAGAAGATTTGAGGCTGCAGGTTCCAAGAAGAGACGAGGTTGAGGGGGTCTGCGAAGATACAATTCCGAGGGGGCCTGGGAAGATCCGAGGTCCAAGGAGCCCAAGAAGAGCTGGCACTAGAAGGGCCCGAAAAGAGACAAGCTGGTGGTCCCAAGAAGAGATGAAACTTAGGGGGCCTGAAAAAGCTGGGGCCATGGGTCCTGGGAAAAGTTGAGGCCGCGGAGCCCAAGAAAAGCTGAGGGTATGAGTCCCAAGAAGAGCCGGTGCCAAGGAGGCCCAGAAAAGCTGAGACAATAAGGTATCAAGAAGAATTGAGGCTGAGGTGGACGTTGCCTTAGAGGAGCCAGGGCTAATGGGGGCTGAGAAGTCCCGAGGCTGAGTAGGCCTGTGAAGAGTTGATCGAGGGTCCAAAGATAAAAAGCGACTGAGGCAGCCTGAGAAGAGCTAAGTCCACGGGTTCCAAGGAAAGACGAGACTGAGGGGGCCCTAGATGAAATGAAGCCGAGAGGGTCCAAGAGGAGCCAGGTCCGATGGGTCCAGGAAGAGTTGAGGCCGAGGGGCTCGAGAAGAAGTGGAGGTCCTGAGAAGAGCCGATATCAAGGAGGTCCTGAAGAGCCTAGGCCAACAGATACCAAGAAGAACCAATGCCATGAAGGCTGCCGCCGAGGGGCACGAGAAGACCCGAGGCCAAAGGAAAGTGGAGAAGATGCCAAGCAGGCCCTGAGGAGCCTAGGGTGACAGGACCTGAGAAGAATCAAGGCCAAGGGGTCTGGGAAGAACTGAAGCCAAGAGGGGAATGAGAAGAGCTGAGACCGGGAGACCTGTGAAGAGCTGAAGCCAAGGATCCCATGAAGAGCCAATGTCGAGGGGGCCCTGAAGAGCCTACGTTGAAAGATACCAAGAAGAACCGAGGTCATGAAGGCTGATATCAAGGAGCACGATGCCAAGGGGCCTTAGAAGAGATAGAGAATCTGGTGAACTGGTGTGAATGAAGGTCATGAACGAAGCCCAGTTCATCACTCATCCAGCCTCCCATCCATAAACACTGTCTACACTTCCCGCTGTCTTGGAAAAGCAGCCAGCATAATTAAGGACCTCACGCACCCCAGACATACTTTCTTCCACCTTCTTCCATTAGGAAAAAGATACAAAAGTCTGAGGACACGTACCAACCAACTAAAGAACAGCTTCTTCCCTGCTGCCATCAGACTTTTGAATGGACCTACCCTCGCACTAAGTTGATCTTTCTATACATCCTAGCTATGACTGTAACACTACATTCTGCATTCTCTCATTCTCTATGAACAGTTTGCTTTGGCTGTATAGTGTACAAGAAACAATACTTTTCACTGTCTGCCAATACATGTGACAATAATAAATCGAATCAAATCAAGAGCCAAGGCCAAAGGAAAGCCGAGAAGATGCCAAGCAGGCCCTGGGGAGCCAAGGGTGACAGGGCCTGAGAAGAATCGAGGCCAAGGGGTCTGGGAAGAACCGAGGCCAAGAGGGGAGTGAGAAGTGCCGAGGCTGAGGAGGCTTGTGAAGAGCTGAAGCCAAGGGTCCCAAGCCAAGCCTGAGGGAGGTCCCAATGTCGAGGGGGCCCTGAAGAGCCTACGTTGAAAGGTACCAAGAAGAACCGAGGCCATGAAGGATGATGCTGAGGAGCACAAGGCCAAGGAGGCCTTAGAAGAGCCGACGCTAAGGGAGAGCTGAAAAACGCCTAGGTTCCCAAGATGAGCCGAGGTCAAGGGAGCCTGAGAAGAGCCGAGGCTGTGGGTCCACGAAGAGACGAGGCCGAGGGGGCCCGCGAACAGCTGAGGCCATAGGCCCCAAGAACTGTTGCCAAGCGGATCCTGAGGAGCCTAAGATGACAGGGCCTAAGAAGAACCAATGCCAAGGGGCCTGGGACAAGCCAAGGTGGAGGGTGATTAAGAGGAGTCAAGGCCAAGGAGGTCTGGGAAGAACAGACACCAAGAGAGCCTGAGAAGAACCGAGGCCAAGGGGAGAGAGTGAAGTGCCAGGGCTGAGGAGGCCTAAGAAGAGCTGAGGTCGAAAGTTCCAAGAAGAGACGAGGCTGAGGGGCTTGAGAAGAACTAGCCATGGGCTCCAAGAAGAGACAATGTCGAGGTGGCCCTGAAGAGCCTAGGCTGAAAGGTAGCAAGAACCCAGGCTATGAGGACCGATGCCGAGAGGCATGAGGGAGCCTTGGATGAGGGGAAGCTGAGAAGAGCGAAGTGTCCCAAAATGAGCCGACGTGGATGGAGCTGAGAAGAGCAGATTCTGTGGATCCACGAGATAAGGGCGAGGCCACGGGACCCGAGAAGAGCTGATGCCAAGGAAGCCCTGAGGAGCCTAGGCAGAACGGGCCTGAGAATGGCCAATGCCGATGGGGTCTGAGAACCACCGAGGCTGAGTGTCTCTGGAAGAGACAAGATTGAAAAGGCCCGAGAAGAGCTGAGGCTGTGTGTCTCAAGAGGACCTGCAGCCGTGAGGTCAGAAAAGAACTGAGGCCAAGTGGGCCTGAGATGAGCTGAGGCCAGAGGTGCCTAAGAAGAGGCCGAAGTGTCATGGGAAGAGCCAAGGCTGAGGGAGGCCTGAGAATGGACCAAGTCATACGGTTCACGAAAAGGGAGAGGCTTAGGGGACCTGAATAGATCTGGGACCTTGTGTCTCGAGAAGAGCTGTCGCTGTGGGGCCAGAGAAGAACCAAAGCTGAGGGGCACTGAGAAGAGCTGAGGCCATGTGTCCCAAGATGGCCCAAAGCGGCCAGTGATGCCTGAAGCCAAGGGGACCACATGAAGAGTCAGGGCCAGGTGGGGGTTGAGAAAAACAGATGCATCTGGTCCTGAGTAGAGCCAAGGCTGGGGGGACCCAAGAAGCGTCGAGGCTGCTGTGGCCCGGGAAGAGCATGTGTTGGTGCGGCCTGAGAAGATCCGGGGCCAGGGGACGAAGAAGAGCATGTGCAGGTGGGGTTAAGTGTGTAAAATTGCCAAGGGTGGTGTAGGGCACGAGATGAGCTCAGGGTGAGGAGGCCAATGAAGAACAGAATCAGTGACCCACGAGGAGCCGAGATTGATGATGGTGTGGAGGACATAAGAAGTGTCGGCGTTGGCGTATGAACAGCTGAGATCGTGGGTCCTGCGAAGAGCTGGGGTTGGGGGTGGCTGGATGCAAGATGAACTAAGGACGGTATAGCATGTGGGTGCGTGAAGAGCCAAGGCCGGGGGTAGTAAGGCATCAATGGACGAGGGTGGGGCATGAAAATGGCAGAAGTGATGGGAGCCCAAGAAGAGCTGAGGCCGAGAGGGCCAGAGAAGAGCTGAGGCTGAGAGGACCCGAGGAGAGCTGAGTTTGAGAGGGCAGGAGTGCAGGAAGATGCCCAGGGGGCCCAGGAAGAGCCAGGGCCAAGGGACCTGAGTAGGGCTGGGATCAAAAGTGCCTGAGTGCAGACCAGGCTGCAGGACCTGATAGGAGCCAAGCCTGGGAGTGTCCAAGTAGAGCCGAGGCTCAGGGAGCCCAAGAAGAGCCAAGACCACGAATTCCAGAAGAGCCAATGGGTGGCCTTCAAGAGCCTCAGCTGAAAGGGTTGGAGAATGGTCCCAGGAAGAGACAACTCTGAGGAGGCCCCAGTAGAGCTGAGGCTGCAGGAAGCTGGGAACATTTCCAGTACCTGAGGCCAGCATGTGTGCAGGAGGTGTCTCCAGCTGCAGCTCCTGCAAGCCAGTGTTTCGGAACTGGAGCGGCAGTTGTCGACACTGTGGAGCATCCGTGAGGCGGAGAGTATTGTGGATCGTATTGTTAGGAGAGGTGGTCACACAGCAGGCTAAGACTCCCCAGGCAGAAAGGGAATGGGTGACGATCAGGCAGAGCAAGAAGCCTGGACAGGCTGTGCAGCAATCTCTTGTGGCCATTCCCCTGTAAAGCAGATGTACTGCTTTGGATACTATTGATGGGAATGGTCTCTCAGGGGAAAGCAGCAGCAGACAAATTTCTTCCACATGGTTGGCTCGGCTGTACAGGGAAGACTGAAAAGTGTGGGACTGCAATAGTTATGTGTGATTCAGTTGTCAAGGGAATAGATAGTTGTTCCTGTGATCAGAAACAAGATTCCAGGATGGTATGTTGCCTCCCTGGTGCCAGGGTCAAGAATGTCTTGCAGCAGTTGCAGGACTTTCTGGAGGGGAGAGCTAACAGGTAGTGGTCTTGCTACAGATTGGTACAAACAACATAGATAAAAAAGGGATGAGGCCCTCAAAGTGGAATATAGGGAGTTAGCAAGTAAAATGGAAAAGTAGGACTTCAAAGGTAGTGATCTCAGGAATACTACCAGTGCCACGTGCTAATCCGAGTGGGCGGCACGATAGCACAGTGGTTAGCGCTGCTGCTTCACAGCTCCAGGGTCCTGGGTTCGATTCCCGGCTCGGGTCACTGTCTGTGTGGAGTTTGCACATTCTCCTCGTGTCTGCGTGGGTTTCCTCCGGGTGCTCCGGTTTCCTTCCACATCCAAAGATGTGCAGGTTAGGTTGATTGGCCAGGTTAAAAATTGCCCCTTAGAATCCTGGGATGCGTAGGTTAGAGGGATTAGCGGGTAAATATGTAGGGATATGGGGGTAGGGCCTGGGTGGGATTGTGGTCGGTGCAGACTCGATGGGCCGAATGGCCTCCTTCTGCACTGTAGGGTTTCTATTTCTATGATTTCTAAATAGCAGGATATATTGGATGAATGCGTGGGATGTGTGGGGGAAGGTTTCAGGTTCCTGGGATATTGGGGTTGATTCTGGGGGAGGTGGGACCAATACAAACTGGATGGGTTACACCTGGACTATGGGACTATGTCCTTGTGGAAATATTTGCGAGAGTGGTTGCTGTGGGTTTAAACTAAAATGGTAGAGGGATGGGAACCTATGCAAGCAGTGAGAGTAGGGGAAATCAAGGACAAGAACAAATACTATAAACTCCCAGATAGTGGGGAATTGAGGTTCAAGTATGTGCAAAATTTGTGGAAGTGTGTAGAAACAGGAACAATAGGGTAATTATATTAGGTGATTTCAACTTTCCCAACCTTAATTGGCATAGACATAGTGTTAAGGACTTGATGTAGTGGAATTTGTGAAATGTGTACATGAGAACTTTCTGGGTCAATATGTAGAGGGCCCAACAAGGAACAGCACAGTGCTGGACCGAATTCTGGGGAATGAATCTGTTCAGGTGGTTGAGGTGGTAGTGGTGGAGCATTTTAGTGATAGTTACTACAACGTGGTAGAATTTAAGCTTGTTATGGACAAAGATATGAATAAGGAAATAGACAAGTTGCAAAAAAGAGTTTTGGAATGGGGAAGAGCGGATTTGAGTAAAATAAGGCAGTATCTTGCCAGGGTACACTAGGAAGAGCTACTTGTGGGGACTTCTACAGAAGAGCAATGGGGGGTGTTCAAACAGGAAATGGGGAGGGTACAGGATGATAAGAAGGGGTAACAAGCCCAGAGAACCATGGAAGACCAGAGAACTTCTGAATATAATGAGAAGCAAAAGAGAGCCAGGTCCAAGATGGCAAATCAGCGGAGGCATTAGTGGAGTACAGAAAGAGCAGGGCGGAGCTTAAGAAAGCAGTTAGGACAGCAAAGAGGGAAATGCGAAAGCTCTGGCTGGCACAAATTGGATAAGTAAGTTTGTGGATGACACAAAAATTGACTGGGTGATTCACAATGAGATTGAGTGTCTTGGGCTACTGGAAAATATAGACAGTATGGTCAAATGGGCAGATAGGTTGCAGATTGAATTTAACCCTGGAAAGTGTGAGGTAATACACTTTGGAAGGAGTAATTTTGACAAGAAAGCATTCAGTGAACGGCATGACACTAGGACATTCTGAGGAACAAAGGGACTCTGGCGTGTTTGTCCATAGATCTCTGAAAGCGGAAGTGCATATCAGTAGGGTGGTGAAAAAGACATATGGGGCAGTCGCCTTTATCAATCGAGGTATAGATTATAAAAGCAGAGAGGCCATGTTGGAGCTGCATAGAACTTTGCTGAGGCCACAGCTAGAGTATGGTCTGCAGTTCTGGTCACCAGGAAGGATGTGATTGCACTTGGAGGGGTGCAGAGGAGATTTACCAGGATGTTGCCTGGGATGGAATATTTAAGGTATGAAGAGAGGTTGGATAGGCTTGGATTATTTTCCTTGGAGCAGAGAAGACTGAGGGATGGCATGATCGAGGTGTACAAGATTATGAGGGGCGTGGATAGGGAGACACTTCCCCTGAGTTGAAGTGTCAGTGACAAGGGGATAGAAGTTCAAGTTGAAGGGCAGGAGGTTCAGGGGGATGTGCAAAAAACTTTTTTATCCAGAGGGTGGTGAAGGTCTGAAATGCGCTGCATTAGAGGGGTGTGTTGCTTCACATCCTTCAAAAAGTATGTGGATGAGCATTTGGCATGTCATAACATTCAATGCTATGAGCCAAGTGCTAAGTGCTGGGGAAAGGGATTAGGTAGATAGGTCAGTTGTTTCTTATGTGTCAGTGCAGACCTGAAGGGCCTCTTCTGCACTATGTGATTCTGTGAAAATACAGAAAGGGAGGTTATGGGGTGGCACGTGAGATGCTGAGACTATGGGAGATGGTGGGAGAAGGGTGGGGCACGAGAATGGAAAGGGGCCTGAAAGTAGTCGGAGCCGAGGGTACCTGAGAAGAGCAGAAAAGCCCAGGTCGAAAGGTACCAAGAAGAATCGAGGCTGAGGTGGAGGAAGCCTGAGAGGAGCCAAGGACAATGGGGATTAAGAAGTGCCAAGGCTGAGTAGACCTGTGAAGAACTGAGGTCGAGGGTTCCAAGATAAGATGAGACTGAGGAACCTGAGAAGAGCTGTTTCCACAGGGTCCAAGAACAGATGAGGCTGAGGGTATCCAAGAAGAGTCAGGCCCAAGGGGCCCAAAATGAGCTGAGGGCGAGGTGCTCGGGGAGAGCTGATGCTGTCATGTACCAAGAAGAACCGAGGTCATGAAGGCTGATGCAGAGGGGCACGAGAGGAACCGAGACTGAGGGGGCCTAAGAAGAGCCGAGTCCAAAGGAAAGTTGAGAAGTTGCTAAGGGTCCCAAGATGAGCCAAGGCCTCAGCAGCAAGAGAAGATCTGAAGCTGAGGGGGACTGAGAAGTGCCGAGGCTGAGGAGACCCGAGAAGAGCCAAGGCTGTGGGTCCAAGAAGAAACGAGGCCGAGGGAGCCCAGGAAGAACTGAGGGCAAATGTCCCAAGAAGAACTGATGTCAAGCGGGCACTGAGGAGGCTAGCCGATAGGCCATGTGAAGAACTGAGGCCAAAGAGGCCTGGGGAGAAGAGAGGCTAAGGGGGAGTGAAAAGTGCCAAGGCTGAGGCAGTCTGAGAAGAGCTGAGGTCACCATTCCCAAGAAGGGACGAAGCCAGATATGAGGGTGCCCAAGAACAGCCGAGGCCGAGGGCCTCAAGAAGAATTGTGGCCACAGGTCCCAAGAAAAGCTGACATCAAGGGGGCCCTGAAGAGCCTAGGTGGATAGGTAGCAAGAAGAACCCAGGCTATGAAGGCCGATGATGAAAGACACGAGAAGAGCCAAGGCCAAGGGAGCCTGAGCAGAGGCTAGGATCCAAAGATGAGCCGAGGTGGAGGGAGCCTGAGAAGATTTCAAGCCAATGGTAGCCTGAGAAGCTTTGAGATGTTGGACCAAGAAGAGCCGAGGGAGCCTGAAAAAAGCTGAGGCCACAGATCCTGAGAAGAGCCTATGCCAGACGGGCCCTGAGGAGCCTAGGCCAAGTGACGAGGTTTCGGCAATCCGAGAACAGCCAAGCCCGAAGAGGCTCAAGAAGAACTGTGACCAAGGGTCCCAAGAAGAGCTGATGTCAAGGGGGCCCTGAAGAGCCTAGGCCAAAAAGTAGCAAGAAGAATCCAGGCTATGAAGACCGATGCAAGGACCACAAGAAAAGCAGAGACCAAGGGGCCTTTAGAAGAGTCGAGGAGGAGCTGAGAAGAGCCTAGGGTCCCAAGATGAACCGAGGTGGAGGGAGCTTGAGAAGAACTGATGGCAAGCGGGACCTAAGAGCCGAGGCTGAGGATGCTCGAGAAAAGATTTAGCTGTGGGTCCAAGAAGAGACAAGGCTGAGCGGGACCTGAGAAGAGCCGAGGCCACAGGTCCCAAGAAGTGCCGATGCTAAGGAGGCCCTGAAGTGCCTAGATGGAACGGGCCTGAGAATAGCCGAGGCTGAAGGGGTCTGAAAAGTGCCGAGGCTGAGGGTCTCAAGTAGAGACAACATCAAGGAGGCCCGAGAAGAGCTGAGGCTGCGTATCTCAAGATGACCCACAGCCACGGGCCTGAGAAGAACTGAGGCCAAGCGGGCCTGATATGAGCTGAGGCCTGAGGTGCCCAAGAAGAGCTGAGGCCGAATGGTCATAGGAAGAGCCAAGGCTGAGTGGGGCCTGAAAATAGACCAAGCCGTGGTTCCCAAGAAGAGATGAGGCCTAGGGGACCTGAATAGATCCAAGGCCATGTGTCTTGAAGAGCTGTCGCCGTGGGGCCAAAGACCCGAAGCTGAGGGGGCCTGAGAAGAACAGGGGCATGTGCCCCAAAATGGTTCAAAGGGGCCAGTGATGCCGATGGCTGAGGGGACCACAAGAAAAGTCAAGGCTGGGTAGCTGGTCCTGAGTAGGGCCAAGGCTAAAGGGACCCAAGAAGCGTCGAGGCTGGTGGAGCCCAGGAAGTGCCTGTGCTGGATGGGCCTGAGAAGATCCAGAGCCAGCGAACCAAGAAGAGCCGGAGCATGCGGGTTAAATGCAAAATAGTCAAGGGTGGGATAGGGCAGGAGATGAGTCAAGGGTGAGGAGGCCACTAAAGAGCTGAATCAATGGGCCCTAGTGGAGCCAAGGTTGCAGGGGGAGAGCACAAGAATTGTCAGTGTCGGCTTGTGAGCAGCTGAGACCCACGCTAAGAGCTGGGGTTCGGGGTGGCTGGACACAAGATGAACTAAGGATGGCGTGGTGCATTGGTGTGTGAAGTGCTAAGGCTGGGGGTTGTAGTATGTGAATGGACGGAGTGGGGCATGAAAATAGCAGAAGTGACAGGATCCCGAGAAGAGCCGAGGCCAAGGGGGCCGGAGAGGATCTGAGGCCGAGAGGACTTGAGGAGAGCTGAGGCTGAGAAGGCGGGAGTGTGGGATGACGTCCAGGACCTCAAGAAGAACCAAGGCCAAGGGGCCCCGAGTATCAGAATATAAGAACTAGGAGCAGGAGTAGGCCATCCGGCCCCTTGAGCCTGCTCCGCCATTCAATAAGATCATGGCTGATCTTTTCGTGGACTCAGCTCTACTTACCCGCCTGCTCACCATAACTGTTAATTCAGAAATTTATCCTTGCCTTAAAAATATTCAATGAGGTAGCCTCAACTACTTCACTGGGCAGAGAATTCCACAGGTTAACAACCCTTTGTGTGAAGTTCCTCCTCAACTCAGTCCTAAATCTGCTCCCCCTTATTTTGAGGCCATGCCCCCTAGTTCTAGTTTCACCTGCCAGTGGAAACAACTTCCTTGTTTCTATCTTATCTATTCCCTTCATAATCTTATATGTTTCTACAAGATCTCCCCTCATTCTTCTGAATTCCAATAAGTATCGCCCCAGTCTACTCAGTCTCTCCTCATAAGCCAATCCTCTCAACTCTGGAATCAATCTAGTGAATCTCCTCTGCACCCCCTCCAGTGCCAGTATATCCTTTCTCAAGTAAGGAGACCAAAATTGTACACCGTACTCCAAGTGTGGCCTCACCAGCACCTTATACAGCTGCAACATAACCTTGCTGTTTTTAAACTCCATCCCTCTAGCAATGAAAGACAAAATTCCGTTTGCCTTCTTAATTACCTGCTGCACCTGCAACTCAACTCCTTGTGATTTTTGCACAAGGACACCCAGATCCCTCTGCATAGCAACATGCTACAATTTTTTACCATTTAAATAATAGTCCGTTTTGCTGTTATTCCTACCAAAATGGATGACCTCACATTTACCAACATTGTACTCCATCTGCCAGACCCTTGCCCACTCACTTAGACTATCTGTATCCCTTTGCAAACTTTCAGCGTCCTCTGCACCCTTTGATTTGCCACTCATCTGCGAATTTTGACACACTACACTTGGTCCCCAACTCCAAATCATCTATGTAAATCGTAAACAATTGCGGTCCCAACACTGATCCCTGAGGCACACCACTAGTCACTGATCACCAACCAGAAAAACACCCATTTACCCCCACTCTTTGCTTTCTGTTAGTTAACCAATCCTTTATCCATGCTAACACATTACCCGTAACACCATGCATCTTTATCTTATGTAGCAGTCTTTGGTGCGGGACCTTGTCAAATGCCTTTTGGAAATCCAGATATACCACATCTACAGGTTTCTCATTGTCCACTGCGCATGTAACGTTCTCAAAGAATTCCACCAAATTAGTCAAACATACCTGCCCTTCATGAACCCATGGTGCATCTTACCAATGGGACAATTTATATCCAGATGTCTCGCTATTTCTTCCTTGATGATAGATTCAAGCATTTTCCCTGCTACAGAAGTTAAGCAAACCGGCTTATAGTTACCCGCCTTTTGTCTACATCCTTTTTAAACCGTGGCGTCACATTTGCTGTTTTCCAATCTGTGGGAACCATCCCAGAGTCCAGCGAATTTTGGTAAATTACCATTGGTGCATTTGCTATTTCTCCCACCATATCTTTTAGTACCCTGGGATGCATTCCATCAGGGCCAGGAGACTTGTCTACCTTTAGCCCCAACACTACCTCTTTCGTGATAATGATAATTTTTAGGTCCTCACCTGTTATAGCCTTCCTGTCATCAATTTTTGGCATGTTATTTGTGTCTTCCACTGTGAAGTCCGACACAAAATACCTGTTCAATGACTCAGCCATTTTCTTATTTCCAGTTATAACATCCCCCTTCTCATCCTCTAAAGGGCCAATGTTTACTTTCGCCACTCTTTTTCATTTTATGTATTTGTAAATAGAAACTTTTGCTGTCTGTTTTTATATTCTGATCTAGTTTGCTCTCATAATCCATCTTACTTTCCTTTATAGCTTTTTTCATGGCTTTCTGTTGACCTTTAAAGATTTCCCAATCCTCTAGGTTCCCACTAATCTTTGCCACTTTGTATGCATTTTATTTTGATTTGATACTCTCCTTTATTTCCTTAGATATCCATGGCGGATTATCTCTTTTTCTACAGTCCTTCCTTATCACTGGTATATACTTTTGCTGAGCACTGTGAAAGATCGCTTTGAAAGTCCTCCACTGTTCCTCAATTGTCCCAAAATAATGTTTTTGCTCCCAGTCTACCTTAGCCAACGGCTCCCTCATCCCTTTGTAGTTTCCTTTGTTTAAGCACAAGACACTGGTATTGGATTTTACCTTCTCACGGTCCATCTGTATTTTAAATTCAACCATACTGTGATCGCTTCTTCCGAGAGGATCCCTAACTGTAAGATCATTAATTCTTCCTGTTTCATTACACAGGATCAGATCTAGGATAGCTTGCTCCCTCGTAGGTTCCATTACATACTGTTCAAGGAAGCTATCGCAGATACATTCTATGAACTCCTCCTCAAGGCTGCCTTGACCGACCTGGTTTGACCAATTGATATATAGATTAAAATCCCCCATAATAATTGCTGTACCATTTTTACATGCATCAGTTATTTCTTTGTTTATTTCTTGCCCCACCATGATGTTATTATTTGGTGGCCTATCGACTATGCCTATCAGTGACTTTTTCTCCTTATTATTTCTAATTTCCACCCAAATGGATTCAACCTTTTTTTTCCATAGAACCTATATCATCTCTCACTACTGCCCTGATGTCATCCTTAAATATCAGAGAAACACCACCTCCCTTACCTTCCTGTCAGTCCCTCCGAACAGTCTGATACTCCTAGTCGTGATCATCCTGCAACCATGTCTCTGTAATGGCCACCAAATCATACTCGTTCGCAATGATTTGTGCTGTCAACTCATTTACCTTGTTTCGAATGCTGCAAGCATTCAGATAAAGTGTGTAAAGAGTATGGTCAGAGTCGGAAGGGCCTGAGAACAGATGAGACTGCAGGAGCTGAGAAGGGCTGGGTTGTGGGGCCTGAGCGGAGCCAAGCCTGGAAGTAGAGCCGAGGCGCAGCGTGCTGAAGAAGAGCCATGGCCGAGTGTTCCGAGAAGGGCCAAAGCCAAGGTGGCCTAGAAGAGCCTAGGCTGAAAGGGTTTGAGAAGAGGCTAGGACACTTGTCCCAAGAAGAGACAAATCAGAGGGGGCCCCAGAAGAGTTGAGGCAGTGTGAAGCTGGGAACATTTCCAGTGCCTGAGGCCATCATGTGTGCAGGAGATGTCTCCAGCTGCAGCTCCTGGAAGCCTGGGTTTCAGAGCTTGGTGCGGCAGATGGTGACATTGAGGAGCATCCGCGAGGTGGAGAATATTCTCCAGATAGTCAGCGGGAAACTGAGGTGCAAGTATGTCCAAAATCAGTGGAGGTAGTGTGTAAAAACAGTGACAATAGGATAATCACTTTCCCAAAGTTAATTGATGTAGACAGTGTTAAGGTCTTGATGTAGTGGCTTTCTTGAAATGTATACAGGAGGACCTTTTAGGTCAATATGTAGTGGGTTCAACAAGGGACAGCGCACAGTGTTGGACCCAATTCTGTGGAATGAATCTGTTCAGGTGGTGTGGGGGGGGGGGGGGGAGGAGGAGGAGGAGGGGGAGGGGGAGTATATTAGTGATAGCGACTACAACATCGTACAATTTAAGCTTGTTATGGATAAAGAAATAGACAAGTTGCAAAAAAGAGTTTTGGAATGGGGAAAAGCGAATTTCAGATAAATAAGGCAGGATCTGGCCAAGGTACACTGGGAAGAGCTACTTAGAATCATAGAATCCCCACAGTGCAGAAGGAGGCCATTCAGCCCATCAAGTCTGCACTGACAACAATCCCACCCAGGCCCTATCCCCATAACCCCATGCGTTTACCCTAGCTAGTCCCCCTGACACTAGGGGGCAATATTGCATGGCGAATCCCACATGACCCGCACATCTTTGGACTGTGGGAGGAAAACGGAGCACCTGGAGGAAACCTGCGCAGACACAGGGAGAATGTGCAAACTCCACACAGATTCCAAGCCAGGAATCGAACCTGGGTTCCTGGTTGCTAACCACTGTGCCACCCTGCCGCCACTTGTCCTTACTATTACCACTTGTCCACTCGTCCCACTTGTGGGACTTCCACAGAAGAGAAGTGGGGGGGGGGGGGGGGCGGGCGGGCGGTGTTCAAAAAGGAAATGGGGAGGATAGAGGCCCAACATATTTCCTCTAGGGTGATAGTAAGGAGTAACAAACCTATGGATGACCAGAGAACTTCAGAATACGATGAGAAGGAAAAGCGAGTCAGCTTCAAGGGGAGCAAATCAGCTGAGGCATTAGTGGAGTACAGAAAAAGCAGGGTTGAGCTTAAGAAAGCAGTTAGGACAGCAAAGAGGGGATATGAGAAAGCTCTGGCTGACAAAAGCTGGGGCAATCCCAAGATATTCTCTAAATATATCAATTGAAAATGGATAACCAGGGAAAGGATCCATTAGGGACCAAGGAGGCCTTCTGAATTTGAATCTAGGGGACATCGGAAGAAATACTTCATATCTGTCTTCATCTAAGAGAATAAGGATGAAAGTATGCAACACAGGGAGAGAGACTGGTAGGTTCTGGAGCAAATTGACACGGAGTGATAAGGTATTGGAGTTGTTGGCAGGCTTAAAAGGGGACAAATCTCTAGGTCCAGACAAATTGGGCTGCAGGCTTGCAGGGGCTCTAACCCAATTTTTTAATTTCTCTCTGGCCATGGATTATGTGCCAGAGGTGACCCTCAGCGTACTGATGAGGGTTGTGCATTTGATGTAGCTTAAATAGATCTCAACAAAGCCTTTGTTCAAGGTCCCACATGGGAGACTTATAAAGAAGGCAAATGCACATGAGAAACTGTAATTTGATAAGTTGATTCAGAGTTGGTTTAGTTCTCGGAGACAGGGTGATGACAGAAGGCTGCTTTGGTGACTGGATGCCAGTGTCCAGTGGCGTACCACAGGAATCTGTGCTGGGTCCCCTAATATTTTTCAATTATATAAATGGTCTAGATGACTCTGTAGGGGGTAGGATTAGCAAGTTTGCAGATGACACAAAGATTGGCTGGGTGATCACATTGAGATTGAGTGTCTTGGGCTACTGGAAGATATAGACAGTTTGGTCAAATGGGCAAATAGGGTTCAAATGGAATTTAACCCTGAAAAAGTGTGAGGTAATACACTTTGGAAGGAGTAATTTGACAAGGAGGTATTCAGTGAGTGGCATGGCACTAGGAAGTTCTGAGCAACAAAGGGACCTTGGTGTGTTTGTCCATAGATTTCTGAAGGCGAAAGGACATATTAATGGGGTGGTGAAAAAGGCATATGGGACACTTGCCTTTATCAATCGAGGCATAGATTAGAAAAACAGGGAGGCCATGTTGGAGTTGTACAGAACTTTGGTGAGGCCACATCTGGAGTACTGTGTGCAGTTTTTGTCGCCAGAAAATAGGAATGGTGTGATTCCACTGGAGGGAGGGCGGAGCTGATTCACCAGGATGTTGCCTGGGTTGGAATATTTGAGTTATGAAGAGAGGTGGGATAAGTTTGGGTTTCCTTTCGTTGGAGAAGAGAAGACTGAGGGGCGAGCTTATCGGTGTACAAGATTATGAGGGGCATGAATAGGGTGGATAGGGGGTAGCTGTTCCCCTTAGTTGAAATGTCAGTCACGAGTGCAGAAGTTCAAGGTGAGGGGAAAGAGTTCAGGAAAATATGTGAAAAACCTTTTTACCCAGAGGGTGGTGATGGTTTGGAATCCACTGCCTGGGAGGAGGCTGATTGCCTCACATCCTTCAGAAAATGTGTGGATGAGCACTTCGCACATCAGAACATTCAAGGCTATGAGCCAAGTGCTGGGAAAGGGGATTGGGTAGGTCGGTCAGTTGTTTCTCCTCTGTCAGTGCAGACTTGAAGGGCCTCTTGTGCAAGATGTGATTCTTTGAAAAAACAGAAAGGGAGTCTGTGGGGTGGCACATGAGGTGCTGAGACCATGGGAGGTTGTGGGATGAGGATGGGGGTGGGGCGCGAGGTTGGATGAGGCTGAGGGGCCCTGAAAAAAGTCGAGGCTGAGGGACCCGAGAAGAGCTGAAGCCGATGGTACCAACAAGAGATGAGGCCGAGGGTGCCCAAGAAAAGCAGAGGCCAAGCGTTCGAGAAGAACCAATGCTGATGGTCCCGAGAATAGCTGGTGTAGGAGCCCCTGAGACTGATAGGACCTGAGAAGAGACGAGCAGGGTGGGACCCAAGATGAACTGGGGCTGCGTACGCCAAGAAGATCCAAGGCTGCGGGTCCCAAGAAGTGACGTAGCCAAAGGATCCAAGAAATGTTGAGACACAGGGACCCATGAAGAGCTGCAGCCTTGGGTGCTGTGAAGAGCTGAAGCTTCGGGTGTTGATAAGAATCGAGGCTGCGGATACCCAAGAAGAGCTGAGCCCACCGGGGCCCGTGAAGATCCAAAGCTGAGGGTCCCAAGAAATGATGAGGCCGAGGGTCCCATGTTGAGCCATGAGCCAAGAAGAGCCAAGAACGAGGGAGCTGCAGAATATCCGAGCCTGTGTGTCTGAAGAAGTGATGTGGCCAAGGGGGCCTGTGTAGAGCCGAGGCAAATGGTTCTGCGGAGCCAAGGCAGAGGGTCCTGAGGACATCCAAGACCGTGTATCCCAGAAAGTGCTGACGCCAAGAGCGCATGAAAAAATCTGAGGCTGCAGGATCCAAGAAGAGATGAGGCCGAGGGGGCCCGAGAAAAGCCGAAGTTGAGGGGGCCAGAGAAGGGCCATGGTGAGAATGTCCCTAGAAGAGACAAACCGTGTGTTCTAAGAAGAGATGAAGCTTTGGGGGCCTGAAAACAGCTGAGGCTGAGGCAACTTGGGAAGAGCTGAGGCCAAGGAGGCCCAAAAAAACTTGGGCCACGGCTCCTGGGAAAAGCTGAGACTCTTGAACCCAAGAAAAGCTGAGAACATGAGTCCCAAGAAGAGCCAATGCCAAGGGGGCCCAGAAGAGCCCAGGCCGAAAGGTACCAAGAAGAATCGAGGCTGAGCTGGGGGAAACCTGAGAGGAGCCAAGGACAATGGGGGTTAAAAAGTGCCAAGGCTGAGTAGACTTGTGAAGAGCTGAGGTCGAGGGTCCCAAGATAAGATGAGACTGAGGCAACCTCAGAAGAGCTGAGTTCCAAGAACAGATGAGGCTGAGGGGGTCCAAGAAGAGCCAGATCCAAGGGGCCCAAAAAGAGCTGAGGGTGAGGTGCTCGGGAAGAGCTGACGCCAACATATACCAAGAAAAACCGAGGCCATGAAGGCTGACGCCGAGGGACACGAGAGGAACTGAGACCGAAGTGGCCTTAGATGGGCCGAGGCCGAAGGGAAGCTGAGAAGTTGTTAAGGGTCCCAAGGTAAGCTAAGGCTTCAGCAGCATGAGAAGATCTGAAGCCAAGGTGTCTGTGAAGAGCCGAGGCTGAGGAGACCTGAGAAGACCTGAGGCTGTAGGTCCAAGAAGACACAAGGCCAAGAGAGCCCGAGAAGAGCTGAGGACAAATGTCCCGAGAAAAACTGATGCCAAGCGTGCCCCGAGAAGAACGTAGGCCAAGGGGGCCTGAGGTGAAGAGAGGCTCAGGGGGAAGTGAAAAGTTCCGAGGCTGAGGAGGCCTGTGAAGAGCTGAAGCCAATGGTCCCAACATAAGACGATGCTGAAGAGCTGAGGTCCCTTCCAAGAAGGGACGAGGCTTAGGCGGTCCGAGAACAGCCAGGTGTGAGGGAGCCTGAGAACAGCTGAGGCTGATGACCTGCAGCCAATGAGCCACGGGTCAGAAGAAAAGCCAATGTCGAGGGAGCCCTGAAGAGTCTAGGTGGAAAGGTAGCAAGAAGAACCCAGGCTATGAAGGTCGATGCTAAGAGGCACGAGAAGAGTCGAGGCCAAGGGAGCCTGAGCAGAGGCTAGGGTCCCAAGATGAGCCGAGGTGGAGGGACCCTGAGAAGATTTCAAGCCAATGGTGGCCTGAGAAAAGTCAAGGCTCTTGGATCAAGGAAATCCTGAGAAGAACTGATTCTGTGAGGAGCCTAGGCCGACAGGGCCTGGGAAGAACTGAGGCCAAAAGGCCTGGGGAGAGCCGAGGTGGAGGGTGTCTAAGAGGAGCCGAGGCCAAGGGGGCTTGGGAAAAACGGACGCCAAGGGAGTTGGAGAAGAACCGATTCCTGAGGGGACTGAGAAATGTCAAGCACGAGGAGGCCTGTGAGGGACTGAGGCTGAGGGTCCCAAGATAAGATGAGGATGAAGTGGCCTGAGAAGAGCTAAGGACTCCAGTCCCAAGAGACGAGGCTTCGGTGATCCAACAGGTGATGATCCAACCTGGCTATGTCAGGTCTGAGGAGGCCCTAGAAAAGCCAAGGCCAAGGGGCCACAAGAAGAACTGTGACCACAGGTCCCAAGAAGAAATGATGTTAAGAGAGCCCTGAAAAGACTAGGCCGAATGGTGGCAAGAAGAACCCAGGCTATGAAGGCTGATGCCGAGAAGCACGAGAAGAATGGAGGCCGATGGGGCCCTATGAAAGCTGAGGCCGAGGAGAAGCTGAGAAAAGCCTTTTGTCCCAAGATCAGCCGAGGTGGAGGGAGCCTGAGAAGAATTGATGGCGAGTGGGACCTGAGAGGAGCCGATGCAAAGGAGGCCCTGAAGACCCTAGATGGAATGAGCCTGAGATTAGCTGAGCCCGAGGGGGGTCTGAGACGCACCAAGGCTAAGGTCTCAAGAAGAGACAAGATCGACGAGGCCCAAGAAGCGCTGAGGCTGCGTGTCTTCAGATGACCTGCAGCCAATGAGCCTGAGAAGAGCCGAGGCCATGTGTCCCAAGATGGTCCAAAGGGACCAGTAATGCCAGAGGGATCGCATGAAGAGCCAGGGCTGGGCAGGGGTTCAGAAAAGACGACACAGCTGATCCTGAGTAGAGCCAAGGCTGGAGGGACCCAAGAAGCATCGAGGCTGCTGGGGTCCAAGGAAGCCTGTGCCGGAGGGCCCTGAGGAAATCTGGGGCCGGGGAACAAGAAGAGCCAGAGCAGGAAGGGTTGAATGTGCAAATAGTGAAGGGGGCCGGAGGTGATGATCCCAGGACGTGGAGGCCAGTAAAGAGCCGAATCAGTGGGCCCAAATGGAGCCGAGGTTGGCGGTGGCGGGCGAGAGCACAAGAATTGTTGGTGCCAGTTTGTGAGCAGCTGAGACCGCTGGTCATGCTAAGAGCTGGAGTTGAGGCTGGCTGGACGCAAGATGAACTAACGACGGCGAGGTGCATTGGTGAAGAGCCATGGCCGGGGGTTGTAGTATGTGAATGGATGGGGTGCGGCATGAAAATGACAGTAGCGACAGGATCTCAAGAAAGGCCAAGGGAGCCAAAGAAGATCTGAGGCCGAGAGGACCTGAGGAGAGCTGAGGCCGAGAGGACCCGAGCGAGGAATGCTGAGCTTCAGAGGGCGGGAGCGTGGGGACTTGCCCAGGGGGCCCAAGAATATTCGAGGCCAAGGACTGAGTAGGGATGGGGCCGGAAAGGCCTGAGGACAGATGAGTCTATGGAACCTAAGAAGGGCCGGGCTGTGGGGTCTGAGAGGCTGCAAGTGTCCGGTGGACCCGAGGGGCAGGGGGCTCAAGAAGAGCCAAGGCTGAGTGGGCTCAAGAAGAGCCAAGGCGCATATTCTGAAAAGAGCTGATGCCAAGGTGGCCTAGAAGAGCCGAGGCTGAAAGGGTGTGAGAAGAACCTAGGACGCGGGTCCCAAGCCAGGAAAACATTTATAGTGCCTGAGGCCAGCGTGTGTGCAGGAAGTGTCTCCAGTTGCAACTCCTGGAAGCCCGTGTTTTGGAGCTGGAGTGGCAGTTGGCGATACTGTGGAGCATCCACGAGGCACAGAGTATCGTAGATAGCACGTTATGAGAGGTGGTCACACAGCAGGCTAAAACTCCCCAGGCAGGAAGGGAATGTGTGATCACCAGGCAGAGCAAGAAGTCTAGCCTGGCTGTGCAGCAATCTCCTGTGGCCATTCCCCTGCAAAGCCGATGTACTGCTTTGGATACTGTTGAGGAGAATGGTCTCTCAGGGGAAAGCAGCAACAGATAAATTTCTTGTACCATGGTTGGTTCTGCTGCACAGGGGAAGAGTTAAAAAGTGTGGAACTGCAATAGTTATAGGTGATTCAATTATCAAGGAAAAATATATTAATTTCTGTGGTCGCAAAGAGACTCCAGGATGGTATGTTTTCTCCCTAGCACTAAGGTCAACAATGTCTCGGAGCAGTTGCAGGACTCTCTGGAGGGGGAGAGCGAACAGCCAGTGGTCGTGATACACATTGGTACAAACAACATAGATTAAAAAAGGGATAAGGTTCTAAATGAATAATACAGGGAATTAGGAAGTAAGTTGAAAAGTAGGACCTCAAAGGTAGTGATCTCAGGAATGCTACGAGTGCCACGTGCTAGTCAGAGTAGAAATAGCAGGATATATTGAAGAGATGGTGTGAGGGGGAGGGTTTCAGATTCCTGGGATATTGGGCCCATTCTGGGGGAGGTGGGACCGGTACAAATTGGGCAGGAACGGGACTATGTCCTAGGGGGAATATTTGCTAGAGTTGTTGTAATGGATTTAAATTACAATATCAGGGGGATGGGAACCTATGGAAGGAGTTAGAGGAAGCGGAATCAAGAAGAACAAATATTATAAACCTTCATGTAGTCAGTGTGGAATTGAGGTGCAAGTATTTGCAAAATTCATGGTGGTAGGTAATAACAAAGCAACAGGGAAATTGTACATTTGGTGATTTCAACTTTCCCAACATTAATTGGTTATAGACATCGTGTTAAGGGCTTGATGTAGTGGATTTCTTGAAATGTGTACATGAGAACTTTTTAGTCAATATAGTGAGGGTCGAATAAGGGACAACGCAGTGCTGGACCGAATTCTGTGGAATGAATTTGTTCAGGCGGCTGAGGGTGGTGGTCGGGTAGCATTTCAGCGATAGCGACTACAACATGGTTCAATTTAAGCTTATCATGGACAAAGATATAGACAAAGAAATAGGAAAGTTGCAAAAAAGAGTCTTGGAATGGAGAAAAGCGGATTTTTGTAAATTAAGGCAGGATCTGGCCAAGCTACACTGGGAGGTGGCACAGTGGCCCATTGGTTGGCACTGCTGCCTCACAGCGTCAGGGACTCGGGTTCGATTCCCTGTTTGGGACACTGTGTGTGCGGAGTCTGCACGTTCTCCCCGTGTCTGTGGGTGTTTCCTCAGTGTGCTCCGGTTTCTTCCCACAGTCCGAAAGATGTGCTGGTTAGGTGCATTGGCCAAGCTAAATTCTCCCTCCGTGTACCCACGGCGCCGGTGTGTGGTGACTAGGGGATTTTCACAGTAACTTCGTTACAGTGTTAATGTAAAACTACTTGTGACACTAATAAATAAAACCCACTTGTGGAGACTTCGAGCAGCTATTCCCTTGAGTTGAAGTGTCAGTCACGAGAGGACAGAAGTTCAAGGTGAGGGGTAGGAGATTTAGGGGGATATGCAAAAAACCTTTTTACCCAGTGGGTGGAGACTGTCTAGAATGTGCTGCCTAGGAGGGGATAGAGGCTGATTGCCTCACATCCTTCAAAAACTATGTGGATGGGCACTTGGCACATCATAACATTGAAGGCCATGAGCCAAGTGCTGGGAAAAGGGATTAGGTAGGTAGGTCAGATGTTTCTCATGTGTCAGTGCAGACTTGAAGGGCCTTTTCTGCACTGTGATTCTGTGAAAATACAGAAAGGGAGTCTGTGGGGCGGCACCTGAGTTGCCAAGACCATGGGAGGTGGCGGGAGAAGGGTTGGGGTGGGGTGCGAGAATGGATGAGGCCGAGAGACCCTGAAATGAGTTGAGGCCGAGGGGCCCGAAGAAATGAGGCCACGGGTACTGAGAAGAGCCAAACAAAGCTGAGAGTAGCAAGAGGTTGCCCAAGAACAACAGAGGCCAGGGGTAAGAGAAGAACCAATGCCGAGGATCCCGAGAATAGCCGACTGTGTAGGGGTCCCTGAGGAGCCTAGGCTGAAAGGGCCCGAGGAGATCCAAATCCGAGGGTCCCAAGATGAGCCATTACAGCGGGAGCCGAGAACAAGTGAGCTGCAGAAAATCTGAGTCTGTGGATCCCAAGAAGAGACATGGTCATGGGGGCCCAAGAAGACCTGAGGCAGATGGTCCTGAGAAGAGCTGTGTCCCAGGAAGCGCTGACACCAAGAGGGCCTGAGAAGAGACGAGGCATAGGGGGCCGCAGAAAAGCTGATGTTAAGGGGGTTCTAGCAGGGCCATGTCGTGAAGGGCCCTCGAAGATACAAGAAGCGATGAGGCTGTGGGTCCCAAGAGAGGAATCTATGGGGGGCCCAGAAGAGACAAGGCCGAAAGGTACCAAGAAGATCCGATGGCCAAGGTGAAGGGTGCCTGAGAGGAGCCAAGGCCAATGGGGGCTGAGAAGTGCCAAGACTGAGTAGGCCTGTGTAGAGCTTCTGTCGATGCTCTCTGATGAGCCTGAGGTGACCCGAAAAGAGCTGAGTTTGCGGGTTCCAAGAAGAGACAAGGCCGAGGAGGGCCCTGAAGAACCTTGGCCGACAGGTATCAAATGGAACTGAGGTCATGAAGAGCCGAGGCTGACAGCTGAAAAGTTCCTAAGGGTCCCAAGATGAGAAAAGGCCGCAGCAGCAAGAGAAGATCTAGAGCCGAGGCTGAGGCGACCCGAAAAGAACTGAGGCTGTGGGCCCAAGTAGAGATGAGGCCGAGGGAGCACAAGAAGAGCTGAGGCCAAAGGACCCGAGAAGAGCCGATGACAAGCAGGCCCTGAGGAGCTTAGGCCATCAGAGCCTGAGAAGAAGCGAGGCTAAGGGGGCCTGGGAACAATCGAGGCCAAGGGAGGAGAGGAGTGAGGCTGAGGAGGCCTGTGAAGAGCTGAAGCCAAGGGTCCCAAAATAAGACAAGGCTGAGGAGTCCCGAGAGGAGCTGAGGCCGTCCAAGAAGGCCCAATGAGAGCCGAGGCCGAAGGGGCTCAAGAAGAACTACAGCCATGGGTTCCAAGAAGAGCTGATGTCGAGGGGAGCCTGAGGAGCCGAGGCCAAAAGATAGCAAGAAAAACCCAGGCGATGAAGGCCGATGCTGAAGAACACGGGAAGAGCCGAAAATGAGTGGAAGATGAGAACAGCCTAGGGTCCCAGGATGAGACGAGGTCGAGAGAGCTGGGAAAATCTGAAGCCAAGGGAGGCCTGAGATAAGCCAATGCTGAGGAGGCCTGGGAAGAGCTTAAGCTGTGGGCTCAAGAAGATCCGAGGGGGCCCAAGAAGAACTGAAGCCAAGTGGGCCCCGAGGAGCCAAGGCCAACAGAGATTGAGAAGAACCGACGGCAAAAGATCTGGGAAGAGCCAAGGTGGAGGGTGACTGATAGGAGCTAAGGCCAAGGGGGCCTGAGAAGAAGTGAAGCCAAGGGGGGGATTGAGAGGTGCCAAGGTTGAGGAGGTGTGTGAAGAGCTGAGGCTGAGGGTCCCTAGATAATGCAAGGCTGAGTTGGTCAGAGAAGAACTAAGGCCTTCAGTCCCAAGAAGAGATGAGGCTTTGGCGATCTGAGAACAGCCATGTATGAGGGGGCCCGAAAATGCCATGGATGAGGGTGCAAGAATGTGACCACGATCCCAAGAAGTGCCAATGTCAAGCGAGCCCTGAAGAGCCTAGGCTGACAGGTACCAAGAAGAACCGAGGCCATGAGGCCGATGCAAAGGGGCATAAGAAGAGCCGAGATAGAGCGGGCCTTTGAAGAGCCGTGGCTGATAGAACGCTGAGAAGTTCCCAGATGAACCAAGGCCGCAGCAGCTTGAGAAGATCTGAAGCCAAGGGGTGACTGAGAAGAGCCAAGGTGGAGGAGACCCAAGAAGAGCACAGGCTATGGGTCCCCGAAGGACGAGGCCGAGGGAGTCCAAGAAGAGCTGAGGCCAAATGTCCTGAGAAGAGCCGATGCCAAGCAGGCCCATTAGGAGCTTAGGCCAACAGAGCCTGAGAAGAAGCGAGGCTAAGGGGGGAGAGGAGTGAGTCGTGTCAAGGCTGAGGAGGCCTGTGATGCTAATGGTTCCAAGATAAGGCAAGGCTGAGGAGGCCAAAGAAGAGCTGAGGCCGTGAATTCCAAGAAGAGTTGAGGCTTAGGCGGTCCGAGAACAGCCAGGTTCAAGGAGGCCCAATAAAAGCCCAGGCTGAAGAGCTCAAGAAAAGCTATGGCCATGGGTTCCAAGAGGAGCCAAGGTCGAAGGGACCCTGAGGAGCCTAGGCCAACAGTTTGCAAGAAGAACCCAGGCTATGAAGGCCGATGCTGAAGAACACAAGAAGAGCCAAGTAGGAGATGAGAAGTGTCTGGCCTCCTAGGCTGGGACGAGGTCAAGGGAGGCTGAGAACATCTGAAGCCAAGGTGGGTGTGCGATGAACCAATGCTGAGGAGGCCCAAGAGGAGCCTATGCTGTGAGTCCAAAAAGATCCGAGGGGGCCCAAGAAGAGCTGAAGCCAAGCGGGCCCTGAGGATCTAAGTCCAACAGAGACTTAGAAGAACCGACGGCAAAAGATCTGGGAAGAGCCGAGGTGGAGAGTGACTGATAGGAGCCAAGGCCAAGGGGGCCTGAGAAGAACTGAAGCCAAGAGGGGTTTGAGAGGTGCCAAGGCTGAGGAGGCATGTGAAGAGCTGAGGCTGTGGGTTCCTAGATAATGCGAGGCTGAGGAAGTCAGAGAGGAGCTAAGGCCTTCAGTCCCAAGAAGAGATGAGGCTTCGACAATCCGAGAACAGACAAGTATGTGGAGGCATGAGAAGAGCCGCAGACCAGGGGCCCAAGAAGAACTGTGACCACGATCCCAAGACGAGCCGATGCCGAGAGGGCCCTGAAGAGCCTCAGCCGAAAGGTGGGAAGAAGAACCCAGGCTATGAAATCCGATGTCGAGGAGCACGAGAAGAGCCGAGGCTGATGAGACCCTAAAAGTGCCAAGGCCGAGGAGAAGCTGAGAAAATCCTATAGTTGCAAGACCAGCGGAGGTGGAAGGAGCCTCACAACACCTGATGTTGAGTGGGACCTGAGTAGAGCCGAAGCTGGGGGTCTAAGAAGAGACAAGGCTGAATGTGCCTGAGAAGAGTCAAGGCCACAGGTCCTGAGAAGAGCCGATGCAAAGGAGGCCCTGAGGACACTAGATGGAATGGGCCTGAGAATAGCTGAGCCCGAGGGGGTCTGAAAATGCCGAGGCTGAGGGTCTCAAGAAGAGACAAGACTGAGGAGGCCGGAGAAGAGCTGAGGCTGCGTGCCTCAAGAGGACCCGTAGCCAACATGCCTAAGAAGAGCTGAGGCCATGTGTCCCAAGATGGTCAAAAGGGGCCAGTGATGCCAGAGGCTGAGGTGACTGCATTAAGAGCCAGGGCTGGGCGAGGATTGAGAAAAGCTGATGCAGCCGGTCCTGAGTAGAGCCAAAGATTGGAGGGACCCAAGAAGTGTCGAGACTGCTGGGGCTGAGGAAGGAGCGGGCTGAGAAATTCTGGGGCTGGGAGACCAAGAGGAGCTGGAGCAGGCAGGGTTGGGTATGCAAATCGCCAAAGGTGGCGTAGGGCACAAGATGAGCCCAGGGTGAGAAGGCCAGTGAAGAGCCAAATCAATGGGTCATAGAGGAGCCGAGTTTGCCGATGGCAGAGGAGGGCACAAGAATTGTTGGTGTCGGCTTGTGAGCAGCTGAGACCGCCAGTCATGCCAAGAACTGGGGTTTGGTGTGGCTGGACGCAAGGTGAGCTAAGTACGGCGTGGTGCGTTGGCGTGGGAAGAGCCAAGGCTGGAGGCAGTAGCACCTGATGGACGGGGGTGGGGCATGAAAATGGCAGAAGTGATGAGATCTTGAGAAGAGTCGAGGCAAAGGGGGCCAGAGAAGATCTGAGGCTGAGAGGAGCCGAGGACAGCTATGGCTGAGAGGGTGTGTGTGTGGGAAATCGCTCTGGGGTCCCAAGAAGAGCCAAGGCCAAAGGCCCCGACCCGAGTAGGGCTGTCGTCAGGATGGCCTGAGAACATGCGAAGCTGCGGGACCTGAGAAGGGCCGGTCTGTGGGGCCCTAGAGGAGCCAAGGATAGATGTGTCTGAGTAGACCCGAGGGGGGGCAGGGGGCCCAAGTAGAGCCAAGACTGAGGGGGCTAGAGAAGAGCCAAGGTGCGGGTTCTGAGAAGAGCAGATGCCAATGTGGCCTAGAAGAGCCTCGGCTGAAAGTGTTTGAGAAGAGCTTAGGACGTGGGTTCCATGAAGAGACAAGTCTGAGGGGACCTGTGAAGAGTTGAGACTGCGGGCAGCCGGGAAAGTATCCAGTGCCTGAGGCCAGCATGTGTGCAGGAGGTGTCTCCAGCTGCAGCTCCTGGAAGCCCGTGCTTTAGAGTTTGAGCGGCAGTTGGCGACACTGTGGAGCATCTGATAGCGACTACAACATGGTACAATTTAAGCTTGTTATGGACAAAGAGATAGACAAAGACATAGATACGTTGCAAAAAAGAGGTTTTGGAATGGGAACGAGCAGATTTTGGTAAAATGAGACAGCTGGCCAGGGTAAACTGGGAAAAGCTACTTGTGGGGACTTCTACAGAAGAGCAGTGTGGGGGGGAAGGGGGGTTCAAAAAGGACATGGGGAAGGTGGGTACATGTCCAACATATTCCCTCTAGGGTGATGGGAAGGAGTAACAAGCCCACGGATGAGCAGAAAAATTCAGAATACAATGAGAAG
Organism: Mustelus asterias; assembly: GCF_964213995.1. Classification (NCBI taxonomy): domain Eukaryota; kingdom Metazoa; phylum Chordata; class Chondrichthyes; order Carcharhiniformes; family Triakidae; genus Mustelus; species Mustelus asterias. The sequence continues at coordinate 51,361,550 of NC_135817.1, forward strand.
GGAAAGAGAATCAGGTACAAGGGGAGCAAATCAGTTGAGGCATTAGTGGAGTACAGAAAGAGCAGGGAAAGAGTAGGCCCCATTAGGGACCAAGTCGACATCCTGTATGTGGTGCCAGAGGGCATCAGTAGAAATATTTCACATCCATGTTTCATTTAAAAGAATGGGGATGAAGGTATGCAACACAGGGAGAGGGCCAGAGGTTCTGGAGCAAATTGACATAAGGAGTGATAAGCTATTGGAGGCTTTGGCAGGCAAAGTGGATAAATCTCTGGGTCCAGATGAATTCTGTCCCAGGCTACTGTGGGAGGCATGGGAGGAGATTGCAGGGGCTCTGACCCAATTTTTAATCCCTCTCCCATTTGGAGGGGTGCGGACGAAATTCACTAGTATTTGCCTCAGGTGGAATATTTAAGAAGTGAGTTTGGATAGGCTTGGGTTGTTTTCGTTGGAGCTGTTGTGGGAAAATTGCCACTTCGGAGTCAGACTTGGAGGTTTCAACAATACAGTTTTATTTAACGAAGCTTCGTGGAAAAAAGGCACTGGCACTCCGCAGTACACTAGGCAGCTACCTTCTCTCAATGTTACAATAGGAGTGGTTCATTTTTATACTTTTTAGACAATGGATAGTCCGGACATTAGCCCTTTAACACATAGTTATAGCTGAGTAGGTTTGATAGTTTAACACATCGTTACAGCCAGACATATACAGACATTGGCTTTTAACATGTTCCCTATCAATGACTTAGTTTCGGTCTATTCATACAGTAATTGGTTTTCCTGCATTTATGTATTCCCGTTCCCGTTTGTGGCTAACCTCTTTATCAGTCCTTATTGTCCTAGATCTGTCCTTATCCTAAAAAGTGCCTCAAGCCCTGGCTAGCTTCTTGCAGGATCTGATTCCTGCATGTTTAACTTTAAATAACTGTCTGTCCTTCATGTTTAAATTTCAAGTAGCTGTCTGCACTAAAAGTCAGTGCCTGTTTAATGTCTCTTTCCCAGGTGACTGTTTATGTTTATGTAGCCATTTTATGTGTTATGACCCATCTTTACGTTTTTCCCACTTCAGAGCAGAGAAGACTGAGGGACAAGCTGATCAAGGAACATGGCCAGGATGGAATGGGAGCAGCTATTTCCCTTAGCTGAAGTGTCAGTGACAAGGGGACAGAGGTCACTGAGGGGCAGCAGGTTTAGGGGATGTGCAAAAGTTTTTTAACCAGTGGGCGGTCACGGTCTAGAATGCGCTGCCTGGGAGGGGTGTAGAGGCTGATTGGCTCAACGTCCTTCAAAAAGTATGTGGAAGAGCATTTGGTACGTTATAACATTGAAGGCTATGATCCAAGTGTTGCAAAAAGGGATTAGGTAGGTAGGTCAGATGTTTCTCATGTGTCAGTGCAGACATGAAGGGCCTGATCTGCACTGTGTGATTCTGTGAAAATACAGAAAAGGAGGCTGTGGGGTGGCACGTGAGTTGCCGAGACCATGGGAGGTTGCGGGAGAAGGGTCAGGTTGGGGTACGAGAATGGATCAGGCCGCGGGGCCCTGGAAAGAGTCAAGGTCACGGGGCCCGAGAAGAGCCAAGGCCACGGGTACTGAGAAGAGCCAAGCCAAGGGTAGCACGAAGAGATGAGGCCCAGGGTGCCCAAGAACAGCAGAGGCCACAGGTTCGGGAAGAACCAATGCCGAGAGTCCTGAGAATAGCTGATGTGTAGGAGTCCCTTAAGAGCCTAGGCAGAAAGGGCCTGAGAAGAGCCGATGCAATGGAGACTCTGAGGAGCCTAGATGGCTTGAGAATAGCTGACGCTGAGGGGGTCTGAGAAGCTTTGAGGCTGAGGGTCTCAAGAAGAGACAAGATCGAGGTGGCCCCAGAAGAACTGAGGCCGCGTCTCTGAGGAAAACTGCAGCCATGGAGCCTGAGAAAAACTGACGCCATGTATCCAAAGATGGTCCAAAGAGACCAGTGATGCGAGAGGCCGAGGGGACTGCATGAAGAGCCTGGGCTGGGCAGGGGTCAAGAAAAGCCAATGCAGCTGGTCCCAAGGCTGGAGGGACCCAAGAAGCATCAAGGCTGGTAGGGCCCAGGATGAGTCTGTGCCGGAGGGGCTTGAGACGATCTGGCGCCAGGGGACCATAAAGAGCAGAGCAGGCGGGGTTGAATGCGCAAATAGCCAAGGGCAGTATGGGGCATGAGATGTGTTGAGAGTCAGTGGGCCCAAGAGGAGCCAAGGTTGGCGCTGGTGGGGGAGGGCACAAGAATTGTCAGTGTCAATATGTGAGCAGCTGAGACCATGACTCCTGCGAAGAGCTGGGATTGGGGGTGGGTGGATACTAAGATGAATTAAGGACGGTGTATTGGTGCATGAAGAGTCAAGGCCAGGGATCGTAGCACGTGAATGGATGGGGGTGGGGCATGAAAATGGCAAAAATGACGAGATGCCGGGAGCTGAGGCCGAGGGGGCCAAAGAAGATCTGAGGACCCAAGGAGAGCTGAGGCTGAGAGGGCGGGAGTGTGGGAAGACACCCAGGGGGCCCAAAGAGAGCCAAGGCCAAGTGCCCTGAGTATGGCTGGGATGGAAGGGCCTGAGAAGATGCGAAGCTGCAGGATCTGAGAATGTTGGTCTGTGGGGCCTGAGAGGGCTGGAAGTGTCCAAGAGAGACAGGAGGCCCAAGGAGAGCCAAGGCTTAGGGGACTTGAGAAGAGCCAAGGTGAGAGTTCCAAGAAGAGCCAATGCCAAGGTGGCCTAGAAGAGCCTCAGCTAAAAGAGTTCGAGAAGAGACTGGGACGTGGGTCCCAAGAAGAGAGAAGTCTGAGGGGTCCGAGAAGCGTTGAGGCTGCGGGAAGCCAGGAACATTCCTAGTGCCCGAGTCCAGCATGTGTGCAGGAGGTGTCTCCAGCTGCAGCTTCTGGAAGCCCGTGTTTCGGAGCTGGAGCAGCAGTTGGCAACACTGTGGAGCATCTGCGAGGCAGAGAGCATCGTAGATAGCATGTTTGGAGAGGTGGTCACACAGCAGGCTAAGACTCCCCAGGAAGGGAATGGGTGACCACCAGGCAGAGCACGAAGTCTAGGCAGGCTAAGCAGAAAACTCCTGTAGCCATTCCCCTGCAAAACAGATGTACTGCTTTGGATACTGTTAAAGGGAATGGTCTATCAGGGGAAAGCAGCAACAGACAAATTTGTAGAATCATGGTTGGCTCTGTTGTACAGGGGAAGAGTAAAAAGTGTGGGACTGCAATAGTTACAGGTGATTCAGTTGTCAAGGGAATAGACAAACGGGCATTCTGCATGTGGAGCCAGAGGACATTGATAGAAATTTGATTTGATTTGATTTATTCTTGTCACATGCATTAGTATACAGTGAAAAGTATTGTTTCTTGCGCAATGTGCAGACTAAGCATATCATACATAGAGACAGTAAGAAGTCTTATACCAGTTTAAAGTCCAACAGATTTATTTGGAATCACGAGCTTTCAGAGTGCTGCTCCTTCATCAGGTGAGTGGAGTGGTGGGTTCACAAACACAGCATGTAGAGATAGACACACAATATGACTATGTATGCCGTTTTTGTGAACCCACCTACTTCACTCACTTGATGAAGGAGCAGCATTCCGAAAGCTCATGATTCCAAATAAACCTGTTGGACTTTAACCTGGTGTTGTGAGACATCTTAGTGTGCCCACCCCAGTCCAACGTCGGCATCCCCACATCACGTACATACAGAAGAAAAGGAGAGAGTGCAGAATGTCGTCATAGCTAGGGTGTAGAGAAAGATCAACTTAATGCGAAGTAGGTCCATTCAAAAGTCTGATGGCAGCAGGGAAGAAGCTGTTTTTGACTCGGTTAGTACATGTCCTGAGACTTTTGTATCTTTTTCTTGGATGGAAGAAGTTGGAAGAGGGTATGTCCGGGGCGGGTGGGATGCTTGATAATGCTGGCTGCTTTAACGAGGCAGCGGGAAGTGTAGACAGCCAGTGGATGGGAGGCTGGTTTCCATGATGGACTGGGCTTCGTTCACGACCCTTCACATCCATCTGTCTTCATCTCAGAGAATGAGGATGAAGGTATGCAACACAGTGAGAGGGACTGTGAGGTTCTGGAGCAAATTAACGTAGGGAGTGACCAGATTTTTTGGTGTTGGCAGGTTTAAAAGTGGACAAATTTTTAGGTCCAGATGAATTGTGTTCCAGGCTGCTGTGGGAGGCAAGGGAGGAGATTGTAAGGGCTCTGACCCAATTTTTTAATTCCTCTCTGGCCATGCATGAGGTAAACACAGTAAGAAGTTTAACAACACCAGGTTAAAGTCCAACAGGTTTATTTGGTAGCAAAAGCCACACAAGCTTTCGGAGCTGCAAGCCCCTTCTTCAGGTGAGTGGGAATTCTGTTCACAAACAGAGCATATAAAGACACAAACTCAATTTACATGAATAATGGTTGGAATGCGAATACTTACAACTAATCAGCTAAGAACTAATTGAGTTTGTGTCTTTATATGCTCTGTTTGTGAACAGAATTCCCACTCACCTGAAGAAGGGGCTTGCAGCTCCGAAAGCTTGTGTGGCTTTTGCTACCAAATAAACCTGTTGGACTTTAACCTGGTGTTGTTAAACTTCTTACTGTGTTTACCCCAGTCCAACGCCGGCATCTCCACATCATGCATGAGGTGTCAGAGGTGACTAGCTGTGTTGATGAGAGTTGTGCAGTTGATGTAGTTTAAGTAGATTTCAGCAAAATCTTTGTCAAGGTCCCACATGGGAGACTTATAAATAAAGTAAATGCACATGCGATACTGTGTAATTTGATAAATTGGATTCAAAGTTGGCTTAGTTTTCGGAGACAGAGGGTGATGACAGAAGGCTACTTTGGTGACTGGATGCCAGTGTCCAGTGGCGTACCACAGGAATGTGTGCTGGGTCCCCTAATATTTGTCATTTACATAAACAACATAGTTGACTCTGTGGGGAGTAAGGATTAGTAAGTTTGCAGATGACAACAAAGAACAAAGAACAGTACAGCACAGGAAACAGGCCCTTCGGCCCTCCAAGCCTGTGCCGCTCCTTGGTCCAACTAGACCAATCGTTTGTATCCCTCCATTCCCAGGCTGCTCATGTGACTATCCAGGTAAGTCTTAAACGATGTCAGCGTGCCTGCCTCCACCACCCTACTTGGCAGCGCATTCCAGGTCCCCACCACCCTCTGTGTAAAAAACGTCCCTCTGATGTCTGAGTTATACTTCGCCCCTCTCAGCTTGAGCCCGTGACCCCTCGTGATCGTCACCTCCGACCTGGGAAAAAGCTTCCCACTGTTCACCCTATCTATACCCTTCATAATCTTGTATACCTCTATTAGATCTCCCCTCATTCTCCGTCTCTCCAAGGAGAACAACCCCAGTCTACCCAATCTCTCCTCATAGCTAAGACCCTCCATACCAGGCAACATCCTGGTAAACCTTCTCTGCACTCTCTCCAATGCCTCCACGTCCTTCTGGTAGTGCGGCGACCAGAACTGGATGCAGTACTCCAAATGTGGCCTAACCAGCGTTCTATACAGCTGCATCATCAGACTCCAGCTTTTATACTCTATACCGCGTCCTATAAAGGCAAGCATACCATATGCCTTCTTCACCACCTTCTCCACCTGTGTTGCCACCTTCAAGGATTTGTGGACTTGCACACCTAGGTCCCTCTGTGTTTCTATACTCCTGATGACTCTGCCATTTATTGTATAAGTCCTCCCTACATTATTTCTTCCAAAATGCATCACTTCGCATTTATCCGGATTAAATTCCATCTGCCACCTCTCCGCCCAATTTTCCAGCCTATCTATATCCTGCTGTATTGCCCGACAATGCTCTTCGCTATCCGCAATTCCAGCCATCTTCGTGTCATCCGCAAACTTGTTGATTACACCAGTTACACCTTCTTCCAAATCATTTATATATATCACAAATAGCAGAGGTCCCAGTACAGAGCCCTGCGGAACACCACTGGTCACAGACCTCCAGCCGGAAAAAGACCCTTCGACCACTACCCTCTGTCTCCTATGGCCAAGCCAGTTCTCCACCCATCTAGCCACTTCTCCTTGTATCCCATGAGCCTTAACCTTCTTAACCAATCTGCCATGTGGGACTTTGTCAAATGCCTTACTGAAATCCATATAGACGACATCCACGGCCCTTCCTTCATCAACCGTTTTTGTCACTTCCTCAAAAAACTCCACCAAATTTGTAAGGCACGACCTCCCTCTTACAAAACCATGCTGTCTGTCACTAATGAGATTGTTCCGTTTTAAATGCACATACATCCTGTCTCTAAGAATCCTCTCCAACAACTTCCCTACCATGGACGTCAAGCTCACCGGCCTATAATTTCCTGGGTTATCCCTGCTACCCTTCTTAAACAACGGGACCACATTCGCTATCCTCCAATCCTCAGGGACCTCACCCGTGTCCAAAGAAGCGACAAAGATTTCCGTCAGAGGCCCAGCAATTTCATCTCTCGTCTCCCTGAGCAGTCGAGGATAGATGCCATCAGGCCCTGGGGCTTTGTCAGTTTTAATGTTCCCTACAAAACCTAACACTTCCTCTCTTGTAATGGAGATTTTCTCTAACGGGTCAACACCTCCCTCCGAGACACTCCCGGTTAACATGCCCCTCTCCTTCGTGAATACCGATGCAAAGTATTCATTTAGGATCTCCCCTATTCCCTTGGGTTCTAAGCATAATTCCCCTCCTTTGTCCCTGAGAGGTCCGATTTTCTCCCTGACAACTCTTTTGTTCCTAACGTATGAATAGAATGCCTTTTGTTCCTAACGTATGAATAGAATGACACAATGATTGGCTGGGTGTTTCACAATGAGATTGAGTTTCTTGGGCTACTAGAAGATATAAACAATATGGTTAACTGGACAAACAGGTTGCAGATGGAATTTAACCTGAAAACTGTGAGATAATACACTTTGGAAGGAGTAATTTTGACAAGGAAGTATTCAATGAATGGCATGACATTAGGAAGTTCTGAGGAACAAAGGGACCTTGGCGTGTTTGTCCATAGATCTCTGAATTCGAATTAGTGTGGTGGTGAAAAAGGCATCTGGGACGCTTGCCTTTATCAATCAAGGCATCGATTAGAAAAGCAGGGAGGTCATGCTGGAGTTGCATAGAACTTTGCTGAGGCCACAGCTGGAGTATGGTGTAGAGTTCTGGTCACCAGATGTGATTGGACTTGGAGAGGTGCAGAGGAGATTCATGAAGATGTTGCCTGGAATGGAATAAGAGGCCGAAGGGCCTCTTCTGCACGATGTGATTCCGTGAAAAGACAGAAAGGGAGGCTGTGGGGTGGCATGTGAGGTGCTGAGACCATGGGAGGTAATGGGAACAGGGTGCGGGTGGGACACGGGAATTGATGAGGCCGAGGGGGGCTGAAAAGAGCTGAAGCCGAGGATACCCAAGAAGAGCAGAGGCCAGGGTGCGAGAAGAACCAATGCTGAGGGTCGCGAGAATGAATATCTGCTGTGTAGGGGTCCCTGAAGTGCCTACGCTGAAAGGGCCTGAGAAGAGACGAGGCCTAGTGGGCCCAAGATGAACCGAGGTTGCTTATGCAGAATAGACAAAGCCAACAAGGGCACAAGAAGTCTGAGGGTCCTAAAAGGTGATGTAGGCGAGGAGCCTCAAGAAATGCCAAGGCTGAGGGGTCCACGAAGAGCTGAGGACTTGAGTGTCGATAAGAGTCAAGGCTATGGTTACCCAAGAAGAACCGAAGACGTGGGGCCTGAGAAGATCCAAACCGAACTGATGAAGCTGCAGGTCCCAAGACGGATCATGAATAGGGAGCCGAGAAGAGCTGAGATCAAGGGTGCCACGGAACAATCTGACGCTGTGGGTCCAATCAAGACACGTGGCTGAGGAGAACTGAGAAGAGCCGAGGCAGATGTTCCTGTGGAGCCAAGGCACAGGGTCCTGAGAAGAGCCAAAGCCCTGTGTCCCAGGAAGAGCTGTTGCAAAGAGGGCCTGAGAAGATCTGAGGCTGCAGGTTCCAAGAAGAGACGAAACCGAGGGGGCCTGGGAAGGGCCCCAAAAGAGACAAGCTGTATCTCCCAAGAAAAGACGAGGCCATGGGTCGCAAGAAGAGATGAAGCCTAGGGGACCTGAGTACATTTGAGGCTGAGGCAACATGGGAAGAGCCAACGCCGAAAAAGTTGGGGCCACGGGTCCTCAGAAAAGCTGCGGCCACTGAGCCCAAGAAAAGCCGAGGACATGAGTCCCAAGGAGATCCAATGTCAGGGGGGCCCAGGATGATAGGTGCCAAGCAAAACCAAGACCGAGGTGGAGGGTGCCTGTGAGGAGCCGAGAATAGTGGGGTTGAGAAGTGCCGAGACTGAGTAGACCTGTGAAGAGCTGAGGTCGAGGGTCCCAAGATGAGAGTGAGGCAGCCCGAAAAGAGCTGAGTCCACGAGTTCCAAGAAGAGAGGAGGCTGAGGGGGCCATAGCTGAGATAAGGCCGAGAAGGTCCAAGAAGAGCCAGGCTCGAGGGGCTCGAGAAGAGTTGAGGCAACGGGTCCCGAGAAGATCCAATGTCGATGGAGTCCTGAAGAGCCGAAGCCGACGGGCACCAAGAAGAACCGAGGCCATGAGTCCAATGAGTCCAACCGAGAAGAGCAGGGACCAATCGGGCATTTGAAGAGCCAGTGCTGACAGAAAGCTGAGAAGTTCTTCGGGTCCCAAGATGAGCCAAGGCCGCAGCAGCATGAGAAGATCTGAAGGGAGGACTCAGAAGAGCCAGGCTGAGGAGACCCGAGAAGAGCCGAGGACATGGGTCCCGAGAAAAGCCGATGCTAAGAAGGCCCTGAGGAGCTTAGGCCAACAGAGCCTGAGAAGAAGCGAAGCCAAGGGAGCCTGGGAACAACCGAGGCCAAGGGAGGAATGAGTAGTGCCAAGGCTGAGGAGGCCTGTGAAGAGCTGATGCCAAAGGTCCCAAGATCAGACAAGCCTGAAGAGGCCTGAGAAGAGCTGAAGTCGCCAATTCTGAGAGGAGGCTCAGGCGGTCCGAGATCCGCCAGGTCCGAGGAGGCCCAATAAGAGCCAAGGGCGAAGGGCTTAAGAAGAACTATGACCATGGGTTCCAAGAAGAGCCGATGTCCAGGGGACCCCGAGGAGCCTAGGCCGAAAGGTAGCAAGAAGAACACAGGCTATGAAGGCCGATGCCAAAGAACACGAGAAGAGCCGAGGCCGAGTGGGAGATGACATGAGGTTGAGGGAGCCCAGGAAGATCTGAAGCCAAGGGGGGCCTGAGATGAACCAATGCCGAGAAGGCCTGAGAAGAGCCTAAGCTGTGGGTCCAAGAAGATCAGAGGGGGCCCAAGAAGAGGTGAAGTCACAGGTGTGAGAAGGGCTGAAGCTAAGCGGGCCCTGAGGAACTAAGACCGACAGAGATTGAGAAGAACCGACGCCAAAAGATCTGGGAAGAACCGAGGTGGAGTGCACCTGAGAGGAACCAAGGCCAAGGAAACCTGGAAAGAACCGAAGCCAAGGGGGGATTAGGAAGTGCCGAAACTAAGGAGGCCTGTGAAGAGCTGAGGCTGCGGTTCCCAAGATAGATCGACATTAAGATGGCCTGAGAAGTGCAATGGCCTTCAGTCCCAAGAAGAGATGAAGCTTTAACGATCCGAGAACAGCCAAATACGAGGAGGCTCAAGAAGAGCCACGAACGAGGGGCGCAAGGAGAACTGTGACCACGATCCGAAGAAGAGCCTTTGTCGGGAGGGCACTGAAGAGCCTAGGCCAAGAGGTGGGAAGAAGATCCCAGGCTATGAAGGCCGATGCCGTGGGGCATGAGAAGAGCAGAGACCCGAGTTCCGAGTTGAGCTGATGCCAATGTGCCCTAGAAGAGACTATGCTGAAAGGGTTTGCGAAGAGCCTAGGGTGCGGGTCCCAAGCCGGGAGAATTTCCAGTGCCCGAGGCCAGCATGTGTGCAGGAGGTGTCTTCTGTTGCAGTTCCTGGAAGCCCGTGCTTCGGAGCTTGAGCAGCAGCAGGCGACACTGTGGAGCATCCGCGAGGCAGCGGCAGTCGTGGATAACACATTTGGAGAGGTGGTGACACTGCAAGCTAAGACTACCAGGCCGGAAGGGAATGGGTGACCACCAGACGGGAAGGGAATGGGTGACCACCAGGCAGATCAAGACAGACTGGACAGGCTGTGCAGCAACCTCCTGTGGCCATTCCCCTGCAAAACAGATGTACCATTTTGGATACTGTTGAGGGGAATGGTCTCTCAGTGGAAAGCAGCAACAGGCAAATTTGTTGCAACATGGTTGGATCTACTGTACAGGGGAAGAGTGAAAAGTGTGAGACTGCAATTGTTATAGGTGATTCAATTGTCAAGGGAATAGATGGTCATTTCTGTGGTCGCAAACAAGACCCCAGGATGGTATGTTTCCTGCCTGGTGCTTGTGTTAAGGATGTATTGGAGCAGTTGCAGGATTTTCTGGAGGGGGAGAGTGAACAGCCAGTGGTCATGGTACACATTGGTACAAACAACATCAATTTTTAAAAAAGGGATGAGGTCCTAAACTCAGAATATAGGGAGTTAGGAAGTAAGTCGAAAAGTAGGGCCTCAAGGGTAGTGATCTCAGGAACACTCCCAGTGCCACATGCTAGACAGAGTAGAAATAACAGGATATATTCGATGAATATGTGGCTGAAGAGATGGTGTGAGGGGGAGGGTTTCAGATGCCTGGGATATCTGGGCTGTTTCTGGGGGAGGTGAGACCAGTACAAATTGGACGAGTTACACTTGGACAGGAGCGGGATTATGTCCTAGGGGGAGTATTTGCTCGAGTGGTTGCTGTGGATTTAAACTTAAATGGCAGGGGGATGGGAATCTATGCAAGGAATGAGAGGTGGGGGGGGGGGGAATCAAGGACAAGAACAAATATTTTAAGCCCCTAGATAGTGAGCAGGAAATTGAGGTGCAAGTATGTGCAAAATTCATGGAGGTGTTTAAAAACAAAGCAATAGGGTAATTATATTAGGTGATTTCAACTTTCCAAACATTAATTAGTATAGTCATAGTGTCAAAGGCTTGATGCAGTGGATTTCTTGAAATGTGTTCATGAGAACTTTTTACGTCAATGTTCAGCATTGAACAAGGGACAACTGAGTGCTGGACCGAATTCTGTGGAATGAATTCGTTCAGGTGGCTGAAGTGTTGATGGAGAGCTTTTTTAGCGATAACGACTACAACATGGTACAATTTAAGCTGATCATGGACAAAGATATAGACAAAGAAATAGGAAAATTGCAAAAAAGAGTCTTGGAATGGGGAAAAGCGGATTTTTGTAAAATAAGGCAGGGTCTGGACAAGCTACACTGGAAGATGGCACGGTGACACATTGGTTAGCAATGCTGCCTCTCAGTGCCAGCGACTCGGGTTCGATTCGCGATTTGGGACACTGTGTGCGGAGTCTGCACGTTCTCCCCGTGTCTGCGGAGGTTTTACTCAGGGTGCTCCGCTTTCTTCCCATAGTCCGAAAGACATGCTGGTTAGGTGCATTGGCCATGTTAAATTCTCCCTCAGTGCACCCACGGCGCCATTGTGTGTGGTGACTAGGGGATTTTCACAGTAACTTCATTACAGTGTTAATGTAAACCTACTTGTGACACTAATAAATAAAAAAAACACTTGTGGGGACTTCTAACAGCTGTTCCCTTTAGTTGAAGTGTCAGTCACGAGGGGACAGAACTTCAAGGTGAGGGGTAGGAGGTTTAGGGGGATATGCAAAAAACCTTTTTACCCAGTGGGTGGAGACTGTCTAGAATGCGCTGGATGGGAGGGGATTGAGGCTGATTGCCTCACATCCATCAAAAAGTATGTGGATGGCCACTTGGCACATCATAACATTGAAGGCTATGAGCCACGTGCTGGGAAAAGGGATTAGGTAGGTAGGTCAGGTGTTTCTCATGTGCCAGTGCAGACTCGAAGGGCCTTTTCTGCATTGTGTGATTCTGTGAAAATACAAAAAGGGAGTCTGTGGGGCGGCACGTGAGTTGCCGAGACCATGGGAGGTGGCGGGAGAAGAGTTGGGGTGGGGGTGAGAGAATGGATGAGGTCCTGAAATGAGTCGAGGCCGAGGGGCCCGAAGAGATGAGGTCACGGGTAGTGAGAAGATCCAACGAAAGCTGAGGATATTAAGAGATCAGGCCGAGGTTGCCCAAGAACAGCAGAGGCCATGGCTCAGAGAGGAACTAATGCCGAGGGTTCCAAGAGTAGCCGATGTGTAGGGGTCCCTGAGGAGCTTAGGCTGAAAGGGCCCGAGAATATCCAAATCCGAGGGTCCCAAGATGAGCCATGACGGCGGGAGCCGAGAAGAGCCAAGAACAAGTGAGCTGCAGAAAATCTGAGTCCGTGGGTCCCAAGAAGAGATGTGGTCGAGGAGGCCCAAGAAGACCCGAGGCAGATGATCCTGAGAAGAGCTGTGTCTCAGGAAGCATTGACACCAAGAGAGCCTGAGAAGATCTGAGGCTGCTGGTTCCAAGAAGAGATGAGGAAAAGGGGGCAGAAAAGCTGAAGTCAAGGGGGTTCTAGAAGGGCCATGTCGCGAAGGGCCCTAGAAGATACAAGAAGCGATGAGCCTCAGAACACCTGATGGCGAGCGGGAGCTGAGAAGAGCTGAAGCTGTGGGTCCAAGAAGAGACGAGGATGAATGTGCCTGAGAAGAGTCGAGGCCACAGGTCCTGAGAAGAGCCGATGCAGATGAAGTCCTGAGGACACTAGATGGAATGGGCTTGAGAATAGCTGCGCTTGAATGGGCCTGAGACATGCCAAGGCTGAGGGTCTCAAAAAGAGACAAGACCGAGAAGGCCCGAGAAAAGCTGGGTCTGCGTGTCTCAAGCGGACCCGCAGCCATGGGGGCATGAAAAGAGCTGAGGCCATGTGTCCCAAGATGGCCCAAAGGGACCACTGATGCCAGAGGCTGAGGGGACTGCATGAACAGCCTGGGCTGGGCGGAGGTCAAGAAAGCCGAATCCAGTTGGTCCTGAGTAGAGCCAAGGCTGGAGGGACACAAGAAGCATTGAGACTGGTAGGGCCCAGGAAGTGGCTGTGCCGGGGGGCCTGAGAAGATCCGGCATTGGGGGACCAAAAAGAGCAGAGCAGGCAGAGTTAAGTGTGCAAAATAGCCAAGGGTGGCGTAGGGCACAAGATGAGCTCAGGGTGAAGAGGCCAGTGAAGAACCAAATCAATGGGCCCAAGAGGAGACGAGGTTGACAGTGGTGGGGGAGAGCACAAGAATTGTCCTTGTCGGCTTGTGAGAAGTTGAGACCACGGGGCATGCCAAGAACTGGGGTTTGGGATGGCTGGATGCAAGATGAACTAAGGATGGTGTGGTGCGTTGGTGCCTTTAGAGCCAAGGCCCCGAGGGTAATAGTGTGTGAATGGACAGGGCTGTGCCATGAAAATGGCAGAATTAATGAGATCCCGGGAAGAGCTGAGGTCAAGAGGGCCAGAGAAGATCAGAATCTGAGGGGACCCGAGGAGAGCTGAGGCTGAAAGGGCGGGAGTGCGGGGAGACGCCCAGCGGGCTTAAGAAGAGCCAAGCCCCAGGGGCACGATTGGTGCTGTCAACACTCGAAGCTGCAGGAGCTGAGAAGGGCGAGGTTGTGGGGCCCAAGAAGAGCCAAGACCCGAGTTCCGAGTTGAGCCAATGCCAATGTGGCCTAGAAGAGTCTATGCTGAAAGGGTTTGTGAAGAGCCTAGGATGCGGGTCCCAACCTGGGAGAATTTCCAAACCCAAGGCCAGCATGTGTGCAGGAGGTGTCTTCAGTTGCAGCTCCTGGAAGCCCCTGCTTCGGAGCTTGAGCCGCAGATGGCGACACTGTGGAGCATCCGCGAGGTAGTGTGCATCGTGGTAGCACGTTTGGAGAGGTGGTCACACAGAAAGCTAAGACTACCCAAGCAGAAAGGGAATGGGTGACCACCAGGCAGATCAAGATGTCTAGACAGGCTGTGCAGCAATCTCCTGTGGCCATTCCCCTGCAAAACCCGTGTACCGTTTTGGATACTGTTGAGGGGAATAATCTCTCAGTGGAAAGCAACAACAGACAAATTTGTTGCAACATGATTGGCCTTGCTACACAGGGGAAAAGTAAAAAGTGTGAGACTGCAATAATTAGGTGATGCAGTTGTCAAGCTAATAGATAGTTGTTCTGTGATCGCAAATGAGACTCCAGGATGGTGTGTTTCCTCCCTGGTGCTCGGGTCAAGGATGTCTCGGAGCGATTGCAAGATTATCTGGAGGGGGAGAGCGAACAGTCAGTTGTCGTGGTACACATTGTACAAACAACATAGATAATAAAAAGGGATGAGGTCCTAAATGCGGAATATAGGGAGTTGGAAGTAAGTTGAATAGTAGGGCTTCAAAAGTAGTGCCATGTGCTAGACAGAGTAGAAATAACAGGATATATTGGATGAATATGTGGCTGAAGAGATGGTGTGAGGGGGAGGGTTTCAGATTCCTGGGATATTAGGGCTGTTTCTGGGGGAGTTGGGACCAGTACAAATTGGACGAGTTACAGTTAGGCAGGAGCGGGACTATATTCTGGGGGAGTATTTGCTCGATTGGTTGCTGTGGATTTAAACTTAAATGGCAGGAGGAAGGGAACCTATGCAAGGAATGAGAGGAGGGGGCATCAAGGACAAGAACAAATATTTTAAGCCCCTAGATAGTGAGCGGGAAATTGAGGTGCAAGTATGTGCAAAATTCATGGAGATGTTTAAAAACAAAGCAATAGGGTAATTATATTAGGTGATTTCAACTTTCCAAACATTAATTAGTATAGACATAGTGTTAAGGACTTGATGCTGTGGATTTCTTGAAATGTGTTCATGAGAACTTTTTAGGTCAATATGTTCAGCATCGAACAAGGGACAGCTGAGTGCTGGACCGAATTCTGTGGAATTAATTCGTTCAGGTGGCTGAAGTGTTGGTGGGGAGCTTGATAGCAATAGCGTCTACAATATGGTACAATTTAAGCTTGTTATGGACAAAGATATTGACAAAGAAATAGGAATGTTGCAAAAAAGAGTCTTGGAATGGGGAAAAGCAGATTTTTGTAAAATAAGGCAGTATTTGGCCAAGCTACACTGAAAGGTAGCACGCTAGCACATTGGTTAGCATTGCTGCCTCACAGCGCCAGGGACTCGGGTTCGATTCGCGGTTTGGGTCACTGTGTGTGCGGGTCTGCACGTTCTCCCCTTGTCTGCGGGGGTTTCCTCAGGATACTCCAGTTTCTTCCCACAGTCCGAAAGACGTGTTGGTTAGGTGCATTGGCAATGCTAAATTCTCCTCCGTGTACCCACTGCGTCGTTATGTGTTGACTAGAGGATTTTCACAGTAACTTTGTTACAGTGTTAATGTAAACCTACTTGTGACACTAATAAAAAAAACATTTGTAGGGACTTCTAGCAGCTGTTCCCTTGAGTTGAAGTCACGAGGGGACAGAAGTTCAAGGTGAGGGATAGGAGGTTTCGAGCGATATGCAAAAAACCTTTTTACCCAGTGGGTGGAGACTGTCTAGAATGTGTTGCCTGGGAGGGGTAGAGGCTGATTGCCTCACATCCTTCAAAAAGTATGTGGATGGCCACTTGGCACATCATAATATTGAAGGCTGTGAGCCAAGTGCTGGGAAAAGGGATTAGTTAGGTAGATCAGGTGTTTCTCATGTGTCAGTGCAGACTCGAAGGGCCTTTCCTGCACTGTGTGATTCTGTGAAAATACAGAAAGGGAGTCTGTGGGGTGGCACGTGAGTTGCCGAGACCATGGGAGGTGGCGGGAGAAGGGTTGGGGTGGGGTGTGCGAATGGATGAGGCCGAGAACCCCTGAAATGAGCCGATGCCACAGCGCCCGAAGAAATGAGGCCACGGGTACTGAGAAGAGCCAACCAAAGCTGAGGGTATTAAGAAGAGATCAGGCCGAGGTTGCCCTAGAACAGCAGAGGCCACGGGTAAGAGAAGAACCAATGCCAAGGGTCCCTAGAATAGCAGATGTGTAGGGGTCCCTGAGGAGCCTAGGCTGAAAGGGCCGGAGAAGATCCAAATCCAAGGGTCCCAAGATGAGCCATGACAGCGGGAGCCAAGGAGAGCCGAGAACAAGTGAGCTGCAGAAAATCTGTGGGTCCCAAGAAGAGACGTGGTCTAGAGGGCCGAAGAAGACCTGAGGCAGATGGTCCTGAGAAGAGCTGTGTCCCAGGAAGCGCTGACACCAAGAGAGCCTGAGAAGATGTGAGGCTGCTGCTTCCTAGAGGAGATGAGGCAAAGGGGGCCATAGAAAAGCTGAAGTCAAGGGTGCTCTAGAAGGACCCTAGCAGATACAAGAAGCGATGAGACTGTGAGTCCCAAGAGGAGAAGAATCCATGGGGGGCACAGATGAGACAAGGCCGAAAGGTACGAAGAAGATCCGATGGCTGAGGTGGAGGGTGCCTGAGAGGAGCCAAGGCCAGTGGGGGCTGAGAAGTGCCAAGGCTGAGTAGGCCTGTGAAGAGCTTTCATCGATGCTCTCAGATGAGACTAAGGTGACCCGAGAAGAGCTGAGTTTGTGGGTTCCAAGAAGAGACAAGGCCGAGGGGGGCCCTGAAGAACCTTGGCCGACAGGTATCAAGAGGAACGGCGGTCATGAAGAGCCGAGGCTGACAGAAAGCTGAAAAGTTCCTAAGGGTTCCAAAATGAGAAAAGGCCGCAGCAGCAAGAGAAGATCTAGAGCCGAGGCTGAGGAGACCCGAGAAGAACCGAGGCTGTGGGTCCAAGTAGAGACGAGGCCGAGGGTGCACAAGAAGAGCTGAGGCCAAAGGACCCGAGAAGAGCCGATGCCAAGCAGGCCCTGAGGAGCATAGGCCATCAGAGCCTGAGAAGAAGCGAGGCTAAGGGGGCCTGGGAACAATCGAAATCAAGGGAGGAGAGGAGTGAGGCTGAGGAGGCCTGTGAAGAGCTGAAGCCTAGGGTCCCAAAATAAGACAAGGCTGAGGAGTCCCGAGAGGATCTGAGGCCATGAATTCCAAGAAGATTTGAAGCTTAGGTGGTCCGAGAACAGCCAGGTCCGAGGAGGCCCAATAAGAGACTAGGCCAAAGGGCTTAAGAAGAACTATGGCCACGGGTTCCAAGAAGAACCGATGTCGAGGGGACCCTGAAGAGCCGAGGCTGAAAGATAGCAAGAAGAACCCAGGCTATGAAGGCTGATGCTGAAGAACACGGGATGAGCCGAGGCAGAGTGAGAGATGAGAAGAGCCTAGTGTCCCAGGCTGGGACGAGGTCGAGGGAGCCTAAGAAAATCTGAAACCAAGGGCGGGTGTGAGAGGAGCCGATGCTGAGGAGGCCCGAGAAGACCCTAAGCTGTGCGTCCAAGAAGATATGAGTGCCCAGGGAAGAGCTGAAGCCAAGCGGGGCCCTGAGGATCTAAGGCCAACAGAGACTGAGAAGAACCAACGGCAAAAGATCTGGGAAGAACCGAGGTGGAGGATGACTGATAGGAGCCAAGGCCAAGGGGCCGTGAGAAGAAGTGAAGCCAAGGGGGGATTGAGAGGTACTAAGGTTGAGGAGGCATGTGAAGGGCTGAGGCTGAGGATCCTTAGATAATGCGAGGCTGTGGTGGTCGGAGAAGCTAAGGCCTTCAGTCCCAAGAAGAGACAAGGCTGTGGCATCCGAGAACAGCCATGCCAGAGGGGGCCCAAGAATGCTGCGGATGAAGGTGCAAGAAGAACTGTGACCATGATCCCAAGAAGAGCCGATGTCGAGAGGGCCCAAAGAGCCTAGGCTGACACGTACCAAGAAGGACTGAGGCCATGAGGCCGATGCGAAGGTGCATGAAATGAGCGGAAATGGAGTGAGCCTTTGAAGAGCTGTGGCTGATAGAACGCTGAGAAGTTCCCAGATGAACCATGGCCGCAGCAGCATGAGATGATCTGAAGCCAAGAGGTGACTGCGAAGAGCCGAGGCGGAGCAGACCCAAAGGGCGAGGCCGAGGGACTCCAATAAGAGCTGAGGCCAAATGTTCCGAGAAGAGCCGATGCCAAGCAGGCCCTGAGGAGCTTAGGCCAACAGAGCCTGAGAAGAAGTGAGGCTAAGGGGTCCTGGGAACAACTGAGGCCAAGGGAGGAGAGGAGTGAATAATGCCGAGGCTGAGGAGGCCTGTGAAGAGCTGACGCCAAGGGTTCCAAGATAAGGCAAGGCTGAGGAGGCCCAAGAAGAGCTGAGGCAGTGAATTCCAAGAAGAGTTGAGGCTTAGGCGGTCCACGAACAGCCAGGTCCGAGGAGGCCCAATAAAAGCCGAGGCCAAACAGCTCAAGAAAAACTATGGCCACGGGTTCCAAGAAGAACCGATGTCGAGGGGACCCTGAGGAGCGTAGGCCGAAAGGTAGCAAGAAGAGCCTAGGCTATGCAGGCCGATGCTGAAGAACACGGGAAGAGCCAAGACCGAGTGGGAGATGAGAAGAGCCTAGGGTCCCAGGATGAGACGAGGTCGAGGGAGCCTGAGAAAATCTGAAGCCAAGAGAGGCCTGAGATGAGCCGATGCTGAGGAGGCCTGAGAATAGCCTAAGCTGTGGGTGCAAGGAGATCCGAGGGTGCCCGAGAAGAGCTGAAGCCACGCGGGCCCTGAGGAGCTAAGGCCGACAGAGAGTGAGAAGAACTGACAGCAAAAGATCTGGGAAGAGCCGAGATGAAGGGTGACTGATAGGAGCCAAGGGGCCCTGAGAAGAAGTGAAGCCAACGGGGGATTGAGAGGTGCCGAGGCTGAGGAGGTGTGTGAAGAGCTGAGGCTGAGTGTCCCTAGATAATGCAAGGCTGAGGTGGTCAGAGAAGAGCTAAGGCCTTCAGTCCCAAGAAGAGACGAGGCTTTGGCGATTCGAGAACAGCCATGTATGAGGGGGCCCGAGAATGCTGCGGATGAGGGTGCAAGAAGAACTGTGACCACGATCCCAAGAAGAGCCGATGTCGAGAGGGCCCAAAGAACCTAGGCTGACAGGTACCAAGAGGAACCGAGGCCATGAGGCTGATGCGAAGGGGCATGAGAAGAGCCGAGATAGAGCGGGTCTTTGAAGAGCCGTGGCTGATAGAACGCTGAGAAGTTCCCAGATGAACCAAGGCCGCAGCAACATGAGATGATCTGAAGCCAAGGGGTGACTGAGAAGAGCTGAGGCGGAGGAGACCCGAGAAGGGCCCAGGCTATGGACCCCTCAAGGACGAGGCCGAGGGTTTCCAAGAAGAGCTGAGGCCAAATGTCCCGAGAAGAGCCAATGCCAAACAGCCCTGTGGAGCTTAGGACAACAGAGCCGGAGAAGAAGCGAGGCTAAGGGGGCCTGGGAACAACCGAGGCCAAGGGAGGAGAGGAGTGAGTAGTGTCAAGGCTGAGGAGGCCTGTGAAGAGCTGATGCCAAGGTTCCAAAAAACGGAAAGGCTGAGGAGGCCCAAGAGGAGCTGAGGCAGTGATTCCAAGAAGAGTTGAGGCATAGGCAGTCCGAGAACAGCCAGGTCCGAGGAGGCCCAATAAAAACCTAGGACGAAGAGCTCAATAAAACCATGGCCACGGGTTACAAGGCGAGCCGATGTCGAGGGGCCTGGGCCGAAAGGTAGCAAGAAGAACCCAGGCTATGAAGGCCGATGCTGACGAACACGGGAAGAGCCGATGCCGAGTAGCAGATGAGAAGAGCCTAGGGTCCCAGGCTGCGACGAGGTTGAGGGAGCCTGAGAAAATCTGAAGCCAAGAGAGGCCTGAGATGAGCCAATGCTGAGGAGAATAGCCTAAGCTGTGGGTCCAAAAAGATCCAAGGGGGCCCGAGAAGAGCTGAAACCAAGCGGAGCTAAGGCCAACAGACACTGAGAAGAACCGACGCCAAAAGATCTGGGTAGAGCTGAGGTGGAGGGTGACTGATAGGAGCCAAGGCCAAGGGAATCTGAGACCAAGTGAAGCCAAGGGGGATTGAGAGGTGCCGAGGCTGAGGAGGTGTGTGAAGAGCTGAGGCTGAGGGTCCCTAGATAATGCGAGGCTGAGGTGGCCCGAGAAGAGCTAAGGCTTTCAGTCTGAAGAAGTGCCAAGTACGAGGGGGCACGAGAAGAGCCTCAGACCAGGGGCCCAAGAATTATGACCACGATCCCAAGAAGAGCTGATGTTGAGAGGGCCCTGAAGCGCCTAGGCCGAAAGGTGGGAAGAAGAACCCAGGCTATGAAGGCCGATGCCGAGGAGCACGAGAAGAGCCAAGGCCGATGAGGCCCTATAAGTGCCAAGGCCGAGGAGAAGCTGAGAAAATCCTACAGTCCCAAGACCAGCGGAGGTGGAAGGAGCCTCACAACATCTGATGTTGAGTGTAACCAGAGTAGAGCCGAAGCTGTGGGTCCAAGAAGAGATGGGGCTGAATGTGCCTGAGAAGAGTCGAGGCCACAGGTCCTGAGAAGAGCCGATGCAAAGGAGGCCCTGAGGACACTAGATGGAATGGGCCTGAGAATAGCTGAGCCCAAGGGGGTCTGAAAATGCCGAGCTGAGGGTCTCAAGAAGAGACAAGACTGAGGAGGCCCGAGAAGAGCTGAGGCTGCGTGCCTCAAGAGGACCCATAGCCAATATGCCTAAGAAGAGCTGATGCAGCTGGTCCTGAGTAGAGCCAAGGTTGGAGGGACCCAAGAAGCCTCGAGGCTGCTGGGGCCCAGGAACAGCCTGTGTCGGAGCGGCCTGAGAAGTTCTGATGCTGGGGAACTAAAAGGAGCCGGTGCAGGCGGGGTTGAGTATGCAAATAGCCAAAGGCAGCGTAGGGCACAAGATGAGCCCAGGGTGAGGAGGCCAGTGAAGAGCCGAATCAATGGGCCCTAGAGGAACTGAGTTTGCAAGTGGCAGAGGAGGACACAAGAATTGTCAGTGTTGGCTTGTGAGCAGCTGAGATCGTGAGTCATGCCAAGAACTGGGGTTTGGGTGGCTGGACGCAAGGTGAACTAAGGACGGCGTGGTGCGTTGGTGCATGAAGAGCCAAGGCTGGAGGCAGTGGCACCTGAATGGATGAGGGTGGGCCATACAAATGGCAGAAGTGATGAGATCTCAAGAAGAGCCGAGGCCAAGGAGCCAGAGAAGATCTGAGGCCAAGAGGACCCGAGGACAGCTATGGCTGAGAGGGCGTGAGTGCGGGAAAATGCTCAGGGGATCCAAGAAGAGCCAAGGCCAAGGGCCCTGAGTAGGGCTGTCGTCAGGACGGCCTGAGAACATGCGAAGCTGCGAGACCTGAGAACGGCTGGTCTGTGGGGTCCGAGACGAGCCAAGGCTAGAAGTGTCCGAGTAGACCCGAGGGGCAGGGGGCCCAAGGCTGAGGGGGCTAGAGAAGAGCCAGGTGGCAGATTCTGAGAAGAGCCGATGCCAATGTGGCCTAGAAAAGCCTCGGCTGAAAGTGTTTGAGAAGAGCCTAGGACATGGGTTCCATGAAGAGACAAGTCTGAGGAACCCGAGAAGAGTCGAGGCTGTGGGAAGCCGGGAACATTTCCAGTGCCTGAGGCCAGCATGTGTGCAGGAGGTGTCTCCAGCTGCAGTTCCTGGAAGCCCGTGCCTTGGGGTTTGAGCGGCAGTTGGCAACACCGTGGAGCATCTGATAGCGACTACAACATGGTACAATTTAAGCTTGTTATGGACAAAGATATAGACAAAGAAATAGACAAGTTGCAAAAAAGAGTTTTTGGAATGGAGAAGAGCAGATTTTGGTAAAATGTGACATTATCTGGCCAGGGTAAACTGGGAAAAGCTATTTGTGGGGACTTCTACAGAAGAGCAGTGGGGGGTGTTCAAAAATGAAATGGGGAGGGTACAGGCCCAACATATTCCCTCTAGGGTGATAGGAAGGACTAACAAGCCCATGGATGAGCAGAGAACTTCAGAATACGATAAGAAGGGAAAGAGACTCAGGTACAAGGGGAGCAAATCAGCTGAGGCATTAGTGGAGTACAGAAAGAGCAGGGAAAGAGTAGGCCCCATTAGGTACCAAGTGGACATTCTGTATATGGTGCCTGAGGACATCAGTAGAAATACTTCACCTCCATCTTCATCTAAAAGAATGAGGATGAAGATATGCAACACAGGGAGAGGGACTGAGAGGTTCTGGAGCAAATTAATATAAGGAGTGACAAGCAATTGGAGGTGTTGGCACGCAAAATGGACAAATCTCTCGGTCCTGATGAATTCTGTCCCAGGCTGCTGTGGGAGGCAAGGGAGGAGATTGCAGGGTATCTTACCCAATTTTTAATCCCTCTCCCACTTGGAGGAAATTCACCAGGATGAATTCAGAGGCTGATTGGCTCACGTCCTTCAAAAAGTATGTGGCTGAGCACTTGATATGTCATAACATTGAAGGCTATGAGCCAAGTCCTGCAAAAGGGGATTAGGTAGGTAGCTCAGGCCTTTCTCATGTCTCAGTGCAGACATGAAGGGCCCGATCTGCACTGTGTGATTCTGTGAAAATACAGAAAAGGAGGCTGTGGGGTGGCACGTGAGTTGCCGAAACCATGAGAGGTTCCAGGAGAAGGATCGGGGTGGGGTGTGAGAATGGATGAGGCTGAGGGGACCTGAAAAGAGTCAAGGTCGAGGCGTCTGTGAAGAGCCGAGGCCAGGGATACTGAGAAGAGCCAAGCCGAGGGTAGCAAGAAGAGATGAGGCCGAGGGTGCCCAAGAATAGCCGAGGCCACAGGTTCGAGAAGAACCAATGCTGAGAGTCCTGAGAATAGCTGATGTGTAGGGGTCCCTCAGGAGCCTAGGCAGAAAGGGCCCGAGAAGAGCTGAAGACGCGGGGTCCTGGGTAGATACAAATCCAAGGGTGCCAAGAAATGATAAAGCTGTGGGTCCCAAGATGAGCCATGACGGCAGGAGCTGAGAACAAGTGAGCTGCAGAAAATCTGAGTTTGTGGGTCCCAAGAAGAGACGTGGCGGAGGGGGCCCGAGAAGAGCCGAGGCAGATGGTCCTGAGAAGTTAAAAGCTGTGCGTCCCAGGAGCGCTGACACCAAGAGGGCCTGAGAAGATCAGAGGCTGCGGTTTCCAAGAAGAGACGAGGCCAAGGGGGCCTTAAAAAAGCTATAGTCGAGGGGGTCCTAGAAGGGCCAGGGGAGGAAGGGCCCTAGAAGAGACCAGAAGTGACCGCCGTGGGTCACAAGAAGAGAAGAAGATATGTGGGCCCAGAAGAGACAAGGCCAAAAGGTAGCAAGAAGATCCAATGGCTGAGGTGGAGGGTGCCTGAGAGAAGCCAAGTCCTTTGGAGGCTGAGAAGTGCCAAGTCTGAGTAGGCCTGTGAAGAGCTGAGGTCGAGGGTCTCAGGAAGAGACAAGGCCGTGGGGGCCCTGAAGAACCTAGGCTGACAAGGTACCAAGAAGAACTGAGGTCATGAATGCCGATGCCAAGGGGCATGAGAAGAGCCGAGACTGGGGATCTAAGAAGAGCCGAGTCCGGTTAAGCTGAAAAGTTCTTAAGGTTCCCAAGATGAGTCAAGACCGCAGCAGTCTAAGAAGATCTGAAGCCGAAGGGAGACTGTCAAGAGCCGAGGCTGTGGGTCCAAGAAAAAGATGAGGCCGATGGAACCCACGAACAGCTGAAGCCAAAGATCCCAAGAAGAGCTGACGCCATGCGGACCCTGAGGAGGCATAACCTGAGAAGAGCTGAGGCCAAGGCGACCTGGGAAGAACCGAGGCGAACAGAGGAGTGAGTAGTGCTGAGCCCGAGAAGGCCTGTTAAAAGCTGAAGTCAAGGTTCCCAAGATAAGACGTGGCTGAGGACGATCTAGAACAGCTGAGGCCTCCAATTCCAAAAAGTGATGGGGCCTAGGCAATCCAAGAACAGCCAGGTCCGAGGAGGGTCAAGCAGAGCCGAGGCCGAATGGTTGAAGCAGAACTGTGGCCACGGGTCCCATGAAGAGCCAATGACAAACAGGCCCTGAAGAGCCTAGGCTGAAAGATAGCAAAAAGAACCCAGGCTATGAAGGCCGGTGCCAAGGAGCACGAGAAGAGCTGAGGCCGAGGGGGCCTTATAAGAGCCGAGATGGAGGAGAAGCTGAGAAGAGCCCATGGTCCCAAGATCAGCCGTGGTGGAGGGAGCCTGAGAAGAACTGATGGCGAGTGGGACCTGAGAAGAGCCGAGGCCACAGGTCCCAAGAAGAGCCGATGCAATGGAGACTCTGAGGAACCTAAATGGAACGGGCCTGAGAATTGGAGGCCGAGGGGTCTGAGAAGTGTCGAGGCTGAGGCTCTGCTGGATAGGGGAAGAGTAAAAGGTGTGGGACTGCAATAGTTATAGGTGATTTAGTTGTCAAGGAAATAGACGAAAGTGGGCATTCTGCATGTGGAGCCAGTGGGCATTGATAAAAATTTGATTTGATTTATTATTGTCACATGCATTAGTATACAGTGAAAAGTAATGTTTCTTGCGCACTATGCAGAGTAAGTATTCCATACATAGAGACAGTAAGATGTCTCACAACACCAGTTTAAAGTCCAACAGGTTTATTTGGGATCACAAGCTTTCAGAGCGCTGCTCCTTCATCAGGTGAGTGGAGAGGTGGGTTCACAAACACGGCATGTAGAAACAGAGACACAATATGACTATGCTGTTCTTGTGAACCCACCAACTCCACTCACCTGATGAAGGAGCAGTGCTCCGAAAGCTCGTGATTCCAAATGAACCTTTTGGACTTTAACCTGGTGTTGTGAGACATCTTACTGTGCCCACCCCAGTCCAACGCCGGCATCCCCACATCATGTACATACAGAAGGAAAGGAGAGAATGCAGAATGTAGTATACAGTTGTAGCTAGGGCATAGAGAAAGATCAACTTAATACAAGGTAGGTCCATTCAAAAGTCTGTTGGCAGCAGGGAAGAAGCTGTTCTTGAGTCGGTTGGTACATGTCCTGAGATTTTTGTATCCTTTTCCTGGATGGAAGAAGGTGGAAGAGGGTATGTCCGGGGTGGGTGGGGTGCTTGATTATGCTGGCTGTTTTAACGAGGCAGCAGGAAGTGAAGACAACCAGTGGATGGGAGGCTGGTTTGAGTGATGGACTGGGCTTCATTCATGACCCTTCACATCCATCCGTCTTCACCTAAGAGAATTAGGATGAAGGTATGCAGCACAGCGAGAGGGACTGTGAGGTTCTGGGGCAAATTAATGTAGGGAGTGACAAGATATTTTAGGTGTTGGTAGGTTTAAAAGTGGACAAATCTTTAGGTTCAGATGAATTGTGTTCCAGGCTGCTGTGGGAGGCAAGGGAGGAGATTGTAAGGGCTCTGACCCAATTTTTTAATTCCTCTCTGGCCATGGATGAGGTGTCAGAGGTGACCAGCTGTGTTGAGGGTTGTGCAGTTGATGTAGTTTAAGTAGATTTCAGCAAAATCTTTGTCAAGGTCCCACATGGGAGACTTATAAATAATGTAAATACACATGCGATACTGTGTAATTTGATAAATTGGATTCAAAGTTGGCTTAGTTCTTGGAGACAGAGGGTGATGACAGAAGGCTATTTTGGTGACTGGATGCTAGTGTCCAGTGGCGTACCACAGGAATGTGTGCTGGGTCCCCTAATATTTGTCATTTATATAAATGACATAGATGACTATGTGGTGGGGCGTTGGGGGGGAGGGGGTGGTCAGATTAGTAGTTTGCAGATGTCACAAAGATTGACTGGGTGATTCACAATGAGATTGAATGTCTTGGGCTACTGGAAAATATAGACAGTATGGTCAAATGGGCAGATATGTTGCAGGTGGTATTTAACCCTGCAAAGTGTGAGGTAATACACTTTGGAAGGAGCAATTTTGACAACGATGCATTCAATGAACGGCATACCACGAGGAAGTTCTGAGGAACAAAGGGACTTTGGCGTGTTTGTCCATAGATCTCTGAAAGCGGAAGTGCATTTTAGTAGGGTGGTGAAAAAGGCATTTGGGGCAGTGCCATGATCGAGGTGTACAAGATTATGAGGGGCATGGATAGGGTGGATAGGGAGACACTGTTTCCCTTAGTTGAAGTGTCGGTGATAGAAGGGGACAGAAGGTGAAGGCAGGAGGTTTAGGGAGATGTGCGAAAATAATTTTTACCCAGAGGGTGGTGAAGGTCTGAAATGCGCTGCATTAGAGGGGTGGGTTGCTTTCCATCCTTCAAAAAGTATGTGGATGAGCATTTGGCATGTCATAACATTCAAGGCTATGAGCCAATTCCTGGGAAAAGGGATTAGTGTAGTAGATCAGTTGTTTCTCATGTGTCTCTTCTGCATTATGCGATTCTGTGAAAATACAGAAAGGGAGGCTATGGGGTGGCACATGAGGTGCCGAGATCATGGGAGGTGGTGGGAGAAGGGTGGGGGTGGGACGCGAGAATGGAAAGGGGGCCTGAAAGTAGTCAAAGCCGAGGGTACCAGAGAAGAGCAGAAGCCATGGGTTCAAGAAGAACCAATGCTGAGGGTCCCGAGAATGAATACCTGCTGTGTAGGGGTCCCTGAAGTGCCTATGCTGAAAGGGCCTGAGAAGCGACGAGGCCAAGTGGGGCCCAAGATGAACCGAGGCTGCGTATGCAGAATAGATGCGGCCAACAAGGGCACATGAAGTTCCGAGTCTGAGGATCCTAAAAGGTGATCTGGCCGAGGGGACTCAAGAAATGTTGAGGCTGAGGGGTCCGCGAAGAGCTCAGGACTTGGGTGTCGATCAGAGTCAAGGCTGTGGTTACACAAGAAGAACCGAAGAACCGGGGCCCGAGAAGATCCAAAGCTGAGATTCCCACGAAACAATGAAGCTGTGGGTCCCAAGATGGGCCATGACCGGGGGAACCGAGAAGAGCTGAGAACAAGGATGCCACGGAAAAATCAGAGGCTGTGGGTCCCACGAAGAGACGTGGCTGAGGAGAACCGAGAAGAGCCGAGGCAGATGTTCCTGCAGAGCCAAGGCATAGGGTCCTGAGAAGAGCCACGGCCGTGTGTCCCAGGAACAGCTGATGCAAAGAGGGCCTGAGAAGATCTGAGGCTGCAGGTTCCAAGAAGGGACCAGGCCGAGTGGGCCCGAGAAGGGCCAGGGCTGGAAGGGCCCTAGAAGAGACAAGCCGTATATTCCAAGAAGAGAGGAGGCCGTGGATCCCAAGACGAGATGTAACCTAGGGGACATTTGAGGCTGAGGCAACCTGGGAAGAGCCAAGGCTGAAGGGTCCCGAAAAAGTTTGGGCCACGGGTCCTCGGAAAACCTGCGGCCACTGAGCCCAAGAAAAGCCGAGGACATGAGTCCCAAGAAGAGCCAATGCCATGGGGGCCCAGAAGAGCCCAGGATGATAGGTACCAAGCAAAACCGAGGCCGAGGCGGAGGGTGCCTGAACAGAGTCGGGAATAGTGGGGCTAAGAAGTGCTGACACTGAATAGGCCTGTGAAGAGCTGAGGTCGAGGGTCCCAAGATGCGAGTGAGGCAGCCCAAGAAGAGCTGAGTCAACGAGTTCCAAGAAAGAGGAGGCTGAGGGGGCCATAGCTGAGATGAGGCCGAGGGGCTCGAGAAGAGCTGAGGCAACGGGTCCTGAGAAGATCCAATGTCGAGGAGGTCCTGAAGAGCCTAGGTGGACAGGTACCAAGAAGAACCGAGACCATGAGTCCAATGCTGAGGGGCACGAGAAGAGCCAGGACCGAGCGAGCCTTTGAAGAGCCGAGGCTGACAGAAAGCTGAGAAGTTCTTTGGGTCCCAAGATGAGGCAAGACCGCAGCAGCATGAGAAGTTCTGAAGGGAGGACTAAGGAGAGCTGAGGCTGAGGAGACCCGAGAAGAGCCGAGGACATAGATCCTGAGAAATGCCGATGCTAAGCAGGCCCTGAGGCACTTAGGCCAACAGAGCCTTTGAAGAAGCCAGGTCAGGGGAGGCTGGGAACAAACGAGGCCAAGTAAGGAGTGAGTGATGCCAAGGCTGAGGACGCCTGTGAAGAGCTGACGCCAAAGGTCCCAAGATCAGACAAGCCTGAAGAGGCCTGAGAAGTGCTGAAGTCACCAATTCCGAGAGGAGGCTCAGGCGGTCCAAGATCCGCCAGGTCCGAGGAGGCCCAATAAGAGCCAAGGCCGAAGGGTTCAAGAAGAACTATGGCCATGGGTCCCAAAGAAGAGCCGGTGTCCAGGGAACCCTGAGGAGCCGAGACCGAAAGGTAGCAAGAAGAATCCAGGCTATGAAGGCCGATGCCAAAGAACATGAGAAGAGCTGAGGCTGAGTGGGAGATGAGAAGAGCCTAGGGTCCCAGGATGATATGAGGTCGAGGGAGCCCAGCAAGATCTGAAGCCAAGGGTGGCCTGAGATGAGCCGATGCTGAGAAGGCCTGAGAAGAGCCTAAGCTGTGGATCCAAGAAGATCCGTGGTGGCCCGAGAAGAGGTGAAGTCACAGGTCCGAGAAGAACCGAAGCCAAGCGGGCTCTGAGGAACTAAAGCCGACAGAGACTGAGAAGAACCAACGCCAAAAGATCTGGGAAGAGCCGAGGTGGAGGGTGTCTGAGAGGGACCAAGGCCAAGGGAGCCTGGGAAGAACCGAAGCCAAGTGGGGATTGAGAGGTTGCTGAGGCTGAGGAGGCCTGTGAAGAGCTGAGGCTGAGGGTCCCAAGACAGGACGACGCTGAAGTGGCCCAAGAAATGCAATGGCCTTCAGGCCCAAGAAGAGACGAAGCTTTGGCGATCCAAGAACAGCCAAATACAAGGAGGCCCGAGAAGAGCCGCGAATGAGGCGCGCAAGAAGAGCTGTGACCACGATCCCAAGAAGAGCCTTTGTCGAGAGGGCCCTGAAGATCCTAGGCCGAAAGGTGGGAAGAAGAACCCAGGCTATGAAGGCTGATGCTGAGGAGCACGAGAATTGTCGAGGCCAGTGGGGCCCTATTAGAGCCGAGGCCGAGGAGAAGCTGAGAACAGCCTTCGGTCCCAGGTTCAGCGGAGGTGGAGGGAGCCTCAGAACACCTGATGGCGAGCAGGAGCTGAGAAGAGCTGAAGCTGTGGGTCCAAGAAGAGACGAGGCTGAATGTGCCTGAGAAGAGTCGAGGTCACAGGTCCTGAGAAGAGCCCATGCAGATGAGGCCCTGAGGACACTGGATGGAATGGGCTTGAGAATAGCTGAGCTTGAGTGAGTCTGAGACACACCAAGGCTAAGGGTCTCAAGAAGAGACAAGACCGAGAAGGCCCGAGAAAAGCTGGATCTGTGTGTCTCAAGCGGACCCGCAGCCATGGGGGCGTGAAAAGAGCTGAGGCCATGTGTCCCAAGATGGCCCAAAGTGGCCACTCATGCCAGAGGCTGAGGGGATCGCATGAACAGCCAGGGCTGGGCGGGGGTCAAGAAAAGCCAATCCAGCTGGTCCTGAGTAGAGCCAAGGCTGGAGAGACACAAGGAGCATTGAGACTGGTAGGGCCCAGGAAGAGGCTGTGCCGGAGGGGCCTGAGAAAATCCGGGGCCGGGGGACCAAAATCAGCAGAGCAGGCAGAGATAAGTGTGCAGAGTAGCCAAGGGTGGCGTAAGGCACGAGATAAGCTCAGGGTGAAGAGGCCAATGAAGAGCCGACTCAATGGGCCCAAGAGGAAACGTGGTTGACGGTGGCGGGGGAGAGCACTAGAGTTGTCGGTGTCAGCTTGTGAGCAGCTGAGACCGCGGGTCATGCCAAGAACTGGGGTTCAGTGTAGCTGGACGCAAGATGAACTAATGACGGTGTGGTGCATTGGTTCCTGTAGAGCCAAGGCCCAAGGGTAATAGCGCGTGAATGGACACAGCTATGCCATGAAAATGGCAGAATTGATGGGATCCCGAGAAGAGCTGAGGCCAAGTTGGCCAGAGAAGATCAGAGTCCGAGAGAACCCGAAGAGAGCTGAGGCTCAAAGGGCGGGAGTGCGGGGAGACGCCCAGCGGGCTTAAGAAGAGCCAAGGCCAAGGGGCCCGAGTAGCGCTGAGGTCAGAAGCGCCTGTGAACACATGAAGCTACGTGAGTTGAGAAGGGCGAAGTTGTGGGGCCCGGGAGGAGCCAAGGCTGTCCAAATAGACCCGAGGTGCAGGGGGCCCAAGAAGAACCAAGACGTGAGTTCCGAGTTGAGCCGATGCCAATGTGACCTAGAAGAGACTATGCTGTAGGGGTTTGCGAAGTGCCTTGGATGCGGGTCCCAAGCCGGAGAATTTCCAGTGCCCAAGGCCAGCATGTGTGCAGGAGGTGTCTTCAGTTGCAGTTCCTGGAAGCCCATGCTTCGGAACTTGAGCGGCAGATAGTGACACTGTGGAGCATCCGCGAGACAGTGTGCATTGTGGAAAACACGTTTAGAGAGGTGGTCACACAGGAAGCTAAGACTACCCAAGCAGGAAGGGAATGGGTGACCAGCGGACAGGAAGGGAATGGGTGACCACTAGGCAGATCAAGATGTCTAGGCAGGCTGTGCAGCAATCTCCTGTGGCCATTCCCCTGCAAAACAGATGTATCACTTTGGATACTATTGAGTCAAATGGTCTTTCAGTGGAAAGCAGCAATAGACAAATTTGTTGCACCATGGTTGGCTCTGCTGTACAGGGGAAGAATAAAAATGTGTGGGACTGCAATAGTTATAGGTGATTCAATTGTCAAGGGGATAGATAGTCATTTCTGTGGTCGCAAATGAGACCTCCCTGGTGCTTGGGTCAAGGATGTCTTGGAGAGGTTGCAGGATTTTCTGGAGGGGGAGAGCGAACAGCCAGTGGTCATGGTACACATTGGTACAAATTTCATAGACAAAAAAAAGGGATGAGGTCCTAAATGCAGAATATAGGGAGTTAGGAAGTAGGTCGAAAAGTAGGGCCTCTAAGGTAGTGATCTCAGGAACACGCCCAGTGCCACGTGCTAGACAGAGTAGAAATAACAGGATATATTGGATGAATGTGTGGCTGAAGAGATGGTCTGAAAGAGAGGGTTTCAGATTCCTAGGATCTTGGGGCTGTTTCTGGAGGAAACCAGTACAAATTGAACGAGTTACACTTAGTCCCGCTCCTGCCTAGGGGGAGTATTTGCTCGATTGATTGCTGTGGATTTAAACTTAAATGGCAGGGGGATGGGAACCTATGCAAGGAATGAGAGGAGGGGGAATCAAGGACAAGAACAAATATTATAAGCCCCTAGATAGTGAGCAGGAAATTGAGGTGCAAGTATGTGCAAAATTCATGGAGGTGTTTAAAAACAAAGCAATAGGATAATTATATTAGGTGATTTCAACTTTCCAAACATTAATGAGTATAGTCATAGTGTTAAGGGCTTGATGCTGTGGATTTCTTGAAATGTGTACATGAGAACCTTTTAGGTCAATACGTTCAATGTCGAACAAGGGACAGCTGAGTGCTGGACCGAATTCTGTGGAATGAATTCGTTCAGGTGGCTGAGGTAGGTGTTCACGGGGAGCCGTTTAGCGATAGCGACTACAACATGGCACAATTTAAGCTTGTTGTGGACAAAGATATAGACAAAGAAATAAAAAAGTTGCAAAAAAGAGTCTTGGAATGGGGAAAAGCAGATTTTTGTAAAATAAGGCAGGATCTGGCCAAGTTCACTGGAAGGTGGCACATTGGTTAGCACTGCTGCCTCACAGCGCCAGGGACTCGAGTTCGATTCCCGGTTTGGGACACTGTAGGGGCGATTCTCCCAGAAGTGCTGAATTGATGGGAAAACTGTTCTAGATCGCGACCGTTCTGACAGTTCAGCTTCTCACCCGAATCTCCACACTCTGCAATGCAGAGGGCCTAGGCGTGAATATCATTAAACGCTCGGGGGCGGGGCCAAAGAGCCTGAAACTGGCAGGATGAGCGGGAATCCGCACATGCGCACATCGCTGGGAGATGGTGGAAAAGTCCTCCCAGCATCCAGAGCACTGCCATCCAAATCCCACACACATCAGTGGCCTTATCGCTGGCCCCCACAACCCCCCTGCAGACATCGCTGGCCCCCACAACCCCCCAACGTACATCGCTGGCCTCATCGCTGGCCCCCACAACCCCCAACGCACATTGCTGGCCTCATCGCTGGCCCCCACAACCCCCCCACAGAGACATCGCTGTCTCCCACAACCTCTCCATAGAGACATCGCTAGCCTCATCACTGTCCCCCTCCTGTTTCCCCCCACACACAGACATGGCTGCCAGCTCACCTCACGTCCCCATGGATTCGGATAATGTGGGAATGCAATCCCTCCATCCCTTGAACATACAGTCCTCACTGTTGCCCTGCAGAGAACTAGCGTTGTGCTGACATGCACAACCCCACCTTGTGATCATTCCTCTCTTGAATGGGAGCCTTGGGTATTGCACCCCCCCTACTGAATGGCAGCCAATCAGCACCCTTCAAAATCTTTCACAAGTATTTGTTGCCAACGGCCCCTTGACTGGCCATACTCACTGCACCTGCACTCCTCTAATAACCCAAAGCTGTATATGAGCTGCAGGATTGGACACACAGCCAGTCACGCCACAAAGATGTCTGCGCGCAAACCTGCATCCAGATTTACAGGAGCACCTGCTAGATGCCGTGGAGGAGAGGCGTGAGTGGATCTTCCCCGGCCAGGGCCCTCACCCAAGGGGTACATCCACCATGGCATTGTGGGAGGAAGTGGCAGAAGCGGTGAATGCCAGGAGCCTGACACCACGCTCTGGCCAGCAGTGTCAGAAAAAAATGTATAACCTTCTTCGAGCAGCAAGGGTGAGTGAGCATCCCTCTTGGAACCCCACACATGCTTGGCACGGATCACAAACCCTGCTTAGACACCTGAAGGGCATGCAACAAGTTACCCTTCCCCCAGGAACAGAATCTAACCCCTTCCCCTCACCCCTCAACAAGCACCCTTCAGTGGTGACCACTTTCCCTGAAACTGCCAGCCCAATGCCTGAGACAGGGGCACGTATTGCGCACCATGCACTGCAATATATTAATGCTTGCTATCCACCTTATGTTCCCACAGGAAAAGAACATTCACAATGTACGTGAGACGACACAGACTGGTGATGGTGTGCCTGACCTGCGGCAGCTGACCAGCATGGAGGAGCGTGCCATGGAGCTGGCAGGGGGTGATGGGCCATCCCGAATGGTCACCGACAGCCAAGTCGGCATCCAGCACACAAATGAGCAGAAGCGTAACCCTCAACCTAGGTCCTTCTCGAAGTAAGTGCGATGCTGCATAGAATGTTTTGCCTCCCTCCCCCAATGTATGTTCTTTATTGCAGCTCTGGACCCAGAGGAACCTGGCCCTTCAGGTGTTGCCGCCGCGCCTGCTGCCCACAATCCCCTGGAAGACACCTTGGAGGGAGGCACTGAGGAATCCTCTGAGGGTAGCACCACTGAAGGAGCATTGGCATGTACCACACAACCCACCAACACAGAGACGGTGGGTACCTTTAGTGTTGAGGCTTCTGGGTCACGAACTGGTGAGCACATCATAGACACTGATGCACATCGGGTGGAGTCGGGCACATCTGAAGACACAAGCACACGGAGATCTGCCAGAGGCCAGGATTCAGCTGTCCCCAAGCCAGCTGCTGGGCCTCTGGGTGTGTTCCTCCCAAGGCTGGTGGAGATGCATCAGGAAACCTGGGGAGTTGTGGAAGGGCTGTCAGCAATCATGGTGCGACTGCAAGGCTGTTTAGGGGAGTCCAACAGAGTGCTGTTGCAGGAGGTGGTGCTGACACAGCATGAGACTCAGGTCAACACTGCAAGGGTGGTGACCGCAGTGGGAAGTCTGGCTTAGGGGTCTGTCCTCATGGGTGACAGGGTCCAGGCCATCCTGGAGACACTACGGGCCACAGGCGAGTGTGTTTCCGGCATCCAGGAGGCACAGCATTCGATGGCCATGGGTGTCGGGGGCTTGTGGGAGACACTGCTGGCCATGGCTGGCACTCTTGCTGGCATTCTGGAGACACAGCAGGCTGTGACTGTGAGCCTCGACAACTTAGCCCAGGCTCAGAGGGCTACTGCTGAGGGGCTCCAGAGCCTGGCCCACATCAAAATTTATGTCCTGCTCTGCCGGAGCATACAGGGCATCTGTGACCTGCCACACACATCTGTGCACGGAGGCCAGGGAGATCCCAGCTAGGTCGCCACTGGGTGCCTGAAATCAGCCGGAGGCATAAAAATTCAGGGCAGCCGTAACCTTCACATCAACAGGGAGCGGATGGCCGCCCCTCCCTGAGGTGCCAGGTGTGCAAGCACCTCACAAAGATGTCACACTATTGTCTTGGAGAGCCGCAGCCGGCTATGGCACATCCCCTCTGAGAGAGCCTCAAATTAATTACGGGGCCTTTACCCTCTGCGTTCTGTGCACCCTTTCGGGAGCCTGCTCACCCACCTCCTGGCCCTCAGCGGCAGCCCCCTGCCCTCCTTCCTGACGGACTGGTGCTGGGTGCTCCTACAGTGCTCTCTCCATGCCTGCCACCTCCTGAACCGCCTCCTCCTCCTCCGCCCCTGCTGCCACCAACATGGCCAGCTCCAGATCGAGCAAACCGAGATCCATCTGCACAGTGGGGTTTGGAAAGAGCATAGAATGACGGATTATTATCATTGGCTGCATAGACCCAGCACCTCCTCAATCCCTCACTTGGGCCGGCATCCCCACTTGTGGGTGCTGGCAACACCACACAATCCATGGTGCCATGCGTGACCTGATTAGGGTTGTGTGAAATTCCCATCATGATAAATGCTGGCACAGATTATGCAGGTTGGTGTGCAGTCATGGGCAATGCGCACCCTTGAGCCATTGCTATGTGTGCAACTGCAGCATCTGTTACAGGCATGTGTTGCTGGTCCATGTCACAGAGCAGGGACAGACTGCAAATCAGCATCAGATGTGTGTCCAATGAGAGCAGATTCCATGCAGTCCATGTCAGAACCTCTGCAGCCCGACCTGGAGCAGCAGCTGCTTCATCTGGTTAGGCCTCAGTCAGAACATGGTACACTCCTCCCCCACCCCAGAACGCCAGCACTCAGTCGAGTCCCTGACAACACCCCATGGCAAGACAATGCCACTGCAAAGTGCCCTGGAGGGGAAGGCTGAGCAGGACTCCTTCAGGGAACCTCATCCAGAGAGCTCTGAGAAAATAGAAGCCTCCCCCCCAATCCCAGATATCACTGATCCATGGGCCAGCACCTGAAAACAGCAGGAGGAAGCCCACCAGGCATCTCCAGGGCTTGCCTGCAACATCCCCCACGCTCCACTAGCAGCACTTACCTCCTCACACCTATTCAAGGCTGCCATGCCAGGCTGAGACTTTTATATACCTACTCTGATTCGCGCCAAGGTGACATCACGCCAAAGAGGTGGGAGACACAAATGTGGCGGAGATTGTGTGTCAGTCCCAATAATGACATGCTAAGGAATGGAAAGTAATGCAAATAGCGGCACGCCAGTTTTCTGCGCGGTCCCAGCGGCGCCATTTTTGTCCGATTGGGAGACGCGCGTGGGTCGTAAAGGCTCGCGGGGATCCCGCAAAATGGCCAACACGTGCATCTCCTGACCTGACCCGCCAGAAAATTTGCGGGTCGTGATGGGAGAATCGCCCCCACTGTCTCTGAGAGTCTGGACTAGTTAATTCACATAGTCCAGGTTAGTGTCACTGTCTATGAGAGTGTGGACTGGTTAATTCACGTAGTCCTGGTTAGTGTCACTGTCTACGAGAGTGTGGACTGGTTAATTCATATAGTCCAGGTTAGTGTCAGTGTCTATAGGAGTCCAGACTGGTTGATTCGCATAGTCCAGGTTTGGGTCACTGTCTCTGAATCTAGACTGTAGATTCCCATGCACTAAATAAAGCAACATTCTTAATGCAGTGAGCATATTGTGTGTTTCAGCAGAAATTATTGCAATTTCCTTATTGTGAAACAACGCCCAGAAGAGTGCCATTTGAAATATTTACACAAACTTCCTCAATTGCTCAACAAATCTACAGGGAATTGTGGCCTTTTTTCAAGAAGATTAGGGGATGATCTAATTGCAGTGTTTAAGTCGGTCAAAGGAGTTGATAGAGGAGATAGAAACTATTTCCTCTGGTGGGGGAGTTCAGCATAGCCTAAAAGTTCAAGCTACACTGTGAGGGATAGTGTCAGAAATCTTCACACAAAGTGCAACAGCAATCTGGAAATCTCTCACCCAAAAAGTTGTTAATACTTTAGCCAACTGATAATTTCTAAACCGGGATTGATCTCTTTTTATTAGGCAACGGTAATAAAGGTTACAAAGCCAGTGCAGGTAGATGGCTAAGATTTAACTGAATGAATAGAACATATTTGAGAGGTTGAATGGCTTATCTTACACGTATTCCTATGTTTCTATGGAAATACTAAAATTTATTATGCTGCTGGATGTTTTGTGTCACAGTCTCTACCTCTGAGCTAGAAGCTCTAGATTCAAGTTCCACTCTGGGAGGCCTTGGAAGGTATGTCCAAAGCACGATCAAACAGGTTGATCATTAGGCCTATAGATGGTGAGAGTGGGAGAGTTTCCTGACGGGCCAGAACCTGTAAAGACAACAGCAAACCTTGTCATGCATAACTGTGAAACCAACACATGGAACTCCAGGGTTGCCAACACTCTCTAAAGGCATGTTATATGAAGAGAGGGAGATTCTGCTGATCGGAAATAAGGGCATCAATGCATGTGAATCATGGAAATAGTTCTCTTAACTGTTAACATCATATGCAGTTACTATGCTGCAGAAAGCTGGCAGTCCCAAAGGATTTTTGTTAGCTCATGTATTGGATTTTATAGCTTCTTCATGTTTAAAGGAACAATCCTGTTAGTTCTTTGAGGACATCAGAACAGTTTCTGTCCCAGAATTTAAAACGGAAGACCAAACTTTTAGTAGCTTCTTCTTTTGACAACTATTAATCGAGAGATTGGATATTCCTCCAAATTGCTGCCTGCATTGTTCTGGATTTGAAGTATCAGATGGAGTAAAATGTGCCACAGATCCGCACAAAATCATCGGTTCCTTTTATGGCCCATGGGAGCCTGCTCCATCGCACTTAGAAGGGATTTGATGGGCGTGACTAACTTCTGAATCTATTTCCTCAAATTCCACCCCAATTTACAGCAGACCATACAAATGGCGGTAGAAGAACTCCTTTCAACAAAAGTCCGAGTGAACAAAACAGTTGTTGTCACCACACTCTTACACTGCAGTGAGATTTGGACTGTGTATCAATGACACATAAGATTGTCAGAGAAATTCCACCAGCAACGCTCCTGCTGCATCTTCCACGTTCAATAGGAGGACCATTGAACAAACACTAGTGTCCTCCTGGAAGCCAGTTACACAGCGTTCAGGTAAAACTCCTACAAAATCAACTTCGATGGACCTGACACTGTGTCCAGATGACCAAAACCCGTCTCTCCGCCAGGTCCTGTTCTCTCAACTCTCAAATGACCGACATTTCAAAGACTCTGGAACTCTCCCTGAAGCCTGGCAGCATTGACCTTAATGACTTCGAGGAGTTGCTACCAATCATTGACAATTTGACAATGTGTCCATTAAAGTGCATCATTTTTCAGTCTAATGAGTGGCAGTAACGAAAGTGAAGTAAATCCTGCAGTACCTTATTCGCCCTGCTCTATGTGCCTAAATATCAGTGGATTGAGAATTGGCCTGTTCATTATCATGAAGACCCAAGGCAGAAACTTGCAATCCTGTAGATGTCATTCGCGAATTGAGGGACAGCCAACAATGACGGGTAGGGAATTCTTGATGTGGATATCACATTGGTGCAGCTGAAGATTGGTCTTATCTCTCCTGTATATCACACATAGGTTGTTCATTTGGTTCTGTCACAGGCAGAGAGTTCATTTCAAATTCCCTGCTCTTCACGGAGGAATGGTTCAATCCCCCTCTTTCATTTCCAGTTCCTTATGCTCACTAGCCTTCAGTGCCTCAGCCAGTGAAAACTTTTTGACTCATTAACTACTTCTTTCTGATAAGGGCTCTGCACTGGTGCTTGCATAGGTAAGATACAATAACTAAGTTAGTGATAGGAATTATAGTAACACAGGAACTGGAGTAAGCCGTTTAGCTCCTTAGGCCTGTTCTGCCATTCAATGACTTTAACCGATAGCAATATCCACCTTTGGCCCATGTCCCTTAATACCTTTGGCTAACACAATCTCAGTTTTAAACTTACCAATGATCAAATGTTACTTGCCATTTGTGGAATAAGATTTCCAAATTTCTGTCTTCTTTCATACGTGGAAATGTTTCCTAACTTCATTTCTAAAAGATAGTCTAATCTTTAGACTATGCTCCCTCGTAGCAGCAGGAACAATAGTTGTGAGGTCAATCCCAGCAGTAGAGTGTGGGATGGAAGTACAAATGGGTGAAGTGAAATGATCCTGTCCCTGGAATTTGGGATAGGCCCTCTAGCCTAGGTACTTGTGGGTGGAAATTCTACCACACAAATCTCGCCATGACAGAAAGAAATCCCAGGAATTTTGGGGCTGTGGTTGTTAAGCATCATTCAGCCTTACTGAAAAGCATGGGCGACATGGACGACAAAGCGGACAAATACAAGCTATCACATATATATATATGGGGCGGCACAGTGGCAGAGTGGTTAGCACTGCTGCCTCTCAGGCCAAGAACCGGGGTTCAATTCCAGACTCGGGTCACTGTCTGTGTGCAGTTTGCACATTCTCCATGTGTCTGCGTGGGTTTCCTCCAGGTGCTCGTTTCCTCCCACAGTCAAAAGATCTGCGGGTTTGGTTGATTGGCCATGCTAAATTGACACTACTGTCAGGGAATTAGCAGGGTAAATGTGGGGTTACGGGAATAGGGTCTGGGTGGGATTGTGGTCGATGGGCTGAATAGCCTCCTTCTGTACTGTAGGGATTCTATGATTCTATCTTAATCAGGCATTGCCTGCCCATTATATATCCAGAAACAGCTTAATGCACTGAACACAGCAAAAACAATGGCCCTGACAACATCCTGGCTGTACTACTTAAAATCTGTACTCCGGTTTTAGCTGCTTCACTCGTCAAGATTTATTTTTCTATTCATCGGATGTGGGTGTCACTGAGAACTGAGTGGCTTGCTGAGTCATTTCAGAGGGCATTGAAGAGTTAACCATATTGCTGTGGATCTGCAGTCACATGTAGGCCAGACCAGGTAAGGATGATTGATTTCCTTCCCCAAAGGACATTAGTGAACCAGGTGGGTTTTTATGACAATTGACAATGGGTTCATGGTCATCAGTAGAGTTTTAATTCTGGATTTTTATTGAATTCAAATTTCATCACCTGTTGTGGTGGGATTCGAACACGAGTCCCCAAAGGAGACCCTGGGTCTCTAAATCTGTGGTTCCC
Organism: Mustelus asterias; assembly: GCF_964213995.1. NCBI lineage: Eukaryota > Metazoa > Chordata > Chondrichthyes > Carcharhiniformes > Triakidae > Mustelus > Mustelus asterias. The sequence continues at coordinate 51,400,861 of NC_135817.1, forward strand.
AACCATTGTACCATGGTACACCCGTGTGCCGTGGCTTGCTGCAGGTTTTTCTCACTTGCGTTTTCTCTTTGTTTGCTCTCCTATCGATCAGTACCCTCTCAATTCATTTACACAGAATGACTATCATTCATTTCAGGTTCTGATTTCTCTTCCAATAGCTGCACTCACGCAGTGGCAAAGTTACAGAACTCCTTACCTCATGAATTGCTAGCTGAAATCATGAAGCATGTGTGTGTCTGTGTGTGTGTGCTGGGATTGGAAAGAGGGGCTAGCATTTTAGATGTTGCCTTACTATTCCTCTTTTTTGTCCCCTGATGGGGCGGCACAATGGTTAGCACTGCTGCCTCACAACGGGAGGGACCTGGGTTTGATTCCCGGCTTGGATCATTGTCTGTGTGGAGTTTTCACATTCTCCCTGTGTCTGCATAGGTTTCCTCCAGATGCTCCAGTTTCCTCCCACAGTCCAAAGATGTGCAGGTTAGGTGTATTGGTCATGCTAAATGCTTCCTCAGTGTACCCGTATAGGTGCATGAGTGTGACGACTAGGGGATTTTCACAGTAACTTCATTGCAGTGTGAATGTAAGCCTTGTGACTAATAAATGAACTTTTTACTTTAGATGTTGGGGCAACCAACCATCTATTTCACATGCTTCTGCCTCTTCCTATTCTAGATTTCAAAGTTTGTGTCTTAAAAAATCCTTGTCTGCCGAAATGCATCTGTTGCGAAAGTTCTGTCAACGCAACATACCGCTGGGAATCTGGAATCAAAACAGGAAATTATGGAAGTACAGAAGTGGAGGAGCTCTTGGTTGGAAAGACATACAAAAATAGAATTAGCTAAAAAAAAAGGTCTGATAACTATCTTGTGAGTGGAATAGCACCCAATTTGATTTGATTTGATTTATTCTTGTCACATGTATGAGTATACAATGAAAAGTATTGTTTCTTGTGTGCTCTACAGACAAAGCATACTGTTCATAGAGTGCAGAATGTAGTGTTACAGTCATAGCTAGGGCATAGAGAAGGATCAACTTAATGCAAGATAGGTCCATTCAAAGGTCTGATGGCAACAGGGAAGAAGCTGTTCTTGAGTCGGTTGGTACGTGACCTCAGACTTTTATATCTTTTTCCCGACGGAAGAAGGTGGAAGAGAGAATGTCCAGGGTGCGTGGGGTCCTTAATTATGCTGGCTGCTTTGCTGAGGCAGTTGGAAGTGTAGATAGAGCTTTCTTAACTATAGTGTCAGCATGGGGGGGACCAGGACATTGTTGGTGATCTGGCCACCTAAAAGCTTGAAACTCTTGACCTTTTCTACTTCATCCCCGTTGATGTAGACAGGGACATGTTCTCCATACTCTTCCTGAAGTCGATGACAATCTCCTTCATTTTGATGTTGAGGGAGAGTGGGTTCCAAGGCCTATTCAGCTCCAGATCTCAGCTTTGGTACAAACATGGACCAGAAAGTTGAATTCTGGAGATTAAGAGAAAGTTTTATATCATTGACATCATGGCAGCCTTTGATCAAGGAGTCTTAGCAAAATTGAAGGGGAAATCCCACCACTGGCTGGAATCATATTTAGCTCAAATAAGCGAGGAGGTGAATTAGCCCAGCCCCAGGATGTCAGTGCAGGACTTCTTCAATGCCCATGGTCCAACCATCTTCAGCTGCTTCATCAATGATCTTCCCTCTATCATAAGGAGCAGGGCTACTTGTTAATGTTTGTACAAGGCGGCACGGTGGCAGAGTAACTAGCACTGCTGCCTCACAGTGCCAGGGACCTGGGTTCGATTCCTGGCTTGAGTTACTGTTTGGAGTTTGCACGTTCTCCCTGTGTCTGTGTCCTCTGGGTGTTCTGGTTTCGTCCCACAGTCCGAAAGATGCACTGGTTAGGTGCATCGGCCATGCTAAATTCTCCCTCAGTGTACCCAAACAGATGCTGGAGTGTGGCGACTCGGGGATTTTCACAGTAACTTCACTGGTGTTAATGTAAGACTACTTGTGATTAATAAATAAACTTAAAAGTGTTCAGCTCCATTTGCAACTTTTCAGATAAGGTTGCAATGTATATCCGGGTGCAGCAAGACCTGCAGAACATTTAGGCTTGGACTGATAAATGGCAAGTAACATTCATGTCACAAAAGTGCCAGACAAGGATCATTTCCAACAAAAGAGAATCTAACCATCTCCCCTTAACCTCTAACCATCATTTAAACCCCCACTGTAATTTCTGGCTGTTACCATGGACCAGCCATATAAATACTGTGGCTGACAAGTTCAGGTCAGTGTCTGGAACTTCTGCAGTAAATAACTCACCTCCTGATTCCCAGATGCCTGTCCACGTCTACAAGGCACGAGTTAGGCACATGTTTGACACCATCCGTGACAAAGCCTCTGCTCAATCGGCACCTGCTTCTCAACCTTAAACATTCACTTGTTCCACCACTGCTGCAATGCAGTAGCAGTTTGTACCACCTACAAGGTGCACTGTAGCAAGGCTCCACAACCTCTATTATCTAGAAAGACAAGGACAGCAAATGCACGTTGAACATCACCATTTGGAAGTTCCCTTCCAAGTCACACACCATCCTGACTTTGAAACATATCATCATTCCTTCACTGTCGCTGGGTCAAAATCCTAGAACTCCCTCCCTAAAAGCACTATGGGTGTACCTACACCACAGGGATTGCAGCGGCTCAAGAAAGCAGCTCACCACCACCTTCTCAAAGGTAATTAGGTATGGGTAATAAATACTGGCCCAGCCAGTGATGTTCTCATCTCAAGAATGAATAGAATAGAATAGAATCACTACAGTGCGGAAGGAGGCCATTCAGCCCATTGAGTCTGCACCGACCACAATCCCACCCAGGCCCTATTCCCATAACCCCACACATATACCCTGCTAATCCCTCTGACACGAGGGAGAATTCAGCATAGCTAATCAACCTAACATTCACATCTTTGGACTGTGGGAGGAAACCGGAGCACCCAGAGGAAACCCACGCAGACAAGGGGAGAACGTGCAAACTCCACACAGACAGGGACCCGAGAAAGGAATCGAATCCGGGTCCCTGGTACTGTGAGGCAGTAGTGCTAACCACTGTGCCACCGTGCCACCCTGAATAAATTAAAAAGTAGTTATGTCACAAGGATCTGACCTGCTCCAATGGTTGGACAACCCTGGCTTAAAGCATATTGACTATTACTGAGGACAGGAGCAGAAGCATCATAGAGGACCAAATCATGTTCTCAGCAGATATGTATAAAAATATAATTTTCCACAGGCAACACCTAAAAGATTCAGGAGAGTAGGGAAACTGGTCATTTTTCCTTTCACTGCACATCAACTGTAATAGGGCAGTTACAGTTGCCCTATGACCAGCAGAATAGGAAGATAAAATTAAGGAAATAAAATAAAAAGATAATAATAATGGAAATGATGTAACCTGCAAGTCTACAGATCAGGTGCTGGAAGGTGGGATTGGAATGGGCCGCTGATTTTGAAATGTTTACTTCTACAGATGGCACAGACATGATGGACTGAATAGCCTCCGTCTATGCCATAACTTTTCTAATGTCCTACAGTTCCAGAAGTGATAGATGGAATTTAATACAAAGAGGTGTGGGGCGATGCAGTTTGGCAGAAGGGATGGGGAGAGGCAACAGTTACTTAATGGCACAGTTCAAAAGATTGTTCAGGGACAGAGGGAGTTGGATGTGCTAGGAGATCTTTGAAAGTGGTAGGACATATTGAAGGAATGGTTAGCAAAGCACACAGGATCTTGGGCTTGCAGGTGTTGAAAACAAATCCAGCGATTTTATGCTGAACCGTTATAAAGCTCTGGTTATACCACAACTACAGGATTGCATCCAGACTGGTCACCACACCTTAAGAAGGATGTAAGAGTCTTCAATAGGCTGCAGAGGAGACTTAGCAGAATAGTTCCAGGGATGAGGGAATTTAGTTACAAGGTTAAGTTGAAGAAGTTGGGGTTTTCTTTGGAGCTAAGGAGATTGAGAGGAGATTTGATCAAGGGACAGAAGTTTTGGATAAGGTAGACAAGGAAAAAGAGTTCCAATTAGCTCATGGTACAAGGATTAGAGGTACAGATTTAAGATTCTGACCAGGTGATGGGAATGTGGGGAAGAATTATTTGACAAAGTAAATGATAATTATCTGGAACTCCCTGTTCACGAGGGTTCTGGAAGCAGAGACAAACAATGATTTCAAAAGGAAATTGAATATGTATTTGAAGGAGATAGATTTGCAGTGCTAGCGGGATACATCAGGGTAAAGGGATAGATTTGATTGCTCTATGAAGAGCTGGCATAGACACAGATGGGCCGCATGGCCTCTTGCTGCACTATAAATGACTCTGACTCAACAAACCCACCCGTAAGTCAGCCCCAGGACCATCATAATCAATTGGAATGGCCGGTATTGAAGCTATCACCCATCTTATGTACAGTTAACTCAGCAAAGCAATTGAATTCAGCATCTCAGTCCAACATTTGGAAAAACTAACTTTATAAACAATGTAGAAGAAGGGTGAAGGCCGCCTTTGGATTTTATTTTTAAAATAACATAACATTGCCTCCCTCACAAATTCCCACGGTTTATCCAATCAGCACTGGATAAATTGATGGTAGGTGGGAAAATATTTTTATTTGCATAAATTCTACAAAGCAGCAGTCAGTCCAGGAACAATAATGCTTTTTTTAAAAATCAATTTCCATTTGCAGAAGGGGGTTCCAAACTTTGACCACCTTTTGAATTTCAAAGTGTTTCCTAATTTCACTCCTGAAATCTCCTTGACTGCCCTAACCAGCAGGAATAATTTCTCCTTACCTACCCTGTTTCGTATTTAAGGACATCAGTGCCTTCTCAGTGAGAGGCTTTATTGAACTGTCTTATGTTGTCTGCCTCCAGAGAGACAGCCTCATGGCATAATCACATGACTATGAAAAGCTAGATGTGACATTTGACTGATTACATTTCAAAACCTACACATCCTCCTTTTCATGTCAAACAAAAGATACAAACATCCACCTTTGCCTAGCAAACAAAAGACACATTTGCAGGCATGATCCTGTGTAACTATGAGTTACTCAAGTTATCCACCACATTCCCTCCGTTCTCATGCATTAGGAGCTGTTTGTTCTATTAATTAGTCTCTCACATGCGGTCTTTAAATCATGCAGATTTCTTAACAGAACCTGTGTGCGTTGACATTGGCTGTCCATCTGGGTGAGATTCTTGTCCAGAGAGTGTTATTTCCATGGCCCTTATGGCCTTGGTGACTTGTTGTTACATTGCGGTTGTTCAGGCCACATGGATCTCTGGGATTGATGGTAGTTCTCTACTCAATATGGAGTAATTCAAGTTTGCAACTTCTTTGTGTGTCTGTTCTGCCTGCCATATAGCCTTGCTGTACATCTGGTTGAGTTTTTCTTTGCTAACTATGGAATTAAGGGCCATTATTCCCATCAGGTCCCTTTGTGTCATCATCTGTTTGTTCAGATCTCACACAACTTGGTTCATTGAAGACTTCAGTTAATTGTACATGTTCAAAGGTATAAATTCAGCTTTGATCTTGATTTTGAAATCTTTCAGTTCAGCTCTGATGTGAACATTTTCCGGTAGGACTTCGTGGACCTTTGGCTTGTGCATTCCATTGCACTGATGTGATCGGCAACCATCTTGTGTTTTGGTTGAATATTGTTTCCCGCTCTCAGGGGTCTTCTGTCTCCTTTGTTCTGGAGTCTTTTGTTTCCCTCTTTCTAGGGTTTTCAGCTGCCTTCTCTCTGGGTTCTTTCCCTGCCCTTTGTTGGAATGTTCAGGGTTATCAGCATAAACTTCAGGCTTCAGCTGAGATGAATTGCTGTTGCATCCCATCTATGACCTGGAACTTGAGGATGTTCTTCTGGCGACATGAGTTCAAACCCCACCATGGTAGCTGGTAGAATTTAACCTCAATAAATAAAATCTGAAAGCTATTCTCACTTGTGGTAACCATGAAACTATCATTGATCTTATATAAAAAAAGTGGTTTTATGGTCCCTTTTAGGGAAGTAAATCGCTGAGGGAAGGCATGTAGATGAAAAATAGGAAAGGTTAAAGATAGATCACAGGGGCACACTAGAGATAACAGTATGGAATTCAAAGAGAAGCCATTACAGGTGATTCTTAGGCCACAGCCAGGTAAATTCTTTTTCTGCAAGCCCTGTGACGTATCTACACCAGATGGACAGCATTTGTTCAAGAAGGCAGCTCGCCACCACCTTCTCAGGGGCAACTAGCGATGGGCAATAAATGTTGGTCAAGCCAACAATTTTCACATCCCTTGAATGAATAATAAAAAGAATGGTGAGTACACTCCCATCCACTGGATGTCAGTGTAGAGACATTGGAGGAAGAGGATGTGGTCAACCGTGTGAAAGTTGCAGAAAGGTCAAGAAGGATGAGATTGCCTTTGTCATTGTCACATAGGGTGCCATTTGTGACTTTGATAAGAGTTGGCTTGGTATTTTGATGGGACAGAAACCTGATTGGAGGGAAAGATGGATCAGATTAGGGAGATAACTGCATGTTCAAAGAACTTGGTGAGGAAAAAGAGTTGGAAGTAGTTTTCATGATCCTCAGGGTCAAAAGTTGGTTTGAGGAGAGGACTGCAGACCCCATAAAATAAAACTGCAATGCCCATCTATCTATCTGTGATATTTCTGGGCTTATTGGGAATCCTGTAACCTGATCTCAAGATGGTTTCCTTCATCTCTTTCTCCATGGAAGCGGAAAACACACTAACATGGAAACATAGAAGACAGGAGCAGGAGGAGGCCGTTTGGCCCTTCGAGCCTGGTCCGCCATTCACTACGATCATGGCTGATCATCTAATTCAATAGCCTAATCCTGATTTCTTCCCATAACCTTTGATCCCATTGCCCTAAGTGCTAAATCCATCCACCTCTTGAATAAATTCAATGTTTTGGCATCAACCACTTCCTATGGTAATGAATTCCACAGGTTCACCACTCTTTGGGTGAAGAAATGTCTCCTCACCTCCATCCTAAATGGTCTACCCTGAATCCTCAGACTGTAACCCATGGTTCTGGACTCCCCCACCATTGGGAACATCCTTCCTGCATCTACCTTGTCTAGTCCTGTTCGAATTTTATAAGTTCTATGAGATCCCCCTCATTTGTCTGAACTCCAGCGAAAATAATCCTAACCTAGTCTATCTCTCCTCATACATCAGTCCCACCATCCCAGAATCAGCTTTGTATTAGCTTCGTAGGTACTAGCTTTTAGATACTAGCTTTGTATCCTTGTATTAATCCTAATCAGTTATCTCTGGTCACAACTTCCTTTCATTTTAGAAACAAAAGTGCAGGTTCCAGCACAACTGTTTATAACTTGACGTCAGTAACACATTCTTGGGTATTAGAGTACTTAGGATCTTTTCATTTGGACTTAAAAACAACTGTCAATGTTGCTGAATGTAAATGCTGGGCACCACTCTTTCAATAGAATCGGAGCAACCTGAATCTTCAGTTTGATTTTGCAATTAAACCACCAGGTTGACTATCAGATAGACGCCAACATAGGTCACATGACCCCTTTCATTTAACCGGCATTTAAAATTACTGTTGCAAACTATGATCATTTTGTAAACCAAAGGATATAGTCCTAAAACTTAATAATCGTATAAACCCCACATTTGGAACACAGCAGGGTTTGTGGCACGTGGTGGATATTAAGGAAATCCCCCTGGGAAATAAATTGTAAAGTGGGATTGCCTCTGGAAAGAGCAGCTGCAGCTAACAATTCTGTCAAAGGGCAGCTTTGGTCTTAGACCTATGTGACAGTCCCATTTGGGGTGGCACGGTAGCACAGTGGTTAGCACTACTGCTTCACAGCTCCAGGGACCTGGGTTCGATTCCCAGCTTGTGTCACTGTCTGTGTGGAGTTTGCACATTCTCCTCATGTCTGCATGGCCTTCCTCCGGGTGCTCCGGTTTCCTCCCACAGTCTAAAGATGTGCGGGTTAGGTTGATTGGCCATGAGAAAATTGCCCCTTGGTGTCCTGAGATGCGTAGGTTAGAGGGATTAGTGGATAAAATATGTAGGGATATTGGGGTAGGGCCTGGGTGGGATTGTGGTTGGTGCAGACTCGATGGGCCGAATGGCCTCTTGCTGCACTGTAGGGTTCTATGATTCTATGATGCACTCTCTGACTAAGCTTTACTCATTAGTACCAGTTAACATAGAATTATAGACAAACTGTGCTGTGCATCCAGGACCACAGGGAATTGGATTGATTGAAAGCCCAAATTCATTCAGAAAGTGGAGATTTTCATCTTATCAGTTTGGACTGGATTTAGCTAGTCCTGGAGGTAAAGGAAATATCTTCAATCGATGGTTGCACCCAATCCCTTGACTCTGGTACTCAGTGTCACTGGAAACAATCTATGAGTCAACTATACAATTATTTACACACTTCAAAGAATCAGAGCAAAAGATAAAGGGATATGAATCCTCTACACACGGACAAGTCATTACACAAACCCAAATATCAAGACAAAATCCCACTTGGATGGTGATGTCAATGGAATTGGCTTGACTTCAGGACTGCTATTGAAAGATTTAATCTCTATCCATTGCTATACTTTCCAGCCCCCCTCCCCAATGTTTCAGTGCTCCTTTCCTGAAGGAGCTGACTCCGTACTGAAGTAGAGTTGCAAAACGTTGTAAGCCCTCCTTTAACTTAATCAAGTGGCCACAGTTCCTGCCTAAACCAGAACCAAATTGTCTCGGTCCCAATCTGCTACCATAGCCATGTGGAGTAGGAATAGTAGCTCGCCAGCAAACTGCATTCTTGATCCTGCTGCAGGATTCGGGGTTCGGGTGGGGATATCCAATTTAAATCAATCCAAGAAGTGCCCGGCAGTCTGGGTGCTGCTACAGTCAAGGAGAGGAAGATATGATGGACAGATGAGGGAAAGCAGCTGTCTGGCCAGGTTCCAAAAGGTGTTCATCAGTGGTAAACATTTGCCTTTACAATAGGGGCGTCTTGACAAGTACATGAATAGGATGGGAATAGAGGGATATGGTCCCCGGAAGGGTAGGGGGTTTTAGTTAAGTCGGGCAGCATGGTCGGTGCAGGCTTGGAGGGCTGAAGGGCCTGTTCCTGTGCTGTAATTTTCTTTGTTCTTTGTTCATGAGGACTCCTTTGGGAGTATTCCAGGCCATGATCCCCATTTCTGTCATTCCCTGATTGCCAGCACCTTCGCAGTGTCGAGGATTCTCAGTGCAAAAGAAGCAGGAACAATGAGAGTTTGAGCAGGTGGTATCCTCTCGGACCTGCCCTCCTTTTTACATTTCAGGTCATTGCTGGGGAATATGGAACTTCCACATATCCCTGCTGCCAGCAGGAATTCCTTGATGGGATGTTTTCAAGGTTTGCTGACAAGGCTACGTTTATCTCCCTTTTCCTGATTCCCTGGAAAGATTGTGCTGAGCTGTCAGCTGGAACCACATCAGTCCTGAAGTTGGAGCACCTTCACCACAAGGAGCTAAATAGGTAATTCTACAGTGAAGGAATTATATATGTCCAGTTTAGGATAGTGTGCACTTTCATAGAATCATAGAAACCCAACAGTGCAGAAGGAGGCCATTCAGCCCATCGAGACTGCATTGACACCAATCCCACCCAGGCCTTATCCCCATAACCTCACATATTTACCCTGCTAATCTCGCTAACGTATGCACACCGGGACACTAAGGGGCAATTTAGCTTGGCCAATGCACCTAATCCGCACATCTTTGGACTGTGGGAGGAAACCGGAGCACCCGGAGGAAACCCACACAGACACGGGGAGAACATGCAAACTCCACACAGACAGTCACCCAAGCCAAGAATTGAACCCGGGTCCTTGGCGCTGTGAGGCAGCAATGCTAACCACTGTGCTACCATGCCGCCCCAAAAGGTGTTCATCAGTGGTAAGCATTTGCCTTTACAATAGGGGAAACTTCAGGAGGTCTCCTTTGGGAGTATTCCAGGCCATGATCCAGCCTTGGTGTGATCCCCATTTCTGTCATTCCCTGATCTCCAGCGCCTTCACAGTGTCGAAGATTCTCAGTGGAGAGAAACTTGTAGGTTTTGCTCGTCTGATGAAATTTTTGGTTTTGTTCTCCTCAGCTAACTGCTGTGGGGGCTGGGAGATAGTGTGGAAGCTGTAAATAATACATACTGTAGTCATAGTCAGCAATCTTATGATAATTCTAAATCCTGTGCTTGTAATAGTTATGCCTTGAGCAGCAATCCATGGATCTTCACAGTGTGTTGCATCATGTATCTCACTGTTTTCACACCTTTAACAAGATGTTGTTACAAAGCTGTGCATTTTTGCACATTATTGGCATAGAAACAGAGTGCTAGACAGTACAGGTGTCTCATGAATGTCATCTTGGCAATTAAAATGAACACAGAAGGACTCGGAACAAATGGATTGAGTTATTAACAGGCAAATCACACTTTCCAAAGGCCACAGCAAGACCAAAGTACTGTGGATACTGGAACGAAAGGCCTGAAACATTGGACGGAATTCTTCGGCCGCGCTGGTCTAAAAGCCAGAAATTCAGTGGACCTTCATATTGTCCGCAACCCGCCCGCTAGAATTGCAGAGGTGGGCGGATTGGGAGAATTCCAGCCATTAACTCTATTTCTCTCTCTGCAGATGCTGCCAGACCTGCTGAGTATTACCAGCATTTTCTGTTTGTATCTCAAAGACCACAAGCGACTTCACCACACTTTCACAATTTGGGATAGTTGATCATTTTCTCCTTCACAGAAGTGATCTGGGAATGAGTCCCTTTTAAGCAAAAGTTGAGAAACTGAATTTCTGAAATGAAAACAGGGAATGTTCAAAACATTCATCAGCTTAGACAGCATCTTCAGAGGGAACCAGCTAATTAGTTCTGTCATCAGAGGATTGGCACCTGAAATGTTAACTTGACTAATCACCGACAGATGATGTCTTATCTTTAAGTGCTGTGTTTCAAGATCCTGAGGGGTATTGATAGGAAGGCTGTGGAGAGGATGTTTCTTCTTGTTGGGGAATCTGGAACTGGGGAGGGGGGGGGGTCAGTGTTTAAAAATAAGGGGTCACTCATTTAAGAAGAGATGAGGAGTAATCATTTCTCTTAGAAGGTCATGAGTCTCGGGAATTCTCTTCCTCAAAAGGCAGCGGAAGCAAAACCTTAAACATTGTAAAGGCAAAGCTGGAAAGATTCTTGACTACAAGGGGATGAAAGGTCATCAGGGGTAGGCAAGAATGTGGGACTGAAGTTACAAGCAGGTCGGCCATGAATTTATTGAATGGCACAGCAGGCTCGCGGGGCCTACTCCTAATTCTTACGTTCGTTTTTTTAAAGTTCATTTTTATGGGATATGGATGTCACTGGCTATGCCGGCATTTATTGCCCATCCCAAGATGTCCTTGAGAAGGTGATGTTGAGCTGCCTTTTTGAACCACTGCAGTCCCTGAGGCGTAGGTACACTCATGGTGCTGTTAGGGAGGGAAATCCAGGATTTTGACCCAGTGACAATGAGGCAAAAACTATATATTTCCAAGTCAGGATAGTGAGTGACTTGGAGGGGAACCTCCAGGTGGTGGCATTCCAAGATATCTGCTGCTCTTGTCCTTCTAGATGGTAGTGGTTGTGGGTTTGGAAGGTGCTGCCTAAGGAACATTGGTGAGTTCCTGCAATGCATCTTGTAGATAGTACACACGACTGTCACTGTGTGTCAGTGGTGGAGCGATTGAATGTTTGTAGAAGGGATAGTAATCAAGCAGGGTGCTTTGTCCTGGTTGGTACCAAGCTTCTTGACTATTGTTGTCGAGTTGCACTCATCCAGGCAAGTGGAGAGTATTCCAATACACTCCTGACTTGTGCTTTGTAGATGGTGGATAGGATTTGGGAAGTCTGGAGGTGAGTTACACACCACAGGATTCTTAACGTTTGACCTGCTTTTGTTGCCACAGTATTTATATGGCTAGTCCAGTTCAGTTTCTTGTCAATGGCTCCTCCCAATGTTGGTGGGGATGCATCAGGAAACCTGGGGAGTTGTGGAAGGGTTGTCAGCAACCATGCTACTACTGCAAGGCTGTTTAGGGGAGTCAGACAGAGTGCTGTTGCAGGAGGTGGTGTCGACACAGCATGAGACCCAGGCCAACACTGCAAGGGTGGCGACTGCAGTGGAAAGTCTGGCTCAGGCATCTGTCCTCTTGGCTGACAGGGTCCAGGCCATCTGGAGACACTACAGGCCACGGGTGAGTGTGTTTCCGGCATCCAGGAGGCATAGCGTTCGATGGCCATGGGTGTCGGGGGGCATGTGGGAGACACTGCTGGCCATGGCTGGGACTCTCGCTGGCATTCTGAAGATACAGCAGGCCGTGGCTGTGAGCCACGACAACTTAGCCCAGGCTCAGAGGGCTACTGCTGAGGGGTTCCAGAGCCTGGCTTGCTCACAGAATGCTGTGGCAGAGGGATTCTGGAGCTTGGCCGAGTCTCAGAGGGCCAGGGCTGAGGGATCACAGATCATGGGGCAGACACATCTAGGCCTCCAGGACTGGCAGAGCCAGGTGACGCTGGAGCTTCTGGAGCTTGGTCCAACTACCCTGATGTCCCATGGAGTGCTCCCAGGGCCTCTGGGCACCCCAAGGGAGGATTAAGGGTTTGAGTCCATGCTGGGGTCATTCACCCAGGAGATCCCAGACGTCCAGAGACCTTCCGATTCCCCCCTTCCTCACACCGGGGCATCTCAGGGCCAGTGAGATGAACAGGATGGCACCAAACAGCCCTCCAGGTCCTGGCCACCCAGAGGATGGCTGCCAAGGGCATCACAGGCAACGGGGCATGCATCACAGCTGGACACCTCCACCTCCTATGTGCATTCTGGGGTAGCACCGAGAAGAAGCAGTAAACAGCACAAAGTTAGAAAGTTGTAGTTCACTAGAGGGCACGTGTGAAGGTCAGCATTAGTCAGGGTTTGATAATCATTATGTTAAGAGCACAATAAACTGTTAATTGCACATCATGCTGTGACTAATGTGTCTCTGATTCTGCCCCCTCCCCACAGCTCAGTGTTCCCGACTCCCAAACTTTAGAGGTCTGTTGAGCCTTGCAGACTCAGCCCATGTTTCAGAGTACCTGCCCTACCTTCCCCAATATCCACCAGACCCTTGGTTGCAAGTGCCTCCCCCCCCGCACCCGGCCAAAAAACATGTGTTTGCAACCCTTACAACTACATGGGCCAGGGTAGGGTGGCAGCGTGCATTCGGAGTACAGGTAGGAGTCAGACTTGAATTGCACCAGGGGCAGGATCTCAGTGTGCACAACAGTGAGTCATCATCATCCTCAGCCTTCAAACAAGACTCGCAACCATTGCCAGCCCAAACACATTAGTTGGGTCGGATGTTTCTGGGGGATAGGGTGGTTGTGGGATGACAGGAGCAGGGGAAGAGTGATGTGGTTTGAGGGACCAGGTTGATTTGGAGGGGGAATAGCGGCTGCACTTGCTCCTGGGATGTGGTAGATGTGTGTTGATTGCACCCCCCTCACTGCACAGCACCAGCTCGGTGAAGCGAGCTGCAATCAAGGCTACCTCACTGCCTTTCTTTGCCGGACACCTGCCATTGCCGCCCGCTGTCTTTTCCTCCAGCTCTTCATGTGGTGGGGCGCCTACCTGGCCCCCTCGCTGCTCCCCTTCCTGCTCCAACTGATCTCCCCGCTGCTGGGTGATGTTATGTAGAGCGCAGCAAATGATAACGATGTGTGAAGCAAGCACAGGGTTATACTGGAGGGCGCCCCCAGAGCGGTCCAAGCAGCGGAACCGCATCTTCAGCAGGCTGATACACCATTCAGCGACGGACCGGATGGCTGCATGAATCACGTTGTAGCAGGTCTCTGCCTTGGTCTGGAGCCTCTGCACAGGTGTCATCAACCATGACCTTTGTGGGTGACCTTGTCACCCAGTAGCCATCCCGGGAGCCTGGGCTGATCATCAAAGAGCCCAGGGATGTCCGACTGCCAGATCACAAAGCTGTCATGGACACTCCCTGGATGGCATGCATCGACCTGCATGATCTTGAGCTGATGGTTGCAGACGATGTGAACGTTCTGGGAGTGGAACCCCTTCCGGTTCACAAATCGCTGCGGTTCTGCATGGGGGACCTGCAAGGCGATGTGCGTGCCATCCACTGCCCCTGCACATTCGGGATCCCGGCGATGGATGTGAAGCCGAGAGCCTGGGCCTCCTGCTGTGCATGGCCCACATCGAAATTAATGAACTGCCCTGCCCGGGCATACAGGGCATCTGTGACCTGCGGCACACATCTGTGCACAGAGACCTGGGAGATCCCAGCTAGGTCGCCACTGGGAGCCTGGAATGACCCAAAGGCATAGAAATTGAGGGCTACCGTCACCTTCATGTCCACAGGGAGCGGGTGGCCGTCGCTCCCCCATGGTGCCACATGTGAGAGCACCTCCCAAATGTGACACACCGTGGTCTTGGACAAACGCAGCCGGTGATGGCACATCTCCTCCGAGAGGACCTCGAAGGAATTGCGGGGCCTGTACCTCCTTGACCTCAGCACCCTCCACCTTCTGTGCACCCTCTCGGGAGCTTGCTCACCCACCTCTTGGCCTCAACAGCAGCCCCTTGCCCTCCTTCCTGAGGGTCTGGGTGGTGGCTGTTCTTGCGGTGGTCTCTCCATGCCCGCCATCTCCTGAGCCGCCTCCTCCTCCTCCGCCCCTGTTGCCACCAACATGGCCAGCTCCAGATCGAGCAAACCAAGATCCATCTGCACAGTGGGGTTTGGAAAGGGCAGAGAATTATGGATTATTATAATTGGCTGCATAGACCCAGCACCACCCCAATTCCTCACTGGGGCTAGTACCCCCACTTGTGGAAGCTGGCAACCCCACATAATCCATGGTGCCATGCGTGGCCCGATTAGGGTTGTGTGAGATTCCCATCATGACAAATGCTGGCACAGATTATGCAGGTCAGTGTGCAGACGTGGGCAATGCACACCCTTGAGTCATTGCTATGTGTGCAACTACAGCATCTGTTACAGACATGTGTTGCTGGTCCTTGTCACAGGGCAGGGACAGACTGCAAAGCAGCACCAGATGTGTGCTCAGTGACAGCAGATTCCATGCAGTCCATGTCTGAATCTCTGCAACCCGGCCTGGAGCAGCTGCTTCATCTGGTTAGGCCTCAGTCAGCACATGGTGCACTCCTCCCCCACCCCGGAACAGCAGCACTTAGTGGAGGCCCTGACCACACTCGCAGAAAGACAATGCCACTGCAAAGTGCTGTGGAGGGGGGAGGGGAAGCAGGAGCACTCAACGCTGCCTCTCACAGTCAGTTTCAGCGCTGTTGAGGGGGGGAGCGGGAGCCCTTGATGCTGCCTCTCACAGTCAGCTTCAGCACTGCTTGGAGGGGCCGGGTGGGGGGGAGTGGGATCCCTTGAGGCTGCCTTTCACAGTGCGCTTCAGCGTTGCTTGGAGGGGGTTGGGGGGGAGTGGGAGCCCTCAACGCTGCCTCTCACAGTGCGCTTCAGCGCTGCTTGGAGGGGGAGTGGGGGGAAGCGGGAGCCCTCGGCGCTGCCTCTCACAGCTTCAGCGCTGCTTGAAGGGGGGTGGAGGGGAGCGGGAGCCCATGACACTGCCTCTCACAGTCAGCTTCAGCACTGATTGGAGGATGGGGGGAAGCGGGAGCCCTCGAGGTTGCTTCCCACAGTCAGCTTTAGCGCTGCTTGGAGGTGGGGGGGGGGGGCGGGAACAGGGCTCCCTGACGGAACCTCACCCAGGGAGCTGTGAGGAAATGGAGCCCCCCCCCCCCCCCCCGCCACAGATGTCATTCGTCAATGAGCCAAAACCGGAAGGCAGCAGAAGGAAGGCCACCAGGCATCTCCAGGGCCTGCCTGCACCATCACGCGTGCTCAGCTAGCAGCGGTTACCTCCTCATGCCAGTTCAAGGCTGCCATGCCAGGTTGCGAATTTTAAATATCTGTTCTGATTCGCGCCAAAGAGATGGGAGATGCAGACGTGGGCCGAGATTGCTGTGTGGATTCCGATAATGGCATGCAAAGGTATGTAAACTCATGCTAAACAGCAGCCTGCCGATTTTCAGCGGGTTCCCGGCAGCGCCATTTTTCTCCGGCTGGGAGATGCACACGGGTTGAAAAAACTGTCGGGGAACCCGCAAAATGGCCGACACGTGCATCTCCTGGCCGGACCTGCCAGAAAAGTGGTGGGCCGCAGTGGGAGAGTCGTGGCCTGTGTGTGCAGAGTCTGCATGTACTCCCCGTGTCTGCGGGGGTATCTTCATGGTGCTCTGGTTTCTTCCCCCAGTCCGAAAGACGTGCTGCTTAGGTGCATTGGCCATGCTAAATTCTCCCTCAGTGTACTCACGGCGCCGGTGTGTGGTGACTAGGGGATTTTCACAGTAACTTCGTTACAGTGTTAATGTAAAACTACTTGTGACACTAATAAATAAAAAAACACTTGTGGGGGACTTCCAGCAGCTATTCCCTTTAGTTGAAGTGTCATTCACGAGGGGACAGAAGTTCAAGGTGAGGAGTAGGAGTTTAGGGGGATATGCAAAAACCTTTTTACCCAGTGGGTACAGACTTTCTAGAATGTGCTGTTTGGGAAGGAGTAGAGGCTGATTGCCTCACATCCTTCAAAAAGTATGTGGATGGGCACTTGGCACATCGTAACAGTGAAGGCTATGAGCCAAGTGCTGGCAAAAGGGATTAGGTAGGTAGGTCAGGTGTTTCTCATGTGTCAGTGCAGACACGAAGGGCCTTTTTTGCACTGTGCAATTCTGTGAAAATTCAGAAAGGGAGTCTGTGGGGCGGCACGTGAGTTGCCGAGACCATGGGAGGTGGCGGGAGAAGGGCTGGGGTGGGGGTGAGAGAATGGATGAAGTCTTGAAATGAGTTGAGGCTGAGGGGCCCGAACAGATGAGGCCACGGGTACTGAGAAGAGCCAACGAAAGCTGAGGGTATTAAGAAGAGATCAGGCCGAGGTTGCCCAAGAATAGCAGAGGTCACGGATAAGAGAAGAACCAATGCCGAGGGTCCCTAGAATAACCGATGTGTAGGAGTCCCTAAGGAGCTTAGGCTGAAAGGGCCTGAGAAGATCCAAATCCGAGGGTCCCAAAATGAGCCATGACGGCGGGAGCCGAGGAGAGCCGAGAATAAGTGAGCTGCAGAAAATCTGAGTCTGTGGGTCCCAAGAAGAGACGTGGTCGAGGGGGCCCAAGAAGACCCGAGGCAGATGATCCTGAGAAGAGCTGTGTCCCAGGAAGTGCTGACACCAAGAGGGCCTGAGAAGATCTGAGGCTGCTGGTTCCAAGAAGAGATGAGGCAAAAGGGGCCGTAAAAAAGCTGAAGTCAAGGGGGTTCTAGAAGGACCCTAGAAAATACAAGAAGCGATGAGGCTGTGGGTCCCAAGAGGTATCCACGGGGGGCCCAGAAGAGGCAAGGCTGAAAGGTACCAAGAAGATCGGATGGCTGAGGTGCAGGGTGCCTGAGAGAAGCCAGGGCCAGCAGGGGCTGAGAAGTGCCAAGGCTGAGTAGGCCTGTGTAGAGCCTTTGCCGAGGCTCTCAGATGATACTGAGGCGACCTGAGAAGCGCTGAGTCTGTGGGTTCCAAGAAGAGACCAGGCCAAGGGGGCCCTGAAGAAACTTGGCCGACAGGTATCAAGAGAAACGGAGGTGATGAAGAGCCGAGGCTGGCAGAAAGCTGAAAAGTTTCTAAGGATCCCAAGATGAGCCAAGGCCACAGCAGATGAGAAGACTTGAAGTCAAGGGGGGACTGAGAAGAGCCGAGGCTGAGGAGACCCGATAAGAACAGAGGCTGTGGGTCCAAGTAGAGACGAGGCCGAGGGAGCACAAGAAGAGCTGAGGCCAAAGGACCGAGAAGAGCTGATGGCAAGCAGGCCCTGAGGAGCTTAGGCCATCAGAATCTGAGGAGAAGCGAGGCTAAGGGGGCCTGGGGACAATCGAGGCCAAGGGAGGAGAGGAGTGAGTAATGCCGAGTCTGAGGAGGCCTGTGAAGAGCTGAAGCCAAGGGTCCCAAGATAAGACAAGGCTGAGGAAGCCCGAGAGGAGCTGAGGCAGTGAATTCCAAAAAGAGTTGAGGCTGAGGTGGTCCGAGAACAGCCAGGTCCGAGGAGGCCCAATAAGAGCCGAGGACTCAAGAAGAACTATGGCCACGGGTTCTAAGAAGAGCCGATGTCGAGGGGTACCTGAGGAGCCGAGACCGAAAGGTAGCAAGAAGAACCCAGGCTATGAAGGCTGATGCTAAAGAACATGAGAAGAGCCGAGGATGAGTGGGAGATGAGAAGAGCCTAGGGTCCCAGGTTGGGACAAGGACGAGGGAGCCTGAGAAAATCCGAAGCCAAGGGTGGGTGTGAGATGAGCCAATGCTGAGGAGGCCCGAGAGGAGCCTAAGCTGTGGGTCCAAGAAGATCCAAGGGGGCCCGAGAAGAGCTGAAGCCAAGTAGACCCTGAGGACCTAAAGCTGACAGAGACTGAGAAGAACCGATGCCAAAAGATCTGGGACGAACCGAGATGGAAGGTGACTGATAGGAGCCAAGGGGCCCTGGGAAGAACCGAAGCCAAGGGGGGATTGAGAGGTGCCAAGGCTGAGAAGGTGTGTGAAGAGCTGAGGCTGAGGGTCCCTAGATAATGTGAGGCTGAGGTGCCCGAGAAGAGGTAAGGCCTTCAGTCCGAAGAAGAGACAAGGCTTCGGCAATCCGAGAACAGCCAAGTACGTGGAGGCACGAGAAGAGTCGCAGACCAGGGCCCAAGAAGAATTGTGGCCACAATCCCAAGAAGAGCCGATGTCGAGAGGCCCTGAAGAGCCTGGGCCAAAAGACGGGAAGAAGAACCCAGGCTATGAAATCCGATGTTGAGGAGCACAAGAAGAGCCGAGGCTGATGAGACCCTAAAAGTGCCAAGACCGATGAGAAGCTGAGAAAATCCTACAGTCCCAAGACCAGCGGAGGTGGAAGGAGCCTCAGAACACCTGATGTTGAGCAGGAACTGAGAAGAGCTCAAACTGTGGGTCCAAGAAGAGACAAGGCTAAATGTGCTTGAGAGGGCCACAGGTCCTGAGAAGAGCCGATGCAAAGGAGGCCCTGAGGACACTAGATGGAATGGGCCTGAGAATAGCTGAGCCCGAGGGGGTCTGAAAATGCCGAGGCTGAGGGTCTCAAGAAGAGAAAAGACTGAGGAGGCCCAAGAAGAGCTGAGGCTGCGTGCCTCAAGAGGACTCATAGCCAACATGCCTAAGAAGAGCTAAGGTCATGTCTCCCAAGCTGGTCAAAAGGGGCCAGTGATGCCAGAGGCTGAGGCGACTGGATTAAGAGCCAGCGCTGGGCGAGGGTTGAGAAAAGCTGATGCAGCTGGTCCTGAGTAGAGCCCAAGGATCGGAGGGACCCAAGAAGCGCGGAGGCTGCTCGGGTCCAGGAAGAGCCTGTGCTGGAGCAGCCTGAGACATCCTGGGGCTGGGGGACCAAGAGGAGCTGGAGCAGGCGGGGTTGAGTATGCAAATAGCCAATAGCGGTGCAGGGCACAAGATGAGCCCAGGGTGAGGAGGCCAGTGAAGAGCCGAATCAATGGGCCCTAGAGGAACCGAGTTTGCCAGTGGCAGAGGAGGACACAAGAATTGTCGGTGTCGGCTTGTGAGCAGCTGAGATCGTGGGTCATGCCAAGAATTGAGGTGACTGGATGCAAGGTGAACTAAGGACAGCGCGGTGCGTTGGTGCGTGACGAGCCAAGGCTGGAGTCAGTGGCACCTGAATGGATGGGGGTGGGGCATAAAAATGGCAGAAGTGCTGAGATCTCGAGAATAGGGCACCGAGTAGGGCTGTCATCGGGACAGCCTGAGAACATGCGAAACTGCGGGACCTGAGAAGGGCCAGTCTGTGGGGCCCTAGAGGAGCCAAAGCTAGAAGTGTCCAAGTAGACCCGAGGGGCAGGGGGCCCAAGAAGAGCCAAGGCTGAGGGGGCTAGAGAAGAGCCAAGGTGTGGGTTCTGAGAAGAGCCGATGCCAACATGGCCTAGAAGAGCCTCGGCTGAAAGTGTTTGAGAAGAGCCTAGGACGTGAGTTCCATGAAGGACAAGTCTGAGGGAACTGGAGAAGAGTCGAGGCTGCAGGAAGCCGGGAACGTTTCCAGTCCCTGAGGCCAAAATGTATGCAGGAGGTGTCTCCAGCTGCAGCTTCTGGAAGCCCGTGCGTTAGAGTTTGAGTGGCAGCTGGCGACACTGTGGACCATCCAATAGCGACTACAAGATGGTACAATTTAAGCTTGTTATGGACAAAGAGATAGACAAAGAAATAGACAAGTTGCAAAAAAGAGTTTTTGGAATGGGGAAGAGCAGATTTTGGTAAAATAAAACATTACCTGGCCAGGGTAAACTGGAAAAAGCTACTTGTGGGGACTTCCACAGAAGAGCTGTGGGGGGTGTTCTAAAAGGAAATGGGGAGGGTACAGGCCCAATATATACCCTCTAGGGTGATGGGAAGGTGTAACAAGCCCGTGGATGAGCAGAGAACTTCAGAATACGATGATAAGGGAAAGAGAGTCAGGTACAAGGGAGCAAATCAGCTGAGGCATTAGTGGAGTACAGAAAGAGCAGGGAAAGAGTAGGCCCCATTAGGGACCAAGTGGACATTCTGTATATGGTGACAGAAATACTTCACATCCATCTTCGTCTAAAAGAATGAGGATGAAGGTATGCAATACAGGGAGAGGGACTGTAAAGTTCTGGAGCAAATTGACATAAAGAGTGACAAGCAATTGGAGGCGTTGGCAGGCAAAGTGGACAAATCTCCAGGTCCAGATGAATTCTGTTCCAGGCTGCTGTGGGGGGCAAGGGAGGAGATTGCAGTGGCTCTGACCCAATTTTTAATCCCTCTCCCACTTGGAGGGGTGTAGAGGAAATTGACCAGGATATTGCCTTAGGTGGAATATTTAAGAAGTGAGGTTGGATACGCTTGGGTTGTTTTCATTGGAGCAGAGAAGACTTAAGGGTGAGCTGATCGAGGAACATGGACAGGATGGATAGGGAGCAGCTGTTTCCCTTAGTTGAAGTGTCAGTGACAAGAGGACACAAGGCACTGAGGGGCGGCAGGTTTAGGGGGATGTGTGAAATATTTTTAACCAGTGAGTGGTCAAGGTCTAGAATGCGCTGCCTGCGAGGGGGGTAGAGGCTGATTGGCTCACGTCCTTCAAAAAGCATGTGGATGAGCACTTGGTACATTATAACATTGAAGGCTGTGAGCCAAGTGCTGCATAAAGGGATTAGGTAGGTAGGCCAGGTGTTTCTTATGTGTCAGTGCAGACATGAAGGCTCCTTCTGCACTGTGTGATTCTGTGAAAATACAAAAAAGGAGGCTATGGGGTGGCACGTGAGTTGCCGAGACCATGGGAGGTTGCGGGAGAAGGGTCAGGTTGGGGTGCAAGAATGGATGAGACCGCGGGGCCCTGAAAAGAATCAAGGTCGAGGGGCCAGAGAAGAGCCGAGGCCTCGGGTACTGAGAAGAGCCAAGCCGAGGGTAGCAAGAAGAGATGAGGCCCAGGGTGCCCAAGAACAGCCGAGGCCACAGCTTCAGGTCCTGAGAATAGCTGATGTGTAGGGGTCTCTTAGGAGCCTAGGCAGAAAGGGTCTGAGAAGAGCCGAAGACGCGGGGATCCGGGGAGATACAAATCCAAGGGTGCCAAGAAATGATGAGGCTGTAAGTCCCAAGATGAGCCATGACGGCGGGAGCTGAGAACAAGGGAGCTGCAGAAAATCCGAGTTTGTGGGTCCCAAGAAGAGATGTGGCCGAGGAGGCCCAAGAAGAGGCGAGGCAGATGGTCCTGAGAAGTTAAAAGTTGTGTCTCCCAGGAGCGCTGACACCAAGAGGGCCTGAGAAGATGAGAGGCTGCAGTTTTCAAGAAGAGACGAAGCCAAGGGGGCCTTTGAAAAGCTATAGTCGAGGGGATCCTAGAAGGACCAGGGCGGGAAAGGCCCTAGAAGAGACCAGAAGCGACAGGCTGTTTGTCCCAAGAAGAGAAGAAGCCATGCAGGCCCAGAAGAGACAAGGCCGAAAGGTACCAAGAAAAACTGATGGACAAGGCGGAGGGTACCTGAGAGGAGCCAAGGCCAATGGAGGCTGAGAGGTGCCAAGACTGAGTAGGCCTGTGAAGAGCTGAGGTCGAGGGTCCCAAGAAAAGACAAGGCCGTGGGGGCCCTGAAGAACCTAGGCTGACAGGTACCAAGAAGAACTGAGGTCATGAATGCCGATGCCAAGGGGCAAGAGAAGAGCCGAGACCGAGGGGGCCTAAGAAGAGGCGAGTCCGGTGAAAAGCTGAGAAGTTCCTAAGAGTCCCAAGATGAGCCAAGGCCGCAGCAGTCTAAGAAGATCTGAAGCCGATGGGAGACTGAGAAGAGCTGAGGCTGTGGGTCCAAGAAAAAGATGAGGCCTATGGAGCCCGCAGACATCCGAGGCCAAACGTCCCAAGAAGAGCTGATGCCTAGCGGGCATTGAGGAGCCATAACCAACAATGCCTGAGAAGAACCGAGGCCAAGGGGGCCTGAGAAGAACCCGAGACGAACAGAGGAGTGAGTAGTGCCGAGGCTGAGGAGGCCTGTTAAGAGTTGAAGTCGAGGATCCCAAGATAAGACGTGGCTGAGCAGGATCTAGAACAGCTGAGGCCTCCAATTCCAAAAAGTGATGAGGCTTAGGTGATCCAAGAACAGCCAGATCCGAGGAGGGCCAAGCAGAGCTGAGGCCAGAGGGTTGAAGCAGAACTGTGGCCACGGGTCCCAAGAAGAGCCAATGACAAACAGGCCCTGAAGAGCCTAGGCTGAAAGATAGCAAAAGAACCCAGGCTATGAAGGCCGATGCCGAGGAGCACGAGAAGAGCTGAGGCCGAGGGGGCCTTATTAGAGCTGAGATGGAGGAGAAGCTGAGAAGAGCCCACGGCCCCAAGATCAGCCGTGGTGGAGGGAGCCTGAGAAGAACTGATGGTGAGCAGGACCTGAGAAGAGCCGAGGCCACAGGTCCCGAGAAGAGCCGATGCAATGGAGACTCTGAGGAGCCTAAATGGAATGTGCCTGAGAATAGCTGAGGCCGTGGGGGTCTGAGAAGCGTCGAGACTGAGGGTCTCAAGATGAGACAAGACTGTGGAGGCCCCAAAAGAGCTGAGACTGCGTCTTTCAGGAGAACCACAACCATGGAGCCTGAGAAAAACTGACGCCATATGTCCTAAGATGGTCCAAAGAGACCAGTGGTGCCAGAGGCCGAGGGGACCATATGAAGAGCCTGGGCCGGGCAGGGGTTGAGAAAAGCCAATGCAGTTGGTCCTGAGGTAGAGCCAAGGCTGGAGGGACCCAAGAAGCGTCAAGGCTGGTATGGCTCAGGATGAGGCTGTGCTGGAAGGGCCTAAGATGATCTGGGGCCGGGGGACCAAAAAGAGCAGAGCAGGCAGTGTTGAGTGTGCAAATGGCCTAGGGCGATATAGGGCATGAGATGTGTCAAGGGTGAGGAGGCCAGTGAAGATCCGAATCAGTGGTCCCAAGAGGAGCTGAGGTTGGCACTGGTGGGGGAGGGCCCAAGAATTGTCGGTGTCAACGTGTATGCAGCTGAGACTGACTTCTGCGAAGAGCTGGGATTGGAGGTGGGTGGACACAAGATGAATTAAGGAGATGAATTAAGGTGTATTGGTGCATGAAGAGTCAAGGCCGGGGGTCGTAGCACGTGAATGAATGGGGGTGAGGCATGAAAATGGCAACAATGACGAGATCCCAAGAGCCGAGGCCAAGGGGACCAAAGAAAAGCTGAAGACCCGAGGAGAGCTGAGGCTCAGAGGGTAGGTGTGTGGGAAGACGCCCAGGGGGCCCAAGGAGACCCAAGGCCAAGTGCCCTGAGTGTGGCTGGGATGGAAGGGCCTGAGAACATGCAAAGCTGCAGGACCTGAGAAGTGCTGGTCTGTGGGGCCCGAGAGGGCTGGAAGTGTCCAAGTTGACCTGAATGACAGGAGGCCCAAGGAGAGCCAAGGCTTAGGGGACTTGAGGAGAGCCAAGGCACAAGTTCCGGGTAGAGCCAATGCCAAGGTGGCCTAGAAGAGCCTTGGCTAGTTCGAGAAGAGATTGGGACGTGGGTCCCAAGAAGTGATGAGTCTGAGGGGGCCCTTGAAGAGTTGAGGCTGCGGGAAGCCAGGAACATTTTCAATGCCCGAGGCCAGCATGTGTGCAGACACCTCTCTAGCTGCAGCTCCTGGAAGCCCATGTTTCGGAACTGGAGCGGCAGTTGGCGACACTGTGGAGCATCTGCGAGGCGGAGAGCATCGTGGTAGCACGTTTGGAGAGGTGGTCACACAGCAGGCTAAGACTCCCCAGGATGGGAATGGGTGACCACCAGGCAGAGCAAGAAGTCTAGGCAGGCTAAGCAGAAAACTGTGTCCATTCCCAAAACAGATGTACCGCTTTGGATACTGTTGAGAGGAATGGTCTCTCAGTGGAAAGCAGCAACAGACAAATTTGTTGCACCATAGTTGGCTCTGCTGTACTGGGGAAGAGTAAAAAGTGTGGGACTGCAATAATTAGGTGATTCAGTTGTCAAGGGAATAGATAGTCGTTTCTGTGGTTGCAAACGAGACTCCAGGATGGTATGTTTCCTCCCTGATGCTCGGGTCAAGGATGTCTTGGAGTGGTTGCAGGATTTTCTGGAGGGGGAGAGTGAACAGCCAGTGATCGTGGTACACATTGTTACAAACAACATAGATTTAAAAAAAGGATGATGTCCTAAAAGCAGAATATAGTGAGTTAGGAAGTTGAAAAGGTAGTGATCTTAGAAATTATACAAGTGCCATGAGCTAGTCAGAGTAGAAATAACAGAATATATTGGATGAATATGTGGCTGAAGAGATGGTGTGAGGGGGGAGGGTTTCAGATTTCTGGATATTGAGTCCGTTCTGGGGGAGGTTGGATCAGTACAATTTGGACGGGTTACACCTGGGCAGGAGCAGGACCATGTCCTAGGGGAAGTATTTGCGAGAGTGGTTGTCGGGATTTAAACTAAAATGGCAGCGGGATGGGAATGTATGCAAGCAGTGAGAGCCAAACACCCAGATGTTGCCCAAGTATGTGCAGAAATCGTGGAGGTGTTTAAAAACGATAACAATAGGGTAATTATATTGACTGATTTCAACTTTCCCAACATTAATTGGTATAGACATAGTGTTAAGGGCTTTCCTGTAGTGGATTTCTTGAAATGTGTACATGAGAAATTTTCAGGTCAATATGCAGAGGGTCCAACAAGGGACAGCGCAGTGCTGGACCTAATTCTGTGGAATGAATTTGTTCAGGTGGTAGATATGATGTTGGGGGAGCATTTTAGTGATAGTTACTGCAACATGGTACAATTTAAGCTTGTTATGGACAAAGAAATAGACAAGTTACAAAAAAACAATTTTGGAATGGGCAAGAGCAGATTTTTTAGTAAAATAAGGCAGAATCTGGCCAAGGTACACTAGGAAGAGTTACTTTTGGTGACTTCTATGTAAGAGCAGTGGGTGGTGTTCAAAAAAGAAATGGAGAAGATAGAGGCCCTACATGTTCCCTCTAGGGTGATTGGAAGACGTAACAAGCCCAGCGGACCATGGATGACCAGAGAACTGCAGAATATGATGAGAAGGAAATGAGAATCAGGTACAAGGGGAGCAAATCAGCGGAAGCATTAGTGGAGGTAAGAGCTGGGTAGAGCTTAAGAAAACAGTTCGGACAGCAAAGAGGGGATATGAGAATGCTCTGGCTTGTAAAAGGTGGGAAAATCCCAAGATAATTCTCTCAATATATCGACTGGATAACCAGGGAAAGAGGTGGCCCCATTAGGGACCAAGGGGGGCATTCAGTATGTGGAGCCCAGAGGACATCAGTAGATATACTTCACGTCCGTCTTCAGCTAAGAGAATGGGGATGAAGGTATGCAACACGGAGAGGGACTGTGAGGCTCTGGAGCATATTGAGAACGGGAGTGACATGGTATTGCAGGTGCTGGCAGGCTTAAAAATAGACAAATGTCTAGGTCAAAGAACAGTACAACACAGGTAACAGGCCCTTCGGCCCTTCAAGCCTGTGCCGCTCCTTGGTCCAACTAGACTAATCGTTTGTATCCCTCCATTCCCAGGCTGCTCATGTGACTATCAAGGTAAGTCTTAAACGATGTCAGCGTGTCTGCCTCCACCACCCTACTTGGCAGCGCATTCCAGGCCCCCACCACCCTCTGTGTAAAAAACATCCCTCTAATATCTGAGTTATACTTCGCCCCTCTCACCTTGAGCCTGTGACCCCTCGTGATCATCACTTCTGATCTGGAAAAAAGCTTCCCACCGTTCACCCTATCTATCCCCTTCATAAGCTTGTACACCTCTATTAGATCTCCTCTCATTCTCCGCCTTTCCAGGGAGAACAACCCCAGTTTACCCAATCTCTCTTCATAGCTAAGACCCTCCATACCAGGCAACATCCTGGTAAACCTTCTCTGCAATCTCTCTAACGCCTCCTCGTCCTTCTGGTAGTGCGGCGACCAGAACTGGAAGCAGTACTCCAAATGTGGCCTAACCAGCGTTCTATAGGCTGCATCATCAGACTCCAGCTTTTATACTCTATACCCCGTCCTATAAAGGCAAGCATACCATATGCCTTCTTCACCACCTTCTCCACCTGTGTTGCCACCTTCAAGGATTTGTGGACTTGCACACCTAGGTCCCTCTAGGTCCAGTGGAATTGTGTCCCAGCCTGCTGTAGCAGGCAAGGGGGGACATTGCAGATGTTTTGACCAAATTTTTCTCTGGTCATGGGTGAGCTGCCAGCTGTGTTGATGAGAGTCGTGCAGCTGATGTAATTTAAATGGATTTCAACAAGCCTTTTTCAAGGTCCCACATGGGAGACTTATAAAGAAGGCAAATGCACATGAGAAACTGTGTAATTTGATAAATTGGATTCAAAGTTCGCTTAGTTCTCAGAGAGAGGGTGATGACAGAAGGCTGCTTTGGTGACTGGATGCCAGTATCCAGGAATCTGTGCTGGATCCCCTAATATTTGTCCTTTATATAAATGACATAGATGATTATGAGGGGGGTAGATTTAGTAAGTTTGTGGATGACACAAAGATTGGCTGGGTGATTCACAATGAGATTGAGTTTCTTGGGCTACTAGAAGATAGATAATATGGTCAAATGGGCAGATAGAGCACTGCTCCTTCGTCAGGTGAGTGGAGAGGTAGGTTCACAAACATGGCATATATAGATAGAGACACAATTGCAAGATAATGGTTGGAATGTGAGCCTTTACAGGTAATCAAGTCTTTGCAGGTAATCAAGTCTTTACAGGTAATCAAGTCTTTACAGGTACAAACAGTGCGAGTGAAGCAAGGGATAATCACAGTTTAAAGAGATGTGAATTGTCGCAAGCCAGGAGAGCTAGTAGGATTTTGCAAACCAGGCCAAATAGTGGGGGCTGCATGTAGTGTGACATGAACCCAAGATCCCGGTTGAGGCTGTCCCTATGCGTGTGGAGCTTGGCTATCAGTTTCTGCTCAACGATTCTGTGTTGTCATGTGTCTTGAAGGCTGCCTTGGAGAACATTTACCCGAAGATCGGAGACTGAATGCCCTTGACTGCTGAAGTGTTCCCCGAATGGAAGGGAACTCTCCTGCCTGGTGATTGTCACGCAGTGTCCATTGTTGTAGCATGTGCATGGTCTCAGCGATGTATCACACCTCAGGACATCTTTTCCTGCAGCATATGAGGTGGGTAATGTTGGCCAAGTTGCATGAGTATGTACCATGTACCTGGTGGATGGTGTTCTCTCATGTGATAGTGGTATCTGTGTTGATGATCCGACACGTTTTGCAGAGGTTTTCTTGGCATGGTTGTGTGGTGTCGCGGTCTCTGTTCTCCTGAAGGCTGGGTAGTTTGCTGCGAAGTGGTCTGTTTGAAGTTGCGCGGTTGTTTGAAGGCAAATAGTTGGGGGTGTGGGGATGGCCTTGGCAAGATGTTCATCTTCATCAATCTCCAAGTTCATCGATGGGTTGAAGGGCCTCTTCTGCACTCTGTGATTCTATGAAAATACAGAAAAGGGAGGCTGTGGGATTGCATGTGAGGTGCCGAGACCATTGGAGGTGAGCGGAGAAGGGTGGGATGCGAGAATGGATGAGGCTGAGGGCCCGAGAAGAGCCGAGATCACTGCGAAGAGTCGAAGCTGAGGGTACCAAGAAGAGATGAGGCCGAGGGTGCCTGAGAAGAACAGAGACCACGGGTTTGAGATGAACCGATATTGAGGGTCCTGGGATTAGCCGATGTGTAGGGTCCCCGAGGAGCCTTGGCTGAAAGGGCTTGAGAAATCCAAGGCCAAGTGTCCCAAGAAATGGTGAGGCCGCTGATCCCAAATCAAGCCATAACCGGGGGAGCCGAACAGAGGCGAGAATGAGAGATCAGAAAATCCGAGGCTGTTGGTCCCAAGAAGAGATGAGGCCGAGGGGCCTGAGAAGAGCAGATGGTCACTAGGATCCAAGGCAGAGGATCCTGAGAAGAGACAAGGCCATGTGTCGCAAAGCTGATGCCAAGAGGGCCTGAGAAGATCTGAGGCTGCAGGTTCCAAGAAGAGACAAGACTGAGGGGGCCTGAGAAAGGCCGAAGTCGATGCGGTGTGAGAATGGACAAGATGGAAAGGGCCCTAAAAGAGACAAGCCATGTGTCCCAAGAAGAGACGAGGCCATGGGTCCCAAGAAGAGATGAAGCCTAGGGGGCCTGAGAACCATTAAGGCTGAGGCAATCTGGGAAGAGCTGAGGTCGAGGGGGCCTGAAAATACTGGGCCCATGGAGCCCTAGCAAAGATGAGGACATGTATCCCAAGAAGAGCCAATGCAAGGGGGCCCAGAAGAGGCTGGGCCAAAAGGTAGCAAGAAGAGCTGAGGCTGAGTTGGATGTGCCTGTGGGGAGCCGATGCCAGTGGCAGTTGAGAAGTGCTGAGACTGGGTAGGCCTGTGAAGAGCTGAAGTCGAGAGTCCCAAGATAAGTTGAGATTGATGTGACCTGAGAAGATCTGAGTCTGCGGGTTCTAAGAAGAGCCAAGGCTGAGGGGCTCGAGGAGTGCTAAGCCAATGTGTCCTGAGAAGAACCAATATCAAGGGGGCTGTGAAGAGTCTAGGCTGACAGATACTAAGGAGAACATAGGCCACGAAGGCTGATGCAGAGGGGCATGAGAAGAGCCGAGGCCAACGGAAATTTGAGATGTTCCTAGGGTCCCAAGATGAGCCAAGACTGCAGCAGGCTGAGAAGATCTGAAGCCGAGGGGGACTGAGAAGAGTTGATGCTGAGATGACCCGAGAAGAAGTGAGGCTATGAGAGCCTGAGAAGAGCTGAGGCCAAAGGTCCTGAGAAGAGCCAATGCCAGCAGGCCCTGAGGAGCCTCAGCTGACAGGGCCTGAGAAGAACTGATGTCATGGGGGCCTGGAAAGAACCGAGGCCAAGGGGGGTGTGAGAAGTGCCAAGGCTGTGGAGACATTTGAAGAGCTGAAGACAAGGGTTTCAAGGTAAGACGAGACTGAGGCAGTCCGAGAACAGCCAGGTCCAAGGGGGCTCGAGAAGAGCCATGGCCCAGGGGCTCAAGAAGAATTGTGGCCATGAGTCCAAAAAAGAGCTGATTTCGAGGGGGCACTGAAGACCCTAGGCCAAAAGTAAGGAAGAAGTACCCGAGCTATGAGGCTGATGCTGAGGAGCATGAGGAGAGCCAAGGCCATGGGAGTCTTAGAAGAGCTGAGGCTGAGGGGGAGCCTAGAGTCCCAAGATGAGATGAGGTCGAGGGAGCCTGAGAAGATCTCAAGCCGAGGGAGACTGAGAAAAAGCAAGGCTAAGGAGACCCGAGAAGAGATGAGGGAGCCCAAGAAGAGCTGAAGCCACAGGTCCTGAGAAGAACGATGCCAAGCGGCCCTGAGGAACCTAGGCCGACAGGACCTAAGAAAAACCGAGGTCAAGGGTGCCTGGGAAGAGCCGGGGTGAAGGGTATTTGAGTGGAGCCAAGGCCATGGGGGCTCCCTCGACCTCATCTCATCTTGGGACTCTAGGCTCTACTCAGCTCTCCCTTGGCCTCAGCTCTTCTAAGACTCCCACGGCCTTGGCTCTTCTCATGCTCCTCAGCATCAGCCTCAGAGCCTGGGCCTTGGGAATAATCGAGGCCAAGGAGCGAGTCAGAAGTGCCGAAGCTGAGGAGTCCTGTGCAGAATTGAGGCCAAGGGTCCCAAGATAAGACGAGGCTGAGGTGGTCCAAGAAATGCCAAGTTCAAGGGAGTTCGAGAAGAACTTTGGCCATGGGTCCCAAGAAGCATTGATGTCGAGGCGGTCCTGAAGAACCTAGGCCGAAAGGCAGCAAGAAGCCAGGCTATAAAGACCGATAACCATAGGGCATGAGAAGAGCTGAGGCTGATGGAGAGCTGAGAAGAGTCTTCAGTCCCAAGCTAAGCCAAGGTGCAGGGAACCTGTGAAGCACTGAAACCAAGTGGAGCTTGAGAACAGCTGATGCTGAGTAGGCCCAAGAAGAGCCGAGGCTGAGGGTCCAAGAGACAAGGCTTAGGGGGCTTGAGAAGAGCTGAGGCCACAGTTCCCAAGAAGAGCCTATGCAATGGAGGCCTGAGGAGCCTGGACAGAATGGGCCTGAGAACAGCTGAGGCCGAAGGGGTCTGAGAAGCGCCGAGGCTGAGGGACTCAAGAAGAGACATGACTGAGGAGGCCCGAGAAGAACTGAGACTGCTTGTCTCAGGACAGCCCGCAGCCATGGGGCCTGAGAAGAGCTGAGGCCGAAGTGTCATGGATAGAGCCAAGGCTGCGGATCCTGAAAAATGTTGAGCTGAGGGGGCCCATGAATACCCGAGGCTGGAGTGGCGTGAGAAATGCTGAGGCCGTGGGGCCCATGAAGAGCTGAGGCTGAGGGGGCCTGAGACGTCCCGAGCCTTAGGGAGCCTGGGAAAAGCCATGGCCGAGGGTTACGAGAAGAGCCAAGGCTGTGTGTGTCCAAGAAGAGCCAAGGCTGCCGGTTCTGAGAAGAGCAGTAGCCACATGACCCGATAAGGGACAAGGCTGAGGGGACTGAGAAGAGTTGAGGCCAAGATGTCCTGAGAAGAGCCAAGACCGAGGGGGCCTGAGAAGGGTTGAGAAGGCTGTGGATCCAAAGATGAGACTTGGACGAGGGGGGGGCCTTGAGGCCGCAGGTCCCAATAAGAGATGAGGCTAAAGGAGCCTGAGATGGGCCAAGGCCCAGCGATCCTGAGAAGAGCCGAGGCCATAGGTGACCTGAGAAGAACCAAGGCCTCGAGTCCCAGGAAGGGATGAGGCTGAGTGGGCCTGAGAAGAGCTGAGGCCATGGACACTGGGAAGCATCCAGACAAAGGGGACCTGATATCAGACAAGACCAAGAGTCCCACGAAGAGATGAGGTTGAGGGAGGTGGAGAAGATCCAAGGCTGAGGGTTCTGAGAAGAACTGAGGCGGAGTGTCCCAAGAAGAGCCTAGGCTCTGTATCCTGGGAGGAGCCAAGGCCGAGGTGGCCCAAGAGGAACTGAAAGGGCCTGTGAAAGTCGAGGCCAAGGGGGCCTGAGAGAGCCAAGACCAAAAAGGCCTGTGAAGTGTCAAGGTCAAGGGTCTTGAGAAAAGACGAGGCTGAAGAGGCCCAAGAAGAGCTGAGGCTGAGGGTCCCAGGTAGAGATGCGGCTGAGGGGGACCGAGAGGATCCGAGGCTGCATGTCGCAAGAAGAGATGAGGCCAAGCCATCCTCAGAAGAGCTGAGGATGCGGGTTTCAAGACGAGCTGAGGCCGAGGAAGCCCGAGAGGTGCTGAAGCCAAAGGGACCTGAGAAGTGCCAAGGCTTCGGGTGCAGAGAAAAGGTGAGGCATGGGCCCCCGAGGAGAGTCGAGGCTGAAGCAGCCCAAGAAAAGGTGAGGCTGAGGGGGCCCGTGATAAGGCGAAGCCGAGTGGATGCAAGAAGAGCCACTGCATCAGGTGCTGAGAAGTGCTGATGCCGAGGGACCCACAAAGATCCAAGGCCGCAGGTCCTAAGAAAAGTTGAGGTTGCGGAGCACAAGATGAGCTAAGGCCAAGGGTCCAGGGAAGTGTTTTTTAGTTGGGAGTACTTGAATATCTCCTTAAATATCTGCCATTGTTCATCAACTGTTCTACTTTTTCAGCTTCCTGCCCAGTCCACCAGGGCCAAATCTATCCTCATGCCAATGTAATTAACTGGAATCCAGCTGCTCGGCCTCAAACTGAGTTTGAAATTCTAGCATGCTATGATCACTCTTCGCTAGTGGATCCTTAATGATGAGATCATGTATTTGCCCTATCTCATTATAGAAACATAGAAAAACTACAGCACAAAACAGGCCCTTCGGCCCCACAAGTTGTGCCGAACATATCCCTGCCTTCTGGGCCTACCTATAACCCTCCATCCTATTAAATCCCATGTACTCATCCAGGAGTCTCTTAAAAGACCCTATTGAGTTTGCCTCCACCACCACTGACGGCAGCCGATTCCACTCGCCCACCACCCTCTGTGTGAAAAACTTCCCCCTAACATTTCCCCTGTACCCACCCCCCAGCACCTTAAACCTGTGTCCTCTCGTAGCAGCCATTTCCACCCTGGGAAAAAGCCTCTGAGAGTCCACCCGATCTATGCCTCTCAACATCTTATATACCTCTATTAGGTCTCCTCTCATCCTACGTCTCTCCAAGGAGAAAAGACCGAGCTCCCTCAGCCTATCCTCATAAGGCATGCCACTCAATCCAGGCAACATCCTTGTAAATCTCCTCTGCACCCTTTCAATCTTTTCCACATCCTTCCTGTAATGAGGCGACCAGAACTGAGCACAGTACTCCAAGTGGGGTCTGACGAGGGTCTTATATAGCTGCATCATTATCCCCGGACTCCTAAACTCAATCCCCCAATTGATAAAGGCCAGCACACCATACGCCTTCTTAACCACCTCCTCCACCTGCGGGAGCGATTTTAGAGTCATATGGACCCGGACCCCAAGGTCCTTCTGATCCTCTACCGTACTAAGAGTCTTTCCCTTCATATTGTACTCCTTCATCCCATTTGACCTGCCAAAATGGACCACTACGCATTTATCTGGGTTGAAGTCCATCTGCCACTTCTCCGCCCAGTCTTGCATCCTATCTATGTCCCTCTGTAACAGTCCCTCTGTAACTTCTGACATCCCTCCAGACTATCCACAACCCCACCAACCTTCGTGTCGTCGGCAAACTTACCAACCCATCCTCCACTTCATCCAGGTCATTTATGAAAATGACAAACAGCAAGGGTCCCAGAACAGACCCCTGGGGCACACCACTGGTGACCGACCTCCATTTAGAAAAAGACCCATCTATACCCACTCTCTGCCTCCTTTGGGCAAGCCAGTTCTGGATCCACAGGGCAGCAGCCCCTTGGATCCCATGCCCACTCACTTTTTCTAGAAGCCTTGCATAAGGGGACCTTATCGAACGCCTTGCTAAAATCCATATAAACCACATCTGCCACTTTCCCTTCGTCAATGTGTGTAGTCACATTTTCGAAGAACTCCACTCGGCTCGTAAGGCACGATCTGCCTTTGACAAAGCCATGCTGAGTATTCTTGAGCATACTAAACCTCTCTAAATGCTCATAAATCTTGTCCCTCAGGATCTTCTCCATCAGCTTACCAACCACTGAGGTTAGACTCACCGGTCGGTAATTTCCTGGACTATCCCTATTCCCCTTCTTGAAAATAGGAACCACATCTGGAATCCTCCGGCACCTCTCCCGTCTCCATTGATGATGCAAAGATCATCTCCAGAGGCTCTGCAATCTCTTCCCTCGCCTCCCACAGTAACCTGGGGTACATCCCATCCGGACCCAGCGACTTATCTATCTTGATGCCATTCAAAGATTCCAGCACAACCTCTTTCTTAAAGTCCACACACTCAATCTTTTCAGTCCACCGCAAGCTCGCAGTACATCCAGGTCCTTCTCCTCTGTGAAAACCGAGGCAAAATACTCATTAAGCACCTCTGCC
The DNA here is from genome assembly GCF_964213995.1 of Mustelus asterias. Lineage (NCBI taxonomy): Eukaryota > Metazoa > Chordata > Chondrichthyes > Carcharhiniformes > Triakidae > Mustelus > Mustelus asterias. The sequence goes on from NC_135817.1 coordinate 51,435,036, forward strand.
ATTTCTACTGGTACAGACTTTCCCGCCTTCACCTTTTATAGGCCCTGTTCCTTCACGTCTCATCCTTTTACTCTTCACATATTTATAGAACGCCTTAGGGTTTTCCTTAATCCTACCTGCCAAGGCCTTCTCGTGACCCCTTCTGGCTCTCCTAATTTCCTTCTTTAGTCCCTTCCTCCACGCCGTATACTCATCTAGATCCCTATCTTCGCCAAGCTCTCTGAACCTTTTGTATGCTTTCCTTTTCTTCTCGACTAGGTCCCGCACAGCTTTCGTGCACCACGGTTCCTTTAACCTACCAACACCTCCCTGTCTGCTCGGAACGTTGTCCTGTAGAACTCTAGACAGACATTCCTTGAAAAACTGCCACCTCTCTTCAGTACATTTCCCCGAGAATACCTCCTTCCAATTTACTCCTCTAATTTGCTGCCTTATGTCTTCATATAATACCAAATCTAGAATAGCCTGCTCGCTGGATGGTTTCACAACATATTGCTCCATAAAACAATCTCTAATGTATTCAATGATCCTCCCTCAAGGGAGGATCATTTAATTGTTCCAGTTAATATGCATGTTAGCATCACCCATGATTATTGCCGTATTTTTCTTACAAGCCCTCAATATTTCTTGGTTTATACTGTGTCCCACTGCAGAACTATTGTTTGGGGACCTATAGCTTACTCCCACCAGGGACTTCTTTCCCTTGCTATTTCATATTTCTATCCAGACTGATTCTAGGTGTTGGAGTCCAGTGCCTATGTCATTTCTTGCTACAGCACTATATCATTTCTTGCTGCACCACCTCCTTTTCTTTAATTATCTTTCCAAAATACTGAGTACCCTTGAACATTCCCAGACCTAGTTTCCCTGCAACCACATCTCAGTAATCACTACGAAATCATACCCACATATTAATCCCTCTCATGTCTCTTGGGTCCTGAGAAGATCTGAGGCTGTGGGTCCCAAGAGGTAACGCGGCTTTGGGTGCTGAGAAAAGCTCAGGCTGGAAGGGCCCGAAAAGAGCTGAGGTTGTGGGTCCCAAGAATAGAGGAGACAAAGGCAGCCTGAGAAGAACCAAGGCCTCGAGATGCTGAGTAGGGCCAAGGCTGAGGGGCCCGAGGAAAGCTAATGCCAATGGGCCCGGAAGAGCTGAGGCCACGGGCCCCAAGAAAAACCGATGCCATGGGGGCTGAGAAGAGCCTTGGCTGAAAGGGGTCGAGAAGTGTCAAGGCCGCAAGTTCCAAGAAGAAAAGGGGCTGAGGGGGCACGCAAAGAGTCAAGACTGAGGAAGCCCATTAATAGCCGAGGCTGGAGTGGCCCTATAAGAACTGAAAGGGGGAGGGTGCTGCTGCGTACTCAGCTGAGACCGGAAGTGCCCGAGAAGATCCAAGACCTCAGGTGCCAAGAAGAGCCAAGGCCAAGGGGTCCAAAGAGAGCTGAGGCTATGGATCCTGAAAAGAGCCAATGATGAGAGGGCCTGAGATGAGGCCAGGATGGGGGGACAGGGACAAGAAGAGCCAAGGTTGCAGGTTTCAAGAAGAAATTAGGCTGAGGAGGCCCGAGAAGAGCCGAGACCACAGATCCTGAGAAGGACCGAGGCCAGAGGGCTGAAGCCACGGGTCCCATGGAGAGCTGAGGCCTTAGTGGCCCAAGAAGAGCCGGACGGGGGAGGATTAGAGCCAAGGCCATGGATCCCATGAAATTGAGCCAAGGGGGCCCAAGAAGGGCCGAGGGGAGTGCAATAAATGCTAGGACCGTGGACTCGAGAAGAGCCGAGGCCTTGGGTGCTGAGCAGGACCAAGGCCAAGACCAACGGTTGCAAGAAAAGATGTGGCTGAGGTGACCTGAAATGAGCCTTAGTTGCAAGTCACAAGAGGGGCTGAGGCCGAGGGGGCCAAGGTGAGTTGAAGCTGTAGGGGCCCAAGAAGAGCCGAGGCCACGGGCCCTGACAGAAGCTGAGACTGAATAGCCCAAGAAGAGCCTAGTCCACGGGTCATGATAAGAGCTGACACTGAGGGGCCTGAGAAGAGCCGAGGCCGATGGTCCCAAGAAGAGACGAGGCTGTGGGTGTGTTTGCAGCCTTTGATATTCAGCCTTTTAATTGATCACAACTTATGTACACATCAAGGACAAGATGCAAGTATTAAAACCAATCACAATCATTGCACACCTGCTTAATTATAATATCCAATCAGCGTGAAGACTTAATCATGTTAGCTGACCTAATTCTTTATTGTTACAAGTTATCATTGAGATCCCAGTCTGTGTCTGTGTATATCATTCCCTCTTCCCATGTCCAGATGTCTGAATTAATTAATTCTCTCAGACTAAATGCCTTGATGATTATCTGTGTCGACATTTATAAAGACCTCTGGTTTTTCTCAGCAGCCTATGTGATGTTTAAAGTTGTGTGATTATTAACCTTTTCAGGGGGCTCAAGAAGAGTCGAGACTGCAGATCCCAAAAGGGATAAGGCCAAGGGGGCTCAAGAAGAGGCGAGGCCACGGGTCCTCAGAAGAGCCAAGTCCGAGGGGCCCTGGGAAGAGTTGAGGCCGAGGGGGAGTTTGCGCAAGAAGGGCCAAGGATGGGGATGGGTCACAAGATGAGCTGGGGCTGAGGAGGCAAGTGTAGGGCAGAAGTCTTGGGGCCAAGAGTAGCAGAGGCATGTGTGGGAGGGGCACGAGAAGGGCCAGCGCCAGCGCATGAAGGGCCTGGGGTTTGCGGGGGGGGGGGGGGGGGGGAGTGCAGTGCAATAAGAGCTAAGGCCACGGGCCCGAAGAAGAATCGGGGTTGTGGGGGCTGGGTGTGAGATGTGCCAAGGAGGGATGGTATGAGAAGAGTTGAGGCTGGGGGTGGTGGCACGAGAAGTGAAGGGTGCGAGGAAAGCCTAGGCCAGAGGAGCCAGAGAAAAGCTGAAGCTGCGGTTCCCAAGAAAAGCCAAGGCCGAGGGGGACTGGGAAGCACCGAGGCCACATGTCCCGAGATGAGCCAAGGCCAGGGAGGGTGTGGTGTGAAAAGAAATGAAGCCAGGGTGGGAACACGAGAAGAACTGAGGTCCTGGTCCCAAGAAGAGCTGGGAGCCAGGCCTGCATGAGCCCCAGGGCAGTTAGGGCCACAGGTGGGAAACAGGGTGGCACAGGAAGAGTTGATGCCAGGGTTAGTGGCATTAGAAGGCAAGGGTGGGGCGTAGGTGCTTGAAGCTGAGCGGGTATCAGAAGAGACAAGGTCGGTGGGGTGGCCCAAGATAAGTCAATATGGGGGTGGGGTGGCTCAAAAAGAGTCAGTGTGGGGGTGGCATGGCCCAAGAAGATCTGAAGTTGTGGCTCCAGGGAAGAGCTGAAGCAGAAGGTCCTGAGAAGATCCGAGGCCAATAGAGCCAAGACAGAGGGCCCAAGAAGGGCTGAGAATACAGGTCCTGAGAAGTGCCACGGGGGCTGAGAGGAGCCAGGGCCACAGGGACACAAGAGCAGACAGGGCTGCAGAGGGCTTGACAAGAACTTTGGCCTCAGGTCCTGAGAAGAGCGAAGGCCGAGGGGATCCGGAGAAAGCTGAGGCTGCTATTCCCAAGAAGAACTGAGACTGAAGGGGCCTGAAAAACATTGAGGCCATCGGGGCACAAGAAGAGCCAGTGCCAGAGGGGCCCGAGAAGAGGTGGGGTTAGAGGGGTTCGGGAAGAGCCGAGGCTGAGGGGGCCCAAGAAGATGCATTGTCAGAGGGGCTCAGCAAGAGCCACGGCTTGAGGGGGCCCAGGAGGAGGCAGTGCTGGGGGGTGGGGGGGAGGCCTGAGAAGAGCCGAGGCCTGGATGCTCCCATTAAAAATAACAAGATGAAGGTAAGACTTGGAAATATTTGTTGAATAACCAAACTTTTAAAATTTAAAATAGATGTACACACATAAGACATAGAAGCTTCCTTTAAGTTTTTTTTTAATCTGTACCTATTGTACAATAATAATCATTCCTCTAGTTTATTTTTAATACAATAAGAATATTTCTCAGTAGTTCCTTCAGTAGTCTTGGGAGGTCAAAAGGCTTGCATAACTGGAAAAGTTTAGGAAACGCTGCGTTATGCTATCAGCTGAGCTCATATCTTCTTTCTGAGTACTTTTCCCATCATTCCTAAACTAGTTTACCTCCTGTTAAAAGTGTTAGTTTGTACATTGTTACCATATTCATCAAATCCATTCTATTATTTATTTTTGGTCTACGTTGTTCATAAACTGATTCAGCTGCATTTATAGAGACATAGAATCATATGGCACAGAACGAGGCAATTTGGTTCCTTATGTCTGTGCCAACTCTTTGAAAAAGCTATTAGTTTTAAATTAGTTCCACTCTTCTATTCTTTTACCATAGCCCAGTAAATTTCTCATATCAGATATTTATTCAATTGCCTTTTGAGAATTAATACTGAATCTGCTTCCAGCACCCTCAGACAATACATTCTGATGATAACAACTCTCTTGTGTCAAAGAAAATCTCATTTCCACCTGGATTTTTAATTCCAGTTTCTAACTTTTCTTACTTCAACAGACTGGTTTGTTCAGGGATGTTTCATCCTTTGCCAGTAGAATCCAGTGCATGTGTCCTGCTGCATTTAGTCACATCTTCTCATTACATGCCAACTATTCCATTATCCTCTGCATGAGCCATGTAAATTACCACAGATCAAAATTAACATAGAATACATTTACCAATATTACAAAATATTAGGCTGCACAGTACAACCTATCAAATACAATAATGCAATAAAATGGACAAGTTGATAGACTAAGGTTGCAAAAGACATCAATTTAACTTCACCATTTTTCCCCCTACTATTCTTGTACTTGCATGTTATGTTATATTCGGTACAATGTGAAAATGGAAAATAAGTTTAACGAATAACTATTGATGCTATCTTATGATAGGTATCGGTCTTATGTTTATATCTGTATGGACAATAGCAGCATCATGGTTCCGGCAATTGATATGCTTGACACGTAACCAACAGGCCACGCGTTCACAGGTAGACTTCCCCCTTCTCGTCCTTTCCTTCATCATCGTCGTCCTCGGTGTCTTCGGGTGTTCCCATCAGGTGTTCTTCGGTGACCACACTGGCCCCTGGCACAATCCGAGTCATCATGACTTTGCAGCAGACATTAAGACATCCGACAATTAGGCAACAGACAATTATTATTACAACGAGAATAATCAGTCCATGCATTAAATAGGACCCCCAGGATCCCCCCAATAACCATTCGAGCCAGCTATTCCTCATCTTGGGACCTTGTCTAAAGTCATCGAGCTGCTTTCTTATGTCATTAATGACTTGGATGTTGTTGTAGGATTCATCTGTAACATGCGTCATACATTTGTCTCCTATTATTGTGCATACTGTTGGGCTAACTGATAGTCTACAGCATAGCGGGTCTGCTGCGCGTATAATCTTAATTCAGCCAGTTCTTGGTTGATGGCCTCCAGTGCCTTTGATGTGCTGTTTCCCAGGATGGTTAATCCACAGATAAGATGGTTTCTGTTTTTAGCACTAATTATTCCTGCTGCCCCCCCCCCCCCCCCCCCCCAGAGACAGGATCCCAAGGAACCCATAGCCGAGTGATGATCTCAGTGTGACCAGGACTTCCCAATCGGCACAGAATTCCTTGCTGATGGCCCGGGTCACTATCTTTCTCTGGATATGCCCTTTTTGAGGGCATGGAACAGTGAGTGGTCCTATTGTTCCTACTGCAAAAAGGATCGGGAGGGTTGGTGTTGCCGTCGTGAAGGTGCCGTTGAGGAGGAACACAAATCCCTTCTTGGCTCGGTAGCATTTAATATCCTGGTTATTGGTCTGTACGAACTGTATATACTGCCAATTGCTCGGTTCACTTGACTTTCTGCCTGATCCTACTAATTGGTAAGTGTCAAATGGGTATGTCCATGCGGCTGAGCTGACATGAGTCCCATTACACTGATCACAAATGAGTTGCCTCCCCGCGGTTACGTTCAGGCATCTTTGCTCGTTACAGGTACAAGTGAACTGGCCTCTGTTTACCTGACAGTGCTGACGGGCACACTGCGTCTGTATACAGGAAACATTCTTGGGGACCAAGGCATATGCACACCCCCATCCCTGCCCCGAGAAGCAAAGCGGGTAGCTTGCATCATCTGAGCATACTCTTCCTCCCACTCCCTGGAGCCCCCTGCACACAGGATCTGTGGGGTTTATTAGTTCCACACATCTTCCCTGTATAACCCTTTTATATTTGCCTGTTTGTCCTTTACAGGGTGCGTCCGAGGTATCTGCTGTATATAAGTCATGGGGGGTCCATCCAGGAGTGGCCACAAATAGGGCCTCTACAGATTGGGCTAGCGGGTAACACACGGCTCGATTACCGTGTAAATGTACCTGAGCCTTGTAGAACAAGTTATCCTCTAGCCCTGTCAATCTTACAATCGCGACAACATAGAGTGATGCAATTATATACGCGATCTTAGACATGTTCGCAACAGGCAAGTATCAATCTTATTACTCTATGTTAACAACTTCCCAAAGGCTGTATTGCCAACCCGAACGCGTTAGTTAATCTTGCTTGTAGTCGTCACCTGTTTTGGGGAAAGCACTCTGGTCACTTTATGGCTTACTTGTCAATATTACTCATTCGTTTCTTTGCATAATTTCAGCTGGGTCCAATGTTTCCATACACCTTTCCCCCTTATGTCCAGACAGGCACAGGTATCTCCACTAATTATGACCTCATATGGCCCATTTCATTTTGGTGCAAACCCTGGTTTTTCAGGTAATGTTTTTACCAAGACGCGACTTCCCGCTGTTGGGACGTCAGGGAGCATTTCAAGCTCTCTCTGTGCGTCTCTTTCTTCCTGATTATCCTTTACTAATTTATGCATCCCTTTTAGTTGGGCGCGTAGTTCCAAAACATATCATTTAATTTTGTCTTTTAGTGGACCTACATCGGCCCCACCTGATATGATGCTTTCTGGTAATTGCGTCGCCCTTCCTGTCATCAGTTCATAAGGGGTTAATCCGGTTGTCCGGTTTGTGGTGGCTCTTAACCTCATTAATATAGTAGGTAATACTTCTGTCCACGTTTTTCCTGACGTTTGCATGGCCTTGGCCAGGGCATTCTTAAGGGTTCTGTTCAGAGACTATTTCCTCGGGTGGATGTAGCTATTACTAGGGGGCATAACTATAAGGTTCATGGTGGGAGATACAGGAAGGATGTCTGAGGAAGGTTCTTTACTCAGAGTGGTTGGGGTGTGGAATAGACTGCCTGCTTTGATAGTGGAGTCGGACACTTTAGTAACTTTCAAGCGGTTATTGGATAGGCACATGGAGCACACCAGAATGATAGGGAGTTGGATAGCTTGATCTTGGTTTCGGACAAAGCTCGGCACAACATCGAGGGCCGAAGGGCCTGTACTGTGCTGTACTGTTCTATGTTCTATGTTCATGCGTTCCACCATTCCAGAACTCTGCGGGTGATTGGGGATGTGGAATTTTTGTTTTATTCCCATCAGTTGGCACACTGTTTTTACCACCTTTCCGGTGAAGTGTGTCCCTTGATCCGAATCAATTTGTATGGGTATTCTCCATCTAGGGATTACTTCCTCTGCCAATATTCTAGCCACCGTGGTAGCAGTACAATTTCTGGTAGGGAACACTTCTACCCACCTGGTAAACTGGTCTGTGATAACCAAACAATAGGTTTTGCCGTGGGATTGTGGTAGTGGCCCTGTGAAATCTATTTGCAGATGCTTCCAGGGCCCCTTTGGTCGGGGCTGATGTCCCATCTTAATTTTTATGGGTCGACTGGGGTTGTATTGCGCGCATGTCACGCATCGGTGACAATGTCGGGCTATGTCCCTTCCCATTCCTTTCCACCACCATTCTTTTCCTATACTAATTGCCATGGCCTCTCTTCCCGCATGTGAGAGTCCATGGTGTAGTTCCAAGAGGGTGTTTTGTATGCACTCCGGTGTCATTTCGTCTCCAAACGTTATCAGTCCCTCTGCTCGTTCCCTGTGCTTCCCACTTACCCTTTTCCTCTTCGAGAAAATAAAAAATGTAGTTACACAGACTCGATGGACAAGAGCTGATGCAAAGAGGGATATCAGCAAGCACACTGTGATCTTTCGAGGTATCCTCATGTAAGTCCCGAATATCTATTTTGTCTCCTGTCTGGCCCGTTACTGCTATTGGCAGCTCGCCAACTGCCTCCTATTCTAACGCTAATTGCGCTGCTCTATCTGTGACTTGGTTCCCTTTGTAATTTAACCAATCTGGGTTATCCCTTCCTGGTTCCTTCTGATGTGCTTTGATTTTTATTACTGCCGCTTCTTGGGGTTTTTTGCTGGCTTTTAGTAATGCCTCGATCCTTTGTTGGTGTTGAATAGAAGTTCCTCCTGTGGTTACAAACCCCCTTCTACCCCATGCCGTCATATAATCGTGTATTACCCCGAACATATCGGTATATATGTTTACCGTCTTTTCTTCGGACAATTCGGCCTTTGTGAGTGCCATTAGTTCCGCCACCTGCGCGGATAGACCTCCGTCAATTCTTTCTGACTTTACCGTTTCCAATTTGTCATTTACTACTGCCCACCCTGTCCGGGGTGATCCTTCCACGTATTTACATGAGCCATCTACAAAAAGGGTCTCCTCAGCTGTTGCTAAAGGTACATCCTTTACTCTACCTTCTTCTATATCCATATCTACGTCTCCATAGTTATGTGGTTCTCCTGTATCCAAAATTCCTTCTGCTGGGTTATCTCCTGTGTCTCTTACTATTATAACTGATTTGCTGGGAGGTAGGAGGATGGCTTCCCATTTAGCCCTTCTCATGTTCAAGATGGACCTTAACTTTCCCGTATTTAGCATTTCCACCAAGGTGTGTTTGGTGTGGAGGATTATATTTCCTGTCATTACTATCGGTTCGCTAACCTTTATGGCCCAGGCGGCGCAATCTAAGGCGGCTATGCACCTCGGCAGTCCGGTTACTACCGGCCCTTCTGCTGTTGAATAGTAACCTATGAGTCTCCGTTTATCGCCATGATCTTGCGTTACTGCTGCAGAGTAGAACCCCCCCCTCATTGTTTCAGTGTCTGTGGAAATCTTTATTGGAATCTGGTAGTCCCAGTCCAGGGGCTGATATCAGTTCTGCCTTTAACTTATTATAGGCCTCTTCTTGCTCAGGCCCCCATTCTATGGAGTTTAAAGCTGGCTTTCCCCCTTTAACTAGCTTCTGTATAGGCTCTGCCAATTTTGCGAATTCCGGGATAAAACTTCGGCTATAATTAAACAGTCCCAGCACCTTCCTGACTCATCTTACGGTAACTGGCCGCGGCATTTGTTGTACCGTCTTCTTTCGGTCTGTTGGCATCTCTTTAAGCCCTTGTGATAATTAAGTGTCCTAGGTACAGGACTTGTGCTTTCCCGATTTGTGCCTTTTTGGGGCTCACCTTTAACCCTACGGTTTTCATTTCATTCAACACTAGGTATAGTGCTACCTGGTGTCCTGACTTAGATTCTGAGGCTATTAATATATCATCCACGTATTGTAGAATCGTGCTACCCTCTGGTAGTTCTACCCTTTTCAGGATGTCACTCATTACTCGATGGAAGATGGGGGGGCTATTGTGGAATCCCTGCGGTAGGCGAGTCCAAGTGTACTGTTTGTCTCCCACTGTAAATGCGAATTTGTCTTGGGATTCAGGATCCAAGGATAGGGACCAGAATCCATTGGCTATATCCAATACGGTAAAGATTTTATGCTCCGGTGACAATCCATTCAGGATTGTCGAGGGGCTTGCTACAATGGGGTGCAATTTGGACGTGACTTTATTGAGGCCGGTGTAGTCTATTATGAGTCTGTAACTTCCGTCGGGTTTGTTCACTGGCCAGGTAGGGGAGTTAGTGGTACTCGTAGTTTCCCTCAGGATTCCTTTCTCCACTAACACTTGACCTATTTTTACTACAACTGCCTTTGCTTCCGGTTTTATCGGGTACTGTCGGTGGGGCTTATGCTCCGGTCTGGGCACCTTTAACGGGTCAGTTTTGGTTAGGCCAGTGTCTAATTTCTTTTCGGCCCATACCCTGGGGACGGAGGCACAGATGGCTCCAAACCCCTCTGTTTCTAGTCGCCAATCTCTGGTGGTGGCTGTGGCCACCTTGATAGTTTCGAGGTGACTCGTGAGTTTTCCCATTCCGGTTTTCCGACCGTCCTGTTTTGGCCAGATTAATTCTCCCTTCCCACAGTCAATCAAAATTTCATACTCCTTCATTAAATCATTTCCCATTATTGTACCCTCGTTATTTTTACATACATAGAATCTCATAGGTATATACAAATTATTTATTTCTACTAACATGGTCTCGCTCAGGTAGGCAGGTGTTTTCTTCCCTCCTATCCCTGTTAGATAAATCATCCTACTTGTAGTGGGTAAGGGAAGGTCGGTGACAGATATGGATGCTCCTGTGTCCACCAGCATCTCACATTGCCTGCCCCCTACTAGTGCAGACACATAGATCCTTCCCTCCTTCTTACCCTTATGAATGGGGGCTGCAGGCTGTCAGTCTTGCTGATCTCAGAGGTTCCTTAGTTCCTCTAATCCTGCTGTGGACATGGATCGGGGTGGGGGTCTCCCATGTTTGTCCCAACATATTGCTTCCGTGTGTCCATTTTTATTACAGTAATTACAATGTCTCCCACTGTTTCCAAATTTATTTCCTTTCCTTGGGACCCAGCACTCCTTTGTAAAATGTCCTTGTCGGCCACAATTGAGACAGGTCAGTTAGGCTTAGTTCCGCTCCCGCTACCGTAGGCGGCTACTCTTTCCTGTTTTATCTTCGTCTGAGATTTCTCCTCCCCGCCTCCAAGTACACCACTAGCCCATTCCACCAGTTCATCATAATCCTGGGACATGATCACTCCCATCTTTAGGATGGTTTGGTGAGCGCTGGAGAGCCCATCCTTGAAAGCCTGAATGAAGGCTCGATCCCCACGGCCTGGGTTTCCTTGCCCTGAGCATTCCTGGTATACTTGAAACAGCCATTCCCCATATTCAGATGCTCCTTCCCCTTTTTGTTGCTTGGTTGTTGTGATTTTACTCCAATTGGTAGGGGCATTTCCTAAAACTCTCTGGACTTCTGTTTTAAACAGGGCGAAGGGTGCCTGTTGGGCATCTATTTCTGCTGTTAGGGCTACTGCGTGTGTCCAACGTCCCCCACTGTAGTCTTGTGCTGGGGGAATGGCGGGCCCTCCGACTGCCTGCCTCCATTTATCCGCTGGACATGCGGCCCTAACCAATTGGTGTATATCCCTTAAGTGCAGTTGGTGTCCTACCCAAACCGTATCTAATTCTTCCCAAACTTTCGTATTTGCACTTCTAGGTTGTAGTTTACCCAGGGAGGCCATTATCTGTTGTCTTTTGGCCGGGGTGAATGGTTTGTAATTTGCTGTTGGCTGCGCGTCCGTTTCCCCTCAGGTTACTGGCACCAAGTTGTATTCTAGCGCTTCCCCTTCCTCTGGAGGGGCGGTTGGTCTCTGTTGGGTGGACTCATAAGGGGGCAGAGGAACAGTTTCCCCTCCCCATTGATTCTCCTCTAATACTCGATTCCTTTTCTCCAATTCCCTTATTCTGGATTCTAATTTTTAAAATCTAATCCTTACCTTCGTTCCATTTTTTAGTGGAGGCGACTACTTGTTCAATTAGTCCAGCTAATTGATGTACTAATAATACTCCTGCCTTTTTTGTTTTGTCTCTCTTTTCCCCATCTATCCACTTTCTCTGCTGTTCTAAGGTCTGAGAAACATCCCAGCCATTGCTTTGCATCTTCTTAATCAACGCGTGTCAGTCTGTCATATTTATCAATAAGAGAACCCGCAGGTCCCCACTTAGTTTCTCTACCTGCCATCCTGCAGATTTCTACACCCCTGGCCACGATTCCCTCCTTAGCAACGTGTGTTCTCCATCGCTAGGGTTTCTATTTATACTCACTGCCCCGGCCACGATTACCTCCTTAGCAACGTGTTTTCTCCACCGTTGGGGTTTCTATTTATACTCACGGCCACAATTACCTCCTCGGCAATGTGTTTCCTCCACCGGAGTCCGGCTCTAGGTCAGAGTGATCAGCTCCTTACCGCACCGCTTTACAACGTGACAGACAAGTACACAAACTACACAAACCTTTATGCAAACAGGCGGCAAACTCTGTGTTTGTTCGCCACTACAGAGTTTGATGCTAAATGACCTTTGTCACTTGTGCTTCACGATCCTAAGTACCTTGGTGCCTCTACGTCCATTTCAGAGTCCTGACCTTTGTGTGGGGGATTTCCCCTCTTAACAACCGGTCTAAGGCTGCGCGTTTCCTTGTCCTTAGTTGATCAGCACAAGCAATCAATTCCTGTTTCTATCCGACAGTACCCCTAAATTCCACTAATTTTCATCCGTTTTTAACTGCATTGTTGGCTCAGTCTGACTCCCACAGATTCAATAATCTCTACTCCAGTTCGCCAATCGAGGCCAACCGATCAATTCACCAGCAGTGAGATCCTTTGCCGACTATGCCAATTCGTTGTGGGAACATCACCATTCGGAGTCAGATCTAAAGATTCAACACGCAGTTTATCGGACAAAGCTTTGGGAGAAGCGCTGGGCTCTCCGCAGTGCACGCAGTCACCTTCTCAACTTTAAACTGGCAGTTGAGCATCTTTTATACATTTTCAAATAATGGTCAAGTACGGACATTGGCAGTTTTCACATTGTTATACATAGAGTTTATGCATTTATGCCCCCCTTCAACGACTGATCTCGTTACAAAAACTAATTGTTTGGTTCTGCTTTATCTCAAGCTAAGGTGCCTCAAGGTCTGATTTATTTCCTGCAGTAATTTAGACACTAACAGGATTTAACTCGTTGTGCAATGTCTGTGCCCAAGTCAGCACATCTTAATGTCTTTTCCCAGAGTCCATTTTGTGCCAGGTAACCATCTTGTATCCTTTAATTTTGAGTTTACTCCAACATCCAGTTTGGTCTCTATGAACGCTGCAGGTTACTTCTTCATGTCGAGCTTCACAGGGAGAATTATTGATGATCCCCCATGGCCACCATAACACTCAACAAAATTCCAGGACAACTCACCAAGCTTCCTTTGACAGCATCTTCCAAATCGAATGACTCTATCATCTAGCAAAACAGGGTCAGCAAACACAAGGCAACACCATCACCAGCAAGTTTCTCCGTAAGTCATTCACCATCCTGACTTGGGACGATATCGCCGTTCCTTTTCTGATTTCAAGAAGAAATTAGAAATAGCTCTTGGGGCTAAAGGGATCAAGTGATATGGAGGGAAGGGGGGGATCAGGGTATTGAATTTGATAATCAGCCATGATCATAATGAATGGCAGAGCACGCTCGAAGGGCCGAATGGCCTACTGCTACTTCTAGCTTCTATGTTTCTATACTTCTGTTGCTGGGTCAAAACTTGGAACTCCCTCTTCGACAGCACTGTGGGCATACCTATGGACTGTTGCGGTTCAAGAAGGTGGCTCACCATCACCTTCTCAATGAAAATTAGGGCTGGGTGACAAATGATGGTCTTGCTAGCGATGCCCATATCTCATGAATGAGTAAAAAGAATTGGTTCTGGAAGACAATTCTGTTTCTCATTCTACATTTGCTGCATGATTTGCTGGGGTTTTCCAGCTTTTTCTGTTTTTATTTTTGGCTAAATTATAAATATAGATTCAGAATAGAGCTGAGAATCCAACAAAACACAATGAGTACAAAGGATAAGTAAAAAATAAATACTAAGAAAAAATAAAATGCATAAAAATTTATTAGCATAACAGAGATCCCAAAAGTCTTTTGTAAACTTTTAAATATAAAATAATATTCAAAGGAAGGGTGGGACCAAGAGAAACCAAAAATATCTTTTTTCAGAGGCAGAGGTATCAACTGAGTGTGCTGCCAGTGTCACCATAAAGATGTAGAAAATGGAGTAATTGGGTAGAATGAAGGCATATTACAAGAGGGTACATTAAAGATTGGCAGTCCTCAATGTAGGAAAGTCAATTAGTCCGGAGGGAAGTATGATTCTGGTCATAACCTTTCAATCCTCCTTGGATGTGGGATTGGTGCCAGCAGACTTGTGGGATTACAAACGTTACACTCCAGTTCAAAAGAATGGGCACATGGATATACTGTACTGAGTACAGGACAGCCAGCCTAACATCAGTGGTGGGGAAAATTTTAGAGAGAATAATCTGAAATAACATTAATTGTCTCTTGAAAAGACGTGCGTTAATAAATGACAGACAGTACAGATTTGTTAAAGACAAATATGTGACAAACTTGATTGGGTTCTTCGATGAAGTAACAGAGAAGGTTGATGAGGATAGTACAGTTAAGCATGTGTATTTGGACTTTCAAAAGATGCGTAGTGAAGTACCATAGAACAGATTTCTTAGCAAAAGTGATGACTGTGGGACTAAAGTAGAATTGCAGCAGGGAAACATAATTGACCGAGAGACAGAAAAAAGAGAATAATGGTGAACAGTTGTTTTTTGGACTGAATACCATGATTTCCCTCGGGTTGATATTAACACCACTGTTCTTTTTGATATAGATTAATGACCTGGGCTTGGGTATACAGGGTATAATTTCAAAGTTTGCAGATCGCACAAACCTCAGAAATCCAATAAACAGTGAGGAGGATACTAACATACATAAATAGACCATGGATGACGGACAGACACAGGCAGAGAAATATGATGTGATTCATTTTGTTCAGGGAGCAACACCAATTTTTACCTGTAGAACCTATTTTTTTAAAAGAAATTGCCCAAACTAAAAGCTCTTGAGAGCTGCAAGATTTTAAAAGTTAAAGAATGGAGTAAGGGCATCACCTTAAGAGAAAAGAATACTTGTAGAGAACCTAAGGTTCATTATACACTTATTTGATGCTAGAAAAACAAATCTACTTGAACTTCTCTCTGATGCTTGTAAGGATAGCCCCAATTGCTACTGAATGTCATATAATTTAAATCTTGTATATGGGTTGTGCAAAAATCCAGTTTCCACATCGTGATATAGGTAAAAATCATTATTTTTGTTTTCAAAGTTGAATTTTGTTGCTACCCAAATCTTAAATTTGCTTTTGGCTTTTGTCAACTTTTTCCTGGAAAATTATAATGGCACTTTTTCTTTCACATTCAGGTGGATTTTATTTTTGACTAATGTTTTGAGCCTTGCTAACAATTGCTGGGCAGAATTTGATTTTTTTTTATTCATGTGAAGCATTTCATCCCATAGCAGACATGCACAAGTCCTTTCGTGAAAATTTGGAGAATATGCAAATTAAAATACAGATTTTCTTTTCTTCACATCTTGTGATAGCGATTGTTAAAGCTATTTAAGTGCCATGCCATTTTTTGGAGCTCAGTATTGTAGGATTAATCAGATGTATAAGGACAATTGTGTTGCTGTCCAGCTCTTTGATTTGTCATTTTCTTGACTTATCTTTTTTAGGCATTTTTCATGCGATCCAACAGGGTGGGAGCCACAGAGGAGATCTTAAAAAGCCACAGGTTGCTGAACCCTATTTTGGTGGAAGAATGAGGAGAGAAATGAGAAAGCCAATCCACCTGGACCAGATTCCCTTTCAAGTCATTCTCCTTGCCCTTGCCATCAAGACATCATTTGACTGAGTGTGGCAGAAAGGTTGAAATCAGTGGGATTCGAGGAGGAACTCTCCACCAGTTGGAGATATACCTAGTACAAACGGAGATGGCTGTGGTTGTTGGAGATCAGTCATCACTGCAAGGGTCACTGCCGGGTTCATCTAAAACTCTGCTGGCCATGTTTAAACTCACATTAAGGGTTATTCCACTATCACCCTTGTGCATGATGATCCACCCAGTAAAGCAACAACTTAATATTAAAATTCTCATCCTTGGTTTCAAATCACTCCATGACCTTGCCTGTCCCAATATCTATAATCTCCTATAAGCCCCACAACCCTCAATATATTACACTCTAATTCTGGTCTTTAGTTTGTCCCTGACCTTGCTTCACCATTGCAAGCTCTACCTTCAGTTGCTTAGGCTCCAACCTCTGGAATACCATCCCTACACGTCTCCAACTCTCCACCTCGTTTTACTCCTTTAAGACCCCCCTTAAAATCTACCACTTTGACCAAACTTTTGGTCATCTAACCTAATATCTTCTTTGTGGCTCAATATCATACTTTATTTTACAATGCTCCTTGGATGTTTTATTACTTTAAGGCGCTATATAAATATATTTTGTTGTTCCTCATATCTCCTTGGCCTAACCATTTTCAGCTGCTTCATTAATTACCGTCTCCCCACCGTAAGGTCAGAAACGGGGATGTTCACTGATGATTGCAGTGTATATCACCATTCACAACTCTGAATACTGAAGCTGCCCGCATGCAGCAGCAGGACCAGGACAACATTCAGGTTGGAGCTGATACTGTCAATTCATAATGACATCACATAATTATCAGGAAATATCTATTTCCAGCAAGAAAATCTAACCATCTTCCCTTGATATTCAATGGCATTACCATCAGTGAATGCCCCACCAGCAATAACTTTGGGGTTACCATTGACCAGTCATTTAAATACTGTGGTTACAAGAGCAGATCAGAGGTTGGGAGTTCCATGGCAGGTTACTCACTTAATGACTCCCCAAAGGCTTGCCATGATTCACAAGGTATAAATCAGGAGTAAGGTGGAATATTCCCTACCTGGATGAGTGTATCTCCAACAATTTTGTAGATCCTATCCAGGACAAAGTAGCCCACCTGATCAGCATCTCAAATACCACCTTAAACATTCACTCTCCACCATTAGCATACAATGGTGGCAGTGTATCCCACATGTTAGATGCACTGCAAGAAATCACCAAGGCTGTTTTCACAGCATGTTCCGAACCCTAACTTCTATCACTTGAAAAACAAGTGCAGCCAGCGCATGGGAATGCCACCATCTGCAAATTGTACTCCACATCACATACCATTCTGACTTGAAAATCAATCACCATTCCTTCTCTGTCACTGCATCAAACTCCTGGAACTCCCTAACAGCGTTGTGGGTATACCTACACCAGATGGATTGCAGCGATTCAAGAAAGTGGCTCACTTTCTTCTCAAGGGCAATTAGTGATGCGCAATCAATGTTGGCCTTACCAGCCACATTCACATCCCCTGAAAGAATTTTTAAAAATCCTCATCCCTGGTATCATTCTCAGTCATGAGTACTGCAATTATCAATGAACAGCTCCACTTTCAACTTTATGATGGAGGGAAAGTCATTGGTGAAGCAACTGAAGATGGATGGGCCGAGGACACTACCCTAGGGCTGAGATGATTGGCCTCCAACAATCACAATCATCCTCCTCTGTGCGAGATATGACTCTAACCAGTGGAGAGTTTCCCCCTGATTCCCATTGACTTCAATTTTAATAGGGTTGCTTGATGCCACACACAGTCAAATGCTGCCTTGATGTCAATGGCAATCACTCTAACATCACCAAGTTCAACTCTTTTGTCCATGTTTGGACAAAGGCTGTAAATGAGGCAGGAGGTGAGTGGTCCTAGCTGGAACCCAAAATGAGCATCAGTGAGCAGGTTATTGCTGTATAAATGCTGCTTGATAGCACTGTTGGCAACAACATCTGCCATAATTTTGCTGATGATCGAGACGCGAGACATTGGATGGCAGTTGGCCAGTTTGGATTTTTCCTTATCCATTGCCTTCAGCTGTTTATTGATATCCCTTGAAGTGAATCGAATTGGCTGAAGATGGGCATCTGTGATACTAGGGACCTCAGGATGGATAATCCATATGGAGAGATTAGAGAAGCTGGAATTGCACTCTATAGAGCAGGAAAGGTTAAGGAAAGATTTAATAGAGATATTCAAACTTTTGAGAGGTTTTGATAAAATGCATGTCTGTTTCCATTGGTTTATAACCAAAAGACAGGGTGGAATTTCATGAAAAAAATTCTAAGTGCTGAATGAGTGAGAAAACAGGAGAGTTTCAAACTCGTTTCCTGGGTGAATTAAAAAAAGCAACCTTGTGGCACTTAGTCAAAAACAGTCACAATATAATACTCACTGCAGGAGGAAGGGGAGGAACCTAAACTTGCTGGGGAAGCCAGCTGCTGATCTGGAGGGGTGTCATTGTGCATGCGCTCTGTTCTCCCAGTTTCCATCTTCAGTGGACATCATCCCTCCCCACAGAAATTGCCCCGCCCATCTCCTCATCTGTAGCGTTTCCCCCAAATCACCAACCCCTCCCCCCAATCAGCATCCCTGGAGAGTTCCCCCTCTCACCCCCTCCTCGATCACCACCCCTGCAGAGTTTCCCCAATCACCAGCTCCCTCCCCCATCAGGACTCCTGCAGAGCTGCCCCCCTCTAAGCCCCTCCTCAATCACCACCCCTGCAGAATTTCCCAATCACCACTCCCTTCCCCCAGTCAGCTTCACCGTCCCACGGAATGACCCAGGGGATCATTCTCACCTAAAGGGAGGAGAAAGGCCTGGAGACAGTGCTGGGGACTTCCACCCGGGGGATTCCGGCCGATGAGATGCAAGGCTTTCCGACTCCCCCTTTCCTGACACCGGTGCATTTCAAGAGCAGCAGGGTGAACACAAGGCAAGGATACATCCATATCACCAGAAAGACGGCTGGACCCCTCTAGGTCCCAGCTCTCCAGCAGACGCCTACCAAGGGCATCACAGGCAAATAGGTGCGGAATACAGCTGGCTGCCTCCAATTCTGATGTACATCCTGGGGGGACACATTGATGTAGCGCTAGACCACGGAAGATAAAGAAGTTGTAGGGTCACCAAGAGAGCACGGGTGAAAGTCTATATGAGTTAGGTTTAGGGAATTAGGCTCTGTTAACGATTACATCCACCTGTTTTATAGCACTGTTAACTATCAGCCCTTCATGTTATTGCATTGTTAGTTTCACCAATAAATGTCCAAAGATGTGCAGGTTAGGTTGATTGGCCATGCTAAATTGATCCTAGTGTCAGGGGGATTAGCAGGGTAAATGTGTGAGGTTACGGGAGTAAGGCCTAGGTGGGATTGTGGTCGGTACAGACTCGGTGGGCCGAATGGCCCCCTTCTATACTGTAGGGATTCTATTCTATGTATGTAAATGTTATTGCACCCCAGAGCTGTAACTAATATGTCTTTGATTAACCTACCACAGGAATTACCGTACCTGGACTGGACCCAGAGGGGCTCTGAATGTCGTTCTGTGTCGGGGAGGCCCTTTGGCCCACCGAGAATGAGATCCCCATATCCAAATGCCAGGGGTATACCTGTGACTGGCATTCTAAGTGCTCAGGACAGAGTGCCAGCTCAGTGCCCTGCAGGCCCACTGGGTCACACAATCTGGTATCACATCCCCAGAACCCTCCTTGACCCTGGGACCCTCCCCGGGGCACTGCAGTGGATGATGGTACCCCCGAACCCCACCCAGGTGTGGGCCCAGGTACCAGTATGCATGCCAGAGTGCAGGTAGAAGTCATACCTTTTTTGCACCAGGGCAGCATCACAGTGCATCACATTGCGAGTCGTCATCACCCTTCTGCCTGGACTAGGAACTCGCTAACACAGCCAACCCAATCCCATCACCCTTGTGTTACCATGGCGCAGGAGAGTGAAAAGGGTTTGGTGGGGGTAGTTGCAGACTATTGGGTGGAGGATGTGTGGTTTTTGCTGGAATACTACACATCCCCTAGTCCAAGAACTTTGTGGCGATGAGGGTCCCCCCTCGCTGCCCTGCCCTGCCAGACCCTTGCTACCCGCTGCCTATCCTCCATCCCCTGGTTCCTCGGCTTCCTCCTGGGCCGTCTCCTCCCCAGGGGCATCTGG
This sequence comes from Mustelus asterias, assembly GCF_964213995.1. NCBI lineage: Eukaryota > Metazoa > Chordata > Chondrichthyes > Carcharhiniformes > Triakidae > Mustelus > Mustelus asterias. The sequence goes on from NC_135817.1 coordinate 51,454,952, forward strand.
CTGGTTGCCTTCCTCCTCTTCCTCCATGAAGTCTCCCCGCTGCTGTGCCAGGTTGTGGAGCATAGGGCAGACCACCACAATGCAGGAAACTGTCAGGGGACTGTCCTTGAGGGCCCTGCCAGAATGGTCCAGATAGCAGAACACCATCTTTAGGAGCCCAATGAACTGCTGCATGGTGGACTTGGTAGCTGCATGGGCCTCATTATTGGGTCTCTGCCTTGGTCTCTGACCTCCGCACTGACGTCATTAGCCAAGTCCTTAGCAGGTAGCCTTTGTCCCCCAGGATAGTTCTGACAGTCAGGGTTGGCCTTTGAAGACCCCAAGGATGTTAGAGCTCCACAGGATGAAACTATTGTGCACGCTGCCAAGGTGATGTGAACACATGTGCATCAAGTTCATTTTGTGGTTGCATACGGGGAGTGGAACCCCTTCCTGTTCATAACCCTCGGTGGCTGACGTTTTAGGGACCACAGGGCGACGTGTGTATGATCGATTTTCCCTGCACTTTCAGCATCCCGGTGATGGCGGCAAACCCTGTGGCCCAGGCTTCCTGCTGGACTTGGCCCACCTTGAAGTTGATGTATTGGCCTGCCTGGGTGAACAGGGCATCTGTCACCTTGTGGACGTACTTGTGGGCCAAGGACTGGGAGATCCCACAGAGGTCCCTGCTGATGGCTTGGATGGAACTGGTGGCTTAAAAGTTGGGGACGCCATGACCTTCATCGCCACTGGGAGCAGGTGTCCCCCTTTCCCTCGAGGTGCCAAGTCTGCAGAGACATGGTCCAGGTGTTGCACTGTCTCCTTGTGGAGCCAGACCCTGCGGCAGCACACACTGTCAAGCAGCTCCTTGAAGGATATACATGTCATGAGCCCCCAGGGTCTCGTGTACCCTGGCCCACCCCTGCTCAGGTGGGGCCCTCCAGTACTGCCTCATGTTAGTCTTCTGCATCATGGTGGTCTGTTTTGCGCTCTACAACCTGGTCCAGCAGCGGGGAGACTTGGAGGAGGAGGAGAACAATGACCAGCTTGATGCTCCTGGGGAGGAGGAGGAGGCCGTGAAGGAATCGGGGATGGAGGACAGGCAGCAGCAAAGCTCTGGCAGGACAGGGCAGATTGGGAGGCCCTCATCACCACAAGATTCTTGGACTAGGGCATTGCGGTGTTACAGCAGCAAACCCCACCCCCTCCCCCAATAGCATGAAAACCCCCCCCAAACCTTTTCCACCCTCCCGCACCATGGTAACACCAGGGTGATGGGTCTGGATTGGCTGTGTTAGCGAGTTATTGGTATAGGCGGGAGGGTGATGACTCACTATGCTGCCCTGGTGCAAAACAAGTCTGATTCCTACCTGATCTCCGCATCTACACTGGCACCTGGGCCCATATCTGGATAGGGGTCAGGGGCACCACTGTCCGCTGCAGTGCCCATGGTGGGGAGGGGGGGGGACATTGGGAGGAGTGGCATGGCGCACTCCCAGGGTCCGCAGGTTTCTGAGGAGGCCATGTCAGGTTGTGTGACCCAGTGTGCCTCGAGGGCACCCACAGCTGGCACTGTTTGTCCAGAGCACTTGGATTGCCACTGCAATCATGGATATACCAGAGGTGCTTGGATATGGGAATTGCATTACCCTTGGGCCGAAGGGTCTTCCCCACGCAGTACGACATTCGCAGTCCCTGTGGTTCAGGTCAGGGTACGGTCATCCCTGTGGGAAGTTAATCGCAGACATATTAGTCACAGCTGTGGGGTGCAATAACATTTATTAGTGAAAATAACAGTGTAATAACTTGAAGTACTAATACTTAACAAAGCAATAAAACAGATGGAGATGATCACTGATTGTGCCTAATACCTCTGACCTAAATGGTTCAGTACTTTATCTGTGCCCTCTTTGTAACCTTCCAACTTTTTGATCTTACGTGGCCTAGCACTGCATCGCATGTTCCCCAGGATATACATCAGAGGTGGAGGCAGTCAGGTGTGTTCTGCATTCCATTGCTTGTCAGGAAAGGGAGAGTCAAAGGGCTTTGCGATGACTGGAGTCTCCCGGGTGGAAGGCCCCGGCACGGTCACCAGCCCTTCCTTCTCCCTCTGGGTGCCAGTGAGCCCTTCGGTCACTCCATGGAACGGCAGAGCAGTTGGACTGAGCTCCAAAGCTTTGACGCCACCTAGCCCTGCCTGTTCTGGAGGCCCAAGTCTATTTGCCCCATGGTGTGCAAGCCCTTGGCGATGGCGCTTGGCGTCTGGGCCAACCACTTGATACCCACACCATGTGCCCTCTGAGACTGGGCAATGCTCTTGAGGCCCGCTGCCATAGCCCTCTGTGTCTCAGCCATGGCTCGCTTGGTCTTCAGGATGCTCCCAATGACTTCAGCCATCATCCACAGGGACTTGGTCACGACCTACTGTGACTTGGCCAAGCTTTGTACCCTGCCATCTACGACGACCATTTCCTGCCCCAGGCTTTCCACTGCAGAAGTTCCCCTTGCAGTGTTGGCCTGGGTACCACGCTGTGCCAGCATCATCTCCTGCACCTAAAAGCTGTGAGACTCCTCTCAACACCCTTGCAGTTGCTGCAATGTTGTTGCCAGCCCTGCTCTGCTGCTATATCTCCAGCAGCTGAAGGAGAACTAATTGGAGTGGGCCGGCATTTGGCATGGGGCCAGCTGAATCTTTGGCTTTGCCAGGCCTCCCCATGCCAGAAGCCTTGGACAATCCTGCCTCCACCCAGTGTACACCAATGGCTGTGTCGTACGCATCAGAGAGTGACCCAGAAGTCTCACCACTAATCTGCTCCATCAAGATGATAGTATCTGGGATGGTGGATTGTGCTGTAAATGCCTGTGTCGACTGACTGGTGGCCTCGGAGGTTTCCTCGAGCCCTTGCTTCAAGTTTTCCTCTTGGCGGGAGCAGCAGGGGTGGTGTGGGGGGGCACAATGCCAGATGGTCCAGGGACATTGGGGTTGTTTCCTGCAACAAAGCACACAAGGTTGAGGGCAAGGGAGGGACAGGTGTCTGGGTTGCATGACACCTACTTGAGGTATATCAAAATGAATGAATGATTGGCGGCGGATGCCCACTTCTATGTCACAGGTCTACCTGGCTGTCACTCATGGTCCTGCCCTCCTCCCCCACCAGATCCAGGGCATCTCTTCTCAAAGGGAGTGAAGATTCTACCCCCTGTCTTAACCCCCTCCCAGTGGTTATGGGCCATCTTCTCCTGTGGAGACAGAAGAGGGCATTGAAAGTCTGATGGTTGGAAGGTCATGGGGTGTCGGTGGATAGGTGTCAGGGATGTTGAGAGTGGGGACGTTTATGTAAGGGGGTGGGACTCTGAGGGCAGAGGGGAAGTGTTGTCATAGTAGTTGGAGGCAACTAATGGGGGTGGGTGCAGGAAGGCTGCAGGGTATCAGGGGGTAGATGGACATTGCAAGCACCACATATGTGACCAATGCCAGGACAGGATGTACACTCAGCCTTGCTGCATTAATATTCTTCCAGCGCTGGTGGCCGGTCCTACGTGCCAATGCATGGGCACTGACTGCCACCACCTTCACCTCCTAGGTTGCCTTCGGGACCCCTGGCTCATCGCCTATTTGGGGACAAGAATGTGTCCCTTCTCCTCCACCGCATCTAGCAGACAACCCAGCTCTCCCTCAGTGAACCTTGAGGCTGTTCTTCTTGGTGCTACCTTCCTGGCGTGACTGCTATGTGTCCATCATTAAAGTTTATAGCGAGCTCTCCCTTGATAAGGGAGTTCAGCTGCAGCCAGTTTGGGCGAGTCACGTGCCTGGGGGCTCCATTCCGGCGAGATTCACTGGAGGCTGCTTTGTTGTAATAATGGGGGGAGACAAGGGGAACTTTGTAGTGGTGCTGAGTTGGGGGGGGCGGGGGGGGGGAGCTGTGCAGAGGCGATTGAGGAGGGGATGAGGGCGGAACTACAGGAGTGATGATCTGGGGAAAGGGGAGATCTCTGCAAAGGTGGGGAGAGGGGGAGCTCTGCAGGGGTGGTGATTGGGAGGGGGGAACTCTGCAGACGGGTGGTGGATGGTCATCAATGTCCATGGGGGCGGGGGGTGGAATTGTCTTTGGGAGGAAACTTTGTCTGTGGGGGTGGTGGAGGGACGTTGTCCGTGAAGGTGTGGGGCCTATGTGCGCAGTGGGGTGCTAGCAGGAGATTTCCCATTACGCTGGGAGATCAGGGTGTAATTGTGATTGGTGTAATTGGAAACACTTAGGGTAGATGATTGCACCATCCATGGAAGACAAACATCTTTTAGAGCTGAGGGGGACAGACAGCCAAATATACAGAGAGAATCTTCAAAGAGAAACAAGATATAATTGACAACCTTTTCATGGAAGCAAGGGGCAGATTCCATCCACCAACCTGTAAGCCGGTTCTAGCTAGCAGACCAGAAGCCAGTGTGCAGAAAACCTTTGTGGAAGCAGTTAAAACCAATATCTTTGCTGAACCAAGCAGAGACGTTCCCAGAATAACTACTCAATTGTATATAGTGTAGTACATATAAACTGGCGCTTACTTACAGATCCATTGGAGTGGATGCTGTTAGGGAAGAGGGAAGTCATGAAAGAGTTCAAATTTTCTAAATGTACTTTGGATCAAAAGGGTAATTCCTACTTAAACTGTGTTGATGTTCTTGTACGTAGTTAGATCATCATAGTTCTGTTCATGTATGTGTCTTTATTGTAATAAATAATTTTTAACAAGTGTTATACTGTGACGGAGCTTGTTACAGTTTTCACTGGGTCTCACTCATGGTTTCTTACACCATTTCTGTAGAAAGAACTATACATGATCATGAACCAATGTTTCCAAGCTTGGAGAACCTTGCAGATAATATCAGCTGGATTCCTGACAACCCTTTCATCCCAGGAACGAATCTAATGAGCATTTGTTATACCGTCTTCAATGCAAGTGTATCCTTCCTTAAAAATGGAGTCAAAATTGCACACCATGTTCTAGATGTGGTCTCATCAAAGCCCTCTGTTGTATCAAGACTTCCTTATTCTTCACCTCCAACCCCCTCGCAATAAAGGCCAACATGCTTTTGCCTTCCTAATTCTTGCTGTACCTGTATGCTAACTTTCTGTGTTTCCAGTTCAGGTACACCCAAGTCCCTCTGAACCTCAACATTTAAAATTTTGTGCATTTAAAAAAATGTTATCTTTTTTATTCTTATTACTAAACAACTTTACACTTCCCACATTATACTCCATCTGCAATTTTATTGCTCACTCACTTAACTGGTCTATAGCTCTTTGCAGTCTTTATGTGTCCTCACAGTTTGCATTCCCACCTAACTTTGTATTGTCAGCAAACTTTGATATATTACTTGGTCTCTTCATCTAAGTCATTAATATAGATTATGAGTAGCTGAGGCTCTAGCACTGATCTTTGCAGCACCCCTCTATTCACAGCCTGCCAACTTCAAAATGTCCTGTTATCCCTACTCTCTGCTTCCTGTCCATTAACCAGTCCTCTCTCCATGCTAATATCTTACCCCAAACCTCCTGAGTGTTTTTCTTGTGCATGAATCAGTTGTGTGGCAGCACTGATACAGTGGAGCAAATTGCCTCCTTCTCTGTTGTATGATTATTTGATTTTAACATTAAAAAAGAACTAACAGAGTGGGAACTCTCCTGTCATCAAAACATTCAATGTTAATTTTAAAAATATTGTTGGTATTCAGTGGCCGGTCTAGGAACATTTTAACTTAAGTTTTGCAGTGGCCTGCAGTTTTATTTCAGGGGCAAGAGTCATAAACAATATGACACTGCCATCTTTAAGCATTCAGGGGAATCTGATTATCAATGTGACACCTATGTTGTACACAGCACTATAGCAGAATAGTAAAGACTTCTGTTTTTCATGAAAGTATATTAGAAAATGCTTGTGTGAAAGCATTCTAGTTATCAATTTAACTAGAGAAATAAGCAACTACATGTTTTAAGACCCAAATCTTAGTGTTAAAAATTCAATGGAATGGTAAAACTGGAAGTGACATAAGCTTGAAGATTTTTAAGCCTTTGATTCTTCATGGTAGTGTGATTTGTTTATTCGGTTTTTGTTATGTTGGCAAAGTTTGAAAGCATGCTGTTCAAACACAGGCATGGAGAAATTGCTTTGTTTTTGTTTCCCAGACATAATCATCACTGAACACCATGGGAAAGGTTCGTGAGAAATAAACAGGCAGATTGGGGGAATGCCAATGATAGTATCAGTGAAAACACATTTGAGTAGCACCTTTTGACTATTTTACTATACTCCAATATAAAATTAAGTCATAAAAAGACTTTGTCTACATTTTAAACTTGCCACATTGTAATTTTATCGTCCCCTCAGTAGAGATGCAGCAGCAACATCAATTCTGGGCAGTCCAGTTGCAGCAAGAGATATTTACAGAGATAATTTCTAATATAGATACATGGATAGTAATTTGTAATACAAATCTATTGAAATAAGGAGAAACTAAGATTTTAAAATGGGAACTTAATTGTGTCATCAACATGCTTGAGTGTAAGTGACCTCTGGCCTCTAATGTAGCTACACCTGAGGATTACACATGCGCAGTAAATTCCACTCGAAAGATGTGCAGGTTGGCCATGCTAAGTCCCCTATTAGTGTCAGGGGTATTAGTAGGGTAAAATACGTGGGGTTACGGGGATAGGGCCTGGGTGGGATTGTCATCAGTGCAGGCTGGATGGGCCGAATGGCCTCCTTCTGCATTGTAGGGATTCTATGAAATTCTCTGGAGGTTCTCTCGATCACTAACTTCAGCAGAAATTCAATGGAACATTCGAGGAATGGTAGAAATAGCTATTTATAAGGTTTCTCAACAGTTGCCACCCATCATCATGCAAGGTTAACGACACATTCAGGACAAGGCATTAAGAAATTACTCGTGTAGTCCTCAGCTCCCAGGGAGTCATCAGGCCAGTTAGCACCTGAAAAAAGTTAGTTAACATTTAGGATGGTGACATTTAAGGCCTGATTTTAACCCTCTCTGCGCAGTGGAATAGGGTGGGCTGGTCATTAAAAATAGGAGTTGGGCATTTCCACTGCATTCTTGCTTTGTTTTTGCCCACCAGCATTATAACTGCCAAGTTTTCAGCAGCATCATGGCTGGCTGGTGAGGGCTTCATTAATATTTAAAAATTAGGGTTCCATGATGCAATTAAGACCATATTACAATTTTACCTTTCGATCATATTGTCACACGTAGTGCTGGACCAGCCAGTGAAATCTGACAGCTAACAGGATCTGGGCCTTAAATCTCCCAGCTGCTTTCTTGACAGCATGTGTGAAAGGATTTGTTTGGAGTTCTTGCACTGAGAAGTTACTTTACAACTTTGAAGGTTACTTTTACAACCTTGGAGGTTTGTACATCTGATCTCCACTTTGGGAGTCTGAACTATCGGATCAACATGGATCTTATTTGAATCCCAAATGCAAACCCAAGTTAGCACTTTATTTTTCCTTATGGTGTTTTGCAGTGCTCCTCCAGGCCAAATAAGAAAATCTTGGGCCTCTCCTACTCTGGGCATCCTTCCCCCACCACAATTTCCCACACTATCTGCCGCAATCAGATCTGGGCTCTTTCCTTTACTACTGATCTTGTACTAGATGCTATTCCCTTGGGGCCAGGGCAGCACTTGACACCTCATCCCTCCCGCTTCTTGGGTAGTGGTTGAAAAGAACACAGGAATTAAGAGCAGGCATAGACCATGCAGCCCTTTTGAGCTGCTCTGCCATTCAATACAATAATGGCCACAATTGGGTTCAACCCCACTACCTGCCCGGGCCCCAAATCCCTTGATTTCCTGAAAGATCAAAAATCTGTCTATCCCAACCAAAAATCCCAGCCATCAGTGTATTATATGATGGACCATCCACAAGGCTCTTAGGCAGTGAATTTCTAAGATTCACAATGTTTTGAGTGAAGTAATTTCCCCTCATCTCAGTCCTAAATGATTGGTCCTTTACCCTGAGATCATGCCCCCATGTTTTTGATTCACTGACCAATAGAAACAATCTCAGCATCCACCCTATAAAGCCCCTTCCGTATCTTGTATGTTTCATTGAGATTGCCTCACATTCTTCTAAACTCTAGAGAAAATAGACCCAATTTGCTCAGCCCCTCATTATAGGGACCAATGAGGTGAACTTTTGCTGTGCTGAAACAGTGAGCCACTTAGAGAGATGTCAGGACAGATTGTCTAGCTTAGAATCCCGACAGCACTTCAACTTATCGAGTCTGCACCAACTCTCTGACAGAGTATCTTACCCAGGCCCTCTCCTCTGCCCTATCCCCGTAATCCCACATATTTACCATGGCTAATCCATCTAACCCACACATCTTGGGACAATTCAGCATGGCCAATCCACTTAACCTGCACATCTTTGGACTGAGAGAGGAAACTAGAGCATCTGGAGGAAACCCACGCAACACGGGGAGACTGTGCAAACTCCACACAATCACCCAAGGCCAGAATTGAACCTGGGTCCCTGGCGCTGTGAGGCAACAGTGCTAACCACTGTCACCATGCCACTTCCAGTGCAAGTATATATTTTATTAAATGTGGAGGTCAAAGCTGCACACAGTACTCCAGCTGTAGTCTCACCAAAACCCTGTACAACTCCAGCAAAACTTCTTTTATTTCTGTACTCCAATCCCCTGGCTCTGGGTTAGATTTGGGCACTTTTTGCTTTGGTATTAAAAAGCAAACTTCTAAATATTTGTCACCTTCACTAGTATTAGAATGACGAAAATGTTCTTAAGCTCTGTCTAGATGTTGTACAGAAAGATACGTCATCTACCACCATCTAGAGGATTTTCAATACAACTACTTCATACAGTTAATTTTCTTATTTTAGATTCAAAAATTTGTTTAAAGATTCAGGGGCTGAATATAGAGATATCCAGTTCTAGCAATACAAATTTCACTCAAGTGCAACATTTGCATGAGGGAAGGGGGGGGGAGGCATGTAAAATAGGGCAGCCAAGGTCTGCTGTTCACAGGAAAGAATAATCAGTAGAGAGCTGAAGTTTGCAGGAGCAGACACACGGTGGGCAGGACATTGAGTCCACTCTCACTGTCAGCGAGAATGGTAGCGGGTGTTCACAATGCGGCGAAACCCGAAGGTCGCAGATCTTGCCGGCAAGATTGCAACTTATAGGTTTTGCCGCCCCTGGACAGTGACATAATCAGGTTGACGCCCATTTACATACATTTTAATGGAGTTATATCAGTCAGAACAAAGGAATACTCAAGTTTGTGCTCTGGCTGGCTTTCCACAGGTGCATGGAGTCAGCAACTGCATGCATTTGGCAATTAAGGCACCACAGATTACTCAGGAATGTTCATCATCCTCAAGGGTCATCAACTCCCTCAATGTGTAGCTGACATGCAGTCACAAAAAGCTGTTTATAAATGTTGTGCAAGGTTTCCAAGTAGCTCCAATAGCATTTCCAGCCTACCGCAGTTCATTGTCCCTGATATCTTGGCAACTTGAAAGAGATTCACTGGCTGACTGTTCGGAGATGAGGGTTTATCCAGTTAAAATGTGGCTGATAACACTTGTGTGGAATTCAATTAATGAGGCACAGGAGCAATACTGGAAGCTGTATGTGTGGTAAACCACTGTTAGCTTATTGCCTGTGTTTGTGACATGCCTGGACACGTCCCTGCCGGCCCTGCCCGGGACTCCTCCCCCCCCCTGGTCCAGGTATAAAGGCGACTGCTCCCCACCCCTCTGCCTCAGTCTGGACCAGTTCATCGGCATGGGTGTGCTCCAAGTCTTGCTAATAAAAGCCTATTTGATCTTGCATACAAACTAGTCTTTGCTTGATTGATGGTGCATCAATTTTATTAGCAAAAGTTTTGGGATGGAGCAGATACTGAAGCCCGACAAACTCGAATTGGACCCTCGAGCTGTAGGAGCCTCTAACAGCTTCGATCACTGGCTGCGCTGTTTCGAAACTTTCCTCACCACCTCCTCCGTCGTCTGGACCGAAACCGACAAACTCCACGTGCTCCACGCCCGCGTAAGCGATCAAATATTCTCGATGATTAGAGACGCTGAAACTTACAAGGATGCGATTGAACTTTTAAAAGGCCAGTACAACAACAGTCGAATGAAATCTACGCCAGACATCTTCTGGCTACTCGCAGTCAACAGCCAGGAGAATCGGGTGATGAATTCCTGCGCGCGTTGCGAGCACTTGGCAGGGCCTGCAACTGCAAGACTGTAACAGCCGCCCAAAACACTGAGGACTTAATCAGAGATGCCTATGTCACGGGTATCAGGTCAAACTATATCTGACAACGACTGCCAGAACAGGGTGGCTGGACTTACAAAAGACTGTGGCGCTTGCCGACTCGTTAGAGGTGGCCTTCCGTAATCTTGAGGCCTACACCCCCGACCACGGGGGCGCATCGTGGACACCGCGGCCGCCGCCACCTCTGTACTCTGGAGGGCCACAGGCCTACGCCATGCCACGTCCCACCAATGACCCGACCACTGCAGCAGTCTCCGGAGGCCCGAGGTGCTACTTCTGCGGCCTGGGGAAGCACCCCCGACAACGCTGCCCGGCGAAGGATGCAATCTGCCCCAGATGCAGAAAGGCCATTACGTGAAGGTATGCAGAGCGAAATCGACCTCAAAGCCCAGTAGCGACCCGTGGGGGCCGCCATCTTGGGCGCCGGTAGCCGCGTGTGAGCTGTGCGGGCCACCATCTTGGATGCCATCAGCCGCATGTGGGACGTGCGGGCCGCCATCTTGGACGCCATCAGCCACATGTGGGCCGTGCGGGCCACCATCTTGGATGCCGTCAGCCACGTGCGACTACTCGCAAAATCCAACGGTGGCTTCGATTACGCTGGACCAATCCAGGCCTCACCAACTCGCCAGGTCCATGACGGACATCGAGATAAACGGTCGAATTACAAACTGTTTATTTGACTGTGGGAGTATGGAGAGCTTTATTCACCCTAACACAGTGAGTCACTACGCCCTTTCAGTACTGCCAGTGAAGCAAATGATCTCCATGGCTACAAAGTCCCACTCGGTGGATGTCCTCGGATACTGCGGGGCGACCCTGACTGTACGGGGCACAGTGTACAAAAATTTCAGGCTCCTCGTGCTGCCACAACTCTGCGCTGCTGTACTCCTGGGGCTAGATTTCCTAAGTCACCTTCAGAGCGTCACCATGGAATATAATGGGCCTTTTCCCCCACTCTCCGTTTGCAATCAGCAGTTCTTAGATCGTCCACCGCGCACCACCTGCAGCCTCTCGACCCTTAAAGTCGCCCCTCCCTCACTGTTTGAAAATTTCACCCCCGATTGCAAGCCCATCGCCACCAAGAGCAGACGGTACAGTGCTGGAGACAGAGCTTTTGTCAGGTCCGAAGTGCAACGGCTCCTAGGGGGGGGGATTATTGAGGCCAGTACCAGCCCCTGGAGAGCCCAAGTAGTAGTTGTTAAGACTGGGGAGAAACATCGCATGGTCATTGACTACCGTCAGACCATTAACCGCTACATGCAGCTGGACGCGTACCCCCTTCCCCACATATCTGACATGGTTAATCAGATTGTGCAATATCGGGTGTTCTCTACCGTCGACTTAAAATCTGCATACCACCAGCTCCCTATCCGCCCGGAGGACTGCCAATATACTGCCTTCGAGGCGGATGGCCGCCTCTATCACTTCCTTAGGGTCCCCTTTGGCGTCACCAACGGGGTCTCGGTTTTCCAGTGTGAGATGGACCGAATGGGAGACCAGAACGGGCTGCGGGCCACCTTTCCGGACCTGGATAACGTCACCATCTGCGGCCATGATCAGCAGGACCACGACGCCAACCTCCACAAGTTCCTCCACAACGCAACACTCCTAAATCTGACCTATAATAAGGAGAAGTGCGTATTCCGCACACACCGCCTTGCCATCCTTGGTTGTGTTGTGGAAAACGGGGTCATCGGTCCCGATCCCGACCGCATGCGCCCGCTCCTGGAACTCCCCCTCCCCACCAGCCTCAAAGCACTGAGGAGATGCCTGGGCTTCTTGGATAAAGCGGATAAAGCCCGTCCGCTCATCAAATCTACCTCTTTTCCCCTGACGGCAGAGGCCCGCCTGGCCTTCGACCGCATCAAAGCCGACATCGCGAAGGCCACGATGCACGCTGTAGACGAATCCATCCCGTTCCAGGTGGAGAGCGATGCGTCTGACTTCGCCCTAGCCACCACCCTTAACCAGGCGGGCAGACCCGTGACCTTCTTCTCACAAACCCTCCAAGGCCCTGAAATTCGACACTCCTCTGTCGAAATGGAGGCCCAAGCCATAGTGGAAGCTGTACGGCACTGGCGCCACTACTTAGCTGGTAAACGATTCACCCTACTCACAGACCAACGGTCAGTTGCATTCATGTTTAATAACACGCAGCGGGGCAAGATCAAAAACGATAAAATATTGAGGTGGAGAATCGAGCTCTCCACCTATAATTACGACATCTTATACCGGCCCGGGAAGCTCAATGAGCCCCCAGACGCCCTGTCCCGGGGAATATGTGCCAGCGCACAAATAGACCAATTGCAGACTCTCCATAACGACCTCTGCCACCCGGGGGTCACCAGGTTTTTTCACTTCATTAAAGCCCATAACCTGCCCTACTCCATTGAGGAAGTCAGGTCTATAACCAGACACTGCCAGGTCTGCACAGAGTGCAAGCCGCACTTCTATCGGCCAGACAGGTGGCCGCAACATATAATTCCTCAACGTCATTGACGAATATTCACGTTTCCCCTTCGCTATTCCCTGCCCGGATATGACCTCGGCCATGGTCGTCAGGGCCCTGCACAGCCTCTTCACCCTGTTCGGTTTCCCTAGCTATATCCATAGCGACCGGGGATCCTCCTTTATGAGTGATGAACTGCGACAGTACCTGCTCTCCAAAGGCATAGCCTCGAGTAGGACCACCAGCTACAACCCCAGGGGGAACGGACAGGTAGAGGGGGAGAACGCGACAGTCTGGAAGGCCGTTTTACTAGCTCTGAGATCTAAAGGTCTTCCAGTCACCCGCTGGCAAGAGGTCCTCCCTGATGCACTACACTCGATTAGATCACTCCTTTGCACAGCTACCAATGCTACCCCTCATGAAAGAATGTTTGTTTTCCCCAGGAAGTCCTCCTCGGGGACCTCACTACCATCGTGGCTGATGTCCCCAGGCCCTGTCCTGCTCCGGAAGCACGTGAGAACCCATAAGTCGGACCCCCTGGTCAAAAGGGTCCAACTCCTCCACGCCAACCCCCAATACGCCTATGAGGCGTACCCTGACGGGCGGGAGGACACGGTCTCTATTTGAGACCTGGCACCCGCAGGTGCCCCAGGGACCACTACGACCCACAACCCCACACCCCCAACCCCCAACATTGTCCATACAGCACCAGGGCCACAGCACGCTACCCTAGCCCCTGTATACAGCACACCTGAGCCCCAGGAGCCGCCACCACGCACCCAACAATCTGAAGGGACTACAGACGACTCGAGCGACTACGACCTGGCGCCTGATCCAACACCGCAGCCACCTGAACCGACACCACAACCGGCACTACGGCGGTCGCAGCGGCAGACCTACCTCACCCCCGCCGGACTCTTTTTTAAAAATAGGGGGTGAATGTGGTAAACCACTGTTAGCTTATTGCCTGCGTGTGTGACATGCCTGGAAACGTCCCTGCCGGCCCTGCCCGGGACTCCTCCCCCTCCTGGTCCAGGTATAAAGGCGATTGCTCCCCATCCCCCTGCCTCAGTCTGGACCAGTTCATCGGCATGGGTGTGCTCCAAGTCGTTTGCTAATAAAAGCCTATTTGTTCTTGCATACAAACTAGTCTTTGCTTGATTGATGGTGCATCAGTATGACAACCAGATTTGTCACTCAACAAATCATTGTCAAACTGAAGATGTGCTTTCAGTGCCAGGACAGATTTGAGGTGCCCTTCAGTACTGGGGTTCTAGAATGGCCATGGTATACTGCACTCTGCACAACATTACACAACAGTGAGATTTAGTCAGCAACAAAAGAAAAGTGCACAACATAAAATAACTCGATGTGTCTCAAGAAGAGGATGTGAAGGAGGTGGGGGCAGAATGTGATGTGACCTATGCACCAGCTGCAGCATTCACTGCTGCCCAGGATGTCCTCTTTATTGTGAGGTTCATTTAGCTTGCACCAGTCCAACCATCTGACATCCATATGCAAATACCAATTTCCCACTCTCAACTCCACCATGATGCTAAATTCAAAGCTGTCCAACAAACAACCAAGCATCCCTTTCACATACCCTCATTAATCAACAACAATTCATGTGTTACTGTCTATCACAAGTAAAAAGATCACTTCTGATGAAGAGTCATCGACCTGAAATGTCAACCCTATTTCTCTCCACAGATGCTGCCTGATCTGGTGAATACGCTCGGCATTTTCTGTTTTTATATTAAAAAGTCAAGCAGCAACAAAAATGAGCAACATGGGAAGGTGGTGTAAAGAAATATTTATATGTCTCAAAAGTAAAAGAGAAACTACCAATCTAATGTTGTGTAAAACATCCATGTGCATTCCCTTGTATAACTACAAATCTTTACTTTTCCTCTTCCTAGCACTAACATTGTGTAACCCCTGTGACTTCAGCAGACGTACCCCCCATGCTCAGATCTGTGCTTTGACAACTGACAGGCTCTTGGCCAATGTCTTCCAGTTTTGGAGCCCATGATAGGCCTGCCAAAGACAGCTCCATGCCTACCTGTCAAGGGCAGGCCTGTGAGACACCGACCAGCATGTGGGGGGAGGGAGTGGTTTCAGGATCAACAGATGAGAAGTGAAAAGAGTTTCCAAGTCCCCTTTCACCATCTGCTTCAGCAGTTCTTCAGACTGAGGATGATTTGTTCCACTCCAGTTCGATGGGTGGGTGCTGAAATGTTTGATAAGCCCAATACTCAATTTGCAGATTCTACTACATTCAGGAGAGGTGGTGCTTTGACGGTCAGTAGATAAGTTGGAGGCTTGTGTGATTTCTCCGATGCCTCGCCTTCGTCTCTGCATGTCCCCATTGAAGTCAGTCGATGTGTTTGAATGGAACTTCTCCACCTTGGTTGCTCACAAGTCAGGGACTCCCATGAGTTGATGCGGTTAAAAGAAAGTTTACAAATGACACAAAGATTGGAAGGTTGGTTAATAGTGAGGAAAAAGGTCTTAGGTTACAGGAAGATATAGACAAGTTAGTTGAATGGACAGATCAGTGGCAGGTGGAATTTAACCCTAAAAAGGTGCACTTTGGAAGTAGTAACAGGGCAAGGCAGTACTCAATGAATGGTACGACATTGGAAGCTCAGAGGAACAGAGGGATCTTGGGGTTCTTGTCCACAGATCTGTGAAGGTAGCAGGGCAGGATAATGCAGTTCTGGTCACCTCACTATAGGAAGGATGTGATTGCATTGGATACGGTGCAGAGGAGATTCACCAGGATGTTGCCTGGGAAAAAGCATTTGAGCTATGAAGTGAGGCTGGATGGGCTTGGGTTGTTTTCTTTAGGAGATGGTGGCCATGATATGGAGATGCCGGCGTTGGACTGAGGTGGGTACAGTAAGAAGTCTCACAACACCAGATTAAAGTCTAACAGGTTTATTTGGTATCATGAGCTTTTGGAGCGCTGCTCCTTCTGGACTCACCTGATGAAGGAGCAGTGCTCCGAAAGCTCATGATACCAAATATACCTGTTGGACTTTAACCTCGTGTTGTGAGACTTCTTACTGTTTTCTTTAGAGTAGAGAAGGCTGGAGTGGGAGGGACCTGAACAGGATGGATAGTGTTATATATTTAAATGGTTGTATGATTGCTTTAAGAGCTGATTACATGATTTGATGGTGATGTAATTGGGATGTTGCACAGGCTGCTGTTTAGTTTAGTTTTCTACTCTGTACAGGCAAGAGCTCCTAGAATAAACCTATTGTTAGTTTGAATCCACATGTGCAAACCACATATTTTTCTTTGTGCTTAAAACCCTCAACCCCTAACATAGTTAGGATATTATAAAAGGAAAATTGGTGATGGGTCTGGATTTTGTTTCATCAAGAACATCGAGGAAAGATTCTAAGTAGAAGAAAAAACATTATGGGTCCTCACACGTCGAATATTAGAATGCTGGGGAAAATCAACAATAGGATTAAATTTCACAGCACCAGTGAAGAAAGACCAAGAAAAGAAGCTCTCTGTGTGGTTTTAAAAGAGGAGGTTTTTCCAGTCAGAAAAGGTTGAGATTCCAGGCAGTATTTGGCATATTTGAAAAGAAGGGATGTCTTGCTGTATGGCTGGGGTCTTTTGAAAATAAAGACATCAAGTTAATGGTATTCATGGTGAAGAGGGGAGTACTAGGAAGACAGTAAACAAAATATACTGAGTCTTGGGTCGTTAGTGCCCGCAAGAAAAATGGATCCATGGATCCTAATATATTCTCTAATCCTTCTACCAATCACCTTTAATATGTGCCCTCTGATAATTGGCCTCTCCATCAGGGCAAACAAGTCTCTGCTGTCTACTCTATCTTGGCCCCTCACAATTTTGTACACCTCAATCAAGTCACATTTCAGCCTCCTCTGTTCTATGGGAAATAACCCTAGCCTAGCCAATCTTTCCTCATAGCTGCAATTTTCAAGCTCTGTTAATGTTCTTGTAATTCTCGTCTTTGCTCTCTCCAGAGTAACTATGTCCTTTCTGTAAAATGTGACCAGAAATGGTCACATCCCAGCTTAACCAGCGTTTTATACAGTTCCATCATTACATCTCCACTTTTATATTCTGTACCTCATCCAATAAAGGAAAGCATCCCTTATGCCTTCTTTGCCACCTTATCTACCTGTCCTGCCACCTTCAAGGACCTGTGAGCATGCACTCCAAGGTCTCTCATTTCCTCTACCCCTCTCAAGATCCATTCATTTATTGTGGCTACTGTTAGCAATATTCTGACTGAAATCAATGTAAGAGTTTTAACAACACCAAGTTAAAGTCCAACAGGTTTATTTGGTAGCAAATACCTAATGGTATTTGCTACCAAATAAACCTGTTGGACTTTAACCTGGTGTTGTTAAAACTCATACTGTGTTCACCCCAGTCCAACGTCGGCATCTCCACATCATGAAATCAATATACCAGTATTCATTTCTGAATTGTATGGTTCAACTGCTCATTTACTGATCTGTCAGAGGAGTGCAATACACAGCATTGCTATTTGAAGCAGGAAACTGTTTAATAATGATCTTGAAGCAATTTTGCTATGGAGCAGATGTAATAAACATTAATTGAAAAGGACATTGATTCTCACAGATCTAATACTTAATTAAAATGTAGGAAATAGTTTAGGATACTTTTCATTGAATCATTCTTTTTTACTTACCTATTAAATACTTCAATGTTAAATTATATTCTAAAATGTGAGCGGTGATATTTTTGATTAAAGCTGATTGATGACTCAAAGTTCAATTTTATATCCAACTCTAATGCATCAATGACTAGGCGATGGCCTAGTGGTATTATCGCTGGACTATTCATCCAGAAACTCAGATAATGTTCTGTGGACCTGGGTTTGAAACCAACCACGGCAGATGGTGTAATTTGAATTCAATAAAAAAATCTGGAATTAAGAGTCTACTGATGACCATGAAACAATTGCCGATTGTGGGAAAACCCCATCTGGTTCACTAATGTCCTTTAGGGAAGGAAATCTTACCTGATCTGGCCTACATGTGACTCCAGAGCCACAGCATGGAGGGCAACTAGGGATGGGCAATAAATGTTGGCTAGCCAGCAACACCCCATGTCCCACAAAAAAAATTGGAAAATCGCAGACAATAGTATTTCCTTGGGTTTCACTGCTGTCATTTTATTAGCTGTCCTCTGTTCTGTTTTCTTATCTTACATGAATATGCTATTTCAAACCATAATATGGTAACCAAACATGGTGCATCAGGCCATTTCCTGATAGCTGAAATTTATGCAGCTATTTTCTATGGGCTGTTGTTCTAGCTTTCTAAAAAGACACAAAGCATGGAAATCATCTTAATGAAACTAATGAATCAATTCACATATCCCCAGTCTCCAGATTGAGAAAAAAAAGCCTTGAACAACTTTTCTAAGGAACAGCAGCAAATTAAAATACAATCAGGGACAGCGCCACACAAAGGTTGCATGTCTTTGTTTCACTTCCCTGGGTTCCGATTATCAAGCATAGTGGCACATGGTTAGCACCGCTGCTTCATAGCACCAGGGACCCATGTTCGATTCCCAGCTTCGGGTTCGTGTGCAGAGTCTGTGTGGAGTCTGCATGTTCTCCCTGTGTCTGGGTGGGTTTCCTCCGAGTGAAATCATAGAAACCCTACAGTGCAGAAGGAGGCCATTCGGCCCATCGAGTCTGCACCGACCACAATCCCACCCAGGCCCTACCCCCACATATTTACCCACTAATCCCTCTAACCTACACATCCCAGGACTCTAAGGGGCAATTTTTTTTTAACCTGGCCAATCAACCTAACCCGCACATCTTTGGACTGTGGGAGGAAACCGGAGCACCCGGAGGAAACCCACGCAGACACGAGGAGAATGTGCAAACTCCACACAGACAGTGACCCGAGCTGGGAATCGAACCCGGGACCCTGGAGCTGTGAAGCAGCAGTGCTAACCACTGTGCTAGAGTGCTCTGATTTCCTCCCACAGTCCGTAATACGTGCAGGTTATGTGCATTGGCCATGCTAAATTCTTCCTCAGTGTACCCGAACAGGCGCCAGAGTGTGGCGACTAGGGGATTTTCACAGTAATTTCATTGCAGTGTTAATGTAAGCCTACTTGTGACACTAATAAAGAAAATAAAGTGAAAAAAAGTGCAGTACCGGGAGCTGTGAGATGTAGTTTATATTCTCTGAGAGGGCAGACCTGTTATGGTCAGTGTCACTAGCAGAACCAAAGAAAATGTTTACAATCCATGGACATGAATTACGCACTCTACACATAACATAGGTGTACAGTGCATTTCTGAATTTGAATAAAAACACCCAAGCTACCTTTTAGAGTCTGAATGTGGAGTAACTGGGCAGTGGATGGCGCTGTTCTTCAGTTTCCATCGAACTTGTTGCAGGGAACAAACGATTTGCTGCTGATCCTCAGAAGCGGACACAGTAGGTGGCTTCTTTGTCGACCTGTCAATCATCAGCCGCAGAGTGTAACTGATTTCACGCTATCTGCAACGTTGCAACCCGAAGAATGTTGTACATTGAATTCTTGTAAAGCCTGGGCTACGGGCATTCTAGTCGAAATAAGTTTACTACATGATAAACATTTAAATTAACTGAAATCAGATCATTGTAAATGACAAACCTGTCTTTAGCTCTGCATTTCACAGCATTGTTAAGGCGCAGGAGGCCATTTGGCCCATCGGGTCTGCAATTTGTATTTTATCTCTACAGAATTTTACGAACACTGCATTTCACTCCATGAGATATATTTCCTTCAGAACACAATGCACTGAACAGTGGCACTGTACACCTCTCAGGGGGGCCGTCTTTAAATTGAATCATTTTACATTATTTCATTTTAATTTTGCTATTTAAGAGAAGAAAAAAGGTTGAATTATTCCCTGATGGCTTTCTAAATGCTTTGAGCGAAAGCCCACCATGAGACAGATCGTGTTGCTAGTGTTAACAGATCCTACAATGAACTTATCTGGCTGGCCTCCTGGGTATGGCTCTCATGGTCTATATAAAGCAGAACGGTACAATCATTCACTCCGCCTGCGTGTGAGGCATTCTCTCTCTATCCCGTAACCTTTCCAAACAGCGTCAGCGTGCCAAGATGGAAACATAATCTACACTCAGCGATAGTTACTTTGAGAGATGGAAGGTAACGTTAATGTCACACTGATAGGTGGTGTTTCTAGAGTTCGCACTTTCTGTCTGAAAGGTCAACCTCTCCCACCCCTCCCCAGAAAAGCCCATCAAACTGAGGATGGCGAATCCCCCCTCGACTCGCTGTTTCAGTGCGATGTATTTATAGCTGGAAACAACTGGCTTTCTTAAAATGGAGTTTAAAATGGTAAGGGAGCAGGAGGTTGGTATGTGAGGTATCTGGGCTCTGCCTCCGTCTATTCTTTCTCCAGGGACTGTCCTGACTTTGTTTCCTCTCTCTCTGCTTCTCTGTTCAGGAGTTGTGACCAGTACAGAAGGAGAAAGGCAAAATATTTCCGGTGAAGCAATTGCATTATCTCGGCCGGCTCTTTAATTGTGAATAATATATAATTTTTTTACAATGAATGCAGTCTGGCTCTGTTTGGCGACTTTCTCTGTCGCCTGCATCAGTTGTAGAGCGGAAGATGGACTTCAGTTCCCCCGGTATGATGGAAAAGACAGAGTTGCCGACGTCGATATGAAAAACTACCAGAAGATTTTGGAAAAGTATGATATCCTGTGCCTGTTGTATCATGCGTCGGTCCCTGCAGGAGACAAAATTGCCCAGAGACGGTTTGACCGGGCGGAACTGGTGTTAGAGGTGAGACATGTTTCAGAGTTAGTTGGTTCATTGGCCACATGTAACAAAGTAGCTAAAACACTTTCAGCAACCTGTTTACTGATGGGGATTGACTGGTTGACAGAATAAGAGCAGGTTAAATCACCTGAACTTTGATAAACTATATGCTTTTTCATCGATACATGTGAAGTTGACACTGTGACATCTTGAAAAGTTCAAGACACCAAAGCTAACAGTTTCTGTTTCTTTCCCTTTTCATTTGGAGGCAGATGGCAGCTCAGGTCCTGCAAGCCAAAAACATTGGATTTGGGCTTGTAGATGAAAAGAAAGACGCAAAGCTGGCTAAGAAACTGGGTGAGAAACAAATGATTAAAACTGATTGACATGTTGTGATGTTAAATGGGGGGGGGAAAAGTCCTGGGATGTTGACCCCACCCTACTACTGACTGCTGACACTGCTGAATGTAATAGTGACCAGAGACAGTTGGGATAGTTATTTAAAGAAGCACTTTACAAAGAGGCGAGTCCATTTCCTTTCCAAATTGTTGATTTAAGCCCATGTTTTGTGCTAGGTGGTGTATTCCATTCTCAATATGTAACCTTCCCAAAATTCCCTTCACCTTGTTCTTGGCAAAATAACATCTCCACCTCCATTCCATCAATTCCCTACGTACTGTTTCTAGCCAAGTAATTGAAGATTCAGAACCACTCTTATGTATAGAACTAGTCTAATCTGTTTTGCACATTGTCAGTGTCACTTCCTCGGACTTGCCCTCTAGGCTTCTATTTGCACAATGTAACATTGTGTTTGCCTTGGAAAGTATTATCATGGAATATGACAATGATTCTAACATTTGGCCAACAAAATCAAGCATAATTGCTTCATACTGGATCATATTTAAGTGAAATGCTTGATGTTACATGAGCAACTTTATTATTTTTAGCACACAGGTGTGTTATCTAATATTGCTTAATATTAAACAGTATATATTTTTCATTTGGCCAGTTGGTTTGGAGTCTTGTAATGTCATTAAAATATCTGGTGGGAAAATTCATTGGGTTACACCTGTTTTTTGGATGTTAAATGTGGGCATAGCAGTCAGGATGCACATTCTCATTTCAGACCAGAAGCCCACTGACCACCATATTGGATTAGGTTTCCTTGCAGGTGCCTGTGCACATCAGAGCTATTTAAAGCATTGAAGAACGTGTAAATAAAGACCTAGGCTGGTTGGATGATCTTTTTCTGATGCCCAATCCCCCCCACACTAGGTTAGCATCTTTATTGAAAGGGATTTGACTCCCTCAACATATAGCTGGTTTATGACCACAGACACAATTCATTCATCTGATACTCGTCCTCTATGCCACATTTATTCGAGCAAGGCCAAGTTACAGTACAGTAAGGGTTAGCCATTTCAGTTATGGCTCCTGACATTTGACAGGAACCTAGCCATAGCTGCAGGCCAGGTGTGCAATGAGAGCTGTGTCGCTACAGAAAATGTCATTGTACTAAACATAGCGAGGCAAAGCTTCCACTGTGGAAACCAAAGGGGTTGGTCACGGAATATGTATGGATGGAGGAATTTAATGAGAAAAGGAGGGCATTGAATTCAGAAGCAGGGAGGCAGGATGAGCTGAGAAGGACATTTAAATCATCAAGGATGAGGCGTC
This sequence comes from Mustelus asterias, assembly GCF_964213995.1. Lineage (NCBI taxonomy): Eukaryota > Metazoa > Chordata > Chondrichthyes > Carcharhiniformes > Triakidae > Mustelus > Mustelus asterias. Next base: position 51,477,205 of record NC_135817.1, read on the forward strand.
TGTCACCATCCATGATGCAAATTTAAGTCAGAATACCAAAAAGGAAGAAATGAAAGAATATTAATACTGGATGACAGGATAGAGAGGACACAGAGGTCCCAAGCAGAGCCAAGTATAAAAGAAGGGGCTAGAAGTAAAGGGTTCCAGTCTGGAGAGATGGTCAAAATATGTATGCAAATAGAAGAAGAATCAGTACAAATAAGGTGGAATTTATGGAAAGTTTGGCCTATGACTTTTCCATGGTCATTACTGCCTTCTGGAAAATTAAACATGTTTGATTATGAGCTAATGCTTTATTTCCCCCTATAAGGTTATGGAACAAGGGTTGCAAACGTTCATTGTGACAGCATGGGATGTGCTCCAATAAGTTTGGAAACCAGATGCAATCAAATACTAAATCTGATCTCTGTTCTTGAATCTAATTCCTCTGGGCAACCAGCATTGAGAGAAGCAACACAACAATGCCTAGCATTGCTCTTAATTTATTGAAAGCCAACTCTACAATGTCTTTAATTTTGGAGTAGTAACCACTGTTACCACTGTTTTCTCTTAAGCATTTTCTACTTTAGGAATTGCATGGCGATTTCAGAAATGTCGAGTGGACCATTTCAGCCCTAATATTTTTCTTTAGACTCATCACTCATGAGCACTGTGGCACAGTGGTTAGTACTGCTGCCTCACAGCGCCAGGGACCCGAGTTTGATTCTTGGCTTGGGTCACCGTCTGTACGGAGTTTGCACATTCTCCCCTTGTCTGCGTGGGTTTCCTCCGGGTGCTCTGGTTTCCTCCCACTGTCCTAAAGATGTGCTGGTTCGGTGCATTGGCCATGCTAAATTCTCCCTCAGTGTACCCAAACAGGTGCAGGTGCCGGAGTGTGGCTACAAGGAGATTTTCACAGTAACTTCACTGCAGTGTTAATGTAAGCCTACTTGTGACACTAATAAATAATAATCTTAATCAATGAATGAGATAATTTTATTCTAAATCTTTGGAGTCCCCTTCCACTGATCTTTTGTTTTTAAAATCTGCATTAACTGAGAATATCGATCCATTTTAACCAGTATTTCTGCAGAATGAAAATAAAACAATCTAGCTCTGCCCATTTAAACTTTCGTGTTTGATCATGTGAGATTTATAGTGCAACCAAACAACAATGCAATGTCAGTTTTGATCTTAAACCCAAGAAAGCGTTCATGATATCAGAGTTCAGGAGCAGTAAGCTCCCAGTATGGCGTTATCATTATAACTGTATCTATTTAGGGTATTGACACTGAGTTTCTTGAAAAGATAATGGTGATGGAGAAGATCACCACCTGCAGAATGATCCATTTCAATTTTTCTGGGCATTGAGATAAGTAGTGCCAGTGTTTTATGCCCAGTTTTTCGGCACAGCACGGTGGCACACTGGTTAGCACTGCTGCCTCACAGCGCCAGGGACCCAGGTTCAATTCCGGCCTCGAGTCACTGTCTGTGTGGAGTTTGCACGTTCTTCCCGTGTCGTGTGGGTTTCCTCCGGTTTCCTCCCACAGTCCAAAGATGTGCGGGTTTGGTTGATTGGCCATATTAAATTACCCCTTCGTGTTAGGGGGATTCGGAGAGTAAATATGTGGGGTTACGGGGATGGGACCTGCGTGGGATTGTTGTCAGTGCAGGCTCAAATGGGCCAAATGGCCTTCTTCTGCACTATTGATTCTATGATTCCTCTCATAACTTTATCAGTTTGCACTTTCAGCAATTTAAGTCTCTAAATATCAGTGCAATTAAACAGAAAAGGGCAAGTAGCTCTGCTGCAGCATATTATAGCCTCTTGTTTGAATTGTCTCCTCTGAAGGAATATTAATTTAATTTTAAAAGCTGCAGGTGCTGAAGAAAAGAATGGTGTTTGCATTTGGGGCGCTCATTTTCCTTCCTGTCATCAACAAATACCACATAGACAGTCATCATATTGCCTCCTGATAACCAGTGGAAGGAATCTGAAGAATCCTGAAAGAGTCCAAAGTGTTAGCTAATATCCTGCCCATGAGTGCTAAACTCTCGTGCAATTAAATTTTGTTAGTCCTGTTCCCCGAAAAATAGAATTAAGGAAATAAGTTGCTGCGATAAACTAGGGATTTAGATGACATTATCCTTTATGACATTTCTTTTGAAATGTTACACGCATTTATCTTCACTTTTAAAATGAGATGCTTTTGAAATAGGGTTGCACGTTGTTTCTAAGGCTATTTCACTGTTACTGGCTCTGAAAGCACATTTTCTGACAGCTTAAAAATATTCAAAACGGTGGTTTTAAGAACTGAAGTGCATTTTCTTAAGTTGCTGTTCTACAGGATAGGATATTGCAGTGATTCAAGCTCAGAATGCATAATTCCTATTAGAAATAAAATGCCAACCAGAAGTGTGATCAGTTTGCTGTTGGAATGTACTGCCAAGTAATACAAGTTGAATAGAGGTGTGAAAATGTGATAACAATAACAGTAGTTTTCACGTGATATGGAAAATATACCTCAATCTGGATTAAGTGTTAGAAGTACATTATTATATTGTTTCAAAGGGACAACATCTGACATTGCTCCTATAAAGTTTAATAATTGTTTTGATTTGATTTGTTATTGTCACATGTATTGGGATACAGTGAAAAGTCGGTTGGTACACGATCTCCGACTTTTGTATCTTTTTCCCTATGGAAGAAAATGGAAGAGAATATGTCCGGGTGTGTGGAGTCCTTGATTATGCTGGCTGCTTTTCCAAGGCATAAGGAAGTGTGGATGGAGTCAATGAATGGGAAGCTGGTTTGCAACTCTTTGTAGTTCCTTGCGGTCTTGGTCAAGCAGGAGCCATACCAAGCTGTGATACATCCGCCATTGAAAAAGGTCATGGCTGATCTGTTTGTGTTGAGTTCCACATTCCCATTTACCCCCAATAATCTTTGATTCCCTTGTCCAACAAGAATCTATTTACCTCTGCCAAATGCTGCTCCAACTCCATTTTCAAGTGTGCTGATGACACCACCATAGCGGGTTGGATCTCAAACAATGATGAGACGTAGTACAGGAAAGGGATAGAAAATCTGGTGAGGTGGTGCCAAGACAATAATCTCTCCCTCAATGTCAGTAAAATGAAGGAGATAGTCATCAACTTCAGAAAGCAGAGTGGAGGACATGTCCCTGTCTACATCAACGATGATGAAGTGGAAATGGTTGAGAGCTTCAAGTTTCTAGGTGTCCACGAACAACCTGTTCTGGTCGTTCCACGCTGATGCCATAGTTAAGAAAGTTCACCTACATCTCTATTTTCTCAGGAGACTAAGGAAATTTGGCATGTCCTCTATGACTCTCACCAACTTTTACAGATGCACCATAGAAAGCATCTTTTTTGGATGTATCACAGCTTGGTATGGCTCCTGCTCTGACCAAGACCACAAGAAACTACTAAGGGTTATGAATGTAGCCCAGGCCATCACGCAAATCAGCCACCCATCCATTGACTCTGTGTACATGTCCCACTGCCTCGGAAAAGCAGTCAGCATAATCAAGGACCCCACGCACCCTGGACATACTTTCTTCCACCTTCTTCCATCAGGAAAAAGATACAAAAGTCTGAGATCACGTACCAACGACTCAAGTACAGCTTCTTCTCTGCTGCCGTCAGACATCTTACATTAAAAGATCTTTCTCTACACCCTAGCCATGACTGTAACACTATACTTGCACCCTCTCCTTTCCTTCTCCATTATGTACTCTATGAATGGCATGCCTTGCCTGTATAGAGCACAAGAAACAATACTTTTCACTGTATCCCAATACATGTGACAATAATAAATCAAATCAAATCAAACCTCACTTCCACCGCTTTCTGAGGCAGAGAGTTCCAAAGTCTCACAACCCTCTGAGAGGAAAAAATTCTCCTCATCTCTGTTCTGCAAGAGCAACCCCTAATTTTAAAACAGTGCCCCCTATTTCTGGGTTCATCCACAAGAGGAAACATCCTTTCCATGTCTAAGTTGTCGAAACCGTTCAGGATCTTATATACTTCAATCAAGTCACCCCTCACTCTTCTAAATTCCAGTGGAAACAGCCCAGCCTGTCCAACCTATTCACATAAAACAATCCACTCATTCCAGATATCAATCAAGTAAACATCCTCTGAACTACCTCCAACGCGTTTACATCCTTAAATAAGGAGGCCCAAACTGCACACAGTGTTTGAGATGTGGTCTCACCAATGTCCTGTATAAGTGAAGCATAATCCTTAGTTTTATGTTCAATTTTTCTCATAATATAACTATAGGGTTCGTGGTGGGAGATACAGGAAGAATATCAGAGGTAGGTTCTTTACGCAGAGAGTGGTTGGGGTGTGGAATGGACTGCCTGCAGTGATAGTGGAGTCAGACACTTTAGGAACATTTAAGCGGTTATTGGATAGGCACATGGAGCACACCAGGATGATAGGGAGTGGGATAGCTTGATCTTGGTTTCAGATAAAGCTCGGCACAACATCGTGGGCCGAAGGGCCTGTTCTGTGCTGTACTGTTCTATGTTCTATAACACATAACATTCCATTAGAATTCTTAATTACTTACTGCATATTCATTCTAACTTTTTGTGACTCATGCACCAAAACACTTAGATCCCTCAATGCCTCAAAATTCCAGGTCATTCCCCATTTAAGTAATGCCAAGTTTTTGTATTCTTCCTGCCAAAGTGAAGAACTTCATAATTTCCCACATTATCGTCCATCTGCCAATTTTTTGCCAACTCACTCAATCTAGCCATCTGCAAAGTCCTTATGTCTTTTTCACAATATACTTTCCTTCCTATCCTTGTGCTGTTTGTAACTTTAGCTTCCATGCCTTCGCTCCCCTCATCTCAGTTAAGGATGTAAGTTGTAAAATGCTGAGGTCCCAGCATAGACTCCTGTGGGACTCCACTCGTCACATTATGTCAATCAGACAAAGACCCATTTATGCATACTCTCTGTTTTCTGCCAGCCAACCAATCTTCTATCCAGGCTAATATGTTACCCCCTACACCATGAGCTTTTATTTTCCACAATAATCTTTGATGTGGCACCTTATCAAGTGCTTTCTGGAAATCTGAATACAGTGGGCCCGATTTTACCTCGTGTTGTGCCCGTTTTTGGGTGCAAAAACTTGGTAAAATCAGGTGTGAGGCGAGTAGCACGATCTGCGCCCACTTCTGCACTGGTTCCCCCTTTACGAAGGACCAAAAATGGCCGCGATTGGGACCGCGCCTGAAACGGACACAACGGCCATTTTAAAGCATTTGCATGCATTTAAATTGACTTAATGGGCTGCATGCCCAACTTTACCGGCACTTCCCCCATTACCACTTTTGCCCATCCAGAATCAGCGCGAAACAGACATGCTCCATCGAAGTCCAATTCGGGCGCTCCAGTTAGTGAGGAGGTAGGTGCTTAGTGTCCAACTGTTCTCTGCCTGAGATCGGTGGGGGGGGGAAGGGGGGTCTGCTGCCACTCTGCCTGAGATCAGTGGAGGGAAAGTAGAGTCCGCTGCCACTCTGTCTGAAATCAGTGGGGGGGAGGGGGGTCCGGTGCCACTCTGCCTGAGATCAGTGGGGGGTGGGGGGGAAGGGGCCAGCGATCGGTCTGGGTGGTGAAGGGTGGGGGGATAAGGGAGTCAGTAATGTTGTGGGAGTGGGGCACTGTATGTGGGGCCCAGGGGGAAGCATTATCTGGCCTGGGAGGGTTGTGGCAGGGGAGCAACATTCTACCTTTGTTTTCTGCGCATGCGCGGTTGGAGGTGCCAATTAGAGCTGCAGGGGTTCGGGCACGTTAAGCCCCGCCCACAGGCTTCTGCAGCACGATTTGGATTCGCTGATATTTTTGCAGCCAGTGTGCGTTTGCGGGCGCCTCAGAACGGGTCTGAAAGGCTGAGCTGAAACACTCCCAGTTTTAAGTCCACCCAGCACTTAGAATCAAAATGGTAAAATAGGGCCCTGTATGTCTACAGGCTCCCCTTTATCCACAGCACATGTTACTCCTTAAAGAACTCTAGGAAATTAGTAAACTCCCACCTATCACCCGATAATCTTTAACCTCTGTGTCAGTCAAAAACCTATCTACCCCTGCCTTAAAAATATTCAAAGACCCTGCCTCTGTCACTCTCTGGGGAAGCGAGCCTCTGAGGAGAAACATGTCACCTTGTCCATGTCTTATATGGGAGACCCCTTATTTTTAAGCTATGTCCTCTAGTTCTCCCACAAACGGAAACATCCTCTTAACATCCAACCTGTCAAGGCCCCTCAGGATTTTATATGTTTCAGTAAGATTACTTCATCTTCTATACTCTAATGGATACAGGCCCAGCCTGTTCAACCTTTCTTCTTAAGATAATCACCCCCCCCTCCCCCATCCCAGGTATCCATTGAGTGGGCCTTCTCTGAACAGCTTCTAAATACATTTATATCCTTTTTTAAATAAGGAGATCCAAACTGTGCACAGTACTCTGGACACGGAATCACCAATGGTCTGTACAACTGGAGCAAAGCATCTCTATTTTTAAATTCCATTCCCCTCACAATAAGTTACAAGATTTTATTTGCTTTCCTAATCACTTGCTGAACCTGTTTACTAACCTTCTGAGATTCATGTACAAGGACACCCAGATCCCTCTGTGTCTGAGTTCTGCGATCTGTCTCCATTTATATAATATGCTGCTTTTCTACTCTTCCAGACAAAGTAAACAATTCCACATTTGCCAACTTTTTTGCCCACTCATTAAACCAATCTATATCTCTTTGCAAACTTCCCTTCACAACCTATGTTCTGACCTATCTTTGTATCATCTGAAAATTTAGTAACCATATATTTGGTCCCTCCATCCAAATCATTGATATAAATTGTAAATGTTGAGGCCCCAGCATTGATCCTTCTGGCACTTCACTTGTCACATCTTGCCAACTTGAAAATGACCAATTTATCACTACCCTTTGTTTCCTGTTAACTAGCCAATCCTCTATTCATGCTAATATATATCATCCCCTATATCAGAGGCTCTTATTTTGTGTGGCAATATTTGATGTGGTACCTTGTCAAATGTCTTCTGGATGTACACCACATCTCTAGGTTCCCCTTTATTCACATTGCTTGTTACTTCCTCAAAGAACTCCAATAAATTAGTCAAAAATGATTTCCTTTTAACAAAATTGTGCTGACTCTGCCTGATTGCACTGAGATTTTGCAAGTGCCTCATTATAACCTAATTGATTCCAGCATTTTCCCTATGTCAAACATTAAGCTAACTGGCCTGTGGTTTCCTGCTCTCTCTCTCACTTTTTTTCTTGAATCGAGAGACACATTCACTATCTTCAATGTGATGGGCCATTTCAGAATTGAAGGAATTTTGGAAAATTAAAACCAATGTATCTACTATCTCAGCAGCCACTTTGCCTAAGACCCTAACATGAAGTCCATCAGGACCTGGGGACTTGTCAGCTTTCAGTTTTAATAATTTTCTTGGTACTCTTTTCCCAGCGATTATAATTGTTTTAAGTTCTTCCCTCCCTTTCACTTTCTGTCTCACAATTATTTCTGGGATGTTATTTGTATCCTCTACAGTGAAGATGCAAGATATCTATTCGGTTCGTTCGCCATTTCCTTATTTTCCAGTTTTATTTCTCCATACTCACTGGCTGGGATTTTCTGCTTCTATTTGAATCGGCAGGTTTGGTGATGAGAATGGAAAATACAGGGGGAACTGCAAAGTCACATTTTAAGTTGGCATGAACGCATGACGTGATTGTCTTTCCCCCCTCCCCCGTCACTGACAGGGTATATTTCCTGACTTTCGACGCTGTAAACCTAATTTAAGTATATTGACATATAATTATCAGGCCCCTATGCCTGAATCATTTCCCCACAGTCAGAAAATCCATCTACATTGACATGACAGCAGAGTGGCATGAATCACGACTGATATCCCAAGGCATGCACCTGGCGAGCAGACCTCCCAGGGGGGCTCAGGTGAGTGTAGCACTCGGGGGGAGAGAGTCATGCTCAGACACTACCTGGACACTGTTCCCTGTGGGCAGTGCCTGTGCAGTGACAGGGGGAAGTGCCAGGTGGCAATGCCTGGGCAGTTTCAGGGAGATGTAGGGGTGAACTTCATTGCTCTCTCTGGTGCCCTGACCCTCAGCTGATTAAGTGGGTGAATAGAAGCTGTCACACCAGCGATACATCACGGGACCCGTCACTTGAAATGTTTTCCAAGTCCCAGGCCATATGGCAGAGAAAGCTGCCATTGCTGCCGGTGGTTTCAATGCCATTTTCCCTCCCAACATTGGCCTTTGCCAAGTGCAAAGGATATGCTGGTTACAATTGCGGTTAAGTACAATTCTGTTGCTGCTGATGGTCCATAGCACCTCATGGATGCCTAATCTTAAGCTTCTATATTTGTTTGAAATCTATCTCATTTGGCACATACGCTGCCCTCCCTAAATGTATGCAGTAGCTCACCAAAAGTCCCACAAAATCAAATCATAGTATCAAGGCCGGAATCCTCTGACCTCACACGTGGCTGTGATTCTCTGGTCCCGCTGTAGTGAATGGAGATTTGGTTGATTGTCAAATTCTCCATTCTCATTGGCAGCGGTGACTGGGCACAACATCGGAGAATTCTGGCCCAAATCAAATCTGCAAACCTTGCCACAGCAGAATTATGTCAAAAGGATATCATGCCCTCTCATGTTGCAGCCTGTTCCATTTAATAGCACTAGTGGGAACCCCCTCATGCAAGTGAACGCATGTTTAGCTGACAGTGGATCAGCAGAAGCATACCCTGGTTCTGCACAGTGCGAGTTTCCACAATGAGTATCAAATCAGCTAGAACGGTAGTTTGATGTCACAATTGGACCTCCTTCAGCTCATGCATAATATGCCCTCACTAGCACCCTTTCCAGTGCGTGGCAAGTTCAGCTGACAGTGATCAGCAGAGGCATACTCTGGTTCTGCACAGTGCGAGTTTCCACAATGTGCATCAAGTCAGCTGGAACGATAGTTTGATAGCACAATCCAACCTCTTCCAGTTCATGCACACCCGTGCCCACACTAGCACACTTTCCAGTGTGTCACACTGCATGGACTTCACTGGACGTGGCTGGAAGCATGACTCTCACTATTTATGGACCTTGGGGGCTATGGGTGCCCAATTTCATAACCAGAATTTTGTTGTAAAAGCTATAAAATCATCATAATTAATATTGAATTTGAACAACAGTAGAATGTGATTAATATCTACAAATGAATGGCAGCTGCTCGTAGAAACATCGATGCCACTCAAAGCTAAACAGTAAAGATTCATGGCAAAGGTGATTTTATTCTCTGTGATGTTTATTTCATTGGGATTCTAAAGTGCTTCAGCATAATATCCACTTTTTAGATTACATTCAGTTTCACTTACAGTCCCCATTTTTCACAGGTCTGATAGAAATCGGGAGCGTATATATTTTTAAAGAAGATCATCTGATTGAGTATGACGGCGAGCTCTCACCTGAAGTCCTAGTGGCATTTCTTCTGGATGTAAGTAGAACAAATTTTGTTAACAGCAGTACCTTTCATTATTTTCAAATAATTAAACATGTTTTGTTTTGTCAATTTTATTGTAGCATATGTTGTGAATATTTGGTGACATGCCCAAGTAGTCATTTTTCATGTGTGCATTTTAGTATTAGCAGCTACTCAACCATGTAGAACATTACTAGCTGAGACCAATTTTTCCTCACCTGACATCCATTCATACACTTTCCAACAGAAGACATTGGATAGCAATCAGGACTAATATTGATTTTTCTGCTCCTCATTTCAGAACGTGAGACCAATTCCGGCATTCAACTGCCGCCTTAGCTAGTGTAAGCTACCTGGAATACGAAACTATATAACCAAAACTGTAATATACAGTCCAGAGAAAAAAGAAACTGCTGTTCCTACAACCCTTTAGAAGCACCTATCAGAAAGATTAAAGTATCAATAACAGCGGCTTCAAACACTTCACACCTTCTAATCTTGTCCAATTTTCCAGCTGGAGGCCTGTGACTAGTGGTGTTCCGCAGGGCTCTGTATTGGGACCTCTGCTGTTTGTGATTTATATAAATGATCTGGAAGAAGGAGTAACTGGGGTGATCAGTAAGTTTGCGGACGACACAAAACTGGCAGGACTTGCAGATAGTGAGGAACATTGTCAGAGGCTACAGAAGGATATAGATAGGCTGGAAATTTGGGCAAAGAAATGGCAGATGGAGTTCAATCCTGATAAATGCGAAGTGATGCATTTTGGTGGGAATAATGTAGGGAGGAGCTACACGATAAATGGAAGAACCATAAAGGGTGTAGAGACGCAGAGGGACCTGGGTGTGCAAGTCCACAGATCTTTGAAGGTGGCGTCACAGGTGGAGAAGGTGGTGAAGAAGGCATATGGCATGCTTGCCTTTATAAGACGGGGCATAGAATATAAAAGTTGGGGTCTGATGTTGCAGATGTATAGAACGTTGGTTCGGCCGCATTTGGAATACTGCGTCCAGTTCTGGTCGCCACACTACCAGAAGGACATGGAGGCTTTGGAGAGAGTACAGAGGAGGTTTACCAGGATGTTGCCTGGTATGGAGGGACTTGGTTATGAGGAGAGATTGGGGAAACTGGGGTTGTTCTCCTTGGAAAGACGGAGGATGAGGGGAGACTTAATAGAGGTGTATAAAATTATGAAAGGCATAGATAGGGTGAACGGTGGGAAGCTTTTCCCCGGGTCGGTGGTGACGTTCACGAGGGGTCATAGGTTCAAGGTGAAGGGGGGGAGGTTTAACACAGATATCAGAAGGACATATTTTACACAGAGGGTCGTGGGGGCCTGGAATGTGTTGCCGGGCAAGGTGGTGGAGGCGGACACACTGGGAACGTTTAAGACTTATCTAGACAGCTATATGAACGGAGTGGGAATGGAGGGATACAAAAGAGTGGTCTAGTTTGGACCAGGGAGCGGCGCGGGCTAATTGTTCTTTGTTTCTCGTTTCAAGGCTTCATTCTATGATCATCTTGCTGGTGCCAGTACAGAGCGAGACTGCGGATAGTTGGGAACCTGTCTCGGGGGCAGGGAATTCAGATGGTGTTCGTAAAGCAGAAGTGGAAATGAATAGGGTTGGGAAGCATTTTCTGATCAGGGCCAGTGTGATCTCCTGGACTCATTTCGATCGCCTCAGGGGGTCGGAGAGGAATTTCCCAGATTTTCTTTTCCCCATATTGGCCCTGGGGTTTTCACTCTGGGTTTTCGCCTCTCCCTGGAGATCACATGGTCTGGAATGGGGGGGTGGGGGTGAGTAAATAGGTTGTGATGAGCAAAGCATCGTAGCTGTGAGGGACAGCTCGGTGGATAGGATATTAGGATGTAGATAGGCTGGAAAATTGGGCGGGGATCCTGGATTCAGGATTCAATCCTGGACCGGGGAGCGGCGCGGGCTTGGAGGGCTGAAGGGCCTGTTCCTGTGCTGTATTGTTCTTTGTTCTTTGTTGTTCTAAACATTGAATCATTGACAAAAGAGACCACAGAAAGAACAACTTATGATAAATACTTAGATATTAATGAAGCAAAATTAACAATTCATCCATTTGTCAAAACAGAATCCCCTGCTGAGATAATCCTTTTCCTGAGTCTGGGCTCTCAGCCAAGTATGCATAATGAGGACATCCACTCGTACTCAGAAGAGATCTTACACTTGTCCTCATTATATATACTTGACTGAGAGTTACAAACTACGTTGTGGATTGAAAATTGAAGAACAGATGACTGAAAACTGTGCAACATGATATGATGGCAGATAGAAACGCTGAAGGCCATACATTATAGATATCCTCAAGCCTTAATTAGATTATCCTTGAAATAAGAGGCTTAATACATGATTCAATCTCTTAATGCAAGATTAGTGTGCTCTGAAGCAGCCAGCAGTATAAAGTTCTATATGCAACTTAACAGATGATTCCCCCACAATGTGTGATGCTGCTTCCTTCAGTTACCCCCTGCCGCTACTCACTGCTGCTCTCCCCCAAGATGCTTCTTCCCCAAACAGCAAAGACATTCAATTTATTGACATAAAAAAGTATTTTTTTCCATTTTCATCAAACTGATGCAGGACTAGAAACAGTGGGTAAATGTTATTTTAACTGGAAATGCCCCTAACAATCTCAGGTTTGAGGTTCCTTGCCCATCAGCTACACCTTTAAGAATATTCTACCATCTTTTCTGGCACAGTGAAAGAGTGTTTGCAAAAATACAATAGATTATAGTTAACAGTAGAGAGTGGAGGTCTGCTTCTGAATTCTGGACCACCATCCAGTAGGATGGATATCTGTATCCAGTGCCTCCTGCCTCTCCCCCCACCAGCCAATAGTATGGATTGTGTGATTCCAGGGCAGCACGGTGGCACAATGGCTAGCACTGCTGCCTCACAGCGCCAGGGATCCGGGTTTGATTCTGGCCTTGGGTGACTGTCTGTGTGGAGTTTGCACATTCTCCCCATGTCTGTGTGGGTTTCCTATTGGTGAAAAAAAGTAAATTACTGCGGATGCTGGAATCTTCCAGCATTTTCTCTTTTGGTTTCCTCTCGGTGCTCCGGTTTCCTCCCGCATTCCAAAGATGTGCAGGTTAGATGGATTGGCCATGCTAAATTGTCCCTTAGTGTCCAAAGATGTGTAGGTTAGGGGGGATTAGCAGATTAAATGCATGGTGTTATGGGCATAAGGTGCAGGGTGGTCCTGCGTAAGATGGTCTTTCAGAGAGTAAGTGTAGACTCAATGGTCCAAAAGGCGTTCTTCTGCTCCGTAGGGGTCCTATGATAAAACTCTCCTGCAGTATAGGATTAATTACCTATCGGCTGTTATAAAGGTGGCTACAGCCTAGGGAGGAACGCTCACATCTCAGCATGTCAGATTGTTAGGTAGCCTGGAAATCCTTGCAGAACTTTACAATATTCACCAAAGTGGAAGAGTTACAAAAACAACAAAAAGAAACTCTTACTGTACTGATGTAGTAAAAACCAACGTTATGGGCAAGTGATATTCAAATACTGCTATATTTAGTTCAGAATAACTTAATGAACGATGTTTTTTATGCAGAAAATATAATATTACTCAACAAGGAACTTAATGTCAGAGCTTTTCTATTGTCAATAGGTGACAGAAGACCCAGTGGAAATCATTGAATCTCGGGCGGAAGTTCGGTCCTTTGAAAGAACTGACGAAGTGATCAAATTGATTGGATACTTTAAAAGTGAAGTTTCTGAACGTGAGTCACCACCAATGTTCCCTCTAAACTGTGCGGCTGCATAACAATCATGAAGATACTGCGTAGGCTGCTCAAAAGAGAGAGGCAAAGCATGGCTTTGTCAGGGGGAGATCATGGCTAACAAATTTTAATGGAATTTTTCGAGGAGGTGCCTGGGTGTGTAGATGAGAGCAGTGCAATTGATGTAGTCTGCATGGCTTTTGACAAAGTCCCACATGAGGGACTGATCAAGAAGGTAAGAGATCATGGGATCCAGGGCAATTTGGCAAATTGGATCCAAAATTGGATTAGTGGCAGGAGGTAACAGTCAAAGGTTGTTTTTGTGACTGGAAGCCTGTGTCCAGTGGTGTACCGCAGGGATTGGTGCTGTGCCCCTTGCAGTTTGTAGGGTACATTAATGATCTAGATATGAATGTGGGGAGTATGATCAGTAAGTTCACAGATAATACAAAAATTGGTGGTGTGGTAAATAGTGAGGAGGAAAGCCTTAGATTACAGGATGATATAGACGTAGTGGTCAGATTGGCAGAAAAGTGGCAAATGGAATTTAACCCTGAAAAATGTGAGGTGATGTATTTTGGGAGGACTAACAGGCAAGTGTGTCTGTAGGATGCTAGGAAGTAGAGAGGACCAGAGGGACCTTGAGGTGCATATCCATAGGTTCCTGAAGGCAGCAGGACAGGAGATAAAGTGGTTAAGAGAGTATACGGGATACTTGCCTTTATTAGCCAAGGCATAGAATATAAGAGCAGGGAGGTTATGATGGATCTGCCACACCTAGAGTACTGTGTACAGTTCTGGTCGCCACACCATAGGAAGGATGTGATTGCACTAGAAAGGGTGCAAAGGAGATTCACCAGGATATTGCCTGGGCTGGAGTATCTCAGCTATGAAGAGAAGGCTAGGGTTGTTCTCCTTGGAGCAGAGAAGAGGAGGGGTCATGATAGAGGTGTACAAAATTATGAAGGGCATAGATAGGGAAAAACTTTTCTCCTTAGTAGAGGAGTCAGTAACCAGGAGGCATAGATTTAAGGTCAAGGGCAGAAGATTTGGAGGGGATTTGAGGAAAAGCTTTTTCACCCAGAGGGTGATGGGAATCTGGAACTCACTGCCTGAAAGGATGGCAGAGGCAGGAACCCTCACAACATTTAAGAAGCAGTTAGATGAGCACTTGAAACGCCATAGCATACAGGGCTACGGACCAAGTGCTGGAAAATGGACAAGAATAGATAGGTGTTTGATGACCAGCATAAACACAATGGGCTGGAAGGCCTCTTTCTGTGTTGTATGACTCTATGGGCGGGATTTTACAGCCTCGCTTGGGCGAGACCTGAAATTCCTGCTCGAGGTCAAGAGATTTCTGTTGTTGGACCCTCGCCCGCGCCAATTCCATGGCGGGTGAGGTGGTAGAGTTCCGGCCTACGACTCTAAGGTACCCCATTTAAATTGTTGTACATGCCCAGCCACGTAAAAAATGTAAAGTATGTACACAATGAGATAAATAGGCTGTGGACAGCAAAGAAAATGTTAACACCAATCCTAATCTCCAGCCTGTTGTGTCACTCTTCAGATGGAAAGCCATCACTTTGGGAATTTAGCTCTAAGTGTGGAAGATGTTGTAACCACAGAAAACCTTCAATAGATTAAAAAAAAACCATATAAAGAATCATGGAAACGTGGAAGGAGTTTATTTTACCCTGTCTGTTCTGGCCAAAAAAGAGCCATCCAGTCTAATCCTTTCCAACTCTTGGTCTGCAGCTTTGCATGTCACAACACTTCAAGTACATATCTGAGTACTTTTAAAAGTAATGACAGTCACCACTCTTTTGAGAAAAAGAACTCTCCTCAATTCACCTCTAATCCTTCTGCTAATTATTTTAAAGCCTAGCCCCCTCTCTGCTAACCTAGCCACTCTATCTAAACGCCTCATAATTTTATAAATCTCTATTAATCCTGCCGCAAGCTCCGCTGTTGCAAAGAATACACCCCAGCCTCTCCTCAGGGAAGTGCCCGAGGCCCAACTTCTTTGGCTGCTTCATCAATCATCTTCCCTCCTTCGTAAGGTCAGAAATGGGGATGTTAGCTGCTGATCTATAGTGCTCAGTATCATTTGCAGTTCCTCAGATATGGAACCAGTCCTGCATACTGCAAGACCTAGACAATATTCAGGCTTAAGTTGATAAGTGAAAAGTAACATTCGTGCCACACAAATAACAGGCGATGACCCTCTCCAACATCTAAAGCAGCTAAACATCGCCCCTTAACATTCAGTGGCATTACTATTGCTGAATCCACATCATCAGCATTCTGGGGGTTATCGTTAACCAGGACCTTAACTGAACCAGCCATGTAAATGTGTGTCTGCAAGAGCAGGTCAGAGGCTGGAAATTCTACAGTGAGTAACAGACCTCCTGACTCCCCAAAGCCTACCTACCATCTACAAGGCACAAGTGAAGATACTCTCTACTTGCCTGAATAAGTGCAGCTACAACAACAGTCGAGAAGTTCAATACCATCCAGGACAAAGCACCCTGCCATCCAACCCCTTAAACATTCATTCCTTCCACTATTGATGTACAGTAGCAGCAGTATTTACCATCTATAAGATGCATTACAGCAACTTCCAAGCCTCTTTTGACAGCACCTTCCAAACCAGTGAACTCTACCACCTAGGAGGACAAGGGCAGTAGATGTATAGAAAAAACCTTAACCTGCAAGTTCCCCTCCAAGGCATACACCATCCTGACTTGGAAATCTATTGCTGTTCCTTCACTGTCACTGGGTGAAAACCTTGAAACTCCCTCCCTAACAGCTGTGGGTGTACCTATCCATCAGGGACTGCAGCAGTTCAGGAAGACAGCTCACCACGACCTTCTCAAGGGCAATTAGGGATGGGCAACAAATTCTGGGTTTTGGTTGGACTGGCTCTCTGACTTTGAAATAGAAGCAAAATCCAATTGTATGGATACTTGAAATTGGGGAAATGTTCACTGCTGACATATTAAGCAGCTGCAAGTTATTTGATAGCTTGTCTTTTTGTAGCACATAACATTTCATTCATTATCAGCCTGGATTACTTAGGCAATCCCACACAGACAGATGGAGGAAGAGTTTTAACAGTGATAGTTTATATGATTCTCTAAAGAGATGCCTAAGAAAATATAACAGCAATTTGTGACACTTTGATGAGATTAAAGCTAACATTTTATGGCTAATGAAAATATACTGTTAATTCCTTTGAAAAGCAGTTTGTAAAATGTGACTCTGATACCTTGAATTCAATTTATGAATATATTTTCTCAAATAAGTCTACAATCCTTATGTATTTCAAGTTAATATTCATTGTTCCTGGTTATGAAAGATTTTTTGAGACCACAATAATTTAGAATCAACAACTGAGATGAAAAAAGAAGTAAGGAAACGCGTTATATATATTACAGACAATCTGGATATAACATTTACTGCACTCTAGTTTACTTTGGCCATAGATTCAGCAGAAAGCTCTTGTCAGGGCTAAAGCTTAGGGTGGTTGTTATGTCTTTGCCAGTTTGCTGTATAAATTATACAACTGATTTATCTCAAAGCAATGCAGAGATGAAATTAGCATTGAGGTTTATTTACAGTACTTCAAAATATGTCAACAATTACAAGATTTTGACACCCTTGGTCTCAGCCCAGATTCCGGAATCTACTTAAATTACTTAAGCTCTCTAGCTGCGCCCACAGGCTAAAGCATTTAAGCATAGTGAATATAGATTAGTGAACAGATTAACATAATCAAACACAGATCAACTGAACCATTGAATACTGCAGTCGCATCAGGATATTCAAAGTCTCAGCTTTCTTGGAAGTTTTTAAAATGGCCTGTTGGTGGCAGAGCACCCATCTCCAAAGATGTGCAGGTTAGGTGGATTGGCCTTGCTCAATTGCCTCTTAGTGTCAGGGGGGGTCTAGCTAGGGTAAATGCATGGGGATAGGGCCTGTGTAAGATTGTGGCTGGTACAGACTCGATGGGCTGAATGGGCTCCTTCTGCACTGTAGGATTCTATGATTCTATGAAACAAAGCTTTGATGCAGAGGGGAGGGGTAGCCTGTTATTCAGGATTTCCCAGTTTTCTAGCCCTCAGTGAGACTAGGTGCAGGAAGTTGCCAAGTGGCAGAAATAGGCCCTACCTGAGGACTCAAACCAAGATCACAACCCGGGCTCCAAAGAAACAATTTTATTTAAAAAAAAAAATCAAAACAGCTTATCCCCCCCCCCCCACCCCCACCCCCGCCCCCCCCCCCCCCACCCCTGCCGCTCCCCCCAGCAGCCCTACCCCTTTAACACAGTGGCGTCTCAGAATGCCTTTCTCTTATATCTGGGAAAGGAGAGCACACTGTCTCATAGCTCATCGAATCTGGCAAGTTGTGACAGACATCAACAGCTTATATTTATAAAACAACTTTAATGTAATAAAACTGCCTAAGGCATTTCGTAGAAGTATTATATAAAACCTAACCACTTAAGAAGATATTAGGTCAGATGACCAAAAACATGATCATAGAGGTAGATTTAAGGAGTGTCTTGAATAGGGAAGGTGTGGGTAGAGAGGCAGGGAGGCAATTCCAGAGTTTGGGGTCTATGTAAGGGAAGGCATGGCCGCTAGGTATGGACCGATTTAAAATAAGAGGACTCACAAGAGGCCAGAATTAGGGGAGTGCAGATATCTTGAAGGGTTGTGGGGCTGGGGGAGATTTAAGAGGTAGGGAGGGGTGAGGCCCGCAGTGGTTCCCAAAGGGTATGGCGCGCCACACTGGTGTTAAGTCTTAACACAAAGAGAGATGGCATGAAATCTGGAAACTTCTACGGGTTTCTATATATGAATGTTTAAATGTTTCTTTGATTGTCCTTGAATCTTCCCGCCATCCTCTCTCGCCGCACCAGTGTGGCACGCCGCACCCTTTGGGAACCACTGGGTGAGGGTATGGAAGAATTTGAAAACAAGAATGAGAATTTTAAAAACAAGACATTGATGTGGGTCACTGAGAATAGGGGTGATAATTGAATGGGACTTGCTGTGAGCAGCAGAATTTTGGGGAGTAGACGAGGAGAGACCAGTCAGGAGTATGTTGGAATAGTCAATAGATCGTGATGCCTTTCTACCATTGGGAGTACCTGAGATGCATTCCAATCGTATGAGTACCTGATGGTGCTCCAGTAATGAACGGTCCTCCTCCTGATTCCATGAACAAAAGCAGGTTAATGGCAGAGGTTCCAGAATTTACATGAGGATATCACCCCCCTCCATCCCTTTCACCCTGTCATTCCCCGTGGAAATTTGAACCAGTGAATAATCTTACATAATCATTCTTTTTAAAAGATACAGAGTATTCTCATCTCCATTTCTACCTTTTCTTCTTCCTTTCTTTGTTTTCTCTTCCTAATGCAGATTACAAAGCTTTTGAAGATGCAGCAGAGCACTTTCACCCTTATATCAGGTTCTTTGCAACTTTTAATAAAGGGGTGAGTAATTAGAGCTTGAATTGAAGCTCGTGGAATTGAAGGCAAATTATTGACCAAGTTAGGAGATTTGATAGGCAGTGGAAGAGCGAGAATAAGGATACACTGCATTTATTTGTGCCGTGACACTAGGGGGAGCACTTCATGCACAGCTGCCTTGTTGGTACTGGAATTGCAAAGAAGTGATTAGTGGTGTCCCACAAGGACCTGTGCTCAGGTCTCAACTCACTACATTTATTAATGACATAGATACCAAATAGAGAGCCTATACCCATATTTGTCACCGGCACAAAAATTGGTGACCAGTAAGTGACATAACTCCCACAATGTACATTATTACGAGTGATTTCAGATTTTTAGCATTTCGAAAGCAATCAGCACTTTCAACATCTGTACTGCTCCCAGATTTTCACCATTTAGATATTACTGGATCTATCTTTTTCTGTCCAAAATGAATGAACTCGCAATGGTGACGGTGTCCCTTCACCAAATCCAGATTTATTTGCAAGTGTTATTGGACAGGTACTTCCCAGAACAAAGTATACAACCTGAGTGCTCATAGCCTCGACACTCCACCTTATATAACCTCTGCATAGCTCTCAGATTGGACAGCTATAACTGCCTCAATCAGGGAGCTCATATTCTAACAGGTCCACCTCGTGGACCTTGTTAAAGTCAGTGCAGTAAGTTGAGTAGACAGGAGCATAAAATTATAAAGAATCATTGATAAATTGGATGAGTGGGCAAAACTGTGGTAGATAGCATTAATGCAGGTAATTGCGAGTTCATTCATTTTGGACAGAAAAAGATAGATCCAGTAATATCTAAATGGTGAAAATCTGGGAGCCGTACAGTCCCAAAGAGATTTAGGATTCATGCATGCAGATGACTAAAATGTAGTAGTCAGGTACAAAAAAAAAATCATAAATGGCTGCTAAATTGTTAACCTTTATAATCAGATGGCTGGAGTATAAGAGGGAAGAAGTTTACGTAGTACATCTTTGAACAGTACATCTATTCAAAGCCTTGGTTAGAGCACATTTGGAGTACTGTGTACAGTGCTGAGCAGCTTGTAAGGAAACGTTAGCCTTGGAAAGGGTGAAGCCCAGATTCACCACAATGTTACCAACAGTTTAACAGTTTAATGCTAATGACAGATTACATAAATTAGGCTTGTATTTCCTGGAATGTACATGATTACGAGTGATTTCAGATTTTTAGCATTTCGAAAGCAATCAACATAGTAGATGGAGATGAACTTTTTTCCGGTTGTTTGGCAGCCAAGAGTATAAGGAGATATAGCCTTAAAATCAAAACTAGGCCATTCAGGGAGATGTCAAGAAACACTTCTTTACTGGAAAGACGGTAGAAATGTGGAGCTTTCCTATAAAAAGTGGTAGATGCTAGTGCAATTAATATAAGAACAAGGAGGTTATGTTGGAGTTGTATAGAACATTAGTTAGGCCACAGCTGGAGTACTGTGTGCAGTTCTGGTTATAGCACTATAAGAAGGATGTGATTGCACTAGCGGGGGTACAGAGGAGACACACCAGGATGTTGTCTGGGATGGAGCATTTGAGCTGGATAGGGCTTGGATTGTTTTCTTTAGAGCAGAGGCTGAGGGGAGGGGAGTGGGGACATGATTGAGGTGTATATGATTCTGAGGGGTATGGACAGGGTGAATAGGAAGCAGTTGTTCCTCTTGGTTGAGGAATCAATCATGAGGGGGCATAGTTTTTGGGAAGGGGCAGGAGATTCAGAGGGGATTTGAGAAAAAAAAATCACTTTGACGGTGGTGAGAATCTGGAATGCACTGCCTGGGAAGATAGTGGAGGCAGAAAGCTTTATAACCTTTAAAAAGCATTTGGATGAACACTTGAAATATCATAACATGCAAGGATATGGGCCAAGTGCTGGAAAATGGGATTAGCATGGCTTCAGTGGTAATTATTGTCAGTGCAGACTCGATAGGCTGAAGTGCCTTTTCTGGGTTGTACAACTCTATGACTCTATTAGATCAATAGATTTCACTGGCCAAGGGTATAAAGGGTTATGGAAACAAGGCAGATGGATGACGTTAGGATACACATGAGCCATGAACGCACTGAATGGCAGACGAGGCTTGAGAGGCTGCATGACCTACTTCTGTAGTTACATTCCTGATTTCTTTGTCTCTAATTATTTAGCTGTTCCACGGGATATTAGGATGCCTTGTCTTGGTTTTGTGTTCAGTGTGCACTTAGGAAATAATTAACAAAAGTTGTGTGTGGCATTCCGCTTTTACTGTGCCAACCAGTGTCTTGGCTTAAAACAAAGCCAAAAGGCAAAGCCATTTGTAACAACACACTGATTGCATACACCTTTTCGACTCATCACTCCCATTAGATCCAGTTAAAAAGTACAAATTTCATCCAGATGAAAAACTAAAGTATAACCCATTGTTGCTAATTATATTAGGAACAGTTAAATTGTACACTTTAAACCATGAATCTTTCTAAACTTTAATGTCTCATTTATGGGAGTTTAGTATTGCATCATATTGTCTGTCTTGTTGCCCCCATTTCACCCTTTATCTGTTTAATTCTCTTGTTCTATCTCATTGTTTCTATTTATTTCTTCCTTTTATCATGTCTCTCTCTATCTTTTTATGTCAGTGTCTGCCTTTGTATTTCTTTGTCAATAAGTAAGCATTGACCTGGAAAATGTATTTGTGTTCAAAATTATTTGAAAAACCTCCAAAGTTCATGCATTGCCTTGTTTCAAAGTGCATTCAGCCATTTACAACAATGATCTAAAGTTGAAATCTACCTACTCAGCACCTCATTATAAGTGCTTATGAATCTAGTAAAGTTACCCATGTGAACATACTTCTAAATGGAAATATTAAAAATGCAATCTGTCTCAGACGGCACAATGGTTAGCAATGCTGCCTCACAGCGCCAGGGACCTGGGTTCGACTCCAGCCTTGGGTCTGAGTGGAATTTGCATGTTCTCCACATTCCTGCATGGATTTCCTCGCACAATCCAAAGATGTGCGGGTTAGGTGGAATGGCCATGCTAAAATTACCCCTTAGTGTCAGGAGGACTAGCTAGGGTAAATGCATGGGATTATGAGGATAGGGCCTGGGTGGGATTGTGGTCGATACAGATTTGATGGGCCAAATGGCCTCCTTCTGCACTGTAGGATTCTATGACTCTATGAAAATTGCAAATCCTGCAACAATCCAAAGTGTCCAAAGATGTGTAGGTTAAGTGGATTAGCCATGGTAAATGCAAGGGGCTACGTGGGTAGGACGGAAAAGAGGGCCTGCGTGGGATGCTCTTTCAGAGAATCAGTGCAGACTCGATGGGCTGGATGGCCTCTTTCTGCACTGTAGGGATTTTGTGGTTCAATAACACAGAAATGTAACTGTGGTTCAAAGTGAAAATAAAATAATCTTAACTGCTTTTTTGGTGTGCCTTTTTGGTGTGTAATTGTGCTATGAATTCCGGTCTTCGCTTACATGTAGAAACATTGATTTGTATGGCAATGTTGTCAAATTGCATTGCTGTGCTTTATGAAGGCTTATATTAGTTTGTTGTGAAATATACATTTTGTCACTTCTCACCATTTGGGCTGACATGTCAAATAAGATTGTTGCAGGATTTGCGATGTGTATGTAAGGTTATGCTTTATGTTCGTCATTTTATTCATTGATGCATCTCTTCTGGGTAGGTGGCCAAGAAACTCTCATTGAAGATGAATGAGGTGGATTTTTATGAGCCTTTCATGGATGACTCGGTCACTATTCCAGATAAACCCAATTCAGAGGAAGAAATCGTGGAATTTATTCAAGAACATAAAAGGTAAATAACCGAATGGTTGTTTTGTGAATTTGATTCCCTTTGAAAGTAACAGTGTCTGGACTGAAGTCAGCTTGCAAATTTGCTGTTGTGATTGTCTTACGTGAGCTTCCAATCTGAGAAGCTACAGGAGGGATTGGAAATCCAAGGAAGAGTCACTGTCATTTAGCTCTTAGCAATGGTCATGCAGAATGTCATCTATTTTATTCTCTCTTGGCTAAGTCATCAGAGGGAGGCCCTGAGTGCAAAGTCAGCAGCTGAATCAGTAGCGAGGCAGTTCATGAGCATAAGCTAAAGTAAACAGTGCGTACCATGACAAATGCAAGCAAGGAGAGGTAGGCTGGACAGTCTTTTGCGCTGGAACATATAAACTATCATTGAAAATGTGTTTGTCCTATTTTCAGATCAACCCTCAGGAAACTGCGTCCAGAGGATGTGTTCGAGACATGGGTAAGACAGACTTGAAATTACCTTTCCAGATATTGACAAGAGTGGGTAATTGTTAAATTTAGAGATCACTTTATTTCTGTCAATGACAAAGGAAGGAGAAGGGACAAGTACTGAGGGATAAGACAACAAACGTAGAGGGTGACTAGACAGAATGAAGTAAAAGCCACAGATTGAGAAAACCAGATAATCAGGCTATCTCAAGAAAATTAGGACACAGAATGTACTCAAAGGTATCATAGGATACAATGTTATAATTTTAATATGGCCTAGTGGCAGCACACTTCCCTCTGAATCAAGCGGTAGAGTTTATGCGACTTTGCATAACTTGCACGTGTAACGCAGGTTGACGCTTAGTGCAGGATCAAGGGATAGTAATGGATTGTTGGAGATCATCTTTTATCTGAGATTTACAATATTGTCTTGACTGCCTGTTCAGGTGAATGCAAAAGATCCCATGGTTCAACTTTAAAAAAAGGCTTTGGAGTTGTCCAAACTAATATTTATTCCTACACCAAAACAGATTAACTGTTTGTGGGACCTTGCTATGTGCAAATTGGCTGCTGTCAACATACCAACAGTGACTGCACTTCAAAAAAGGCTGCGTTTGCTACAAAACTGTGCATATAGAGTTATATGCATGGCTGACATCTTTATACAGGCAAAATGCAGCAGGGCGCTTGCATGGTGATCAATAGTCTTGGAATTACAAATATTACAATGCTGGCAGCCAGATTTCTCAGGGGTCCCAGTTTTCTTTATCCCATTTGATTTACATTATTCATGCCTTTTTCCCCATTTTTTTGGGAAGGCACCTTTCTTCCAATTAACCATCTTGTCACAGCAACATATCTCAATGGTGTGGAAGGGATGGTGTGTAATTAAGCTCGTATTCCATCATCTCCCTGCCCTGTTCGTACTTAATTGTGCTGTGCCGGAAAAAACAAGTTGCGGCACTGGAAACGGAATTGCGGCCGTCACCAGTGGATGAGAAGCCTTCCCTCCCTCCCCATCCCGATCCCCAGAAATTGCAGGGAGGCCATGCCCTGACTGCCCACCTGCCATGGGGCTCAGAAACTGATTGAACAGCTTCCATCCGGCACTCTGTGTCTACTGCAAATGACAACGTAGGATTATTTCCATACGCGACCAAGTGCGCCTGAGCAGACAGGTATCAGCAGCCATCTTGAGCTGGCAGGAGACAGTGTTTAAAAAAATGTGTTGGCTGGAAAGCACTTTGGGATGTACTGAGGATGTGAAAGCAACTATCTAACTGCAAGCTTTTTTAGCATTTAGAAATATCCACCAATTCCTCAATGTAACATGAATTTGCAAATTTTCTGTGTAGGAAGATGACATGGATGGGATCCAGATTGTTGCTTTTGCTGAAGAAGAAGATCCTGGTAATTTCCATTAAAGCTTATCATTGAATTATAGGAAGTTATGATGCAGAAAAAGGCCAGTCAGTCCATCACATATTTTTCTTCTCATGTCTAAATGCTTGCTTTAATTTCACACTCTTGCTTGTTCAAGATACTCTTTCATATTCAGTTGATTAAGTAGCAATCTAATTCATTTTTAAAATAAGTCATGGACTCTGCTTCAACAAGGACTTATTGCAGAAAATACCCTATTCTAACTATAACCCATGGGAAAAATGACTAACCTCACCTTTCATTCTTATGTCAGATTAGAATGTAAATGATTTTGTGTGTGCATTCATAGATGCATATTCGACATGAGTGCATTTGGGTATGTGAAATGATTCCTTCAAATGTGAGATGATAATACTTTTAACAAGCTGTAGTATATTTAATATATAGCACATTTTAATGTTTCATATGTGCACAAAATAATTTTTGTCCAAGCGATGTGATAACACAAGCCAAAAATACCCCTAATGGAGTTTATTGCATTAGTTTTAAAGGGAACTGAACTTATTTCAACAAGTCATGTTTCAAACTCCCTGGGTACTGGGAGGGTTGCGATACCTGAAGCTCATAGAGTCATAGAGGTTGACAGCATGGAAACAGGCCCTTTGGCCCAACTTGTCTATGCCACCCCTTTGTTTTTAACCATTAAGTTAGTCCCAATTACCCGCATTTGGCCCATATCCCTCTATACCCATCTTACCCATGTAACTGTCCAAACGCTTTTTAAAATCAAAATTGTACCCATTTCTATTACTACCTTTGGCAGCTTGTTTCAGACAATTCCTATATATTCCACCCTCTGTGTGAAAAAATTGCCCCTCTGAACCCTTTTGTACCTTTCCCCTCTCACCATAAACCTATGCCTTCTAATTTTGGACTCCCCTACCTTTGGGAAAAGACATTGATTATCTAGCTGATCTATGTCCCTCATTATTTTATAGATCTCTATAAGATCACCTCACAACCTCCTATGCTCCAGAGAAAAATGTCCCAGTCTATCCAGCCTCTCTTTATAACTCAAACCATCAAGTCCCAGTGGCATCCTAGTAAATCTTTTCTGCACTCTTTCTAGTTTAAAAATATCCTTTCTATAATAGGGTGACCAGAATTGCACACAGTATTCCAAGTGTGGCCTTACCAATGTCTTGTAGAACTTCAACAAGACGTCCCAACTCCTGTATTCAATGTTCTGACCAATGAAACCAAGTATACTGAATGCCTTCTTCACTACTCTGTCCACCTGTGACTCCACTTTCAAGGAGCTATGAACCTGTACCCTTAGATCTCTTTGTCCTATAACACTCCCCAACGCCCTATCATTAATTGAGTAAGTCCTGCCCTGGTTCGATCCACCAAAATGCATCACCTCGCATTTATCTAAATTAAACTCCCATCTGCCATTCGTCAGCCCACTGGCCCAATTGATCAAGATCCCACTGCAATCCTCGATAAGCTTGTTCACTGTTCACTATGCCACTAATCTTGGTGTCATCTGCAAACTTACTAACCATGCTTCCTAAATTCTCATCCAAGTCATTAATATAAATGACAAATAACTGTGGACCCAGCACTGATTCCTGGGGCACACCGCTGGCCAAAGCTGGTTGAAAGGCTGATCGGGGAATAATGATAGTTTAAAATTTCTCAAGTTGTTGATCTTTTACAATTTAAAGAGTGGCCTGGGTAATCAGTGCAAGTCATTGGGTGGGATTTTCCGGTCAAACTCACCCCAAAGCCAGAAAATCCCACCCGAGATCAACTGACCTTTCCATGATCCATGTCCCACCCGCTACGATTCCCGGAGCAAGCGGGATGGGAAAATTCTAATACAGTGTGTTGTTTTGTTGAAATATCTAAAATCTTTTCATACACAGTGAATTGAAGCCCAAGTTATATCAACTGTTGTTACTTGTCATTGTTATGCACTTAACATCCTCTGTTAAAATAGACATTGTTTGATATATTTTTAAAATATGCCCATTGTTATATCTATGCAAACCAGCTGCCACATTTGCCTGATTTTGAGAAGATGTGGGATAGGCAGAGAGCATAAATTCTGGCTTGGAGCTCTTGCGCTGACTTCCTGCAGCCGCTGCTACTTGTGGGACTTTCTGGCAGAGGTGAAAACAAGCATTGAATATATCTACCCAAGGATAGACTGTATATTCAAATGACGCACTCATGGTGGGATTATGTAATTCGATCCATTTTTGGCCATCAATTCCATAGCAACACCGAGGAACACAAGTGTGTTCCTGGCACGCAGCTTTGTGGGAAGGTTAGAAATTTAATTACCCTCATTCTTTGAAGGAAGGGTAATCAATTAATTTCCCTTTGCACAGTAAATTTAAAAATAAAAAGTATTTTTATCTTCAGCTGCTGTGCCCTGCCCTGACTGCAAATGCCTGAAGTCTATACTGGAAAACAGTGAGCCACAGAAGCTGGCAGAGGTCACACCCTGTGGCAAGATTCCACCCAAGTAGAAAGCTCTGCCTCTGAGGTTCCAAAAAAACTGGTTTTGAAATTTGATGCTTGTGGATCTTTTTCCCCTTCCAGTTCACCCGTTGAGGAATGGCAATACCTTTGGTCATTTTCTGCTCAATGCAATGGAAAGTGGAATTGTCCTTTCTGTAGAAACGCTTTCTTGTGCTGAGTGATTATCATAGAACAGTTCCTTTTATATTCATGTCATTAAGTTATGTTTCATTATTGAGGAACTTGGGTAAAAGCTTTTATGGCAATATGTGGAAGATATCCTATATTTGATAGTTGTAATGAAACCGTAAACCTCTTTGTAAAGAATCGGTTTTATAATGTTCCTATGTTTAGTGCACAAAAGGAAGCCTTCCATCACATTACTGAATAAGTAGTAAGTCACTGTTAAAACGGTTAAAACTTTTTCTTACGGGACAGAGCAGACTAATTTAAGCAAAAGGTTAAAAGAAGACTGTAGGCGCTGGAAGTCTGAAACAGTAAAAGAAAATGGGAGCACTAGGTGGTAGCATTTGTGGAGAGTACAGGTCACTTAACCTGCAGACACTTCAACAAACATCCAGCAGTTATTACTAATGTACAACATTTAAATAAGGATAAGACAGTGATAAACAATACATTTACATATATGTGCAATGAAATAATGGTGAAGTCTCCATAGTCCTCGATGATCATAGGCTGCTCTCTCCTTTGAGAGGGGGAACTGACTGGTGGTGATTTTTGATTTTGATTTGATCTGATTTATTATTGTCACATGTTTTGGGATACTGTGAAAAGTATTGTTTCTTGTGTGCTATACAGACAAAGCATACCGTTCATGGAGAAGGAAATAAAAGAGCACAGAATGTAGTGTTATAGTCATAGCTAAGGTGCAGAGAAACATCAACTTAACGCAAGGTAGGTCCATTCAAAAGACCGATGACAGCAGGGAAGAAGCTGTTCTTGAGTCAGTTGATACGTGACCTCAGACTTTTGTATCTTTTTCCCAACGGAAGAAGGTGGAAGAGAGAATGTCTGGTGTGCTTGGGGTGCTTTGCCGAGACAGCGGGAAGTGGCCACACCTTCGGCGAGTGATAAGGTTGAGAAGGCGGAGCCTTCATAAATAACCTCAGCTGGTACGGGAATTGAGCCCACGCTGTTGGTGTTGCTCTGCATCTCAAACCAGCCATCCAGCCAACTGAGCTAAATGAAATAGAATGAGCTGCAAAGCATTTAAATAAAATAAAACAGGAAGTGGTTAAATTACTTAAGTAATATTCATGTGAGACACGTGTCGGTGTGTGGGGGTGAGTGCAAACCCTCAGACTGTGAGTGACCCAGACCCTCTCCCACTCTCGCCCTTACAGACACATACAAACCCCGTGCTCACACACACTCACCAGCAGCCACTCTCTTCTCCCACACCAGCAGACAGCTTCTCTCCCTCCACATGAACCAGCAGTCAATCTCTTCTTCCTCCATTAACAGCCAGTCTCTCTCTCCCAGCAGTAGCCAATTTCATTCACCCCCCACCTGCAGCCAGTGTTCTCTCCCTGCCCAATAGTCGCTCCCTTCCTCCCATTCATTAGTCACTCCATTGCTGTCCAGCTACCGCATTCCACCCACTCGGCAACCATTCAGCTCCAGCTTGGCAACCGCTTTCCTGACCCCGCTCAGCAGCCATTCCAGCCCTGCCCGGCAACCACTCAGTTCCTTCTCAGCAGCAACTCAGCCCTCCTTTGCAGCCATTCCGTCCCTGCCCAGCAGCCACCTTCCCCATGCCAAGCCACTACTTTGACTCTAACCACCCACCTTGAAAGCCTCCCTCCCTCCCCAGCAGACTCACCACTGCCATCGTGCCATAATTGCAAGTCTCAGACTGGAGAAAGCTGCTTCTCCAATCAGAGACTGATCCTCTCCCACATTTGCTGTTGATTGGCTGACTAGTGATCCTAGCAACGACGGAAGAGAAACAGCCTATGATTGGAGGGGAAGTTCTTCGAAAACTCTTCAAATTCATTTACATTTGACATTTTGAACATGGGTCCAGGGGTCAGATAGAGAGGACTGGCAGGATGGGTCGTGGCCACCTGGCCGTGTGTTGGACGAGCCTGCACTATATAAATGCAAGCTAATGTTGTTGCTGTAGTTATTTTAATTGGGTTATCAACTCCATTCTACAGAAAGGTCAGAAAAATTGGGAAAGGAAGAGAAAAATATTACAACATAAGAAATGGAAGAATGTGGTCCCTCGAGTCTTCCATCATTCAGTGTGATCATAGCTGATCTTCTGCCTTAATTTCACTTTCCCGTTTGCTCCCCATGTCCCTCGGTTCCCTGAGAGATCAAAAATATACCTATAGTTGCCTTGAATATATCAGCAATGGAACGATATTGATAAAATACATAATTATTCCAGTGGAAAGCAAATACTTCGGTAAGAGTGCATAAACAGTGGAAACAGTATACATAAAACCAGAGTCGACATTTCAAGAAGGTGTTAGATATAGCTGTTGGGGCAAAAGGGATCAAAGGATATGGGGAGAAGGTGGGATCAGCTATTGAGTTGGCTGATCATCCATGATCATAATGAATGGTGGAGCAGGCTCGAATGGCCTACTCCTGCTCCTAAGTTTCTATGTAAAAATGAGTAATTTTCAGCATTTAATAGACTCTGGAAGACTTCCAATGGATTAGAGGGTAGCTAATGTAACCCCATGTTTTAAAAAAAGAGGGAGAGGGAAAATGGGGAATTATACACTGGTCAGCCTGACATCAGTGTTGGGGAAAATGCTGGAGTCAATTATTAAGGATGTAATAACTGAGCATTTGGAAAGCAGTGACAGGATCTGTCCAAGTCAGCATGGATTCACTAAAGGAAAATGGTGCTTGACAAATCTTCTGGGATTTTTTGAGGATGTGACCAGTAGAGTAGACAATGGTGAACCAGTGGATGTTGTGTATCTGGACTTTCAAAAGGCTTTTGACAAGGTCACATACAAGAGATTAGTGAGCAAAATTAAAGCTAATGGTTTTGGGGATAATGTATTGACGTGGATAGAGAACTGGTTGGCAGGCAGGAAGCAGAGAGTGGGAATAAATGAGTCATTTTCAGAGTGGCAGGCAGTGACTAGTGGGGTACCGCAGGGCTCAGTACTGGGACCCCAGCTATTCACAATATACATTAATGATTTAGACGAAGGAATTGAATGCAATAACTCGATATTTTCAGACGGCACTAAGCTGGGTAGCAGTGTGTGCTGTTGAGGAGGATGCTAAGAGGCTGCAGGGTGACTTGGACAGGCTGACTGAGTGGGAAAATACTTGACAAATGCAATATAATGTGGATAAATATGAGGTTATCCACTTTGGTGGCAAAACAGGAAGGAAGATTATTATCTGAATGGCAGCAGTTTAGGAAAAGGGGATGTGCAACATGACCTGGGTGTCACAGTGGAACAGTTGCTGAAGGTTGGCATGCAGGTGCAGCAGGCGGTGAGGAAATCTAATGGTATGCTGGCCTTCATAGCAAGAGGATTTGAGTATGGAAGTAGTGATGTCTTGTTGCAGTTATATAGGGCCTTGGTGAGGCCACACCTTAAGTATTGTGGGCAGTTTTGAATTCATGGGATATTGGCACCAATATTGGGGAAGAGGGGACTTGTTCCGATGGGACGGTCTTCATCTGAATCGTGCTGGGACCAGAGTCCTGGCGAATAGTATAACTAGGGCTGTAGATAGGGCTTTAAATTAAATAGTGGGGAGAAAGGTTCAGTTGTATGGAGAATTATAAAATCAAAGTTAAAGGAGAGGGTAGAAATGCAGGTTAATGGAGCTGAGGGCTCAGGAGAGGTTAGTAAAGTTTCCAGACCACGTAATAGAACAGAGAGAATAGAAGGTGGCAGGAATCTAACCTCAGGCAGAGCAAAAAAGGTGACAAGTATGAGAAGGGAGGTGGTCAATGCAGGACTGAGGGTGTTGTACCTAAATGTGTGCAGTATACGCAACAAGGTAAATGAGCTTGTTGCGCACATTGAAATTAGCCGGTACAATGTTGTGGGCATCACAGAGACGTGGCTGCAAGGGGATCAGGGCTGGAATCTAAATATCCAAGGATATGTGTCCTATCGAAAGGGTTGCATTGTTAGTAAGGAATGAAATTAAATCAATAGCAATAAGTGATATAGGATCAGAAGGCATAGAATCTCTGTGGGTAGAGCTGAGGAATCGCAAAGGTAAAAAGACCCTGATGGGAGTTATGTACAGGCTCCCTAGCAGTAGTCAGGATGTGGGGCAGAAAATAAATCAGGAGATAGAAAAGGCATATAAAAAAGGCAATATTACAATAATCATGGAGGACTTCAATATGCAGGTGGACTGGGAAAATCAGGTAGATAGTGGATCCCAAGAAAAGGAATTTGTGGAATGTCTAAGAGATGGGTTTTTTCGAGCAGCTTGTGACAGAGCCTACTAGGGAACAGGCAATTCTGGATTTGGTGATGTGTAATGAGGCAGACTTGATTAAGAAACTTAAGATGAAAGAACCCTTAGGGAGCAGTGACCACAATATGATAGAATTTACTCTGCAGTTTGAGAGGGAGAAGCTGGAGTCAGATGTAACGGTATTACAATTAAATAAAGGTAGCTATAAAGACATGAGGGAGGAGCTGACCAGAGTTGATTGGAAAGGGAGCCACGCAGGGAAGACAGTGGAACAGCAATGGCAGGAGTTTTTGAGAGTTATTCGGGAGGCACAACAGAAATTCATCCCAAGGAGGAGGAAACATGCTAAGGGGAGGACGAGGCATCCATGGCTGACGAGGGAAGTCAAGGACAGCATAAAAGCAAAAGAAAAAATAGACAAAGTGGCAAGGATTAGTGAGAAGCCAGAGGATTGGGAAGCCCTTAAAAGCAAGCAGAGAACAACTAAAAAAGCAATAAGGGGCGAGAAGATGAAATATGAATGTAAGCTAGTTAGTAATATAAAAGAAGATAGGAAGAGTTTTTTTTTCAATATATAAAAGGTAAGAGAGAGGCCAAAATAGCCATTGGACCATTGGAAAATGAGGCTGGAGAAGTAATAATAGGAAACAAAGCAATGGCAGAGGAACTGAATAGTACTTTGCATCAGTCTTCACGGTGGAAGACACCAGTGGGATGCCAGAGCTCCAGGAGAGTCAGGAGGCACAGGTGAGTGTAGTGGCCATCACTAAGGAGAAGGTTCTGGGGAAACTGAAAGGTCTGAAGGTAGATAAATCACCTAGACAGGATGGACTACATCCCAGGGTTCTAAAAGAGATAGCTGAGGAAATTGTGAAGGCATTGGTGGTAAACTTTCAGGAATCACTGGGGGCAGGGAGGATCCCAGAGGACTGGAAAGTAGCTAATGTAACACTGCTGTTGAAGAAGGGAGGGAGGCAGCAGACGGGAAATTATAGGCCGGTTAACCTGACTTCAGTCATTGGCAAGATTTTAGAGTCCATTATTAAAGATGAGATCATAGAGTACTTGGAAGTGCATGATAATAAAGTAGGACTGAGTCAACACGGCTTTGTCAGGGGGAGGTCATGTCTGACAAATCTGTAACAAGGAAGTTAGACAAAGGAGAGCCAGTGGACGTGATTTATTTAGATTTCCAGAAGGCCTTTGACAAGGTGCCGCATGGGAGACTGTTAAATAAGTTAAGTGCCCATGGTGTTAATGGTAAGATCCTGGCATGAATAGAGGATCGGCTGACTGGCAGAAGGCAAAGAGTGGGGATAAAGGGGTCTTTCTCAGGATGGCAGCTGGTGACTAGTGGTGTGCCTCAGGGGTCAGTCTGGGACCACAACTTTTCACAACATACATTAACGACTTGGAGGAAGGAACTGAAGGCACTGTTTCTAAATTTGCAGATGATACAAAGATATGTAGAGGGACAGGTAGTATTAAGGAAGCAGGGGGTGCTGCAGAAGGACTTGGACAGGTTAGGAGAGTGGGCAAAGAAGTGGCAGGTGGAATACAATGTGGAAAAGTGTGAGGTTATGCATTTTAGAAGGAGGAATGGAGGCATAGACTATTTTCTAAATGGGAAAATGCTTAGGAAATCAGAAACTCAAAGGGACTTGGGAGTCATTGTTCAAGATTCTCTTAATGTTAGCATGCAGGTTCAGTCGGCAGTGAGGAAGGCAAATGCAATGTTAGCATTCATGTCGAGAGGGCTAGAATACAAGAGCAGGGATGTACTTCTGAGGCTGTATAAGGCTCTGGTTAGACCCCATTTGGAGTATTGTGGGCAGTTTTGGACCCCATATCTAAGGGAGGATGTGCTGGCCTTGGAAAGGGTCCAGAGGAGGTTCACAAGAATGATCCCTGGAATGAAGAGCTTGTCGTATGAGGAACGGTTGAGGACTCTGGATCTGCACTTGTTGAAGTTTAGAAGGATGAGGGGGGATCATATTGAAACTTACAGGATACTGTTGAGGCCTGGATAGAGTGGACGTGGAGAGGATGTTTCCACTAGAAGGAAAAACTAGACCCAGAGGGCACAACCTCAGGCTAAAGGGACGATCCTTTAAAACAGAGATGAGGAGGAATTTCTTCAGCCAGAGAGTGGTGAATCTGTGGAACTGTTTGCTGCAGAAGGCTGTGGAGGCCAGGTCATTGAATGTCTTTAAGACAGAGATAGATAGTTCTTGATTAATAAGGGGATCAGGGGTTATGGGGAAAAGGCAGGAGAATGGGGATGAGAAAAAATGACGGAGCAGACTTGATGGGCCAAGTGGCCTCATTCTGTTCCTATGTCTCATGGTCTTATGGTCTTTTGGTTTTCTAGTCTGAGGAAGGACATTCTTGCTATTGAGGGAGTCTAACGAAGGTTCACCAGACTGATTCCTGGAATGTCAGGACTGAAATATGAAGAAAGACTGGATTGATTGGGCTTGTACTCACTAGAATTCAGAAGAATGAGAAAGGATCTCATAGAAACATATAAAATCCTGATGAGACTAGACAGGCTAGATGCGGAAATATTCTCGATGTTGGGGAAGTCCAGAACTAGGGGTCACAGTCTACGAATAAGGAGTAAGACATTCAGGACTGAGATGAGGAAAAACCTCTTCACTCAGAGGGTTGGGAACCTGTGGAATTCTCTATCACAGTCTAGTGAGTTTAGAAGGAAGAGGCGGGTTCTCATTGAAACTTACAGAATACTGAAAGGTCTGGATAGAATGGATGTGGAGAAGATGTTTCCATTAGTAGGAGAGGCTAAAATCCGAGGTTACAGCCTCAGAATTAAGGGACGACCTTTAGAACTGAGATGAAGAGGAATTTCTCCAGCCAGAAGGTGATGAATCTGTGGAATTCATTGCCATAGAAGACTGTGGAGGTCAGTCCATCGAGTGTATTTAAGGGCCATGTCCTTATTCATAGATGTGACCCCGACTTCTGGACTTCCCCAACATCGAGAATATTTCCACAACTATCCTCTCCAGTCTCATCAGACTAGGAATCTTCGCACTTTCCCACGTTCTATTCCATTTGCCATTTCTTTGTCCACTCTCCTACCTGTCCAAGTCCTTCTGCAAACTCCTTGCCTCTTCAATACTATCTGTCTCTCCACCTATCGTTGTATCATCTGGCACCTTGGTAGAAAGAATAGAGGCACAGAGTATTTTCTAAATGGGGAGAGAATTCAGAAATCGGAAACACAAGGTGACTTGGGAGTCCTAGTTCAGGGTTCTCTTAAGGTTAACTTGCAGGTTGAGTTGTCAGTTCGGAAGGCAAATATATTGTTAGTATTCATTTTGAGAGGACTAGAATACAAAAGCAGGGATGTATTACTGAGGCCTTTTAAGGCTCTGGTCAGACCACATTTGGAATATTGTGAGCAACTTTGAGTCCCATATCTAAGGAAGATGTGCTGGTCTTGGAGAGGGTCCAGAGGAGGCTTACAAGAATGATCCCAGGAACGAAAGGCTTGGTGTACGAGGAACATTTGAGGACTCTGGGTCTGTACTCAATTGAGTTTAGAAGGAAGAGCAGGGGTTCTCAATGAAACTTACAGAATACTGAAAGGTCTGGATAGAGCGGACGTGGAGAAGGTGTTTCCATTAATAGGAGAGACTAAGATCCAAGGTTACAGCCTCAGAGTAAAGGGATGACTCTTTAGAACTGAGATGAAGAGGAACTTCTTCAGCCAGAGGGTGGTGGATCTGTGGAATTCATTGCCACAGAAGGCTGTGGAGGCCAGTTCATTGAGTGTATTTAAGACAGAGATAGATTCTTGATTGGTAAGAGGATCAAAGATTATGGGGAAAATGTGGGAGAATGGGATTGAGAAACATCAGCCATGATCGAATAGCGGAGCAGACTCAGTGGGCTGAATGGCCTAATTCTGCTCCTATATCTTATGGTCTTATGGTCTACATAGCAGAATGTCCTGCAAATGTATTAAATGTCAATTCACTAACATCAACAATAGCTATTTCAAGGCATAATATCTATCCCACAAAGTTGATGTCTCAATCCACCAAAATGTATTTCATAGGCAGCTCGAGAAAAATTGATATCAGTGGAATATTTGCTTGTCTAAACAATCTTTGCTCTCTTGCATGGAGATATTTGAGAGATTTTTATTCCTTTACAGATGGTTATGAATTTCTGTCAATTTTAAAAGAGGTCGCAAGAGAAAACACTGACAATCCAGATCTAAGCATTGTGTGGATTGACCCTGATGACTTCCCTCTGGTGAGTACACATATCACAGAGTAAGGTATAGGAATTATTTGCAGACATGTAGCAGTAATTTAATCTTACAATCCTTTTATGACTATTTCAGTTATTTACATACTGGGAAAGAACTTTCAAGATTGATCTTCACAGGCCTCAGATTGGAATAGTAAATGTCACGGATGTAAGTAGCATCAACAAATTTCAATCATTAGTCCGGTGCTCTTAAATCTCTTTTGTATAGATATATTTTTTAAGGCAAAGTTAGATAGATTCTTGATTAACAAGAGGGTGTAAGGTTATCGGTGATAGGCAGGAATGTATGGTTGATGTTACAATCTGATCACCCATGATCTTATTGAATGGCGGAGCAGGCTCGAGGGACCAAGTGGCCTACTCCTGCTGCTAATTCATAAGTTTATATACTCGTATTTTGCCATGATCTATAATAGTGGGAGGCCATGGTCATGTTGCTTATGCAGATGTTTGGTTTTACAAGTTCATCTAATTGTGATTTTGTGTACCATCTTGTGGTCTTGTGGTGCAGTGGGTAGCATCGCTGCCTCTGAACTAGGAGCTCTAGATTTGAGTCCCACCCCAGGACTTGATGGCCAAAGAAGGTGCAACCAACAGGCTGAGTATCAACCTGCAAAATCCTTCTATCACCTGCCAATGGCAGGTAGTAAGAGTGGGAGAGACTCCTGGTCAACCAGCTTGATGTGGAGTGGCACCTCTCAAACTATAAGCCTCTGGCAACAGGCTATCAACCTGTTCCAGGAAAAAAGCCCTCTCTGGAAACAGATGAAAGTCTGCCTGGTGCACCACTAGATCTGGGCAGTGAAACAACAATATCAATTTGTGAGTGTACGTGGATATCACTACCTGTTTACTCATTTCTTTACAACTTTGTATGGACATTTGATGTTACTTTTAAATTCTACTATCCACATTAGCTAATTTGTATGTATAGCTAGAATTGGATATCATGCAATGATATAAGGGATGATTCTCCCATCCTGCTGATATGATTGACCTCCAACAACTGCAACCATCTTCCTTTATGCTAGGTAGGACTCCAACCAATGGAGAGTTTTCTCTCTGATTCCCATTGACTCCAGTTCTGCTAGGGCTACTTGATACCACACATTTGGTCAAACGCTGCCTTGATGTCGAGGTACAGTCACTCTCACATCATCTCTGGAGTTTAGTTCTTTTGAAATATTGAATCTGAAAACCATGGTATCTCATATCATCAGGTCAAAAATAGTCAAGGAAACCTTCTGCTGATTACTGCCTATGATTCTCCCTCAGCTGATAAGTCAGAAGTCCTCCATGTGTAGTATACCAATTAACGTCAATACTGATCAAGTTAGCCAAGTCATGAAGGACTAAGCTGCCAAACTAGGTTTGTGGTAGGTGATGAGAGAATCAGACAAGGGAAAAACCTACTTGACCTCGTCCTCATCAGTCATGCAGGTGCATCTGTCCTTGACAGTATTCATGAGATTGGTCACTCATTGCACAGTGTTTTGTGTCACATTATCATCGTTATAAACAGGATCAATTCAAAACAGATCTAGCAGCTCAAACCTGGGCATCCATGAGGCACTGTGGGCCATCATCAACAGCAGAATTGTATTCCACCACAATCTGTGATGCCACGGTCGAGAATATCCCTCACTCAATCATTACCATCAAATCAAGGATCAACCCTGGTTCAATGGAAAGTGTAGTGAGGTGTGCCAGGCGATGAACCAGGTGTACCTCACAAAGTGATATGCCAACCTGGTTAAACTACAGGACATGCTAAAGAGTGAAAATAGCATGCTATAGACTGAGCTCACATCCAACTGATCAGAGCAAAGCTCTGCAGTCCTGAATCATTCAGTCATGAATGATGGTTTGCAATTAAACAATGGAAGGAGGAGGCTCCATGAACATCCCCATTATTTGAGTGCAAAGACAAGGCTGGAGCATCAAGCACTTTCAGCTAGAAAGGTCAACTAGATGATCCACCGTGCCCTGTTCCTGAGGTCCCCATCACAGAAACCAGTCTTCAGCGAATTCAATTCGCTCCAAGTGACATCAAGAAATGCTTGAGCACACTGGATATAGCAAAGATGATAACATCCTGGCTACGGTGCTGAACATTTGTGCTCCATAACTAGCTATGCCTTCATCCAACCAGTAACATTGGCTTTTACCTGTCAAAGTGGAAAGTTGTCCCACAAAAAGCAGGACAAATCTATTCTGTTCAATTACTACCTTTTGGCCAAATCTCAGTTATCAGCAAGATGATGAAAGGAGTTGTTGATACTGCTCTTAAGACGCACTTACTCACCAATAACCTCCTCACTGATGGGTTGCAGCATGACCTTTCAGCACCAGATCGCATTATAGCTTTGGTTCAAACATGAATAAAAACCTGAATTCCAAAGGCAAGATGAGAGAGACTGCCCTGGATATTAAGGCAGCACTTGACCAAGTGTGTCGCCAAAGAACTCTAAAAATTTGGAGTCAGCGGAATTAGAGAAACCTCTCCACTGGCTGGTGTCACAGTGAACACAAAGGAAAATGGTTGTGGTTATTGGAGCCCAATCATTTCAGATCCAGAACCTTGTTACAGGATTTCCCTAGGGTAGTATCCTAGACCCAACTATCTTCAGCTGTTTCATCAATGACCTTCCCTCCATCATTAAATCAAATGTGGGGATGTCTACCGATGATTGCAGTGTTCAGTTCCATTTGCAACTCCTCATGTAATGAAGCAACCAATGTCCCAGCAAGACCTGGACAACATTCAAGATAAGACTGACAAATTACAAATAAAAATTCACGCCACAAAAGTGCCAGTCAATAACTATCTCCAACAAGAGAGTTTCTAACCAATTTTGCTTGACATTCAATGGCATTACCATTGTCAAATCCCCCACTATCAACATCCTGGGATAATCTAGGGAAAACTGAGAAACTTAACTGACCAACCACATAAATACTGTGGTTACAGCAGGGTGTTTGGTGTGAATTGACTCAATCCCATTTCCTCAAAGCCTTTCCACCATCAGCAAGCCACAAGTCAAGGGTGTGATGGAATACTTTCAAATCGCCTGGATGAGTGCAGCTCTAACAACACTCAACACTCAGAATGTTTGACACCATTCAGGACAAAGCAACCTGTTCAATTAGCACCCCATCCATAATCTTAGAAAGTGTATACCATCTACATGATGCACTACATCAACTCACAAAGGCATCTTCGACAGCCTCCCCGGCCACCGAGAAGAGCAAGGGCAATAGTGAACGGAAATACCACCACCTCCTAGTTTCCCTCCATGTCACATGGAATCCTGACATGGAAATATATCACAGTTCCTTTATCACCATTGGATCAAAATCAAAGACCTCCCTATCTAACAGCACTGTGGGAATACCTTCACTGTGTGTACTGTTCTGGTTCAAGAAGGCACTCACTACCACCTTCTCAAGGGATGAGCAATAAATGCTGGCCTTGAAAGCAATGCCCACATTCTGTAAATAAAAAAAAATCCCTTAATCTTCTCTGCTGTAAGTATAAAACTTGTCTAGTCTCCACTTAAAGGTATAAGACAATGAAAGAAAGAAATGAAAGCATGAGTAGGCCACCAGTTCCTTCAAGCCTGCCCCGCCATTCAATGGAAGGAAGTTTAACAATTGTATATTAAAAGTAAAACCTATTGAATTGGTCATAACTGAGTCATCGAAAGCTCCTGTCAGTGCTGTGCAGGTTGGAAAAAAGTAATACTGAATACACCAATGGATCATCAGCCCTAACTAATTTGTTCCTCTACATTGGCAGGTTTGATTTTTTTCTAATTGGATCCAATGTCTTCATAATGAATGGCTTTTGCTGATTTATTCGAAGATTATTCTATTTTCTCCTAATGGGCTTTTCTGATGAACTTATTCCCAGGCTCCTAGCCTATACCATTCTTAATCAATGTAGATATCATTGTAGATTTAATGTAACATTTGTAGACATTTATATGATAATGTCTGTACATATATGCATGTTCCTGAAAGCTGCTTGTTTGTAACGATGCATAATTAATTGCACTTTAACACTGTGAATTTCACATTTACAGGCTGACAGTGTCTGGATGGACATTAAAGATGATGATGATTTACCATCAACTGATGAACTAGAAGAGTGGCTCCATGACGTACTCTCGGGAAAAGTCAATACAGAAGATGATGATGACGATGATGACAACAATGATGATGATGATGAAGATGACAACAATGATGATGATGACGATGATGATGACGATGATGATGACGATGATGATGACGACGATGATGATGATGATGATGACGATGATGATGATGATGATGACTAACTTCAGTTTATTAATAATTATCTATACTGTGAACAAAAAAATCTTCTAACTCTACGTTAAAAGGTATCTGGAATTGACATATTTGTAATTTAAGATAAGCACTTGAATGTGAATGCTATTTCCCATGGTATGTAACCAATATCCTGAGGTCAGATAACATTTCAGATATTTAAAATGAAAAATAATTGATTTATAAAACTTGCTCTCCGTTTATTTTTTCATCTATTTTTTCCCCTTCCCATTTCTCCATACCTAAAAGGGAGGAACCTGCATTTATATAGAGCCCTACACTACCTCTGGAAATCCTAAAACACTTTACAGCTAATGAAGTACAGTTGAAGTGCAATCCCTGTTGCAATGTGAAGAACCATGGCAACCCATATGCACGTAGGAAGGTCCTACAAACAGCTATGACTTAATGACCAGATAGTCCATTTTTAAATTATGATCTTTTCCATCTGCCAGAGAGGGCAGATGAAAACTGGATTTAATGCCTCTTTCAACAGTGCAGCACTCCCTTAGTACACCACCTACGTGTTAGGCTGCATAATGGTTCAAGCCTTTGAAGTGGAACTTGACCTTTCCATCTGAGAATCTAGGGTGCTTTTGTCAAGCCAAGGCTAACACCTTAAATTATACTTCAGATAATTTTCTACAGTTGAATAAGGAAAAGACTCACAAGCATTGTTTTGGCCAGTACTGCTTTATGCTCAACTGATAGTGCTACCAAATGCTACATTCAGTTCGTAGACAACAGTCGATCATTAGAAAACACTGAACGGATAGGCACTATCCAACATTACATGACACTTGACTGATATGCACTGCTGCTCTAAATTCAACAGATAAGTACTGTTTAGTGCTCTAAAATAAGTATCATTCACAGCTATTCTATATTTAGTTGATAGTGGTCAGTTTTCCCTACGCAGTTGGTAGCAGATGTCTATAAATGTCTACTAGGTTATATCATTGTTGTTGCCAGGTTTCCTGCTATTGTAGATCATTTTAATCTCATTTAATCATATTAACTGCATAATTTTAACAATAAACACTATTCTTCCACTTGATTCCACTTAGTAGGCATTACTCAACATTGCTTTATATTGGGGTGTTCGCTAACACACAACACTGCACAATTTATAGAGCTCGAAGATGCTATCCAATGCTTCATGATAGGAAAATCATTTTAAAATTATTGTGATCTTAACGTGGAGTGGCCAAGCGTATGTTATAAGGCATAGAAGCGAATGCTGACATTATTGTGTACTCAAGATCAATTTTGTCGCCTAAGTAATCTATTTACTCTCCAAAAACTTCATTATTGTCCTGTCTTAAGTTTTCAAGTTCAATTTATTGCTAAAATGCAATGTCAAATAGGACTAAAATGATACAAATCAGATTCTCTGAACTTTAAGGTCCTCCACAGCATTTAAACTGTAAATGTAAAGTGAATATATTTGCATAATGCAATAGCTTTGTTTGTTTTATTTCACCACAGCTTTAGTGGGGCTGTTGGCATAGTCTTGTTTCTTCTCTGGCTTCTCTCAAGCCTCTCTCAATCCGCATCTCAATGTTGTCCACCCATTGGATTTTTCTTCTTGTCTGTTTTTACCCTCAATTTCACCTTCAATTGTTGCCACAACAAGGCTCTCAGGCTTTGGCTCCAGTATTCGTGCTTGGCTTTCTTTCTTAGCAATTCTTTTGACTCTATTTTTGATCTAACCCACTAATTTTCTTTCTGTCCATCCAGCTGATTCTGAGCTTCCTTCACCATACCCACACTTCAGAAACTGTTATTCTCCTCTCACCTCTTTCTTCAGAGTCCAACTCACATCCATACAGTGTGACACTCCACACTAGTGACTGTACCAGATGTTTCTTTCAACTTAATTCTGATCCTTTTGGACTTCTACACTCTACCACTGAAATGCTGCCGCCATTTATGCCAGAGGGATCTTACGGTTCCCCTGACGGCACACCCCGCACAGGTTTCCCGGCAGTGAGGGACGCAGACCCATTGACAATGGCAAGCCCATAAGATCCTGCCACCAGCGAACGGTGCACTGCCTTCCACAACCGCGGAATACGTTGTGGAAGTGTAGGAAAATCCCGCCCCTACTTAAATCACTGGTTATGCCTCTTGTGACAGCTAATCTAACCTTGATTTAATTCTTGGACGTGACTTTGGTGTTTATCATCTAACCAAGATATTTGAAAATGTCCACTCTTTCTATCTCAGTGCTTCCAATCTTGACTTTTCCATTGCCATTTAGAGCCATAACATTGGTTTTTGCCTCATTTATGTAATAGCTTATGTTAAATGTAAAATGGTGCACCACACCTAGGGATGTCAGCCATTTGTCTCCAACTATGTGTGCCTCATGGTATCAACTGGTAGTGATGTCTGCTCTATTGTCAAATATCACTCACTGAAGGGTTTTGTCTGCTAATGGTATTATCATGAAATAATGAGTAGCTCATTAACAAGCTACAGTAATCACCAATAATTTAATATGAATTGTACTATATGTGATTCAGTCAGAATCAACACAATGGGCGGAATTTTACGGTTTCACTCATCCTGAAACCGTAAAAGCCCACCCTAGGTCAACAGAGCTTTCCATGGTCTACCCCTCACCCACTCCGATTCCCGTGGTGGGCAGGATGGTAAAATTCCAGCCATTGTCCCAAAAACCTAATAGGCAACCTGAGCTCATTACTTTATAACATGTAAATCAATCTCCTGAAGACCAATAGACAGTAGATTCATGTAACATATGCACAGACTGATTTTACTGTTGGCATATTAAGAGAACTCCTGCTTCTTCCAAACTTGGAGAATCGCTATACACAAGCAAGTGAATATGTTACACTCAACAGATCTGTAAATACAGACTGATACTAGGTATTTCAGGGGAAGGCGAACAACGTAATGTAGACTCATGATACACAGTGCCATCATTGCCACATCCCTTGGTTAATTATTGTAATGATGTTATTTTTGAGTACTGTTAAATTCAGTGTCTCCTCCAAATAGATTGTAGATTATACCATTAACATTTATTATTAAAGAGAGCCTAGCAAACCATTCATAGAGAGAGACAAAAGTGCGTGGCAAATGATTTTTTAAGGAGTATTAAAATGACTTAATATATCATTAGTTATTCAACATTTTTGTTTTATGTTGGAAAGTTGTATAAATGTTTGGCAGGATTTTCCACTACGGTTATGGTGGGAACCTGGGGTGTGAAATCAGTTATTGGATTTTCTGATAAGTTACAGGAAGGTTACGCCTTAATACGTCAAGTGTTCA
Organism: Mustelus asterias; assembly: GCF_964213995.1. Lineage (NCBI taxonomy): Eukaryota > Metazoa > Chordata > Chondrichthyes > Carcharhiniformes > Triakidae > Mustelus > Mustelus asterias. Next base: position 51,520,604 of record NC_135817.1, read on the forward strand.
GTATTGCTATGATCACAGGAGCTATTTAATATTTAACAATCTTCAGCATAGGCATTCAATTATGCAGATTATGGCATTATTTTTAAATAACAAAGTACTTTGGGATCAATCCTTGTAGCCAGTTACCATACAGTGTTAGGACCGGCAAACCCTATCGCCTTTGGCGGGCTCCCTAATGGAAGTATGAGTCTCAGCAGGAGCCCACAGGCAGAAAATATGTCCCCAGCTGTCAATTTGGGTCAGGAATGGATATGTAGGGCAGTGCTGGTATCCCTCCTTCTCAGCAATATTCAAACTTCCTTGTTGAGTTTTTATAAGAGTGGTGTAGTTTAATCACAGATGTTTAAAGCTGACAGATTTTACATTATAACATGTTGCCTCCCAAATGTGAGGGTAAGGACATAATGAAGCAACCCTGGAATAGTTCTTATTGGACTCAATCATCTTTGGATGTTTCAGGTCCTGCAAGTAGAGCTCCAGGAATTAATAGATAATGAGAAAGGAGAACTTATTTTATATAGTGCCTTTATATATAGTGTCCCAAAGTGCTTTACAGTCAATGGGATAGATTCCACGCAGGACCTCATTACTAGCCAGGTTAAAAGGAGAAATGATGGGCTAGGGATTTGTTGGAGATGGAAGAGCCCAAAATACTGGGGCATGGGGTCACTTCTGGGGCAGGAGCAAACTGCAGCATTCAGGCAATTTACACCTGAATAAAACTGAGTGTAACAATATTCCACAACAGATAAACCAAATTTGTGTTTGAGGGTTTAAATTTACATGTTTGCGAAGGGGGTGGGGAAAATTAAGAATAGGGTAGTCAACTAGTAGAGAAAGTAAGCTTTTAGGTAATAATAATAATCATAGGTAATAATCATAAATGAAAGTCTTAAAAAGGCTGAGAGGTTGTTTCCCCTAGTGGGAGAGCCTAGGACCAGAGGACATAATCTCAGAGTAAGGGATCACCCATTTACAGAGATGAGGAGGAATTTCTCCTCACAGAGGGTAGTGAATCTGTGGAATTCTTTACCGCAGAGGACTGTAGCGGCTGGGCCATTAAGTATGTTCAAGGCTGAGATAGACAGATGTTAATCAGTAAGGCAATCAAGGGTTATAGGGTTAAGACGGGAAAGTGGAGCTGATGATATATTTCAGAATAGAAGTGTGACAACTCTAATCATGAGCTGAATCTGTTTCAGTGTAATGGCATTTAGACAAGCATTGACATCTTCCTCACAATCTCCTAAAGCAGCATTTTGCTTCCTTTCTCTTCCCTCAGACATTTCTTTCACTCCATCTATGGAAAGATTTGCTTGTGGCTATAAACAGTATCGCTCCGCCTATTTCCTGTCTGTCGCTACCAATCTGATAGTGTGCTGAAAAATCCTCCTGGCATTGCGACTCCAGCAGTATATCAAACTCCCAAATGTGTCACACTTTGGAGAACTCCCAGCTTCGTAAACACTAACCTTCGTTATTTGAAACTGAACTGTAGTTCCCTTCTGAACAAATGAAAAGCTTTGAGATCTAGCGCAGAAAAAATACGTTTAAACCACAAAACGCATTGCAAAGATTTTTCTCTGAATGTCTATCTATTAGGTTTATTAAAACATTTGTTCATAACTCCCAGGACCGAATCCAACACAAGGAACATTAAAAGCTACCAATAATTATCTTATTCTTTCAGGAATGTGTTGCAACTTTCTAGACGACTGCCAAGGACTCCACTAACTCCTTGTCTGATTCTTCTCAATTAGGTTTCTGACCATGTGGCAGCAGCATTACAGATTTAATTAAAGTCACAAAAGATAGAAAAATTGAAAGTGCTGGAAATACTGAGCAGGTCTGACTGTATCTGTGGACAGAGAAACAGAGCAAATGTTTCAAGTCGAATATTCTTCAGAAAATGTCACAAAAGGTGGCACAATGGCACAGTGGTTAGCGCTGCTGCCTCACAGTGCCAGGGGCCCGTGTTCAATTCCAGCCTTGGGTCACTGTCTGTGTGAAGTTTGCACCCTCTCCCTGTGTCTGCGTGGGTTTCCTCCGAATGTTCTGGTTTCCTCCCACAGTCCAAAGATGTGTGGGTTAGGTTGATTGGCCATGCTAAATTGTCCCTTAGTGTCGGGGGTGGGGTGATGGTTAGCAGGGTAAATGCATGGGGTTATGGGGATAGGGCCTGGTTGGGATTGTTGTCAATGCAGGCTCGATGGACTGAATGGCCTCCCTCTGCTTTGTAGGGATTCTGTGATTCTATATTCTTTCTAACTGTCACCACGGTACATTATTCCCTTTGGCCTCATCCTCTTCCTCAAATACACTCATATATGACAGTCTATTCTACCTCTCTACTACCTGTTTCAATCCTCCAGCTGCCTCTGGGTTAGCACGTTACTTGTCCAGCATTTGGTCTCAGATGAGTTGTTAATTTCTACAGCTAAGCATTGGAAAGATTGGAGCCATTGTCTTTGATCCTCACCATAAGTGTCATACCTCGTCATCTACTCCATCCTCCAGCGTGGCTCCTGCCTCAGGTGGAACCAGACTGATTACAACTTCAGCATCCTGTTTAATTCTAAACCACATTTCTACAAGTTAAGATTAACTCCCACTTCCGTAACGTTGCCCAACTCCACTCCTACCCTAGCCCATCTGCCTTCTTTGCAGCATTTGTCACCTCCAGACTAAGTGAGTGGGATTTAATGCCCTCCTTGTAGTGGGGTTTGTGACATAGGCGGAAGGATGGTAGGTGGGGATCCAGCTGTCCTTCCGCCATTGTCTCAACTAAGTTTGTGGTGGGAAACTAGTGGGTGGTTTTCCTGCCCTGCCACCACAAGTATTCAACCAGCAGGGGAGGAGCCACCATGTGGAAAACACAAAAAAGCAGAAGCTGGCATGTTTTTTACAGGTTTCCGGAGTGGGGGGAGGTCCCTCGTTCAGAGGTATTCAGTGCCTGATTAGAGAACCTGCTATTGGGAAGGGAGGGCAAGTTGAGAGCCGACCCCCTGCCTTTGCTGTCAAACCTTCCCCATGACCCCCAACCTAAGCCCCCCTCCCTTCTGCCATCACTCATCTGTGCCTGGGTCCATAACAATCATAGGCTTTGGGTGGTGTAGCCCTCCTCAGTGACACTGTTGATCAATGAAGAGCTGTGGCTTCTGATCCTGGGGAAGACCCACACTATCCAGGGCCTTCTTGAAAAGGAGCTATGCGCCGAGACTCCTATTGCCTCCATTAAATATTACCCAATGACCTCAATGCTCTCATGACTTGCTCCTACTATCTGTAGACTTCAGCTCACTCTGCTGCCCACATCTTATCCTACAATTATTCATATCATTTATCATCTCTTTCCTTACTGACCTAGGCTTTTGGTCCCCCAATGCCTTGGATTGAAAATGATCCTTATTTAAAATATATTTGTGAAACCAACCCTATCCCCACTTACCCCCACCCAAGTGCTAAATTCCTAGATTGGCTTCTTGTAAATCTCTTCCCAATCCCACTCTCTGGCCTATGATTGGCAGCTGTGACTCTGTCACATAAGTTCCATTCTCTGTCATTCCCATTCTAAACCCATTACGTCTCCAACTCCTTTAACACTTTCTTAAAACACAGCATTTTGACTAAGCTTTACATCACCTCTCTAGCCCTCCATTCTTTGGCTCTTTCATTCATTCATGGGATTTGGGATGTTGCATGCAAAGCCAGCATTTATTACCCATCCCTAATTGCCCTTGAAAGAGTGGTGGTAAACAACCTTCTTGAATACAACTGAGAGGCCAACCGATAGCCACTTATGTTTCTGCAATGTCCCTGGGATATTGGCCATGTTAACCCAATCATTAAATAATAATAAACCACCTGCAATAGACATAGTTTGGTTATGAATAATGAACAAATTGCTATTAATACTAAGCGTATTGTTATAATTCAGATCAGAAACTCCAAAGTATTTTATGAAGCCTGCTTGGACCATAAGTTTTGCAATTTGTTTTTGGCTAGAGTGAGCATGAGATGTTTCACTTCAGGTATGAATCAACTGACCCACTAGGGAGCTTTTATCAAACAAAGTTTATTTAAGAATACAGTTAACATGTATAGAAAGAAAATTAACAATAACTTTTACCAATTACAAACAAGGAAAAAAAATTATATTTGTACAAATCTTAACAAATATATGAAATATTCCAACCTAACAAACTGCCTTAAACAAAACCCCTGCCACAGGTTTAGCACAGAAAATATGAATGCTCATGTGATTCTGGAACATGGTTGGATGCTGCAGTTCTCTTGCTGTACACACAGACAAGCTTGAAGTCAGAACAGCTCCCAAAACGCCAGGGAGAAAGAGAGAGGCTCTCGGTACTAACTAGCCAACCACCAACAGCAGAATTTTCACTTCAGGAAGGCAAGAAGCCTTGCTTCCAGCTCGCCAGCAGATTTTACAATCCAGGGAGAGAGAGAAACACTGCTTTCCACTTGACAACCAGGGCAGCTTCTGATTAAAACCAAAACTGAAAATGAATCCTTAGATTTTTCTGGGGCGGAGCCACCTGACTTTGACTTGTCAATCAATCTTCCCTCTCACAATGCAGGGTCATAAAAGATCCCAGCAAGTACCTGAGACCCAGAGTAAAAATAAACAGAACCTCATTTAAGCCATTGAAGCAGCAATAAAAGGATTTCCAGCAGAGAGCCCAGCAACAATAAAAAAACCAAAGCTGTTTAACTGCAGCGAACATGATTTTAAAAAAATACATTTCTTAAAGATGCACTAGCCTCACAATATCCAAATGTTAATGGTAATTGCTCCAAACGTTGTACAACATGTAGCTAAGTACAATAACTAGTTTGAAAATTGATTATTTTTCAGGTATTTATTATCTTATGAATGCTAATTGTAGGGGAACTCAGCAGGAAGAAATAAGGCTATTGGCTGGACTTGTAACAGACTCTAAGATAAGTGTTCAAAATAAGTGTAATTATTTTCTGAGATATCTTAGATCAAAAATGTTCTCATACCTTAGAACTGTGCCCATAGACCCCAGATGCTGGTCAGTTCAATGGCAGTTACATAAAACCATAAGATCATAAGATATAGGAGCAGAATTAGGCCATTCGGCCCATCGGGTCTACTCCACCATTCGATCATGGCTGATATATTTCTCAACCCCCTTCTCCCACCTTTTCCTCATAACCTATATAGTGCCAGGTAAAGGAGAGTGTGCATTTATGTTCATAGCTCACTAAATGGCATGTTTCCCAATTTCTGACAAGTTGTTAGCGGAGGTGCTGAAGAGAAGCATTTATCACTACAGAGGAAAGAGACTAGAAGATTCTTCATTTCAAACAAAACCCAGAGGTGACCACACTGCAGCCTTAGGAGCCTCTTTTAGTTGAGTATAAAGCAAGCTACCATTAACTCAGTTAGGTGCCTGATGCGAGAGACCATACAAAACACAAATAAAAGGAAACCTATTTTTAGGTTCCCTATACTAGATTTGTTGGCAAAATCAAAGACACCTTTTGTTGAAAATATCTTTTTTTTTTAAATGCAGTTAACAGTCATTATCTGAAGCAGGCAGAAGGGGAGAGAAATGCAAAGAAAAATTGGTAGATGTAGGACATCCCGTTTGGCCCAAAAATGAGGGATCAGTAGGTCAAGAGTTCAGCAGATAAGTGCACTGCGCAAGGCTTTCTCGATTTTTAAAGAATTGTTTATATAATGGCTCCTTTTGAAAACAAACATCCCAAAATGTTTACAGGATGGATAAAAAAGTGAGCATTAAGCAGGGGGTGAAAAGGAAACATGAATTGGGCAGACAGAACACACAGAAGAGAATAGTTCTTGACAATGCTTTTGTAAAGTAAGTGGTATTTAGGCAGCGTTTGAGAGAGAATTGACTGAAACAGCAATCTTTGATCATGGAGTAGAGAAAAAAAGAAATGAGCAAGTATCCAATGTTGGGTGACTGGAGAGGGGATAGGGATTGGGTAGAACAGGGGTTCCCAATGCCTTTGCTACTAACGTCCCCCCCTCCCAAGTTATAACATTTCCATGGACCCTTTATAATAACCAACATCACCTTGACTTCTGAGCCAACTTGTGATGGGATAAGATTATATGGGAAAAGTTGCAACAAAACTGTTGTTGTCTTTGTTCTATGTTCTAAAACTGCCATTCCAATTGTTGCATGTTTTAACATGAAGGACCTTAGAAATATTTGAAAAACACAACTGGAATTTAACACTATTGCCTTGCCAATAAAAGAGATATGGTGAAAGAACTCAGCTTGGGGTTGAACATGATCCTAATGTTCGCACAATCAAGTTTTGCCTCAGGTCACCAAAAGGATTGATGGAGTCTGGATTAGATACAAATGGGTGCCAACGGGAACTAAAGAAAGTTAAAATTCAACATTCTGTTGAGGTCTGGTAGATTTTATTGAGGGAGTTAATTTTCTTTCATTCTGCCTTATTGGCAGTCTAAACAGTGTATTAGAAGAATATAAACATGAGCAGTTCTATTATGCGGTTTTAGTTCTTATTACCAATAACAGGCTCACAGTGCAGTTTCTTTCCACCGGTCACTTTATACGTTTATCATATATTTCTGGCTCTCTTGAGTTACTTGTTTCCTTATGTGTGTTACAAACTGTATCACATCCACATCACTTCGACAAAAATGACACTTTCAGGAATCTTGTGTTAAATTCCAGTTGTTTTTTCCAAATACTTCGAAGGTCCTTCATGTTAAAAACATACAACTAGAATTGCAGTTTTTTCACAACTTTTCCCAAATAGTCTTATCCTATCATAAGTTGACTCAGAAGTCAAGATGATTTACATCATGCATTTTTCATGTTACTATAATAGCCACAAATAAAAATGTCAATTAGTGCTGGTGACACTGTTCAAATTCTAAATATCTGCATAACGACTATTTCTATGACAGTTTGGAGGTAAATCATGTCCTGGAACCAACTTCCATATAAATGGTTTCTTTCCGAAGGGTGCACTGTTTCTTATCCTTTGTTCATCTTTTCCTGTGCCAAGCACTATCTGTGCATATTAGGAAGCTGCTCTCAGACCTCTCCAATTCAATTCCAAAACTGGCCACGACGAACTGTATAAATAACAGGATGGGATGGTTTAAGAAAATGTTCCTTTCCTCCCTGTGTCAATGTATTTAAGTTCCACTTGGTGCTTCTTTGCATTGATATAGTTAAGATCCAAAACACAGTGATGTATGAGGAAAGGGGAAAAGTTAAAAGGAGAGAAAGATTCAGGTTTGGTGGATTGGCTATGCTAAATTTTCCCTTAGTGTCTAAAGGTGTGTTGGTTAGGCAGATTAGCCATGGTAAATGTCCAAGGTTACAGTGAGGGGAAGGCCTGGGTGTGATGTTTTTTCGGAGAGTCAGTGCAGACTCAATAGGCTGAATGACCTCTTTCTGCACTGTAAAGATTCTATGATTGTATTGATTTAGTTCCTGACTCATTGAAGTATTTTCATACTAAGAATTATTTTTGGAATGCAAATAGCAAGAATTCCAAACAGCAGTGAGATGAATAATCAATAATTCTCTTTATGGTAGTGGGTTTAAATAAGCGTTGTTGCCCATGCTCTAATCTTCAAATAATAATGGGAGTTCTTTATGATCCTCCAGAACGAATGTTATTTTGATTATCTTGATACTGAAGCACTCCCTTTCTGCTTTTTTGGAATGTCAGCCTAGATTTTATGCTTAAAGAAAGCTCGGACCTACACGTTATTGGCTCACATGTGAATAACCAAGCCAAGATCACACAAATATGCTTTATTGTAACCACATTTTGTGGTGCATTATATTGATGGTCAACATAATGGACATATAAGCACTCGATAGGTATCCAAACAGTAATTCTAGGCAGAATATAAAGGTACTGTCCATTAAATAATGGGTGAAATCTTACCAAAAAATGGCAGAGTGTTATTTCTAGCGAAAAGAGAAACACATCAGTTTTCTCTCCAGATCTTACCATCAAGGGGGCATGTTTCATGAGGTCATGCAGGGACGTCATAATGTCAACATTAAGGTAAAGCTTGGCTGCACTGAGCTTGGGGCGCCATCTTTAAAAGGCGCCATGATCAGAACATGAACAAACCTTTCCTCCAGCCCACACGGAGGTCTCAGGAGCTCTCCCAACGCCCCTCCCCGATCGCAGTAGGCACTCAAACCCCTGATCATCAGACCCCTCCCCCCTCCCCACAACTGTCAGTACTGGCACCCATATCCACTTCCTCCTGAACATAATCTCCTTTCTCCTGCCCACCTCCCCCCTCCAATGGCCACCCCCGGCATCACCAGCTGCCATGTCCACTCTGGCCCACCTCCACATATCAATGACTCCGCCCCCCCCCCCCCTCACCAGCATGAGACTAACAAAGGGCAGTACCAGTGAGCATTGCCAGACAACTGCCTGACAATGTGCCTCTACTTTGGGGGGGGGTGTACTCACTTTTATGCCCACGGGGAGACCCCCACGCTAGGCTTATGTTTAGCTGAACCTGTTGTAAAGTATATGATGTAATATTGGTGTGGTTTGAATATCCGGGGAGGTGAGAGGGGGGGGCGGGGGGGTGTCTCGATATCTGGCAAGGGAGGTGGTAAATTATATTTAAATCTGTTTAAATCTATAATGGGCGTGAATCTGATGAGCCTGCCGGTGAGAAGTGCGGAAGACCCAATATGGCGATCTCGTTTGCGAGACCCGTGACTTCTGGATCTTGAGCCCCCACTGACATTCCCACAGACAGCAGGAATGGGCTCAAAGTTGCCCCCAGTGTTCCTATAATCTTGCTTTTGTAGCACAACGTTTGAAGCATAACTTAAGCCAATAGTCATGCAACATATTTTACACCTCCTTGGAAATGTAGTGGTGCCAAGGCCTGGAGGATTGCAAATTTTACAACTCTCTTTAAAAAAAGGGTAAGGGACAAACATGATAAATGCTGGTCAATTGGTTAAATATCAGTGGGTGGAAAATTGCTGGAAACAATCATCAAGGACAAAGTTAATTCTCCCTTGTAGGAGTATCAGTTAATAGGGGACAGCTGCATGGATTTGTTTCAGGCAAGTCAGATCTGATGACAATAAAAACAGAGATGCTGGAAATACTCAGCAGGTCTGGTAGCATCTGTGGAAAGAGAAACAAAATTACTGTTTCATCAGAGCGGTTCAGACGGCAGCTCATCAACTACAAGAGCCAAAAATTACTTGATGATATAACAGAGAGGATTGATGAACAGGGTGCAACAGTTGTAAATATGGGGCGGAATTCTCTGGACATGTTGGTCTAAAAGCCGGAAATCCCCGCCCGATTATCAATGGGGTTTCACATTGTCCACAACCCGACCGCTAAAATTCCCGTGGCGGGTGGGATGGGAGAATTCCGGCCATGGACTTTCAAAAGACATTTCATAAAGTACCTCATTACAAACTTATTTGTAAAATAGAAGCACATTATATTAAAGGGGGTGTGGTAAATTGGGTACAAAATTGACTGAGGGATGGGAGACAGAGAGTTGCTTTTCTGACTGAAGAGAAGTGTACAATGAGGTCTCCTGGGGTAGCTTTAGAGAACATATATTTTCTTATTATATATAAGTGACCTTTACCTTGATATAGGGGGTACAGTTTGAAGTTTGTGGATGATACAAGACTTGGCAACATTACAAATGGTGAGCTTGATTCAGGAGAACATGGACAGAATGGTGAAATGGAGAAACACGGAGCAAATGTCATTCGGTGTGGATACTGTGAAGTGATGAACTTCGGGTGAAACACACACACAGACGTAGTGAAATCTAAATGCTAAGATCTTGCTGATGTGTCAGGGCAGAGGAACCTAGAGGTGCACATTCACAGATCTTTGAAGATGGCAGGATAAGTTGATAAGGTGGTTAAGAAAGAATTTGGGTACTTGGCTTTGTAAATAGAATCATAGAATAGTACAGCTCAGGGAGAGGCCATTTGACCATCCAGTCATTGTGCTATTTTATAGAACAATCCAGCTCTTTCCCCATATCCTTGCAATTCTAATAATTTAGCCATCAGAAAGTGTTTCACTTTATTTACCGCACAGTGGTACAGTGGTTAGCATAGAACATAGAACATAGAACAGTACAGCACAGAACAGGCCCTTCGGCCCACGATGTTGTGCCGAGCTTTATCTGAAACCAAGATCAAGCTATCCCACTCCCTATCATCCTGGTGTGCTCCATGTGCCTATCCAATAACCGCTTAAATGTTTCTAAAGTGTCTGACTCCACTATTACTGCAGGCAGTCCATTCCACACCCCAACCACTCTCTGCGTAAAGAACCTACCTCTGATATCCGTCCTGTATCTCCCACCACGAACCCTATAGTTATACCCCTTGTAATAGCTCCATCCACCCGAGGAAATAGTCTTTGAACGTTCACTCTATCCATCCCCTTCATCATTTTATACACCTCTATTAAGTCTCCCCTCAGCCTCCTCCGCTCCAGAGAGAACAGCCCTAGCTCCCTCAACCTTTCCTCATATGACCTACCCTCCAAACCAGGCAGCATCCTGGTAAATCTCCTCTGCACTCTTTCCAGCACTTCCACATCCTTCTTATAGTGAGGTGACCAGAACTGCACACAATATTCCAAATGTGGTCTCACCAAGGTCCTGTACAGTTGCAGCATAACCCCACGGCTCTTAAACTCCAACCCCCTGTTAATAAAAGCTAACACACTATAGGCCTTCTTCACAGCTCTATCCACTTGGGTGGCAACCTTTAGAGATCTGTGAATATGGACCCCAAGATCTCTCTGTTCCTCCACAGTCTTCAGAACCCTACCTTTGACCCTGTAATCCACATTTAAATTTGTCCTACCAAAATGAATCACCTCACATTTATCAGGGTTAAACTCCATTTGCCATTTTTCAGCCCAGCTTTGCATCCTATCTATGTCTCTTTGCAGCCTACAACAGCCCTCCACCTCATCCACTACTCCACCAATCTTGGTGTCATCAGCAAATTTACTGATCCACCCTTCAGCCCCCTCCTCTAAGTCATTAATAAAAATCACAAAGAGCAGAGGACCAAGCACTGATCCCTGCGGCACACCGCTAGCAACCTGCCTCCAATCCGAAAATTTTCCATCGACCACCACCCTCTGTCTTCGGTCAGACAGCCAGTTACCTATCCAATCGGCCAACTTTCCCTCTATCCCACACCTCCTCACTTTCATCATAAGCCGACCATGGGGGACCTTATCAAACGCCTGACTAAAATCCATGTATATGACATCAACTGCCCTACCTTCATCAACACACTTAGTTACCTCCTCAAAAAATTCTATCAAATTTGTGAGGCACGACTTGCCCTTCACGAATCCGTGCTGACTATCTCGGATTAATCCGCATCTTTCTAAATGGTCGTAAATCCCATCCCTAAGGACCCTTTCCATCAATTTACCAACCACCGAAGTAAGACTAACCGGTCTATAATTACCAGGGTCATTCCTATTCCCTTTCTTAAACAGAGGAACAACATTCGCCATTCTCCAGTCCTCTGGCACCATCCCCGTGGACAGCGAGGACCCAAAGATCAACGCCAAAGGCTCTGCAATCTCATCCCTTGCCTCCCACAGAATCCTAGGATACATTTCATCAGGCCCAGGGGACTTATCGACCTTCAGTTTATTCAAAACTGCCAAGACATCCTCCCTCCGAACATCTATTTCCTCCAGCCTATTAGCCTGTAACACCTTCCCTTCCTCAAAAACATGGCCCCTCTCCTTGGTGAACACTGAAGAAAAGTATTCATTCATCACCTCGCCTATCTCTACTGACTCCATACACAAGTTCCCACTACTGTCCTTGACCGGCCCTAACCTCACCCTGGTCATTCTTTTATTCCTCACTACTGCCTCACAGTGCCCAGGGGCCTGGGTTCGATTCCAGCTTGGGTCACTATCTGTGTGGAGTTTGCACATTCTCGCTGTGTCTGTGTGGGTTTCCACCAGTGTTCTGGTTTCCTCCCACAGTCCAAGGTTGTGCAGGTTAGGTTGATTGGCCATGATAAAGAGACAGGGGGATTTGCAGGGTAAATGTGTGGGGTTATGGGGATAGCACTTGGGTGGGATTGTTGTTGGCGCAGGCTCAATGGGCACTGTAGGGATTCTGTGATTGAAATCCCGAATGATATTAAACACCTCTCAAATCTCTTAAGACTTTCTTTCTTTTGTATGTTAATTATTTTGCAATTAAGGCCACATTCATTCCCTCCACCACCGGATTTCACTGGCAGGAGTGTGTATCATCTACAAGATACACTTCAGGAACTCATCAAATCTCCAAACCCATGACCACTATCATCTAGAAGGATAAGAACAAAGAACAAAGAACAATACAGCACAGGAACAGGCCCTTCGGCCCCCCAAGCCCGCGCCGCTCCCCGGTCCAGGATTGAATCCTGAATCCAGGATCCCCGCCCAATTTTCCAGCCTATCTACATACCAATATCCTATCCACCGAGCTGTCCCTCACAGCTACGATGCTTTGTTCATTACAACCTATTAACTTACCCCCACCCCCCCATTCCAGACCATGTGATCTCCAGGGAGAGGCGAAAACCCAGAGTGAAAAACCCCAGGGCCAATATGGGGAAAAAAAAATCTGGGAAATTCCTCTCCGACCCCCTGAGGCGATCGAAACGAGTCCAGGAGATCACAATGGCCCCGATCGGAAAATGCTTCCCAACCCTAGTCATTTCCACTTCCACGAACACCATATGAATTCCCTGCCCCCGAGACAGGTTCCCAACTATCCGCAGTCTCACTCTGTACTGGCACCAGCAAGATGATCATAGAATGAAGCCTTGAAACGTGAAACCAGGAACAATTAGCCCGCGCCGCTCCCTGGTCCAAACTAGACCACTCTTTTGTATCCCTCCATTCCCACTCCGTTCATATAGCTGTCTAGATAAGTCTTAAACGTTCCCAGTGTGTCCGCCTCCACCACCTTGCCCGGCAACACATTCCAGGCCCCCACGACCCTCTGTGTGAAATATGTCCTTCTGATATCTGTGTTAAACCTCCCCCCCTTCACCTTGAACCTATGACCCCTCGTGAACGTCACCACCGACCCGGGGAAAAGCTTCCCACCGTTCACCCTATCTATGCCTTTCATAATTTTATACACCTCTATTAAGTCTCCCCTCATCCTCCGTCTTTCCAAGGAGAACAACCCCAGTTTCCCCAATCTCTCCTCATAACCAAGCCCCTCCATACCAGGCAACATCCTGGTAAACCTCCTCTGTACTCTCTCCAAAGCCTCCACGTCCTTCTGGTAGTGTGGCAACCAGAACTGGACGCAGTATTCCAAATGCGGCCGAACCAACGTTCTATACATCTGCAACATCAGACCCCAACTTTTATACTCTATGCCCCGTCCTATAAAGGCAAGCATGCCATATGCCTTCTTCACCACCTTCTCCACCTGTGACGTCACCTTCAAAGATCTGTGGACTTGCACACCCAGGTCCCTCTGCGTCTCTACACCCTTTATGGTTCTTCCATTTATCGTGTAGCTCCTCCCTACATTATTCCCACCAAAATGCATCACTTCGCATTTATCAGGATTGAACTCCATCTGCCATTTCCTTGCCCAAATTTCCAGCCTATCTATATCCTTCTGTAGCCTCTGACAATGTTCCTCACTATCTGCAAGTCCTGGGTTCAATACATAAGAACACCATTACATGGGAGTTCCCCTAAGTCACTCACCATTCTGACTTGGAAATATATAACTGTTCCTTCATTGTCATTGGGTAAAAATCCTGAAACTCCCTCCCTAACAGCACGGAGGGTGTACCTACACCAAATGGACTACAGTGGGTTAAGAAGGCAGCTCACCACCACCTTCTCAAGGGCGATTAGGGATGAGCAATGAATGCTGACCTAGCCAGTGAAGCCATATCCCTTGAAAATTAAAAAAAGTACAATTTGCCTTTATATATACCTGGCGTGCCTGAATGTTAACTCTCTGTTTTTCCCTCCATTCAGTCATGTTATGTGGGTATCATTAGCAAGGTCAGCATTTATTGCCCATACTTAATCTTCCTTAACCGATTGACTTGCTACGCCATTTCAGAGGACTGTTAAGAATCAACCACATGGTGGAATCAGATTCCATTGGAACTTCATGTGCTTGAAAAGGACGAATTTGCAAGGTTAAAGGCAAAACGTGAGATTGGGACTCTGTTCAAAGGACCAAAAGGCTCAGTCTGCACTGTAAGATTTTTAAATTCTTTTCTGTATTATATCACATGTTACATAGCACAACATGTTGACACCCAGTAACATTCATCCCACCCATTAAGCATTAGTGCTTGCCAACACCATTAATTCCTTTTTTTCCTAGGTTTGCTTACAGGGGAGTGGAGCCATTACTTAACCCTCTAAGTTCCAGATTGGACACAGCAAATAGATTGGAATTGCTCCAGCAATTCTTTCAGGTAATGTTAATTAGTGTATTTAGTGACTTGTTAACAGGATCAACTTTCCATTCTGTTTCACTGGTACAAGCCGATTGTACTAGTGATACCAGACCTCAGTGGTACTTATTAAAAAGCATGGATACTTTAGAACCTACAGGAAACTAAATCTGTGAATGAATGTATGTAATTTACATGAATTTCAAAAGGCATTTGATGAAGTTTCACCTGTATGGCATTTTACAGATGATCCAAACTCATGAAATTAATGATAATATGCTGAACGAAAGCTTGCAATGAAAGACGTAAAGTAAAAATAAATTCAAGGTTTTATCTGGGACAGTGTCTAATAGCAATCTCCAGGGATCTGTTTTAGGCTACTTCTTATTAACAGGACATTTCTAATTATATATATAATATATATGTGTAAACTTGCTGTCAGCACACTGTTCAGTGGCCCGGTAACTATTACAGGATAGATTAATAGCATTCAAAGGAATTTGTTACAAAGGACTACAAGTTGTATTTTAAAGTGGATAAACATTGGAACAGGAAATGTTAATGGATGCCAGTTAAATGAGGTTAAAAGGAAATGGGTTCTGTTGTGAATATTGTCCCTTTATTGAAAATATCCTGCTGATTGAAAGCCATCACTAATAACGGGAACAAGGTAACAAATTAATCACAGACAAGTCTGGAAAGTGTCTCAATAGTTGATTGCCTCCCTTAGGGGGTTGGAGGTGTTAAATAGAGTCCACGATGGGGCAAGTTACAGATGGTCTGGAAACAGAACAGATTTAATGAGCTAATACCTTTATTTTTCATTCCATTCCTTCCCCACTGTTATTTGTGTATTTGCATTCATCCAGGTAAGATTTGTATGACTGGTGTTCAACCTTTGACCACTTTGTAGTGACCGGTATCTATTAAAGGGCAAGGAAGGTCTGAGAAATTTCTTTTAATGCAAAGTACCCCCATTTTGTAGGGTGAAATGCTTGTATTCATTAAATACTGATTGATTAAAATAAATATAATCTTTCTTCCAATGAAAACCAACAAGATAGGGTTTTCTTGCTGCAAAACTGCCTCAGTGATAGCTGCTAGCTGAAACATACTGTAGGGTCTCCACTTAATGCTATGAAGGCCGTACTTTTGAATTGGCCTAAAAAAACAATCTGCAGTTTCTCAATCCCAGGAGAAAGAATTACATTGAGTACACAGACAGTAAGAATCTTTTTTTCAGGTCTAACGAGCTCCAAATTGTTGGCCAATTAATGTTATGGTGCTGCACTGTGAGGGACATGGCACCTCAAATCAGCAAACACCCCAGTACAGCCTAGGAACAAAGACATCGGATTTGGCAGCTGCTCACTCCAGGCAAATATCAAAGCTCGAACTCAAAATCTATTTTTAAATCTAATATCATGCTCCAGAGCAAGCTGTTCCAAAACAGCTGCAGTGCTGACAACTAGCGAGCAAAGTGAAAAATTGTCCAGGAATGGACTTTTCACAAAAAGCAATGCTATCAAGTGGCACTTAGTCAACAATAAGTGATGTGCCTGGTCACTGATGCTCAATTTGGGTTCTGCCAGGACTATTCAGTTCCAGGCTTCAAAGTAGCTTTGATTCAATCATGGACAAAATAGCTGAATTTAAGGGGCAAGGTGAAAGAGACTGCGCTTGACATCAAAGCAACATGTGACCAAGTGTGGCATCAAGGAGCCCTGGTATAATGCTGAACTAAATGGGAATCATGGGGAAACTCCCCACTGGCTGGAATCACACCTTGCTCAAAAACAGATGGTTCTGGTTGTTGGCCAATCATCTTAGATATGGGATATTATTGCAGAAGTTACTCAGAATGATAACTTATGCCCAACTTTCTTTCAGCTGCTCTTCATCAATGAACTTTCCTTCAACATAAGACCAGAAGTCAAGATGCTTGCTGATAACTGCACAATGCTCCATGCCATTCCTGACTTCTCAGATTCTGAAGCAGCCTGTGCCTGCATGCAGCAAGACCCGAACAATATTCAGGGGTGTGCTGCTAAGTGATAAGTAACATTTGGGTCACACGTGTGCCAGGCAATGATCACGTGTAACATCTACACTCTAGGAGTTACCATTAACCAGAAACTTAACTGACTAGTCCCATCACAGGTTAAAGTCCAATAGGTTTATTTGGTAGCACACGTTTTCGGACCGCTGCTCCTTCATCAGGTGAGTGCAGGATTTGTTTCATAAACAGGGCATATTTAGACACAAACTCAATTATAAGATAATGGTTGGAATGCGTGTTTTTACAGGTAATCAAGTCTTTACAGGTACAGACAATGTGAGTGGAGAGAGGGTTAAGCACCGGTTAAAGAGATGTGTATTGTCTCCAGCCAGGACAGTTAGTGAGAATTTGCAAGCCCAGGCAAATCGTGGGGTTACAGATATTGTGACATGAACTCAAGATCGTGGTTGAGGCCATCCTCATGTGTGCAGAACTTGGCTATCAGTCTCTGCTCAGTGATTCTGCGTTGTCATGTGTCGTGAAGGCCACCTTGGAGAACGCTTACCCGAAGATCAGAGGCTGAATGCCCTTGACTGCTGAAGTGTTCCCCGACAGGAAGGGAACACTCCTGCCTGGTGATTGTCGAGCAGTGTCCATTCATCCATTGTCGTAGTGTCTGCATGGTCTCACCAATCTACCATGCCTCAGGACATCCTTTCCTGCAGTGTATCAGGTAGATAATATTGGCAGAGTCACAAGAGAGGGTACTGTGTACCTGGTGGATGGTGTTGTCACGTGAGATGATGGCATCCGTGTCGATGATCAAGCATGTCTTGCAGAGGTTGCTGTGGCAGGGTTGGGTGGTGTCATGGTCACTGTTCTCCTGAAGGCTGGGTAGTTTGCTATGATGTGGAGATGCCGGCGTTGGACTGGGGTAAACACAGTAAGAAGTTTAACAACACCAGGTTAAAGTCCAACAGGTTTATTTGGTAGCAAAAGCCACACAAGCTTTCGAGGCTCTGAGCCCCTTCTTCAGGTGAGTGGGAATTCTGTTCACAAACAGAACTTATAAGACACAGACTCAATTTACATGAATAATGGTTGGAATGCGAATACTTACAACTAATCCAGTCTTTAAGCTATCTCACCTCACATTGGACCTGCAGAGTTTCACTGGCTGTCTTGTCTGGAGACAATACACATCTTTTTAGCCTGTCTTGATGCTCTCTCCACTCGCATTGTTTTGTTTCTTAAAGACTGGATTAGTTGTAAGTATTCGCATTCCAACCATTATTCATGTAAATTGAGTCTGTGTCTTATAAGTTCTGTTTGTGAACAGAATTCCCACTCACCTGAAGAAGGGGCTCAGAGCCTCGAAAGCTTGTGTGGCTTTTGCTACCAAATAAACCTGTTGGACTTTAACCTGGTGTTGTTAAACTTCTTACCTAGTTTGCTATGTACAATGGTCTGTTTGAGGTTGCGCGGTTGTTTGAAGACAAGTAGTCGGGGTGTGGGGATGGCCTTGGCAAGATGTTCGTCTTCATCAATGACATATTGAAGGCTCCGGAGAGATGTCGTAGCTTCTCCACTCTGGGGAAGTATTGGACAACGAAGTGTACTCTGTCCGCCGTGTCCTGTGTTTGCCTTCTGAGGAGGTCGGTGCGGTTTTTCACTGTGGCGCGTCGGAACTGTCGATCGATGAGTTGAGTGCCATATCCTGTTCTTACGAGGGCGTCTTTCAGTGTCTGTAAGTGTCTGTTACGATCCTCCTCATCTGAGCAGATCCTGTGTATACGGAGAGCTTGTCTATAGGGGATGGCTTCTTTAACGTGTTTAGGATAGAAGCTGGAGAAGTGGAGCATCGTTAGGTTATCCGTGGGCTTGTGGTACAGTGAAATGCTGAGGTGACTGTCCTTGATGGAGATGTGTGTGTCCAACTCCATCAAACTCGCACCTGCACCAGACAGGAGTGTTGCCTTCCTGTCGGGAACATTTCAGCCGTCAAGGGCACTCAGCCTCTGATCTTCGGGTAAGTGTTCTCCAAGGCGGCCTTCATGACACACGACAACGCAGAATCGCTGAGCAGAAACTGATAGCCAAGTTCCGCACACATGAGGACGGCCTCAACCGGGATCTTGGGTTCATGTCACACTATCTGTAATCCCCACGACTTGCCTGGGCTTGCAAATTCTCACTAACTGTCCTGGCTGGAGACAATTCACACCTCTTTAACCTGTACTTAACCCTCTCTCCACTCACATTGTCTGTACCTTTAAGACTTGATTACCTGTTAAGACTCGCATTCCAACCATTATCTTGTAATTGAGTTTGTGTCTATATATGCCCTGTTTGTGAAACAAATCCTGCACTCGCCTGATGAAGGAGCGGTGCTCTGAAAGCTTGTGCTACCAAATAAACCTGTTGGACTTTAACTTGGTGTTGTGAGACTACTTACTGTGCCTACCCCAGTCCAACGACTCCAACTCCACATCATAGTCCCATTTATACTGTGACTGCAAGAGCAGGTAAAAGGCTGGAGGTTTTTCAGTGGGTAACTCACCTCCTGACCTTTTAAAAACATTCAAGCACTTACTAGCCACAAGTCAAGGATGTGATGGAATTCTCTCCACTTGCCTGGATGTGTTAATCACCAACACTCATGAAACTTGATGCCATCCAGGCCAAAGTAACCTGCTTGATCACTGTCTTAAACATTCACTCCTTCTAGCACCGGGCACAGTGGTATAAGTGTGTACCATCTATAAGAGGTAACAACCAGCCAAGGCTCCTTTTAAGAGTGGCATAGCCATGTCGTACCACTCTATGACCTTTCTATACAGATTAGAGTTAGGATTTGATTGCATCAGGTTTGAACACTTACATGCTGTCACAATAAACCCTTGCAGTCCTTGCTACATAACTTAAGTAGCTCATTGATGGTCTCAATTAACTTTTCCAGGAGTAAGAGCCAGTCTCTGTCAAGAAGCTGGTGTGAGACCTTCAAAGTTTCAGGCAGAGGAAAAGTTCTATAGCTACTATGGGCAGCATGGTGACACAATGGTTAGCACTGCTGCCTCACAGCACCAGGGACCCGGGTTCAATTCCCGGCTTGGATTGCTATCTGTGTGGACATAGAACATAGAACAGTACAGCACAGAACAGGCCCTTCGGCCCACGATGTTGTGCCGAGCTTTATCTGAAACCAAGATCAAGCTATCCCACTCCCTATCATCCTGGTGTGCTCCATGTGCCTATCCAATAACCGCTTAAATGTTCCTAAAGTGTCTGACTCCACTATCACTGCAGGCAGTCCATTCCACACCCCAACCACTCTCTGCGTAAAGAACCTACGTCTGATATCCTTCCTGTATCTCCCACCACGAACCCTATAGTTATGCCCCCTCCATCCACCCGAGGAAATAGTCTTTGAACGTTCACTCTATCTATCCCCTTCATCATTTTATGAACCTCTATTAAGTCTCCCCTCAGCCTCCTCCGCTCCAGAGAGAACAGCCCTAGCTCCCGCAACCTTTCCTCATAAGACCTACCCTCCAAACCAGGCAGCATCCTGGTAAATCTCCTCTGCACTCTTTCCAGCGCTTCCACATCCTTCTTATAGTGAGGTGACCAGAACTGCACACAATATTCCAAATGTGGTCTCATCAAGGTCCTGTACAGTTGCAGCATAACCCCACGGCTCTTAAACTCCAACCCCCTGTTAATAAAAGCTAACACACTACAGGCCTTCTTCACAGCTCTATCCACTTGAGTGGCAACCTTTAGAGATCTGTGGATATGAACCCCAAGATCTCTCTGTTCCTCCACAGTCTTCAGAACCCTACCTTTGACCCTGTAATCCACATTTAAATTAGTCCTACCAAAATGAATCACCTCACATTTATCAGGGTTAAACTCCATTTGCCATTTTTCAGCCCAGCTTTGCATCCTATCTATGTCTCTTTGCAGCCTACAACAGCCCTCCACCTCATCCACTACTCCACCAATCTTGGTGTCATCAGCAAATTTACTGATCCACCCTTCAGCCCCCTCCTCTAAGTCATTAATAAAAATCACAAAGAGCAGAGGACCAAGCACTGATCCCTGTGGCACTCCGCTAGCAACCTGCCTCCAATACGAAAATTTTCCAGCGACCACCACCCTCTGTCTTCGATCAGATGGCCAGTTACCTATCCAATCGGCCAACTTTCCCGCTATCCCACACCTCCTCACTTTCATCATAAGCCGACCATGGGGGACCTTATCAAACGCCTGACTAAAATCCATGTATATGACATCAACTGCCCTACTTTCATCAACACACTTAGTTACCTCCTCAAAAAATTCTATCAAATTTGTGAGGCACGACTTGCCCTTCACGAATCCGTGCTGACTATCCCGGATTAATCCGCATCTTTCTAAATGGTCGTAAATCCCATCTCTAAGGAGTTTGCACATTTTCCACGTGTCTGCGTGGGTTTCCTCCAGGTGCTCCAGTTCCTCCTACAGTCCAAAGATGTGTGGGTTAGGTGGATTGCCTATGCTAAATTGCCCCTTAGTGTCAGGGGAACTAGCTAGGGTAATTATGGGATGGTGTTATGGGAATAGGGCCTGGGTGGGATTGTGGTCGGTGCAGACTCGATGGACCGAGTGGCCTCCTTCTGCACTGTAAGATTCTATGATTCTACTACTCCAATATTAAGGGCATTGTAGAGTTTGTTACTAATGTTAAAAATAGAGGGGTCAGGCATTGTTGTGCTGCTTATCTTAGGGTTGGCTTTTCTTAGGGTTGCAAGGATCAATATGCTACTTTCTCCTTCTCCGTCATCTTTTTCCCAGAAAATAGTTAATTCCCGAATCAGTTACACTTATACTGATAATACCACACTGTTAACTTGTTGCCCATGGACTTTGCTATCATAAACTCTTTGGTTGGGTTTAAGATAAAAATCCACATTGTTGTTTGTGCTCAAACGTACAGGTTAGGTAGCTGGATATTATAGAACTTGGTTGCTTCATTTGTATTCTTCAGAAGTAGTGGTTCCTGACGTTCTCTAAAATGAATAGGTGCAGATTTTAGGAACAAAACTGATCACTCAACAGAGACTCTAGAATATAATCTCAATCGCTGACAGGTCCAAAAAGTCCACAATACAGCCTCAAATGTTCCACTTGACATTTCTGAGATGGCAAATAAACAAGTCTTCCTCTGTACGAATGGAGATATCTGAATTAGAAAGTAAAGTTTATTTATTAGTCACGAGTAGCCTTACATTCACACTGCAATGAAGTTACTGAAAAAATCCCCTTGTCGCCACATTCCGGCGCCTGTTCGGGTGCACGGAGGGATAATTTAGCATGGCCAATTCACCTAACCCGCACATCTTTTGGACTGTGGGAGGAAAGCGGAGCACCCGGAGGAAACCCACGCAGACACGGGGAGAATGTGCAGGCTCCACACAGACAGTGATCCAAGCCAGGAATTGAACCTTGGGTCCCTGGCACTGTGAAACAGCAGTGCTAACCACTGTGCCACCGTGCCGCCCCAAGATATTTATTTTAAGCGTAAACGCAGTGCTGAAATATTAGGTGACTATAATCTGCAATGCACAGATTAGATTTAGGATTTGACTACATCAGGTTTGAATATTTACTGGAGTACATCTTATGCTGTCACAATAAACCCTTGCAGTTCTTGTTCCATTACCTTATAAGGGAAAGTAGCACATTGATGGTCTCAATTAATTTTTTGGAAGTAAGAAGCAGTCTCTGTCAAGAAGCTGGTGCGAGACCTTTAGAGTTCCAGGCAGAAGAAAAGTTCCCAGTTCAGAGGTCAGTCCATCCCTTAACTGATCCTTGGAGCCACAGCTTTCTATTATTTTAATGTCAGTAGCCAAAGCAGAAGTGGAGCTTTGGATTGTTACAGAACAACAATGAAAAAATGAAGTCCCAGCCAAATTAGCTTATTTAAAAGACGGATGTTCAGTGTAAAAATGGAAATTGTGAATTTGATCATGTTAATTCTATTCCTGGTGTATATTAAAGCTCGTTTGAACAAGTGGTGTTTAAATGGATTTAATCCAAACTTGAACTCAGTTTGAAAGTTCATGGACACTAATCAGCCATAACTGGATCAGCTCCAATCAAAGCCAGTCTCATATCCCCAATCTTCATTTTGAACTTATAGCACAAACGCACATAGATTCACCCCCACCTTGCAAAAGCTATGCACAGTACATGCAATTGGATTATCCATACATGTTTAAGTTCCATGTGTGTGAATTAAACTTTACTTTCAGGGCAGCAAGGTAATTGATAAACAAAGAGCCACTCATCATCCTGAATATTCCTGTGACAGTCAGCTGGTCCAAGTTTGCCGACCAGATGATAAATTGCTTTAATTTCAAGCTTACAAATGATGCTGTGATTCACGTTTTTGCTTCATTCTTCGTCTTATCTGGCTCCTTAATAAAAGTCTCAGTTTCTTCCTTTCAGGTATGAAGGATTGCAAGTTTCACTCTGGATACTTACTCATCTTCACTTCTTTCTGACCACTGCCACCCCTTCTTTCAATCCGACTCTCCAACCTTTCCCCCCCTCATCTGTCCCTGGCAAAAGCCACAGCTTCATCTTCTTATGTCCCACCTCAATGAATTTGGAGCTCAGCACGACACTTTTTGCCTCAGCACCCTCTGCTTTGTGACCCCCCTCCTCACACACACATACAGTGGACCCTTTTACCTGTCACCAATATTTCACATTCATCTGGACCCCTCCCTCTAGCCTTTTCCCATCTCTACATCTTTTCATTTGAGAACTGCTGGCATAACAATGTCCATCTCACTTTGTCTTCTCCCCTCATTCTACGCTATCTTCCTCTGAACTTGCTTCACTCTGTTCTCTCAGGCCCTCTTTTAGACAGATCCTCAGGGTGGAGGGTGACTTGTTTTCACTCAATTCAGTGGATTCTGAGATAGCTGATAAGTCCAATGTATGGTCTGCAGACTCTGCAACAACTGGGGTATCTAGTGGTAGTGCTTGGAATTTTGCACATTCAACTCAACTCAACATATTCTAATTCAACTGTGTCTTGGTGAATCTGGTGCCTTCCTGAGTGAACATCCTACATTTCTGTCCGTCACAAACCAGGTTCTCCATGAGTCGCTGGGGTCTTTGATCTCCTTGGTGCTGCTTTGAGGTGATCCGTCAAGAGCTTTGCTGAACCCCTGGGGGTCTCCTGCTGTGACTGATTTCCAAGTAGACCAGTTACTTTATATGTCTGGTATCAAGCATGTGAACCACATATCCTGCCCAGCAGGGCTGAATTGAGAGATCAGCATCTCAATGCTGGGCAGGTTATCTTGGGAGAGGACACTTACTATTGGGCCATCTTTTTTGCCGCAGATCCAGGGATCCTGTAAAGCCACCACTGCTGGTACGTCTCCAGTGCCTTAAGGTGCATAAAGGAGTAAAGGAATCACTGCTACTTGATAAACCACCTTAGGCTCGGGTTTGAGATCCTGGTCCTCGAATACACTTTTCCTCAGTCGATCGAAGGCTGAGCTGGCATATTAGAACAGTACAGCACAGAACAGGCCCTTCGGCCCACAATGTTGTGCCGAGCTTTATCTGAATATTGGAGACAATGATGAATTTCATCATCTATTTTTGCCAGGTCCAACCCTAATGTTATCATAAAATCTACTGACAAGGATGTTGCTATCTGGCATACCAAGTCCTACATCGATAAGGCCGAATGGGAACAACTGACACTTTTTCCTACCTCCCGTTTCAGCCTGTTCCCATCCCACTGATTTCTTCCTATTACGATTCTATTTTTTTCTCTTGTGCAAACTCTTCCCACCTACTGCATTGTATCAATTTCTTCATCCCAGTCACATCTGCTAAGGTGATGCAAACTTCCACACTAGCGCTTTTGAAATAGTTTCCTTTTTCCTCAACTGAGGGTTTCCCTACACCAGCAACACTCTCTCCCCAATCTCTGCCGCTGCCCCACTCGTGTTTGAAGGGCCCATAAGAGTCCATTCCATTACAAACACTTCTACCCTTCCCTTCCTCTTCTGCCCAGAACTATGTTTTTTTTTGCCTTAACTGTCCACCTCACCAGCCACTGCATTCAATGGATCACCCTTTGTTACCAAGTCCATCTTGCCCTCTTCTTTCATAGTTCTGAAGGGACCATTCCCTCCAAAAGACCCTGGTCCATTCAATCCCCAGAATGCCCTCCCTTTACTTTGGCAACGTTCCATGCATGCATAGGAGACAGTAAGAAGTCTCACAGCACCAGTTTAAAGTCCAACAGGTTTATTTGGAATCTCAAGCTTTTGGAGCACAGCTCCTTCATCAGGCGAGTGATGAAAGAGCAGTGCTTCAAAAGCTCGTGATTCCAAATAAACCTGTTTGACTTCCTACTGTGTCCACCCCAGTCCAATGCCAGCATCTCCACATCATGCATAGGAGAGGAAGACCTGCCATTTTACCTCTGTGCTTCTCTATTCAAGGCTCCAAATACTGTTCCCAGGTGAAACAGTGATTCACATGTACTTCAGTTATAGTGTATTTACTGTACGTGGTCTCCTCTACATGGGCAGACCAAATGAAGGCTAGGGTGACGGCTTCATTCTGTCTGCAAGCAAGCCCCAGAGCTTAACGTCTGTAGTTGGGAAAATGCTGGAATCCATCATTAAAGAAGAAATAGCAGGCCATCTGGATAAGAATGGTTCGATTAAGCAGACGCAGCATGGATTCATGAGGGGAAAGTCGTGCTTGACGAACTTGTTGGATTTTTATGAAGATGTGACTAGTGCGGTTGATGGAGGGGAACCGGTGGATGCGGTGTTTTTGGATTTCCAAAAGGCGTTTGATAAGGTGCCTCACAAAAGGTTGCTGAAGAAGATTGGGTCACACGGAGTTGGGGGTAGGGTGTTAGTGTGGATTGGGGATTGGCTATCCGACAGGAAGCAGAGAGTCGGAATAAATGGGTGCTTTTCTGGTTGGCAGATGGTAACTAGTGGCGTGCCACAGGGATCGGTACTGAGGCCTCAACTATTTACCATTTATATAGACGATCTGGAGGAGGGGACTGAGTGTAGACGACACAAAGATAAGTGGAAAAGTGAATCGTGTGGAGGGCATAGAAGGTCTGCAGAGAGATTTGGACAGGCTGAGTGAGTGGGCGAGGATCTGGCAGATGGAGTATAATGTTGACAAATGCGAGGTTATTCACTTTGGAGGAAATAATAGCAAATTGGATTATCTAAATGGAAAAAAAGTACAACGTGCTACTGTGCAAAGGGACCTGGGGGTCCTTGTGCATGAGACGCAAAAACCCAGTCTGCAGGTGCAACAGGTGATCAAGAAGGCAAATGGGATGTTGGCCTATATCACAAGGGGGATAGAATATAAAAGCAGAGATATCTTGCTGCATCTGTACAGGGCATTGGTGAGGCCGCAGCTGGAATACTGTGTGGAGTATTGGTCCCCTTATTTGCGGAAGGATATATTGGCCTTGGAGGGAGTGCAGAGAAGGTTCACCAGGTTGATACCAGAGATGAGGGGTGTTGATTATGAGGAGAGACTGAGCAGATTGGGTTTGTACTCGTTGGAATTTAGAAGGCTGAGGGGGGATCTTATAGAGACCTATAAGATAATGAAGGGGCTGGATAGGGTAGAGGTGGATTCTTTCCACTTAGCAAGGAAGCTAGAACTAGAGGGCACAGCCTCAAAATAAAGGGGGGTCAGTTTAGGACAGAGGGTGGTGAATCTCTGGAATTCTCTGCCCACTGAAGTGGTGGAGGCTACCTCGTTGAATATGTTTAAATCACAGATAGATGGATTCCTGATCGGTAAAGGAATTAGGGGTTATGGGGATCAGGCGGGTAAGTGGAACTGATCCACTTCAGATCAGCCATGATCTTATTGAATGGCGGGGCAGGCTCAAGGGGCTAGATGGCCTACTCCTGCTCCTATTTCTTATGTTCCAGTTGCCAGTCTTTTTAATTCTCTACGCCACTCCAATCTTCACCTACTGCAGTCTTCCAAACAAGCTCAAAGCAAAAGTTTAAGGAACAGCTCCTTAAATTTCAACTAGGCACATTACAGCCTTCTGGACTCCCAGTACTGATTTCATCAATTTCAGATCTTAACCTTTGCTCGCATTTTGTTTCTCCCTCTCCTCCCCTTTACGTTACTTTCAGATGGCAGCTATTCAAGATCCTGCCATTCAGGGCTTCTTAGGCAACACAGTGGTTAGCACTGCTGTCTCACAACACCAGGTACCGGGGTTCAATTCCAACCTCAGGTGACTGTCTGTGTGGAGTTTGCACGTTCTCCCTGTGTCTGCGTGGGTTTTCTCTGGGTGCTCCAGTTTCCTCCCACACTCCAAAGATGTGCAGGTTAGGTTGCTAAATTACCTGTGTCAGGAAAAGTAGCAAGATAAATACATGGGGTTTCAGGGATAGACCTTGGAAGGGATTGTTGTCAGTGCAGGCTCGATGGACTGAATGGCCTTCTTCTGCACTGTAGGGATTCTATGATTAAGAAAGTAAAATACTGTGGATGCTAGAAATCAGATCTTTAAAAAATGATCAAAGTCTTGAAACATTAATGCTTTCTCTCTTGCTGCCAGACATGCCGTGTATTTCCAGCATTTTCTGTTTTTTTCCTCTGGACACATCTTTTATTTACTTAGCCCATTGCCATTTCCTTTGGATCATGAACCTTTCTGCCATTTAATCTTTCCTGTGCAACAACCTACCCAAAACCTCCTCATCTTGCCCCCCCCCCGCCCCGCCCAAAACTCTTCCTCACCTCCTTCACTTGCTCAAAACCAATTACATTTCTAACCTTTTCCACTCCCGCTGAAAGGTCACAAACCTGAAACACTAACTTGGTTTCATTCTCTGCAGATGTTGCCAGATCTGCTGAGTATTTCCAGTTATGTTCTGTATTTACTTAAGATTTCCAACGCCTGCACTATCTTGCTTTTGTCCAATGCAATTAGAATTAGAATACGTGCTCCTGAAGTGCATGGCAAGCATGAGGTGCTTATGGGAACAAAGGTTCCCCCTTTATTTAACGTGATGGAAGTAGACAGTCGAATTTTCTACGAGGGGGTTGTTTGTGAGATCTGTGTAAAATGATTGACAATTTACTTATATTGCTGCATTTTCCTATTTTATACAACGAGCTGCAATAGTGGGCTGGGATAATTGTTCCTGAGTACACTCAGTCACTGGCAAATGCCTGATCTTCACTTGACAGTCCCTCATAACATCATGTGTTCTAGCCTCACATATTTCGGGATCAGTACAGACTTGCTATGCTATACTCCATCACAATGCATTGGAACTCCAATACTCCACTGCATGTTTCCTATTGTTGATGTTCACAGACATTCACTCTGCAACCAGGTAGAATTTGGGTAGATCTAGAATTGGCAAAAACATGAATAAGCATCACACTGTTGTTAGGTAAGCTAGGGGTAGATCTGATGGTGCTTACGAGGTGTAAGTAAGCAAATAAGATGTAGTGTTTGAAGTTCAGTTGTGGGTTGAACAGGATGCCAAGTTTTTCCGTACTATTGTGGAGGTATTGCAATGACAACAGTGGTGTCAGGCTACAGCTGAGCATCACCTTCTCAGGGAAACCAGGGGTAGTCAATAAATATGCAGGTCAACATTGTGGAAAACTAATTAAATAAAAGCACTTTACTGACAAACAAACAGTCAGGCCAACTCTAGTTTTCATCTTTATTTTTCAGGAGACTCCATGTACAAAACCTGATGTGGAAATAACATTTGCAGTTTGTTACAAAAATGTAAAATTTAGAGAATGATTCCAAAAAGAAATAAATTACTAAGGCTACATACACACACGCAATTGTTAGTGTCTATCATGCACCTATTCAATTGAAGTAGATTAAAAATTCAGTAACTCCAAATAGTGACCCTAAAATTCACAAATTCAGTTTCAGTACAAGGTGCAGAAGCTGGTGGTTAGTCCTCGGCTCTGTTACAAGGATATTTAATAGAAATCATTTAAAAATCAGTTCCTGTAGAAAATTGGGTGTGTACAGTAGTTACAAAGTGACACTTCAATAACACTTTCACAAGACTAGAAACCTCACAAGTGAGTTTACCAATCAATCTTACAGCAATGACTTTGGCTACCAAACTTCTATATGATGTTGTTTCCAACTTTGTTTGCTCTACAGTGACAATGTTGTGTATATGTTGCATTTTACATTCATAGACCGCAATGTAATCAAGTTGCATAACACGAATAAACATTTGTGGTGATATCACTGTTAATCAGGGAGGCCAGATTCTTGTGCTCAAACATTCAGATCCTTGCAGATTATAAACAAAATAAAGAACTGTATACAGCAGATTCAAATGGTTTTGTTAAGATACAGAATGCAACACCTAGATGATTTAGCTCTGCAATCCATCAGTCTCTGGTACAGCCAGTAAATTGTATTATGTGACTTACTGTTCAACAAATCGTAGCTGGTGTTTTCTATCAAGTACTTAGTCACTTTTACGGGAAAGTTATAAAGATAACTTCTTTCCCCACTGATTCACAGGAGGGATGCAGTACGACTATCTTTGGCAATGGTGCTGTGGTTCCAGTAAGTAGCACCCTCAAATTCTCAGGGGGTGAAACCATCATTAGTAAATGAACAGCACCATAGGAAAATGAAAGAAAGAATAGCAGCACAGTTATCAGAGACTGTGCAATGCAGATTCAGATATCACACTGGATTTTCAGTGAGGCACCTGTGTGCCTGAAGATAACGGTGTTATCTGGTACCTGAAATTTTTTCAGCAGAACTAGGACATTACTATCTTGTGCCACATCGGTCCAAACACAGACATTTATTTACTAGAAACACACACAATTAAACCTATCAAATTAAGCAGCTGGACCCACTGGGCTGTTCCATGAAATGCTTAGCCAGCATGCGTCTTTTAAAATTTGTAGTTACATTTCGAATGGTAAGTATAAGGCCAATTTAAACAAGAACTTGTTCAGAGGAATGCTACATGAAATTTGAGGTAGTGATGGCAGAGGTAGTGCATAAAGAAATGCATTTCCTATCCGCCCGGTAACAGAACAGCTACTCTTGACTCAGCAATCACAAACTTTTTAAATACAGAAGCTGTATGAATCTGTGTGTGCATATGTTGTTCCAGTCATATTGTACTCCATTTGAGAAAACAGAAAATGATGCAACAATTCTTTAAGGCTATACATGACAGGCAAGTCCTCTTCTGCTATAACAAGATCAGTCTGTGCTTGTTTCAAAGATACTGTGCCTTGGCTCCTACAGAGAGATTGTTTGGTCCCAGGCAATGCACATTCAGTGCAATTACATTCCAGACAAGTGATGCAACAAGACATTACATTAACTCTGGAGGCTATTTAACCAGTTCTTATTCCATCCCTGTAATTTGCCTTCCACTTTCACTCCAACTGTGCAAGTTGGGACTCTAAAATGTACCAATATGGCCACATTTTTTCTCCACAAGCACTGTTTCAGACTTCTTTATGGTCACTGACAATACTACTTTGCAACTGACTACGCAGTGGAAGCATGAATTAATCAATGTCAGAACCAATTTCCATCCCAAAAGGGAACATTTAGCTTTCGTGTGATTCATCATCCAGTGGCCCAGTTCAGCCAAATGACAGCCAGTCCTGATACTTCCAAGTTGAGTTAACTGTATGCCTCAGACTACTTGGCTGCCAGTCTTGTGGGTTTTACTTTGCACATTGATATTCTCTGTTATACGAATTATTCTGCAATTAAAAAATATTAAAGAAAACAGAACAAGGAGACAGAAAGATGTCCTACATGATGCATCCCATCAATCAACATATAAAAACCTCAAACTGCACCAAATAACTTGCAGGCAAAATCAAAAGATGCTAAAAAATTAAATAACAGAAATCAAAAGCTTGCTGTAAGATCCATTAGTAAATTCATTGCCATATAACATTTGACTCTGGGTAAAAACAAGCCAAAATCATTTGTGTTGCAACCTGTAAGTTTGATGTTTAGGAGGTTGCTCAGCGTGGACACATTGGACAAATACTGTACTCTGCTCCTGATCTAATAAAACATTCTTTACAAGACATGTCAATTTAAAAAATTGCTCAAAACAAAGTTATCTGTTAAAAAATAAAATAGAAGATTCAAAGGCCACAACCGTTAAAAAAAGTAAAAAAAAGTAAATTATTTCTCAGAATTCTTGACAGCAAATATTTTTGTATAAAAATTCTGTAAGCGGGAGTGCAGTGCATTGCGGGCAAAAGGTGAGCCAGCAGGGCACATTCTGCATTGCACTACGAGAGGTAAAAAAGTGTGAAGAAAACAAATGACAGAGTCCTCAGTTAAAGAATGCAGTTCCTACTGGGCGGATCCCAAGTTATTAAACAAAATGAAGTATGGAGTATTTTACATGCCAGGACCTTTCCGAAATACACGTCACTGATTTGTAGTGTGCATGATTTTAAAAAACCACATTAAAAAAACAAATTAATGGTTGCTCTTTGCTGTACAAATGTGCTCTAGTGTCCCAAACACGCATCTTAGTGTTTCTTTATTCAAGCACTTCCCAAGCCCTCAGTGATATAACTGAAATTATTTCCAATTTAGTGTTAGTTTTGGGGGTAGGGTGAGTTGAAAGGGAACTTCTTCCCTATCTTTACATTACCTGCCTAAGGTAATACATCTACATAAACTCCACATATTGGATAAAACACTATCTATACTGTAACAATTGTAACAATGCTTACACTGTGCAAGTCTACATTTGTGAACCAAATTTTCCTAGCATATTATCTGGGAAAAGCTGGATCTCTAGAACGCTAGGACCAGAAAGATGGGATCTATCTACATCTTCATTTGCAGAACAGTTTGCTAGAAATTATCATCGACAGCCACTGTGACCAGTCTTTTCAAACGAAGGCCCAAGTCTCTAGAAATACACATTGAGGGCTTCCAAAGAACTTCCTCCAGAGGGCAAGTTGGTCTACATACAAAAGAACTGAGTCTCTAGAAACAGGTAGAAAGACAGTGCATTTCTCTCAATACAGAAAATGTTCAGGTTTCTAGAGGTCCATTGCTATAATGCTGGTATCTGGAAGCAGGCTGATACAATCCTCAATCAGAGCAAAACAGGCAAGCCCATGATAGGTGGAGTACTTTTTCTTGAAGATTTATACCAGAATGTTTTAGGTTTCCAGTATTTAGGAAAAAAAATCTAAGCATGGTCAAAAGATAACACCCTTCCCCATCCAAAGTGCAGTTGGATTATTTGACTGATCTGCCACGTGTGTCCTTGGCACAAACAGCTTACACTGATGTCTCAGACTGAAGGCGCAGCACAAACTTGTGAGATTTTGGGTCGATGAACTCCTCAGAGAGTTTGATGAAAGGGATTTTTTTCACTACCACTATCAGGCTGAAGTCAAGACATTTCAGAGTGAAAACCAAGCTATCCTTCAGGCCATTGGTCACCGCTTCTTCGCTACTCAATGTCCACTGACTGGCCAACCATCTGTTCTTATCATACTGAAGAGTAGGTCCTGGGTTCAGATAACGCTCCAAAAAGGCCTATAAAAAGAACAAGACACATGGAGGGGTTCGGGAAGGCTTTGAAATACATGTAATAACACAATCAATAAATCAGAGGAAAAGTGAAATGATGTCCCCAATTCTCAACAAAAAACAACAGAACATGTGCATCTGAGAAGATTTTAAACATAGCTCACCAAGTTAATTCTAATTAATTCCCTAGTTTTGATAGACTTCAGATATGAGGAAAGAGGCGTTTTAAATACCAAAATAAGCTTATGAATTTAAAGTTTATAGTTAATAAATTACTTTATGGACAAATATTAATTTGAGTTATATTTTAATACATAGAAATGTATTTAGAAAATAGAAGAAATCGGTCCTTCGAAATTGCTCCGCCATTCATTATGAGCATGACTGATCATCAAATTCAATACCCTGATCTCATCACCCACTCTTGTCCCTTGATCACTTTAACCCCAATAAGTATATTGAATTCCTTCTTGAAATCACACGCTGATTCAATTTAACCCATTTAAAGCTGTACAG
This sequence comes from Mustelus asterias, assembly GCF_964213995.1. Lineage (NCBI taxonomy): Eukaryota > Metazoa > Chordata > Chondrichthyes > Carcharhiniformes > Triakidae > Mustelus > Mustelus asterias. The sequence goes on from NC_135817.1 coordinate 51,553,266, forward strand.
CCTCAACTACTTTCTGTAGCAGTGAATTCTACACATTCACCACTCTCTGGGTGAAGAAATTTCTCCTCACCTCAGTCTTAAAAGGTTTACCCTTTATCCTCAAACTATGACCCGTAGTTCTGGACCCCGCCCCACCATCGGGAACATTCTTTCTGAATCTAGCCTGTCTAATCCCATTAGAATTTCATAAATTTCTATGAGATCCCCTCTCACTCTTCTAAACTCCAACTAATATAATCCTAACTTATTTAATCGCTCTTCATATGACAGTCCAGCCAACCCAGGAATCAGCCTGTTAAAACTTCACTGTACTCCCTCTATAGCAACAACATCCTTCCTCAGAGAAAGATACCAAAACTGCACACAATACTCCAGGTGTGGCCTCACCAATGCCCTATACAATTGCAGTAAAGCATCCCTTTTCCTATACTCAAATCCTCTCGCTATGAAGGCCAACATACCATTTGCGTTCTTTACTGCCTGCTGTAATCGGGGTGCTTACTTTCAGCGATTGATGCATGAGGACACCAAGGTCTAGCTAAATATCCACATCTCTCAATTTACGCCCATTCAAATAATAATCTGCCTTCCTATTTTTGCTACCAAAGTGGATAATCTCACATTTATCCACATTATACTACATCTGCTATGCATATGCCCACTCACTAAACCTGCCCAAATCATGCTGAAGCATCTCTGCATCCTCCTCACAGCTCATCCTCCCATTCAACTTTGTATCATCTGCAAATTTGGAGATAATACATTTAGTTCCCTTGTCCAAATCATTAATATATAATGTGAACAGTTGTGGCTCCTAGCACAGATCCCTGCGGTATCACATTAGTCTCTGCCTGCCAATGGAAAAAGGCTCATTTATTCCAACTCTACTTCCTGTCTGCTAAACAGGATGTAATCTATTCTGTACATATTTAATACATCATTTAGAATATTCTGCTGACTAACATTAAATTAAGACAGGAATTCTCTTAAGTATAGATGGTTCAACGTCAGTCCTTTTATTGGGCTAAATCCCAGAAAAGGCCAGTTATTTCATCTTGGAATAACTCCCAAACTGTTCTTAAGCTAGAGCTGGAAAGCGAGGTTTGGCAGGTAACTAAGTGATTCCACTAGGAAGTGACTACTTGGTTTATAAGCTTCTCCATTTAAACCTACACAGCCTAGCAACAATTTACGTTTACGTCTAATTATGAACTCCTGAAGAGGGGTGTGTGTTATAAGTAAGATTTTTCTGGGCATTTCGATCTTGTTCTGATCAGTAATTATTGGGAGCAATATCTTAATTTAACAGATTTTGAAATACCTTTGGTGTCATGTTGTTGGTAACACAGAATGCCAGGTGCTGTAGGATGCTCTCCATGGTGTGGTAGTGCTGCTGTCTGGTAGTTCTGAGATATTTCTGTAACGCTCTCGCCATTGAAGGAAAGATAGACTGCGCTGCATTCAAAGGGTCCATCACCTCTCCGGGAGCTTTCTGCTGTTCGTCATCCTGAAGCCGTCTGATGTGGGTAAATGCCTCTTCAACAGCTACCACCAACCTGAAGAAACACAAGATAAAGATAAAACAGAAATGATCAGTTTCCTGAACTTGTCCATTGAAATTCATACTTTATTCCTTTGAGCGAAATGTAACACAACCATGTCCCATATACACATTAGAAATTATGATCGGAATGTCAAGTTTAATCACTGGGGTGCTGATTAAAATAACTGCTTTGTACTATCCAATGGCAAACACAGGAAGAAATAATTAGGTTACCTACAAAGTAGCTTTAATTAAATTGCAAGCTTTCTTTTAACAGTGCTTTATAATAATTCAGGCCAACTAGCCTGCTTCCAACCTTTCCACAACTGGCATTTCTTTGTTGAATCTTAGTTACAATTTATTTATTCTCATAACACTGACCAATATGATCTGTGTGTCTGAATCTGAATGCTACAAAAAGCCAGAAAGCCATAACTGATGGGGCTCAAGATGGAATACACCACCATTATACATCCCACCCAATAGGGAAATCACATTGTACAATGGGTAGCAGATCCACTTTTGCCCATTTCACGACTTCCATTGAAGTTGAATTCTACCCACCTTGAGTCAAAATTATGTTGCGCATTGTCAGGGATCGCTCTCTGGTGAATGCTGAGGAAAATGACCCCCAAATGCAGCCAGCTGATGAAAACTACATGAAATACAGCTGGAATTATTTTCAAATTAAAACATTAAAACACAGACACTCGTGTCTGGCTGAGATGAGTCATCGAGTCAGTTCTCCCTCTCCTTTGACAGCTACCTGGACTACACTTTCTCAGGTGAAGAGGGCGAGTTGGGGAAGGGCATTATTCGTGAGTTAGGATCCCTGTTGTAAAGATTTACAGCTACATTTTTGCACTAGACCATGACAGAATTTGAAGAGGAATTTTTGTAACTTGAAGGAGGCACCAGATGCTGGAGGAATATTTTGTTAAAATGTTTGTGTTTCTACTATGGCTTATGCACAAGTGTATACTTGCTCAGATCCTTGTACAATTATATCTTTGACATCCCTTGTTGACTATGGACATAGGAGGTCACATTTCCCTCATTTTAATTTCATCAATATGCAACTGATTATACACTGCAGGCTATCAGGCCCACCTTCTGGAAAACAGGAAGGTATACATGGTCAAGTATATCCTCAAGCTCATTTCCAATTCTGCCTGCTCCAGACCAGGTTAAAACCCATCTGGACTGGGCCAGAAGACCGAGCTGTTACTGTCTACACTATTACCTCAATACTATTCATTCACACCAAATTAACAGCCTCTTTAAACTGAACAAACAGCAGTTGGTCCTTTGGTTCCCAAATGGGAAAGCCCTATTCTCTAAAGTTACACAGAATGCAAATTTAAAGTGTGTTCCTTGCAGTGCATTGCCAGACTTTCCCAGCCTGAATGAGCCTGTTATGCGCCTTTACCTTGCACGCCGCTTCCTCACCCTCCGATCATGTTCCGCTTCCTCGTAGTACAGCTCATTATGACTTGAATCACGTCTTCTCGCTGCTGCAGCAATCATTGCACGAGACTGTCCAGCTGCATTATTTCCAGGTCCTAGGGGCAATGACATTGCAAGGGATAAAATAACAGTCAAGCAAAGATACCACAGTGCTGTGATGTGATGAGGCTGCATAATATTTTCCATAGCTCAATCAAGAAATAGCACTGCAAGCCAGAAGTTAATGCATGGTATGTGACCCATTAATTTTTAAATGTCACAGAAAACAATTTTTTTTTTTTTAAGGCTTATAAAATTGCAACTGAAAACAAACATTGGTCTTTGGCCATAGGCTTCAGTTAAAAGTGTAAATGACCTGTCTTGCCTTGCTCCAGCAACAGCATGTACACACAATTTCAAGGCCCTTATGAATTGTGGTCAGATATACTTCTATACTGGATGGAGAATTATGAGGTGTGGAAAAGTAAATAGGGCAGAGTATTAATGAGAGGACAGTATAGTCCCAATTTCCTAAAACAGACTCTGCCTCACTAAACAAAGCAGAGTACAAATCAGTGAAGGCCACGTTCATTTTACTCGTTATGAAAATTGGAAATCTTTTCATAGTCCTGAGAATTAATGCCATCTCAATTACTGCTCTTGGGCACACAGGATCTTTGGTCTTTAAGTGAGGAACGTGCTGGATTGAATGTCTTAGAGAAAGGTTTAAAATCAAAATAAGGAAAAGATAACCTCAGCTGCTTCCTCACTCCCTGAGAGGATTCAACGAGCCTAAGCTCACCACAGAAATGTAGCCAGGATTGGAAAATCAGAAAAGCAGGAAGTCAAATCATGGATTGTCAAATATGACCTTCACCCCTGTGAAGCTTTGAATTTTAATTTTCCAACTACAATAACATTTCACAATACTTTTGACTATTTTAAAAGATTTTTTTAACAATTGGTTTTCATTTAAAGTATCTTTCCTGATCCACTTTTGCACGTTACTGGCCAGCCAGTTCAAAGCTACATTACCAAACATGTTATCCACCGAGGTAAATGTAAACAAAGCCCTTTGTAAGGAGCCGGTATGGTGGTTCTTCACCAAACTGAAGGAGAAACTGCAAGTATGGACTTTTGTTGAGAGTTACCAAAACCCGACCCCTTTGGTTATCATCAAAGCAACTGATTCCATTGAACAGCATATACCTCAGAAACTGTACTAAATAAAATGCACAGCAAAAAAAAATCATTACCAACTTTCTCTCTCATTCATTTAAACACGTCCTGCAAACCTTAACACTTGTCCTTCGTAGCAATGTTCACTCACACTGTAGCTTAAATTCTACTGCAGTTGAGGTTCCAGCTAGGAAGGTGTGTTTACAGGCTCCACCTTGGCTGGAATTTTAACAGAACAAAGCAGCACATATTTCTGATATACAGGTAAGACTTGCGTGGGAGTTTGATGGATTTACGACAGCATGAAGCTTTTTCATAAGGGGTCCATTCCTCTCACCAGACACTGCTATCGATCGCATTTCGTGGGGAAGGGGAGGAATGTCCAAGACAGTCCAGAAAATACACTTTGCCCCACCTAAGGATATTAATTTATCAGCTTTGGTTACAGGCCTTAATTCAGGATTGCTCATCAGTTGTATATTATGGTTTTGAAGCTGTCCTTTGGTACTTCCCAGTTTTGTGTATTGGTCACTTAGCAAGTTATTTAAAACATAAAGCATGGAGCAGGGAACATTTATCGAGAGCCATATCCTTATTGCAGTACTTCTGCATGGACTTACCATCCACGTTGTAGACTTTCAGTCCGGCCATGTGTTTGGCTGCACGGGATTTTGCAGCGGTCAAGAGCGCTGGGTTGTGGACAGTGAAATCCTTGTAGTAATTCTCCAGAATGACAAGGGCAGCCCGTTGAATACTGAAAATACAGGATTACATTTCTGATTATAAATATATGGAAAGGCAAAATAGCTAATCCAATCCTATCCCAGATTTCACTGATCATTCTAAGATTAAGGAGCACGATTTAAAGATTTTTCCAAACGGATTTTCTTTTGAAAAACCTGCTTCTGTTTACATTGCTTTAGAGTCAGAGTTAGACATGGCAATTGGATTTCAAATTCTGGGCAAGTTAAATTGTTTGATCCATGGCAGAAAGTTCCTGTTACATCATCAAAGATCAATATCTGAAGAAACTCTTGTGACACATCCAATGGTGAGGAAACTTTGAAAAAAATTCTGAACTTCACAGGAATAAGCAGAGCTGAGGCATTGCAATTTAGCACATGTAACAGGAGTTATTAGGACAGAATTGAGGCTTCTGCAACTCACTTCAGCTCACTTTCAGATTTTAGGAAGCAAAGCCTTCAACTTGTAGTCACACTAATTAGGTGTGGATAACACAATCCAGAGTATGTAGAGTTCAACTTGGATACACAACATTTTCTGTCAGACATGGTGACAATAGTTTTCTCTCAAACAATTTTTAGCCCATTTATAAATATTTAAATTTTGTTTCAGCTTTTCCAATGTGCTCAACTTTCCACCACCCCTTCACCTCCAATGACGTCTATCATGCACCAAAGCTAGGCAATGGCTTATTTTTACTAATGGAGTTAAGATTTACTACATAGAAGTGCTGCCCTGTCCGCTCCAGTTAAATACAGATCAAAGCTAAATTTGTTAGTTTCTTTCAACCCGTGCCAGGTACAGAAGCAGTTCCATAAACTACAGTCATTAAAGTTCCATTACTTTTGAGAGGATGGTGGAGGGCAGCTTTAAATTAGGTAGACATTTCTCAAAATATCTCGTGTGCATTTCATATTCGGCAATGATTCATAAATAATGAATGATGGCTTGCTGGATCAGGGGCGTGAAGGTGCAGGCATGCTGAATCTTCTCCTAAGTCAATGTAAATTAGTTGATCATTATCAAATTACATTCACAGATGCAGAAAAAAAGGGCCAAGTTGTTTCTGGAGACATTACAAAATGCCAAGGCAGAAAGGAAGAGGTATTAGGAGGCGGGGGGGGGGGGGGGGGGGGGGGGCAACCAAATATTTGGTCAAAGAGCTGAATTTTAAAGGGGGTGTTGTAGGAGAGCAGAAGGGTGACAAGATTAATGAGCTTAGGAAAGAAATTCCAGAGCTAGACAGCTGAAGACACAGCTGATAACAGTTGAGCAAAAGGTACGTGGGATGCACACGTGGTCAGAGAAATGAAAGACTTCCTGGGGGTTGGAGTAAGTTAGAGATATAACAAGGAAGGTGATGGAGGAATTCACACACAAAGATTCTGAGGCACTGGGAACATATGTAGGCCAGCTAGATCCAATTAGGATATGGGCAGGAGTGTTTTGGATAAGCTGGTTTATGGAAGATATAGGGTGGAACATAGCAGAGTGAAAACAGAATATCTCTCTGGTGAAACGGATGCAGGGCTGGAGCTCATTTTGGGCTCAAATAGAATGCAACGGGTGTAAGTGGTCTGATTCAGCCTGAAACAGTCAGGGGTTTGTGGCAAGGTTTATACAGCTCATTGCAGCAGCAGGTTAAGCTGTAGAAAACGGAGCCTCATCCAGAACAGGATACTGGACAAACAGTCTGATAGCACAAAGGCACGGCAGCAGAGGGATGCAAAAAGGTAGCAGTGATAGAGATCCAGACATCAATGTAGATGTGGCAGGGGGTGGTGGTAGGGTTAGCCAAGGATGTATTGTTGGAGGAATTCCCAAGATGATAGCTTGAGCATGGAAAGAGAAGCTGCTGGAGGAGATTATCAGTCTAGGAATGAATAGATATGACTGGAAGTGAGTGAAAGCAGTCCCACTGAGCTGGACAATGGAAATGAGGCACTGAAGAAGAAGGGTGTGGTTGGTCATGTCAAATATCGCAGAGAAGTTGAGAAGATGAGGAGTGATATTGCACCATGGTCTGTCACATGGCATGTCATTTGTAACTTTTAGTGTTGTGGAAGAGGCAAATGGCCTGACTGGAGAGGTTCAAACTCTAAGCTGCACAGATTTGGGATAAGATTATTTATAATGTACACCATGCTCCGAGGACATCATCATGAAAGGTTAAGAAAGCACAAGATAACAGTCAATGATTGTAACCTTTCTTTAAGTTTATGAAATATGCCCAAATCTCTGACGACTCGATGGAGACCTTGAAGCTGCAGGTTTTGATTGCAGTTTGGGCTAGCCACAACATAATGGTGTGTGACATACTGACGCCCCCCGCCCCGCCCTTGGTCAGAGAAGGAAATAACATAAATAAATACAAAAATCAGTCAGGGTCTCTCTCCTGACGGCTATATGCAATTAGTGCGAGAAAATCTGTGCAAGTTAAAGTTTTGTGAAGGCAGAAAAGAGAGAGCTGCACTGACTAGGCACACAAAGAATGGGTGAGGTACAAGAGGGCTTCAGTCATCCATCAAATGGTGCCGCAGCAGCAGTTAAAGTCTTCAGGGCAGAAGGGGACAAAAGTGATTAAATGAAATACGCACAGGCATACCCCTCCCATCCACTCCTTTCCCCGTGGGAACCACGTTTCACAGATGTGCAGCATTAAAGGAAATTAGCTTTCAGGCTAACACTCGCCATGTTTAAAGAGGTCAGAAGTACAAGAGAAGAATTTAGGAGTCACGAATCTACTGACGATGGGCAGAGGAGTTTCAGCAGTAAATGCGAAGCAGCGGCTGAATGCTATCAGTCAGAGCTTGCCATTATTCTAATTAAGAGCTGTACAAAAGGAGGAAATTCATAAAGGCAAATCATTAATCAAACAAATCCAGGGTTGCGGTCAAGTCCTGTTATCTCCCAGTTATCAGAAATTCCTCTTTATGGTCACTTAAGGACAAGTGAATGCTAAATATTTAGAATTTCCTGGTATAAATGCATTCGACCATTGATTTTAAGAATCCAAATGGGGTCATCTTGTGCCCCATGCATCAATTTGTCAGGAGATGACACTATTCAAAATGCCTGGGTTACAGTGTTTTACTGTGGTCCGTCCAATCATGTAGCTGCAATGTCAGATTTCTGCCAAGAGAGGCCCCCAGTGACGTGTTTAAAAACTGGAGCCTCATAGCAGCTGAACACCTCAGAATGAGGGTGCCCTTTGATCACAATGATTTTCACACTGATTTTATGTCTGCAGTGACAGGCAAGTGAGAAATATTGATCAACTCACACACAGAATACATAATGAACATGGTTTGGAAAACAGAATAAAGCCCATTGACGTTTCAAGGTCTTTCCTCAGGAATGAAATATTACAGTTGAACAGCATTTAAAGAGGCCAAAAAAAAGGGTGGAAAACAAAACCAAACAGGAAAAAGAAAGAGAATGGACTGTGAAGTACTTGGGTGGAGAACAGAGCAGGGTTAAATAGTAGAATTGATATCATCAGGAGACAAATGGACGTGTAATGTGACACTGCTGTATTGAGAGAAAACAAAGAAACGAAAGACCCAAGGCATATATCCCTTAGTAAAGGAAACTAATAGTAAAGGAAACCAGCCAGAGAAGGGCAGGGTCCAGTGACCTGGGTCTTTTGGAAGAAAAAAAGGTCAACCTCAAGGGTGCAGATCACCTCAGATCATGTGGAGACAAGGAGATATATCTTGGGATGAGGGAGAAATCATACAGGGGTTATTGTGCGAGGCTACATTACAGATAGGAGAGCCGGCAGAGTTGGATGGGGTGGTTTAATATGTCAAACGGTGCAATGTTTTTCAGTTACACAGAATGTCATTGGTGACCTTAACCACTGTAGTCTAGATGTTGCAGACAATGCTGAAGTGAGACCCTGGAAACAGAGGGTGGCAGGTGAGCTTCTACGTGGCTGCCATTCAAAAATCTTAGAGCAGAATCTTACTCTTCTCTGTGAATCACAACAAATTTCCAAAAAGTCTTCTGGCTTTTAAAACACAAGGTTGGCTGAATCACTGCTTCTAGATTTATTTTAACTCATTACAACATTGGCGGTGTCCTCTCCTATGGGACTGAGTCCTTTTACAGTTCAACAAAAATGTTGAAGGATCGTCAATATACAACAATAATGCATACAAATTTAGGAAGTAATAACAAAGGAACAATAAAGGCAAAAACAAAATGTTTAAACAAGTGGATAGACCAAATGATGTAAAAATACTTGTCATGTTCAGTGCTCTATTTGGTCCGTACCCTCACCGCAGAGAGTATAGAGCAGATTTTATGAATGTTATCAGGACTGGAAAATTGCAGCCATGAGGAAAGACTGGGATTGTTTTCCTTGCAACAGTTAAGGCCGAGGGGAGATTTGATTGAGTTGTATAAGGTTTTGAGGGGCCTCCATAGAGTGGATGCAAAGGACCTTCTGTACCCTTTCTAATGCAATCATATAGTGTGGCGATCAGAACTGTACACAGTACTCTAGCTGTGGCCTAAATGAAAATTTTATACAGCTCCATCATAACTTACCTGCTCTTTTATTCTAAGCCTCAGTTAATAAAGGTAAGTGTCCCATAAGCCTTCTCAACCACCGTAGCTACCTGCCCTGATGCCTTCAAGGATCTTTGGACATGATTCTCTGCACTCCCCAGCATCCTACCATTCAGTGTGTATTCCCTTGCCATAATGCATCACCTCACACTTTTCAGGATTAAATAACATTTGCCACTGTCGTGCCAATTTGACCAGCCTATCTATATGGTCCTGTAATCGAAGACTTTCCTCCTTGCTGTTTACACACCACCAATTTTTGTGTCATCTACAAACTTATTGATCATACCTCCCACGTTCATGTGTAGATCATTAATATACGCTACAAACAGCAAGGGATCCCGCAGTGATCCTTGCTGTACACAACTGGACACTGGCTTTCTGTCACAAAAACAACCTTCGACCGTTACCCTCTGCCTCCTGCCACTAAGCTAATTTTAGATCCAATTTGCCAAATTGCCCTGGATCCCATGGGTTACCTTCTTGATCAGTTTTCCATGCAGGACCTTGTCAAAAGCCATGATTAAGTGGAGATTAATTCTGGCCCTCGAGTTTTTTTCCAATAATTTCCTTACCACTGATGTTAGACTCACTGGCCTGTAATGACCTGTTTTTTCCCTACTTCAATCTTGAATAATGGCACCACATTAGCTGTCCTCCAATCCTCTGGCACCTCTCCTGTGGCCAGAGAGGATTTGAAAATTAGCATCAGAGTCTCATACAGCATACTAGGAAATGGGTGGTTGAGCTGAGAACCCTCATACCATTCAAGAAACATTTAGATGAACACTTGAAACGACATAGCATACAAGGCTATGAACCAAATGCTGGAAATCAGATTAGAATAGACAGCTGTGTGATGACCAGTGCAACACAATGGGCCGAAGGGCCTCTTTTTGTGCTGTGGCTCTATGACCAGGAGGTCAGTGGCTAGGGGGCATAGATTTTAAAAAAAATAGGTAATAAGGATTAGAGGAGAGATTTCTTTCATTCAGGGGTGGCAGGGGTCTGGAACTCATTGCCTGAAACGGGTGGTAGAGGCAGAAACCCTCAATTCATTTAAAAGGTGTCTGGATGTGCACCTGAAGCCCTGTAACCTCTAGAGCTATAGACCAAGTGCAGGAAATTGGGATTAGGCTGAGGGCTCATTTCCCAGACAGTACAGACATGGACAGGGTAACCTCCTGAGCCGTAATTTTTAAAATATCTCCTAGAGATCTGAAAGGGAGGAATGTGCAGGAATGAGGGGAGAAAGCCAATACGTGAATTGCTCCTTAAGACAGCTTGCATGGACACAATGGGTTGAATGGCCTTCTTCTGAGATTCTATAATATTCCCAGTATCATTACAGCAACCAGAAGATAACAAAGTGGGTTCAGCTTGCAGATCAACATATGAGCACATGAAATAGGAGCTGCAGACTATTCAGTCCCTGCAGCCTGCTCTGCAATTTGGTAAGATCATGGCTGATCTGATTGTGGCCTCAATTCTTCTGGTCTACCCTCTATAACTTTTGACATCCTTGTCAATCAAGAATGTAACTAACTCAGCCTCACAAATATTCCATGACCCTGCCTCCACTGCGCTCTGGGAATAGAATCCCACAGAGTCACGACCCTCAGAGAAAATAATTCACCTCACCTTCGTCTTAAATGGGAGACCCCTTATTTTAAACTGTGGCCCCTAGTTTTAGTCTTTCTCACAAGGGGAAAAATCCTCTCTGCATCCACTCTGTCAAATCCCCTTAGGATGTTACATGTTTCAGAAAGATCACCTCTCATTCTTCTGAACTCCAATGAATATAGGTGTAACATTTCCTTCAACCCAGGAATCAGTTGAATGAACCTTTTCTGAACTGCTACTAATGCAATTATAAACTGTGAGGAGACCAAACCTGTACACTGTATTCCAGATGTGGTCTCCCTATTTTTATTTCCATCCCCTTTACAATAAACAACATTTCATTAGCCTTACTAATCACTTGCTGCACCTCCATGCTAACTTTTGGTGATTCATTTACCAGAACACCCAGATCCCTTAGTCACCCTGTAGCCAAGTCTATGTCGTGACCATCAGAGCATACACATTTATTGCTATTTGTGCTGACAATTCATCCATTTTGTTATGAAATCTATGTGCATTCAGATATAGAGCCTTTAGCATCTCTGTGGGTTTCCGCTGGGTGCTCAGCTTTCCTCCCACAGTCCAAAGATGTGTAGGTTTGGTGGATTGGCCATGCTAAACATGCGGGGTTACGTGCTCTGTCAGAGTCGTGGAGACTCGATAGGCCGAATGGCCGCCCTCTGCACTTGTAGGGATTCTATGATTCTAGGTCTTATTTGTGCAAACTTTGGTCTTAGCAGCTGGCACACATGTTAATTTGTACGCTCTGTCCCGTCCTGCCACACGCTTGATCATTGTTATCATACGTGTGGCTTTGTTGTCCATTTATAACATACACACCCACCCACATGTGCACACACACCCCCAAACACTATTTTAATTTAAAGCCCTCTAAACTCCCTTAGTTATATGACCCACCAGGTTCCAACATGGCTTGGGGTTGGAGGGAAGACCATCCCAACAATATAACATCTCATTTTCCCAGTACTGATGTCAGTGCTCCATGAATCAAAACCTATTTTCCTCACAGCAATCTTTGAGCCACCTATTCAACTTTCTAATTTTACTTACCCAATGCCAATTTGCTCATGGCACTGGTAATAATCCAGAGATTATTACATTTGTGGTTCTGCTTTTGGTACCCAAGTAGATAACAACTAAACCCTCCCACTGCAAGTTCCTCGCCAACCCGAGTAGATGCCTCAAACCATGGCAATGCAGATTTCTGGACTCTTGCTCTTGCCTAGTGAACTGTGTCTATTTGGCTGACTAAACAGTCTCCTACCAGCACTACATTCTAATTTTTAATGGTTAATCTCCATGTAATATAGTTGATTCATTCAACAAAAATAGGAATCACAGGGACAGCATATGTATCATTCATCCAATGATTTGCAACTTTATATGTTGCATTTTCAAATGGAAGCATTTTCTTCTATGAAAAACAATAAGAAAGTGGAAAAGAGGTAGAATTCATTCCACCTAATTACAGATAAAGAGGAGAATACAGAACTCGTCAATGTTGCAACATTCAATGTGAAATAAGCAAGTTTCATAGTTGATGTTTAACAATCTCAGGAGTATGAAGCACCAACAGTATCACAAATTCCCTTAGTTTAGCTGGACAGAACAGACATTTTTGGTAAATGTTTTACTTAACTGCAAACCTTTTGCTTTAAATCCAGCAATCACCATTTAAAACTTTATTCCATCTTTATTGCAATTTGACAATGAACCTTAAGTATGGAACTTGAGATTCTTGTTACGGGTAATTAGCACCAATACTCCACCGTAAGAGAAATAAAGATGTAAACTAGCATACACAATGTCACCCACTCACTAAACTGACACGGTGTTCTGTAAAAGTATAGAAATACAAGCCAACTGCAAATACAAGCTCGACTGCTTTCACTGAAAGGTAAACACTTCACCCACAGATGGCAGCTGCTTGGATTCTACCAAACATCAACTTTTCCATTAATCTTTAGTTCTTCTGACATCCTGATGTCTGCAGTTCCTAACTGTGTTACGATAGATGAAACTGCTCTGTAATGCTTGTAAAACAATTTTATATCTTAAATAAAGAGGTAATAACTGCAGTCATTTACACGTGGGTATTACACAATACTGAGCAAGAGCCAATCCATGTCCGATGTTAATTTCCATGTATAAAACTGTAATTCATTCATCACAAACTAATGCTCATTTTTTTCTTGGACATTTCAATTTTATTCCAATTTCTAAACTTCATTACTGGACATGACTAAAAGTGTTGGAAGACAATAGGGTAGAAAAATATAGGCAGATGAAAAACTAGATTGGTAACAAAATTTAAGTGTTGCTTACAGTATTGCTACACGTCACATACCTTAGTAGGCCCAGAGTGTAGAAATGGGATTCCCCATCAGTTGACCGGGTCACTTTCACATTGAACATGGGCTGCAGTTGACGTAGCTCCAGCAGCACGATTGCCAGGTAGTGGATAAACAAGAGGGCATCTACCAGCGAAACTGCGTACTGAACAATTCCCTGGTAATTTGGATCTCTTGAGTCCAGAATACGTACTCCATAGAACAGCCAATAGGAAACCACAAACACGAATATCAGCACCATCAAGAGTGCCCGGAACACAAAGACGCGTGGCATCTGCGCCTTGGGTTTGCGAAAGAAGAGTGCCCAGGTTCCAATGAGAAGGATGAGAAGCTTGAAGGCGACAGAGATGAATAGCCCTTCGCACACAGTGCCACAGGGTTCAAGTACTTCCCGCCACAGAACGTGAGGCAGAACCATAAAGGCAATGGGCGTTAAAAAGACCAGTATTCCAAGCACAGCAGCAATGGCTATCCCCAAATGCCGAGTACAGTCCAGCCCAGTGTCATCCACATCCTTTGTGATCCTCGCAATGTCTTCCTGTGATATACTGTGCTCTGAAGTCCCAGTGATGGCTGTTGTGGTTTCCCCCCAGTTATCATCCTGCAAGGTAAAATACCATGGTCAGAATTACCTTTTACAAACCTTTTATTGAAATCAGTAACTAAATCAAGAAAAATCTTATGACTTATTTTAAAATATTATTTAACCTGCCTCAGAGAGAGTTTTGATATATTTTCTGAATAAATGCCAATATTGCACTAGTTCCACATCAATTCAGTAAGCTTACAAGTTCCCAATCCAGCAGTAAAATACAGGTCTGCATTTAGAAGCACAGTAGTCCCAAAATGAGCTCAAGGTCAACTACAATCAAATTACTATCCTGTTCTTTTTATATCTGTTTTTGTAATACTTTTGATTCTGCAATATGATCCTGCAGTTTTACAAATCAATTATTTAAAGCTACCAGATGGTAGATTTAGTTAAAATATTACCAGAGAAATTACAATCACATGGTTTATTAGGCAAGTTTGTGAACATCAATGTCTAATTCTGTGGAGTAAGATACATGGTCTAACTTCTCAAAGGCACCTTTTCCAGAACTAGCAGTTAGAGGAAATATTTGTTTACATTGTCTTTACCCAGTAACTAGGGGAAAATTATCTGCCTCATTACTTTATCAAGATTTGCAACCTGATTGCCTTACAAGTGTGTGTGTTTAGTCTCTACATTTCCAACACGTTAATGTTCTCCGAATGATCTGACTCATGTGTTACCACAAACAGGTCAGTAATTTAATCTAGTTTCAGGGAATAATTTAAATCATGGTCCCTTTTTAACCCGGTAAGTTTCTGAGACTGCTGTTGCAATTTTTTTTTAAAAACAACATTATTGCTGCCTTTTCCCCATGGGCACAGTTTTTGCTTTTATGCTTAGACACTGTGCAAAGACCCCCAGGGTGATGAAGTGGATCTCAGCACATCTAAAATGATATAAATTCTGGCTAACAGATTTTACAGCGAGTTCTATTATTGTTGTAACTCATATGTTTTCTCCCCTGTACATGCATTATCCAGTGTTATATCTCAGCAGATGCTCACGGAAACTAATCTCTATATTAAAACTCTAAGCGCTATTGGATACAATTTCAAGTCATCCTCTTACTCCCCTCAATTGCCCAAACTATTGAATTGCAGCAGGACCTAATAACATTGGTTAATGAGGCTGTGGGCTGAGCGAACCAAAGGTCCAATCCTTTGGCGCTGCAATGGGTGTGCAAATTACTCTGGGCTCAGCAACACTTAGCTTAATCACGGTAGATAAGAGAGATTCAGAATTTCTTGCCTTTTTTTGTTACCTCTTCACTAAAGAAATTTACACAAGTTCATCAGTTGCTGTTTAAAAGCAAATGTTATAAAATTTACCTAGCACTTTAAAAGCTACAAACTTTGGTGAATGCTTTCCCATTCCATTAAAAAAGAACTCCCACGATGACAAACATTATGATTGAACACTGAGACAAAAAAGGTTGCCAGCAGAAAAGGTTACAGGGTGAAGCAAAGGTTACAAAGACCCACGGTGCAAGAATAAACAGCCGGTTCTAACAAATTCTACTTCAATAACAGATAAGAACAACTTGCATTAATAGAATCTATAATAGATCAATAGAAAATCCATGAAGATATTTGAAAAGATGTGAAGATAAATAGAAATGGATAAAGGAAAGGACACAGACACGCATTGAAATTAGGAGGTAACCAAAAAGATGATTTTTTAAAATTAGATTTTTACAAGTTAAGAGATACAAGCACTGAAGAGAGACTTAAGCTGAAACGATCTTGACTGCCACCAATGGCTGGTTGAAGGGAGGGTCTAATCCATACAGAGAATTGGAGGGTCAAAGGAAGCAAAATAACTTGCAAGAGGAAAGCCAGGAAATTGCAAAGGATGGGGCAAGACCACATAGATACAAGTACTTCAGGGATATGTTTAATGTCTATGGGGCAAGAATTAAGTGTAGGTCATCAAGTACTGGATTAGTGGGTGGCAAATACTGAGAGCAGCAGATTTATTGTAGCCTAGGCCATTTCGATATGGCAATTTGGACAAGAGGGCATTCTGTATGCGACAGGATGGAACTACTACCAATTACTGACCCTTTCAAAGTAATTATTATACACATCTTAAAGAAAATTAAAACAATGCTACAAAGCTAAATTGTTCCAGTATTCCGTGTCACTATGTTTGATATGATAAAAGCATTCAACAGAATGGATACAGATAAGCTACATCCTCTGGTTAGAGAAGCGCGAACTAGAAGAACAATGGCAAAATTAGAGCTAGAAGAATGGTAAAGTATGAGCTTGCTCATTCAGAAATGAAATCAAAGTACTTTTCAGATACTGGATAGTGAAAAGGTGGAATTCTGGGCTTCAAAAAGGCGATGGATGCTGGACCAATTGAGATCTTCAAGACAGAGTCCAACAGTTTTTCTTTTTTGGGTAATGATATAGATCAAATTTGGGTGATCGGAATTAGCTACAGATGAGCCATGATCTAACTGAATGGTAGCACAAGCTTCAGAGGTTGGATGCTTACTCCTGTTCCTATGTCACAAGTGCATGCAACAATTCCTTACTCAGCATATCTGACTGTTTGATAATTCCATTGTCCAGCAAGTTTTGAGACTACATCAACTTGCTCTTTTATATAAACATAAACAGAAACAAAAGGGAATATGACAAATAAGACAACCTGCAGGGGTAGCAAAACTGCAAGTTGGCCGATGAAAAACATCTTTGTGTATATATCTATCTAATAAAACAAACGAACAAAAGGGGCTATAATCAGATAAACTTCTGAATTTTAAGAGTTTTGAAATACAAATATCATTGTTCATTGCCTTTTTTGGTCCCTGGTTTCACAGACCTTATTCAATAATATAGTTTTACGATGCTCTTTGGTCATCTTACACCTGAAACATCCAATAGTATAACCCTCATTTTGAAAATTCATAAGTATATCCAAGTCTTACCTGTACGGTCTCATCCCCACGAGTTGACTCATTGCCAAGCAGTGGCTCTGCTGGTGGTGTTTGAATGGTAACAGATTTCTCTGACCGACTGCTATCTTTGTTTCTGGATCTTTGCCGATCCCGGCTCCTTTCACTAAAAGAGGAAAAGCAGGGCATTTGGTCATGACCAGGGAATGCAGCCACAGAACCCATATTAGACCACTTCAAATAATCTATGCTACTGTACTGCAATTCAACACAGATTCTTCTAAAATAAGCAACATATTCCCCGGTCTAAAACTTAAATTCACAGCAGACTTGGCTTAAACGTTCTTGGATATTAGGCCTCACTCACTTTTTGATGTGATAAATTGGACTACAAAAGCAACCAACACAAACATTCCTACAAAATTGGGGCAAGTGTTAATCTTATGAACCAAGTTTAGCATTACACAGACTAACAGATGGACAAAGAGCCCAGATGCAACATAACAGAATGTGAATGAGGCACTCAATTTGGAAAATAAGCAACAACAAAAAAAACTACAGAAAAGGTGAAGTAATGAGAGAAACGTAAGTTATAAAATATATTCTACATCAATGGAAGGAAGATGTAGGATTAGCTCAAGTTATTCTGTATTTTGTATTTCCTTTTCTTCCAACACATTGTTCAAAAGAATACATTAGAAACTAATCATTGTCCTTTAGCAATCAGCTGCTAGAAGGTGCACAAGATTGGCTGAGAATAGTGATCTCTGTCACTCCCAACCTCAACCTGCCCTTTTCCTCTATCCAATACTTGTTTATAGTGGCATTTAATTCTGGTCACCATCTCATCTTGACTAATTGTCAATTCAGACTATGCACCCAATTTCTACACCAGGCAACTTGATAAACCAACGTGACGTGCCCCCTGAAAAGCTTTATTTTGCATTTTGGAGTCTGGAAAGAACAATGATGCTAATATTGCTCTAATCCTGGCATCCAGTCCAGACTGAACCTCCAGGAGATAGCGAGAAGGAAAGGAGATGGTGCAGAATGTATTTTTATAGTCATAGCTAGGGTGTAGAGAAAGATCAACTTAATGTGAGGGAAAAAAACTGGGTAAGATGCTCTTTCGGAGAGTCCGTGCAGATTCGATGAGCTGAATGGCCTTCTTCTGCACTGTAGGGATTCTATGGTTCTATCATACCCGCACTAATCTGTCTGTTGCAGCGACATGTGCCCAGAACAGTGATTCGATTTTATTGTCACATGTATTAATATATAGTGAAAAGTATGTTTTCTTGCGTGCTATACAGACAAAGCATATTGTTCAAAGAGAAGGAAAGGAGATGGTGCAGAATGTAGTGTTAGTCATAGCTAGGGTGTAGAGAAAGATCAACTTAATGTGAGGTAGGTCCATTCAAGTCTGATGGCAGCAGGCGAAGAAGCTGTTCTTGAGTCGGTTAATAAGTACCCTCAGACTTTTGTATCTTTTTCCTGATGGAAGAAGGTGGAAGAGAGAATGTCCAGGGTGTGTGGGGTCTAATTATGCTGGCTGCTTTTCCGAGGCAGCGGGAAGTGTAGACAGTGTCAATGGGTGGGAGGCTGGTTTGGGTGATGGATTGGGCTTCGTTCATGACCCTTTGTCATTTCTTGCGGTCTTGGGCAAAAGCAGGAGCCATAAAGCTGTGATACAACCAGAAAGAATGCTTTCTATGGTACATCTGACATGCCAAATTTCCTCAGTCTCCTGAGAAAGTTGAGGTGTTGGTGGGCTTTCTTAACTATAGCATCGGCATGGAGGGACCAGGACAGGTTGTTGGTGATCTGGATACCTAGAAACTTGAAGCTCTTGACCATTTCCATTTCATTCCCATTGATGTAGACAGGGTCATGTCCTCCACTATGCTTTCTAAAGTCGAAGACTATCTCCTTCATTTTGCTGACATTGAGGGAGAGATTATTGTTGTGGCACCAGTGGAAGGAGATTATTGTCGCTACACCAGTTCACCAGATTCTCTATCTCTTTCCTGTACTCCATCTCATCACTGTTTGAGATCCGACCCACTATGGTGGCGTCATCAGCAAACTTGAAAATCAAGTTGGAGGGGAATCTGGCCACACAGTCACAGGTGTATAAGGAATATAATAAGGGGCTGAGGACACTGCCTTGTGGGGTGCCCAATTCAGAAGAGAGCTAGCAACTCAAAATTGGGCATCCAGTTGTGCATCCAGAGACGAAGCAAGAGTGACAGCCTTTAACATCAAGGCAGCATTTGACCAAGTGTGGCGTCAAGAAAGCCTGGCAAAACTGAAGTCAAAGGAAATTAAGGAGAAAAATCTCCACTGGTTGAAATCACACCCGAGCACAAAGTAATATGGTTGTAGTTGTTGGAAACCAGTCATCTCTGTCCCAGAATCTCACTGTAGGACTTCCTCAGGATAATGTCCAAGGCACAACCATCTTCAACTGCTTCATCAATGACAATCCCTCCATCATGAAGCCAGAATGAGAATGTCCCCTGATGATTGCAGGGTGTTCAGTATCACTCAATTCCTCAGGTTTTGAAGCGGTCTGTATCCACATGCACCAATCTAGTACAACATTCAGGATTGGGTTAATAAATGTCAAGTTACATTTATGACACACAGGTGCCAGGTAATGATGATCTCCAACAAGAGAGATTCTAACCATTTCTCCATAACACTTAACAGCATAACCATCGCTGAATTCCCACCCTCAATATCCGAGGGCTTGCCACTAATCAGAAACCTAACTGGAGCAGGGATCCTGTGGCAAAAAGGCCATAGAATCCCTACAGTGCAGGAGGAGGACACTCGGCCCATTAAGCTTGCACCAACAACAACCCCATCCAGGCCCTATTCCCGTAACCCCACGTATTTACCAATTCCCCTGACACCAAGGGGTAATTCTGCATGGCCAATCAACCTAACCCGCACATCTTTGGAGTGTGGGAGGAAACCAGAGCACCTGGAGGAAACCCATGGGGAGAATGTGCAAACTCCACACAGAGAGTCACCCGAGGCCTGAATTGAAACCGGGTGCCTGACGCTGTGAGACAACAGTGCTAACAACTGTGCCACCCTTATGTCAGAAGCTAGGAACTCTGCAGCAAGTAACTCAATTCCTGATTCTCCAAAGCCTATTGTCTATAAGAGCATGGTGGAACACTGTCTACTTGCCTAGATGAGCTCAGCTTCAAGATTACTCAAGAAGCTCAACACCGCCCAGGACAAAACAACTTGATTGTTTGACACCCCATCCACCTTAAACATTCACTCCCTCCACTACACGCACACAGTGGCAACAATGTGTCCTAGCTACAAGATACATTGCAGCAATTTGCCAAGCCTCCAAATACACATTCCAAACCCGCAACATCTAACACCTAGAAATACAAGGACAGCAAATGAATAGGAACCATTAGTTACAGGTTTTCCTCTAAACCATTAACTATCCTGGACTTGGAAGTATACTGCTGTTTCTTCACTGTCACTTGGTCAAAATCCTGGAACTTCTTCCCAACAGCACAGCAGGTGTACCTACAGCACATGGACAACAGCAGACAGCCTGAGACAAAAGCTAGCTATGAAACCAAACCATTTCAGCATGTTACTAAACTGACGTAACATGTCACATCCTCTATCAATATAAAACACTTAATATTTCTGCAAGCCAAATTTTCAAATTAAACTCCTATTAGATACAGAGAAGATTAAAAGAGCCTCTATTACGTATCAAATCAAACTGGCATCCACAAATACTTGCCCAGTTGCTTGGTCAAGCATTCTCAAGTAAGGATGCAGGCTGGAGATTAGCGTGACATATCCTGGTCATTGACACGGCTAAGAGCAATGCTTCGTTCGTTGTAAAGGTGGAGCATGCCCACAGTGAGAGAGACGCAACAAGGAACAGTGGTAGCCCTGCCAGTATAAAAATTCTCTTGACATGAGAAGGTAGCTCTCACCGTTTGGGAAGGTGTTTGGGTCTAGGGAGAGTTTGGCAGCTTCCCGCCAACCTAAAAATGCAGGATGGTTACTTCTCGGGATCATATTATTGTCCAACCTAGTCAGATCACTCTGATTTGCAATGTGTCAGTAGTCAGGGGCAGTTGGCAAAGTGTGGCAGTACTTTTAGGACCAATCATCACCCTGTACCAAAAGGGATATGGCCACAGGAGTCTCCAAAATCACCACTGCCAAGCAACAAGTTGCTCCAATTTCACTCCACTCTGAGGTAGAGCATTACATTAGGTAGAAAAAAAACATACAATACGTTGCCACTAAGAGGAAGTACCCAAGAAACAAACAATATCATAAGTACAGAGTAATCAGAGGAGGAGCATATCAAAGCGCAGAGTGCAAATGAGAAGACAAGTGAATTTTCTGCACATGGAAGGAGACATGGAAGGAGACATGGCAGAAGTCCACCAAGATACACAAGTTTACACGTTTTGTGGGCTCTCTCATATTGGGGAGTGGATTTGTGCAAGGAGACAAATTGTGCATTTCTTTAAATTGTTACTGATTTTCTACAAGATCTTTATTGCATTTACGTTTCTAAAATAAGTTTCAAGTGTTCAAACAGGATCTGAATGTTACATTACTAAATTTACAGTGTATATCTCCCAGTTTAAATTATTGGAGCAGAAAATCTAGTCACTGGACTTCGAACAAATAAGAGCTCTTTCCCTTCCTTCCAACGCTTTTCTAGATGAATCTACATTGGGTCACCTTTTAGTTATGATCCAAGCTGTAATTACATTAATACTACAAACTATTCCAAAAAAACAGTACCTACCCATGTCTGTGAGAGCTCTTGGAGCGACCTGAATAGTAGGAATAGCCAGAATATGTGGATTCTGTGTCCATTATCGCAGACTGCTTGTTAACTGGAAGATAGATTGATTTCCAATTGTTGATGGATTTTGGTTTGGCTTCCCAGGAGCCAAATAGTGGTTTGTCAACGGTCTTGCCCGGGCCAGTTGGAATGGTCAGTAGATTGGCAGCATGGTTCTTTAACTGGTCTATTTTGAAAACAAACCAGGGATCTCTTGTGAAGAAACATTAACCTGCAGCAAGAACATAAATGGAAGTAATATACTTTTCAAGCAGCACACTTCACACTCTACATCAGTGATTATTGCACTGCAGGTGACACACTTACAAATATTTGATAATTACATACATTTCTCCACGCAATTACTTTTGTAAATTGAAGGTTTAAACCTTGCTATTAAATAAGAACACATATATAGTTAAGTCTTCAAGGGCACAGTAGGAAATGTTCTTTGAACAGAAAGCAAACCAGAAAGCACAGAGAGGGGTTTCATTTGTATCAGAACTACTAACCCTACATTCTGTTGTACAAATTTTATGGTTACCGTTTTATTGAAAGTATCCAACATATACACTTGTCAAATTGTTTACATAGAACAGTACAGGCCGTTCGGCCCTCGATGTTGTGCCGAGCTTTGATCAAAACCAAGATCAAGCTATCCCACTCCCTATCATACTGGCGTGCTCCATGTGCCTATCCAAAGTCCATTCCACACCCCAACCACTCACTGAGTAAAGAACCTACCTCAGACATCCCTCCTATATCTCCCACCATGAACCTTATAGTTATGCCCCCTAGTAACAGCTACATCCACCCAAGGAAATAGTCTCTGAACGTCCACTCTATCAACCCCCCTCATCATCTTATAAACCTCTATTAAGTCGCCTCTCATCCTCCTCCGCTCTAAAGAGAAAAGCCCTAGCTCCCTCAACCTTTCCACATAAGACCTACCCTCCAAACCAGGCAGCATCCTGGTAAATCTCCTTTGCACTCTCTCCAATGCTTCACACACTAGACTGAAATAAATATTCAACTGAATAACCAAATCTCACTCCCATGATTGTAGAAGCCAAAAATGTAGTGGCATATTTATATTGTATTATATTTATACTACCAGTCCGAAACCTCATATTTGTACATTACTTCCAGCAAGGTAGTCCCACACTTTTAGCGTCAGGAATAATAGGAACTATCCAAGAAAACACTGAACACTGTTTCCATGCATACACACAGCTCCTTGAGCAGTGATTAAAATCTAAATGTTTTGACACTATACAGGGGAGAATTTAAAACATTTAAGTTGACCCCCGTTAAGTTCAAAAAATATTCAGGGCTTCAATGGAACCGGTAAGCACTTTTTAAACTGAGCTTGACACCATATTAGAGTTGCATTGCATGCAATGTCAAAACCAATTTGTTTTAGAGTGACAAGTTACATATCAAAAACAGCACTGTTGCAAAGCGGAAAGCAATTGCCAACAAGGCTAAAATATCACATTATGTGGTTATGAACATGTATCTCATTGTAATGTTACAGCAACAAGTAACTATGTACTATATAAAATTCATGGCCTGAATTAACGGCAAGAACATTATAACTGTAACTTTGCACAAACAGAAAAGTAGTCAGTTACATTAATCAGCAGAGGTTTATTGCTTAGTTTGAGTGACTCGAATATTTTATTATTTTTGATAGAAACATCCTTTGACTAATTGGTAGATTTAAATATCCACATTTAGCTGCGTCACAGAAAATTCTAAGTATGAATATTAGAAAGGAGAAATAAAGTTTGTTGCCATTGACATTTAAAGCACATCAAGTTATAACACATTAGAGCAAATATGTTGGACTACCAACTTAAACACAATCCTAAAACTTCACAGCTATATATGGCACAGGACTAAACTTATTCATAATACTGATTAAATCAAATCAGCAATAATATTTTGATCCAAGTACAGAGAGATTTATTCAGACAGGCAATTTTATTTTAATGGCTGCCACAACAGTAATCAAACCAATATACCAAGGCAGAAACAGAGCTCTATCCCGCATCAAATTATAATTTCAATGTTATATAGTTATTCTTTATGGCTTTAGCAATGGGTAACCTGATAACTGGGCCTTGTGTGAAGACAATATCACTATATTCATTTACAAATGCCTCAATTGGTAGTTTATTAATCAGTGCTCATTGCATGTTTTACAGTTAATTGGACTGTATAAGGAATATTTTTGGACTTGTGGATTGATTCTTTTTTTTTAAAATTAAGATTTGTAGCAGCAGCAATGATTACCTATTTTGTTTTTCAACGGGATTGTTCCTGCTCAACAAAGAATAGTTGGGACTTGCTCAACAAAGGATAAGCAACAAAAATGTCAAAACACTTGTGGTTCTTCAGTGAAGTCTGCTAAATTTCAAGCAATTGAGTTTTTAATGGAATTTGTTGCCACACAAAATCTTTGGAACTTGTCTGCTGACCCAAAAGTAAAATCTGTAAAGTCAGACTCTTGTAACAAAAATGAGATCTAAGTATGGGTATAATACTTAAGAAAAATGTTTACAACTTCAGGAGGTCTCAAAGCACTTCACAGCTAATGGGAGCATTTTGGAATGTAATTACCATTGTAATGCTTCTGCTCTGGCTTCCTGCTAGCTGATATTATAAAGAGTTCCCTTGGTACTGTCCACTGTCTTCCAAATGTGCTGCCCTCCTCCTCAAACAATGCATCCTTAATTTCTCTGTCCTCACAAAACCTATCTTCAACCCCCTCTTCTAAACAGAGAATCTGCTGCAATGGCTTTTCTCCTCGCCCTTGCACCTTTATCCCTCAATTACAACAGGATCTATCCTTGACTCTCTCCTATTTCTCATCTGAAGTTACCATCAATATCATCCAAAAACGTGTCAGGTTCCACACACGCATACTGATGATACCCAGCTCTACCTCACTATCACCTTTCCGGGTCAATGTATATTGTTGTCAGGAAAGATGGCGGCAGTCAACATACACAAAGCAAGATCCGACAAACAGCAATGATGTAAATGACTAGATAATCTATAATAATGTTGATTGAGGAATAGACTTGTGATTAACAATATTCTACTTTAACATAAATTTCAAAATGCATCCTCTGTATTACATTTTTGGAACACAACAGATGTTAAGAGTCTGCAGAAAGTCATTCAGTAATTATTGAACTGTGAGAGATTAGTGTCACCACTCAATGACAGATGCTCTGATATCTTCTCTCTAGGAAGCTATAGTTGAGATTGTGAACTCATTCTGGAATCCTCATGCATCAGTTGCTGAAAGTAAGTGAGCAGGTACAGCAGGCAGTAAAGGCGGCGAATGATATGTTGGCCTTCAGAGCGAGAAGATTTTAGTATAGGGATAAGGATGTTTGCTGCAATTGGAGGGGGCGTTGGTGAGGCCACACCTGGAGTATTGTGTGCAGTTTCTTGTCCTTATCTGAGGAAGGATGTCCTTGCTATAGAGGAAGTACAGCAAAGGTGTACCAGGCTGATTTCTGGGATGGCAGGTCTGTCACATGAGGAGAGACTAAGTCGGTTAGGTTTATATTCACTGGAGTTTAGAAGAGTGATGATGTGGAGATGCCAGCGTTGGACTGGGGTAAGCACAGTAAGAAGTCTCACAACACCAGGTTAAAGTCCAACAGGTTTATTTGGTAGCAAATACCATAAGCTTTCGGGGTTTAGAAGAGTGACAGGGGATCTCATAGAAACGTATATAATTCTAATAGGGTAGATTCAGAAAGAATGTTCCCAGTCGTGGGAGGAGTCCAGAACTTGGGGTCATAGTTTGAGGATAAAAGGGTAAATCTTTTAGAACTGAGGTGAGGAGAAATTTCTTCACCCAGAGGGTGGAGAGTGTAGAATTCACTACCACAGAATGTACTTGAGGCCAAAACATTGTCTGATTTCAAGAAGAAATTAGATATAGCTCTCGGAGCTAAAGGGATGGGGCGGGGGGGGGGGGGGGGGGGGGGGGGCGGCAGAAACAGGATATTGAATTTGATGATCAGTCATGATGAAAATGAATGGTGGAGCAGGCTCGAAGGGTCGAATGGCCTACTCCTGCTTCTAGTTTCTATATTTCTATTCTACTATTCAATGGTACAATTTGTCACTGAATTTGTCACAATGCCACCCAAGCCCAATTTTTCCTTTTTAAATGTTACTGATTTTCTTGTGATGAACTTCTTGTGTGATCAAGCGTCAGATCAAGCCCAAGATTGGGTGCAATGCCTCATCTTATCAGTTTGGATCTTGTGTGTCCCTCTTATGGGGACCTTGAATTGGATTCGATTGAATTTTGATTTTGGTTTTCAGAGCAAGCAAGGAATGAATTTGGGTTTGCCCGGTCCATTTTGAGCATTGACTTTGTAACTTTAAGGATGGAGTAAACATTTTTTTAAAAACTAAAGAGTTAGGCTGGCATCGAATAAAACTTGATACTTTGTCCCAACTTCAGAGATCACCCTTGATTGCATCATTGTGAATATTTCTATCTACCACAATTTATCTGGATGTTAGTGATGTACTGCTGCTTATTTTCAGTGCAGATACAATGTTTCTTTAAATAACTCAGCTCAACTAAGCATTATTCTGTGGAATACCTTTTCATTCTCTAAATATCTCAGTACCAGCTGAGAATTTGGTGACATGAAATAAGTTAGTACCTGTCAAATGGCCATTAATTACTAAGTAACTTCAAATTCAACTGAACCACTGTTACTGCAACATTATTAGTTATGTTTGTGAAATTAGCAATGACAAATTTAGACTGTCAATTCACAGAAGGCTAAGGAAGGATGTATGAATAGTGGTGACTTGGTTACTTCTCATACAAGAGATCTGCAACCATTTTGCTTTAGGTTTCATGCAGTATTAGCAATTCTTTCCCATCCACATCCTAAAAATCACTTTTCCAAAAGTCACTGTACATTAAATGCATCCACGGCAATGAGCTCCCAAAAGAAATGCAGTGGCTAATAAATCAATGGCCAATGTTATTTCCATTCAAGTGCCCGTAACATTAGCAACAAACTCATTCAGCACATTCTCTCCAATCTCGCCCATTCTAATTTGTAGCTGGGGTAACTGAGGTGGGAGGGCCAGTCTGAGTTCAATAAAGCTTTTGTCAAAGATGCTTTCGGCTTTGTCTATTTTCAGAACAACTGAATTTCCAATCACAGAAAGCATTAGCTGAGTCCATGTTAGCAACAGGCACATTAAATGATTTGCAGAAAACTTTCCACCAAAGTACTGCCTCTTGTTTCAGATATGGGGGATCGAAATCTGTGAACTCTGAAACTGACCTTCAGCCTCCTGACAATAGGCAAGCTCCAGGAAATCCATCAGCATATTGGACAGAGGCGAAGCTGGCTTAGGATCTCCTCTTGAATTATGATCTTCATTATTCAACCCCATACCCAGGATGGATTTGACAATCACAATGCAATTTCACTAGTATTAATATATATATATTCATCAATCTGATGTTGAATACTCCCAAAGCATTAGACAGAAATATGGGCAATGAATGAATAGATTTTTTAAACCTCGCATTCAGATTGGGATTCATAAAGCACAAAATAAGATCATGCACCAAATTTTAAGCATGAAAGACTTGGAAAGAAAAACACATCAAACCCAACAGAATATTTTTGAGGACATGTAAGGAAGTCACTGAACTACATCAGCAAAAATCCAAGAACGATGTTTTGGACTAAGACATTTGCCGAAAACCTCCGACCTCATCCGTGGCTGGGATTCTCCGATGCCTCCGCAGTGAATGGAGTTTTGGCTGTGCGCCAAATTCTCCATTTTCACTGCCTGTGGGTTAGCCATGAATGAGATCGGAGCAGGGAATTATGTTGCAAATGGTTAACTGTGTAGAAAATGGGTTTACAAAAGTAACATTTCAAATTCTTTTGTCCAACAAAATGCTCAGAATAAAAAGTTATTGTGGAATTTTCACAATGTTACACAAGGCAAAATATTTCTGGAATGCTCGCCCTCAACATTACTGAGTTTGATATCTATCTATAATTTATGTAATAAGATCCTATTTTCATTATAATGCACATTTTGATAAACAATGCAAGCCTAGAGCTGAAAATTGTTTCACGTGGGAGACTATAACTAAGGGACAAGCATAAAAATAAGACAGCGATGAGGAGAATTATTCTCTCTGAGGGTCATTAGTTTGGGGAGTTCTCTTTCGCAGAAAGCAGGGGAGGCTAAGACACTGAATTTATTCAATGTTCAATAGGACAGACCTTTGAGACAACAAAGCAGCCAAGGGTTTGGGGGCAGATAGGAAAGTGGAGCTGAGACCACAATCAGACCTGTTTCTTATCGAATGGGGCAGCATGCTCGATGGACCAAAGTGACCTTCGCTTGCTTCTAAATCCGATGCTTCCATTATAATGGGGGGACAAATTAACTCCATTTCAGAAACCAGGGTTTTTAAAACCAGTTGTTCATAAATCCAATACTAAATAAATATGGTTACAAGCTTCTCATCTCACAGACTTCTGGAAAGCTTGAATTCAAGGTTTTACACAAATTCCAGAGGAAGCCTTAAACTTCACATTTACAATATTTAGTTTTGATGTTCTATCATGATAAACTTCAGATAGGATGAAAATTATATTGCATCACCAAACATATTGCAGTCAGATTTAACTGAGCCTGCAATAGTTTGTATAATGATACAAGAATCAATCAACCAGCACCCCTGGAAAAAAATCAGATTTGATATTATTTATTGCAAGAATATAAACTATTTATATAACAAATTTTATTTGAAATACATATTTTATTGCAGAGGACAGTATCAATGAAAGCAATTTCAAACAGCCAATATGAAAGAATTGTAGATGGCAGGGTGATTTGCTGTTCTGAAAATAAATGAGTGTATGGGTTTTGATTCCAGATGACAGCATCTGGCCATTCGAAAAATGTAATATCTGGCAACTGTCCACTCTCTCAAATATTTAGCTATTGCTTCCTTAAGATATTCCACATGATCTGCCTTAATGCACAATACATTCTACATGTCCAATACTTTGACATATAGTTAGATCTATAATGTGCAACTTCCCTCTTCCAAATTTAAGCCGGTTTCTCTTGCTTCTAGACAGTGCAGCAGTGGAAATAATATCTTGTTACACTATTTAGAAATTACATACATTGTGGTATCTATTATCTGGAGGACCTTGATAATTTCCCCTAGGCCTTCTCTTCAAATACAAGGTCTTCAACTTTTATTATTCGGATGCCTTAAGCTAGGTACCAGCTATATTGGTGTTTTCTGCACCATCTCCCATGCCTTGAAATCCTTGCTACAAATTTGCAATCAGACTTGTTAGAATGTAAGAAAAAGGAGCTGGGGCAGTTACTGGCTTGCTGAGCCTGATCTATGATTCAACAAGATCACGGCTGAGTTTCCAACAAAACTCCTCCCTTCCATACTGTCCCCAAATCCCTTGATTCTCTTTGTACACAAAAACCAGGGTAAATCCAACCCGGCCAATTACTGCCCCATCAGTCTACTCTTGATCATCAGTAAAATAGTGGAAAGGGTCATCAACAGTGCAATCAAGCAGTACAAGTTTAGCAATAGCCTGCTCACTGATGCTCAGTTTGGGTTCTGCCAGGGTCACTCAACTCGTGACCTCATTACAGCCTTGGTTCAAATTCCAGAGGTGAGGTAAGAGTGACCACCCTTGGTGCCAAGGTAGCATATGACCAAGTGTGGCACCATGGAGCACCAGCAAAACTGGAGTCAATGGAAAACAGGAGGAAAACCCTCTGCTGCTTGGAATCATACCTGGCACAAAGAAAGATGGTTCTGGTGGTTGGAGGACAATCATCTCAGTTCTAGGACATCACTGCAGAAGTTCCTGAGCCTAGTGTCCCAAGCCCAACAATGTGCAGCTGCTTCATCAATAACCTTCCTTCCATCATAAGGTCAGAAGTGGGGATGTTCGTTGATGATTGCACAATGTTCAACATCATTCATGACTCTCCAGACACTGAAGCAGTCAATATCCAAATAAAGCAAGACCGTGACAGTATCCAACCTTGGGCTAACAAGAGGCAAGTAACATTCATACAAGTGCCAAGCAATGGCCATCTCCAACAAGAGAGAATCTAACCATCACCACTTGACATTCAATGGCATTACATCGCTGAACCCCCACTATCAACATCCTGAGGGTTACGACTGACCAGAAACTAAACTGAACCAGCCATATAATTATGCTGGCTACAAGAGTAATTCAGAGACTGGGAATCCTGCGGCAGGTAACTCACCTCCCGACTCTCCCAATTCTGTTCACTATCTATAGGCACAAATCAGGAATCTGATGGGATCTTGCCCTCTTGCCTGGATGAGTGCAGCTCCAACAACACTCAAGAAACAAATCACCATTCAGGACAAAGCAGCCCATTTGATTAGCACACTTTCCACAAACATTGATTTCCTCTAACACTTGATGGCAACAGTGTATACAATCTACATGATGCACTGCAGGAAGTCACTAAGGTTCCTTAGGAAGGACCTTCCAAACCCACGACCACTACCATCTAGATTCTAGAAGGACAAGGGTAGCAGAAACATGGGAACTCCACGACCTGCAAGTTCTCCTCCAAGTCACTCACCATCCTGACTTGGAAATATATCAGTTACTGGGTCAAAATCCTGAAATTCCCTTCCCAACAGCACCGTGTTTGCTCCAACACCTCAGGAACTGCAGTGGTTCAAAATGCAGCTCACAGCCACCATCTCAAGGGCAATAAATGATAACCTAACCAGCGATGACCACATCCTGTAACTTTTTAAACTCCCACTTCAGAAAGTATTGCCCGCGGTAAATTAGATCTGCTGAACCAATTCTGATTTCTTCGTACCCAACCAGTGATGCCTTGCCATGCTCACACAACTGCATTGACAAACAACCTTTGATGGTTCTGGTTTAGTCAATATTCAGTCCATCTCAGAAGCTTGCCTCTAGTTCCACATCTTATTTTGTGGAGCTTGTTTGACATGATATTAAAACCTCAAAAACCTTTGAACTCATTTTGTCTATATTAGTCATAGATTTTGTGCCAGTAATCTAAAGTTTAACACATCAGTCAGAGAATCCCTACAGTCAGAATGAGGCCAGTCAATCGAGTTGGTGCCAACTCTCTGAAACAGCATCTTATGCAGGCCCCCAATCCCCCGCCCTATTCCCACAATCCTATGTATTTTACCGTGGCTTATCCATCTAACCTACACATCTTTGGACGCAAAGGGGCAATTTAGTATGGCCAGTCCACCTAACCTGCACATCTTTGGACTGTGGGAGGGAACCTATGCAGACACAGGGAGAATGTGCAAACTCCACACAGACAGTCATCCAAGGTTGAAATCAAACCTTGGTCCCCGGCACTGAGACAGCAGTGCTAACCCGTTGTAGTATATTAAAACAGAGCAGGAACCAGAGGAATGGTACTTCCAGTAACTATTAATCCTCTTAAATCAGACAATCAGATAATCTGTTCATTAGGTCTTCATGTCATCTATGATATTCAAGATAAATGGATGAACTCACTGGTCCACCATAATCTTTGGCCAGCTGTCACCTTGC
Source organism: Mustelus asterias (assembly GCF_964213995.1). NCBI lineage: Eukaryota > Metazoa > Chordata > Chondrichthyes > Carcharhiniformes > Triakidae > Mustelus > Mustelus asterias. The sequence continues at coordinate 51,584,774 of NC_135817.1, forward strand.
ATTTAAAAACATAAATACAGCAGGGTAATTGATACAAAATAGGAGCCAGTCCAAACTCATACCGGATAAGAAAACTGAATTTAAAATAGCAAAACTAAAATTGCTCTTTAAAACATTTGTTTGTTGTTCACATTATTATATAAACCATTCACAGTAGCAGAAACAAATTTTTACATTTCACGTGAAGTCTTGTAAAGTACTACACATCAGAATGAAATTAATTCTTAAAATCACTTCCTTCTCACTTATACATAACAAATGATTACCAGGAAATAATGATGAATTGTCATCAACCTGAAACATTAACACTGTTCTTTCAACAGATAGTGTTTGCAGCATTTTCTGTTTTAATTTTATTAATAAAAGGAATTTGAATATCCACAATCACAATATCCTCAACAGTGAACCTCCAGCAGCTTACAAACAAAAGATAAAATTACCGCTGTAAAATCACTTATAATAATTGCCCATTTCTATAGATTTTCAAGTCTGCTTTGTCAGTTTTTAGGCCATGATCACAACACTGTACTTAACATCTCTGAGCTTGGGTGATATTCACAGAAGAGAAATTCTACAATATGATTACTACAGCCTATAAAGTTGTCACTGATTATGAAGAGGTCCAAGATATATTAAATAATAGATACACAAAGCAATTACCTTATGCTGGGTTCAAATAACATCAAACTACAGGAATGAAACAAGATGATCACATAACCATTGTTCAAAGCTCAAAATGTTACTTTATCCAATTTTAAAAAAAATTGATACGAGATATGATTGAACTTGGATTTTTTTCTTTGTTTTTGATCTGTGACGTATACAAGTGGATGGTGTACCAGGCATCAACAATCTATCATCCTGTTCAAGACATGCAGCTGATGCAAGACATCCACACTGAAGGAAAAATAATATAACGTGACTGTTGGAATTTATTTTTGGGGATAATAAATAATTAACATGAAATAATAGGCTCAATTTATGTATGTAAAGATTGCCTGAAAAATAGTTCAAGGGCTCAGATAATCGTAAACCTTGTACCTCACCAGCTGACATTCACAAATTACAGCATCATTGTAAGCCTCTAATGTTTTTAATGAGAGACTATGACTGAAATATGAAAAATATCTCCACTTCCCAACAGATGTGTTAGAAATCCTGACACACCCACTGGGAAAAAAAGAAAGTGATAAAGCAGTTTAGAAAAATCTTAGTAAGTTACTATGGTAAATTCCAGCATTTGAAACACAAATCCCAAGACTTCACTGAATGGGACTGGGCCTATGAGTGTACTTACAGGTTCAATTCCGCAGGATAAATTATTCAATCACCCCATGTCATTTACTTTGCTTACGCAACATACATTTTTTAAGAATTATGTTTTTGGAGAAGGGAACTCACCCTTCTAAAAAAAAAAAATTTCTTCTGTCAACTGAATTACTGTGCAATTTGCAACATCATGGCAAAGGTTTTGGGTAATTTACTTTCAGATGACTAGCAATGGCCGGCTGAAGACAGGCACTAGGAATTGGAATTTCTATAGCTGACTCAAGCGTGATATTCTTCTCCTCTGGGGAAGCATCTAGTCCCTCGCTTGGCTGCTCCAGACAGTGAGAGGTGAGATAGCATTTAACACTAAGAGTGAAACCCCAAGGTTTCTTTTTGAAAAAAAAAGATATGCTAGCTCAAGATCAAGATAAATTCCAGGTTGTGGAATAATTCATTGCTCCAGATATGAGAAATACAAAGTCCAAAACTTCTACAGAAAAAGAGAACAGCACAAAAATTTTAAATTGCATCAGTGACTTTTAGTCATGCTGGCCAGTATGTTAAACCCACAGCAGTGACATAAGTTGCACCCCCAGAGTTGTATGGTCTCAACGATCTTAACTATTGCAGTTTGCGACATGAGAGGATTTAATAAAATCACAAATACTGTATACACAAAAAAGAGAAAGCATTATATATTTTTTAAAAGATGCAGAGACTGTTAGGCAATAATTAACTACAGTGAAACAGCATATTTAAGAGTGAGATTTTAATAATTGTTCATCGTACATGAACATTGCTGGCAAGGCCAGCATTTGTTGTCCATCCCTAATTGTTCAAGAAGATAGTGATGTGCCACCTTCTTGAATCTCTGCAATCCATCTGCTGTAGGTACACCCATCTTGCGGTTAAGGAGAGTGTTCCATGATCTTGACCCAATGACAAGGAAGCAGTGATATGCTTCCAAATCAGGATGGTGAGAGGTTTAGAGGAGAACCTGCAGGTGGTGGTGCTGCCTTGTTTTTCTTGGTGTTAAGACATCATATGTCAGGAAGATGCTGTTGAAGGAGCCTTGGTGAGTTACTGCAGTGCACCTTGTAGATGCTACACAGTGCTGCACAGTGCACTGGTGTGGAGGGATTGAATGTTTAAAGTGGTGGATGGGGTGTCAATCAAGCGGGCTGTTTTGTTCTGGATGGTGTCAAATTTCTTATGTATTGTTGGAGCCACATTCATCCAGGCAAGTGGAGAGTAATCAATTATATTCCTGACTTGTGCCTAGATGGTGGACAGGCTCTAGGGAATCAGATGAGTTACTTGTTCCAGAAGTCCCTGGGCAGAATTTTCCCATCTTGCCCGCCACGGGAATTGTAGCGGGCGGGGCACGGACCATGCAAAGGTCCATTGACCTCGGATGGATTTTCCGGTCTTGGGGCTAGCGTGGCTGGAAAATCCCATCCCCTGTCTCTGATCTTCTCTTGCTGCCACAGTATTACATGGCTGTTCAAGTTTCTGGTGAATGGTAAACCCCAGGATCTATGTTGCCTAAACTGCATGGATATGGTAATCAAGAAAGTCCCATGCAGGAAATAAACAGCCTCCGCTCAAGTAATGTTTCCTTTAAGATGTGCACATGTGCTGCCACCATCAGTTTTGAGACCACAAAGTGCAACAAGCCAGCTGCATATTGCAAACTGAAATTATAGAGAACATTCCTCAGAATGTTGATAGGATTTAGCAATGACAATACCATCGAACATGATAGAAAAATGGCTAGACTCTCTGGTTGGAGATGGTTATTACCTTGCACTTCAGCCCAGGCTTGAATCTGATCGAGGTCTTGCCTTAAGTGGACAAGGACGGCTTCAGTGTATGAATTAACCGTTCCCACTTCTGACCTTATGATGGAGGGAAGGTCATTGATGAAGCTGAAGATTGTTTGGCATCGGCACTATCCTGAAGAATCGCTTGAGAAAAGTCCTGGGATGATTGTCCTCCAACAAGCACAACCATCTTGCTTAATGCTAGATGGGGAGCTTCCCTCTGATGCCCACTGGCTTAAATTTTATTTGGGCCTTTTGATGCCACAACTGGTCAATTTCTGCCTTGGCATCAAGACCAGTTACTCTCACTTTACTTCTGTACTCAGCCCATTTGTCAATGTTTGACCAAGGCTGTAATGAGATCTGGAGCCTAGTTGTCCTGGTGGAACTCAAACTGAATATCAGTGAACAGACTATTGGCGAGTTAAATGCCACTCGATAGCACTGTCGACAATATCTTCCATAAATTTGCTGATGATTGACAGTATACTGATGGGGTGGTAATTGGCTGGATTGGATTTGTCGTGCATTTTGAGGACAGGGCACACTTGGGCATTTGCCAGGTACAAGCCAATGCTGTAGTTATATAGCCTGGGATCTGGGTACAGTTGGTTCTGGGGCATAAGTCTTTAGTATTACTGCTGAGATGCTATCATGATCCAAAGCCTTTGCTGTGTCCAGTGCACTCGGCTGTTTCTATATATCACATGGAGTGAATCGAATTGTCTGAAGGCTGGCATCAGTGAAACTGCAGACCTCAGGAAGAAGCTGAGATGAATTATTCATTTGGCATTTTGAGCTGAAAATGGTTGCAAATATTCATAGAAGGAATCGAACCCGGGTTCCTGGCCTTTTCTTTCGCAATGATGTGCAACTGGGCACCATCAGCATTGATAACGGGACTATTTGTGGGGCCTCTCTCAGCTGTTTGAATGTCCACTACAATTTGCGCAACTGGTTGTAGAAGGATTGCAAAGCTTTGATTTGGTCCTTTGAGTGGGGGAATGCATGGCAGATGCAGTGTAATGTGGAAAATGTGAGGTTGTCCACTTCGGTAGTAAAAACAGGAAGACGGATTATTAACTGAAAGGCTGTAAATTAATAGAGGTGGATTCTCTGTGACCTTGGTGTCCTCATATGTCAGTCACTGAAAGTAAGCGCATATGTAGAGTAGGCAGTAAAGAAGGCAAATGGTTTGTTGACCTTCATAGTGAGAGGATTTGGGTACAGAAGCAAGGATGTCTTGATGCAATTATGCGGGACCTTAGTGAGGCCACTCGTGGAATATTGTTTGCAGTTTTGGTCTTCATAGATGAGGAAGTATGTTCTTGCTATAGATGAAGGTTTACCAGACTGATTCCTGGGATGGCGGAACTGACAGTCATAAAGATTTACAGCATGGAAACAGGCCCTTCGGCCCAACTTGTCCATGCCGCCTTTTTTTTTAAAACCCCTAAGCTAATCCCAATTGCCCGCATTTGGCCCATATCCCTCTATACATATGGAGGAGATATTGAGTTGGTTAGGATTATATTCACTGGAGTTTGGAATAATGTGGGGGGGATCTCATACAAACCTATAAAATTCTAACAGGGCTAGACAGGATAGATGCAAGATGTTCCCAATGGTGGGAGTGTCCAGAACCAGGGGTCACAGTCTAAGGATACGGGTAAACCTTTTAGGACTGACCTCTTTTTAGGGCAAACCAAATAAACAAACTCAGATTAAGTCAGGAAAGGGAACATTGGCCATTAGCATGGCCAATCCACTTAACATGGCTGTGGGAGGAAACCAGAGCACCCGGAGAAAATCCACATGGACATGGGGAGGATGTGCACACAGGCAGTGACCCGAGGCCGGAATCGAACCTGGGTCCCTGGCGCTGTGAGACAGCAGTGCTAACCACTGTGCTACCGTGCCTGAAGTACTTTTTTTGATGAGGAGAAATTTCTTCATCTAGAGAGTGATAAGCCTGTGGAATTTGCTGCCAAGGACGACAGTTGAGGCCAAAACATTGTATGTTTTCAAGATGGAGTTAGATATAGCTCTTGGGGTGAAGGGGATCAGGCAACTGAATTGGATGATCAGCAATTATAATGAATTGTGAGGCAGGCTCAAAGAGCTGAATGGCTTCTTCCTGTTCCTATTTTCTATGTTTTGTTTGTGGGATCGTTTGGCTGTCTATAGCATTCTGCTTCCACTGTTCAACATGCAAGTAGTAGTTCTCTATTGCAGCTTCACCAGGTTTATAGTGAGAGAGGAGGATGAATGGGTGTGTGGGAAAGAGAGAACCTTTTGTTCAATACATTTTCCCATTTTATGAATGTATATTTTATTTTATATTTTATCAGAATGACATATTTCTGACTGGTACAAAGAACCACAAGTTTTACCTCATTTGAAACAACTCTACAAGTTGGGTGATATTGAATTCAGGAATCAGAATTAATAGCTAACCAAACCACACAGAATCATGCAATACAGGGAGATCGCTGCCTGTGCCAGCTCTCTGTAAGGACTTGCCGAATTCGTCTCTCTCCTATGATTTCCCCATAGACTTGGATTTTTTTTTCTTTTAACTATGACATACCCTTCTCAAGTTAGGGACATCTTCCTCCCCCAGCGAGGAAAACCATCAGTCTCCTACATACTCCAACCCAGTGATGGACATCCTCCAATCTGTATCCCTCTCCCAGTGAAGGACATCCTCAAGACCACCACCCTCTTGCCTCCCCCCTGCAATGATGAACAGCCTCCAGTCTATTACCCCTCCCCAGGGAGGGACCTCCCCCACCCACCTCAGCGAGGGGCACCCACCAGTCCATTACCCCCCACCTCAGCGAGGGGCATCCTCCAGTCCATTACCCCCACCTCAGTGAGGGGCACCCCCAGTCCATTACCCCCACCTCAGTGAGGGGCACCCCCAGTCCATTACCCCCACCTCAGTGAGGGGCACCCCCAGTCCATTACCCCCCACCTCAGTGAGGGGCACCCCCAGTCCATTACCCCCACCTCAGTGAGGGGCATCCCCCAGTCCATTAACCCCCCACGCCTCAGTGGGGGGCATCTCCCAGTCCATTACCCCCCACACCTCAGTGGGGGTCATCCTCCAGTCCATTGCCCCCACCTCAGTGAGGGACACCCCCCAGCCTATCCCCCTTCCCCCATAATCTCCCCGAATAGCCGCACATTCAGCTGGATGTTGAGAAGCTGAAGCTTTTTTGGGTGATTATCTTGCGGGGGGGAGTGAGGTACAAACCCCAGGCGGGGTTTGGCGGGGCGGGGACGCTGGTCTGGCTGCTCCCGGGATGGGGGGGGGGGGGGGGGGGTGGTTACAGTTTGCAGCCTTTCCCTCCCCTCCGCGGGCTGGGCGGACACGGCGGCCGCAGGAGGCAGGGCCGGCTCCGCAGCCCGCTCATTGCTCCGGGGATAGACAGAGAGAGCGCGGGGAGGGGGGCTGGGCCGCGGGCTCAGAGCCTGAGCGCTAGGCCGCAGTGGCGCGGGGCCGCCGCCGCCTCTTTCTCCTGCTGGCGGCCCCCCTCCGCCGCCGCCCCCGATCCCCGGGGAAGAGGCGGTGAAATGGCGGAGAGAATGGCAGCGTAAAGCGGCGCGCTCACACACACTCACCTGGGGCCCGGCTTCCTCTGGAAACGGTCCCGCTGCTCGCCAGCAGCACCCGGACTCAGGGAGGGGGATCCAGATGCAAACCGATCCGAGGGGGAGGGGGGGGAGAAAATCGCTCCCGTAAAGAACACCCACCCCGCCGGCCGCCGTAGGCGCAGCACGCATGCGCAGCCTCGGAGGCGAGACCAGCTCCAGTCACGTGAGGGGGTGGGGCCCAGCCGAATGCAGCATCCCACTGCACCCAGATTCCCAGGTTCAGCCACATCCCACTGCACCCAGATTCCCAGGATCAGCCCCATCCCACTGCACCCAGATTCCCAGGATCTGCTCCATCCCACTGCACCCAGATTCCCAGGATCAGCTCCATGCTCTATCCCACTGCACCCAGATTCCCAGGATCTGCTCCATCCCACTGCACCCAGATTCCCAGGATTAGCTCCATGCTCCATCCCACTGCAGCCAGATTCCCAGGATCAGTTCTATGCTCCATCCCACTGCACCAAGATTCCCAGGATCAGCTCCATGCTCCATCCCACTGCACTCAGATTCCCAGGATGCCTGATGCTCCATCCCACTGCACCCAGATTCCCAGGATGAACCTGATGCTCCATCCCACTGCAGCCAGATTCTCAGGATCAGCTCCTTGCTCCATCCCACTGCAGCCAGATTCCCAGGATTAGCTCCAGGCTCCATCCCACTGCACCCAGATTCCCAGGATCAGCTTGATGCTGCACCCCACTGCACCCTCTATCTGCCATAAGCCTCCTTTCTTTTCCTTACCCACCCTGTATATCCCTTGACATCCAGGGTTCTCTGGACTTTTTGGTCCCAACTTTTACCTTTAGAATCATAGAATCCGACATTGCAGAAGAAGGCCATTCAGCCACAATCCCACCCAAGCCCTATCCCTGTAACCCCGTGTATTTATCCTGTTAATCCTCCTGACACTAAGGGGCAATTTAGCATGGCCAATCAGCCTAACGCATACCTCTTTGGACTCTGGGAGGAAACCCACACAGACATGGGGAGAACATGCAAACTCCACACAGATCAGGCCCCGCCCCCTCAGGCCCTGTCTCCTGGCACCGCCCACCATATATGTTCCTCGTCGGAGAGAACCTCTCCCGGCGAGGCTACAGAGGCAAGTGAGCGTTAACGATTCCATCCCGGGCTCATTAAATCAATTTAAAATATGATTTAAATACATTAAAATAAATTATTCAGCTTATCGCCGGAAATGGGCGGGAGGCTGATTGTGCCAGATATCCAGTGCTGGTAAGATTGCAAGGGGTAAGAAATCGAGCGCGGACATGATTTCTCAGCTCTCGCATGATCTTACCGGCTCACCTTGCCCATCAGCTGGCAGGGTGCAACGGTAAGATCACCCCCTTCGTGCCTTAACACGTGGAGCATTCACAATAAGGGGTAGATGAATTAACAGCACAAATAGGTATAAACGGTTATGATATTGTTACAATTACAAAGACATGGCTGCAGGTTTACATAGGATGGTAACTGAACATCCAGGCATATTCATTATTTAGGAAGGACAGATAAAAGTGGAAAGGAGTTGGGGTAGGTTTGTTAGTGAAGGAGAAAACCAATTCAATAGTGAGGAAGGATATTGATCTGGAAAATAATGAATTGGAATCTGTGTGGGTGCAGATAAGGACAACCAAGGGGCAGAAAAAATTGTTGGAGGTTATCAATAGGCCCCCAAACAGTAGTGGAAATATAGGGAAGGTATTAAACAAGAAATCAGAGATGCATACAATAAGGATGCAACTGTACAATTGTAATGATGGGGGCGGCTTTAATTTATGCACAGATTGGACAAACTAAACTACCAATGGAAGGGTCTTTTTCCGGCTGGATGCCTGTGACTAGTGGTGCCGGAGCTTCCCCGCAGCGGAGAAGCTACGGCATCTCCTCCGGAGCCTTCAACATGTCATTGATGAAGACGAACATCTCGCCAAGGCCATCCCCACACCCCCACTTCTTGCCTTCAAACAACCGCACAACCTCAAACAGACCATTGTCCGCAGCAAACTACCCAGCCTTTAGGAGAACAGTGACCACGACACCACACAACCCTGCCACAGCAACCTCTGCAAGACGTGCCGGATCATCGACACAGATGCCATCATCTCACGTGAGAACACCATCCACCAGGTACACGGTACCTACTCTTGCAACTCGGCCAACGTGGTCTACCTGATACGCTGCAGGAAAGGATGTCCCGAGGCATGGTACATTGGGGAAACTATGCAGACGCTGCGACAACGGATGAATGAACACCGCTCGACAATCACCAGGCAAGACTGTTCTCTTCCTGTTGGGGAGCACTTCAGCGGTCACGGGCATTCGGCCTCTGATATTCGGGTAAGCGTTCTCCAAGGCGGCCTTCGCGACACACGACGGCGCAGAGTCGCTGAGCAGAAACTGATAGCCAAGCTCCGCACACACGAGGATGGCCTCAACCGGGATATTGGGTTCATGTCACTATTTGTAACCCCCACAGTTGCCTGGACCTGCAGAGTTTCACTGGCTGTCTTGTCTGGAGACAATACACATCTTTTTAGCCTGTCTTGATGCTCTCTCCACTCACATTGTTTTGTTTCTTAAAGACTTGATTAGTTGTAAGTATTCGCATTCCAACCATTATTCATGTAAATTGAGTTTGTGTCTTTATATGCCCTGTTTGTGAACAGAATTCCCACTCACCTGAAGAAGGGGCTTGGAGCTCCGAAAGCTTGTGTGGCTTTTGCTACCAAATAAACCTGTTGGGCTTTAACCTGGTGTTGTTAAATTTCTTACTGTGTTTACCCCAGTCCAACGCCGGCATCTCCACATCATGACTAGCGGTGTTCCGCAGGGCTCTGTATTGGGACCTCTGCTGTTTGTGATTAATATAAACGATCTGGAAGAAGGTGTAACTGGGGTGATCAGTAAGTTTGCGGATGACACGAAAATGGCTGGACTTGCAGATAGTGAGGAACATTGTCAGAGGCTACAGAAGGATATAGATAGGCTGGAAATTTGGGCAAAGAAATGGCAGATGGAGTTCAATCCAGATAAATCATAGAACCCTCCAGTGCAGAAAGAGGCCATTTGGCCCATCGAGTCTGCACCGACCACAATCCCACTCAAGCCCTACCCCCATATCCCTACATATTTTATCCACTAATCCCTCTAACCTACGCATCTCAGGAAACTAAGCGGCAATTTTATCATGGCCAATCAACCTAACCCGCACATCTTTGGAATGTGAAGTGATGCATTTTGGTAGAACTAACGTAGGGGGGAGCTATACGATAAATGGCAGAACCATAAAGGGTGTAGGTACGCAGAGGGACCTGGGTGTGCAAGTCCACAGATCCTTGAAGGTGACGTCTCAGGTGGAGAAGGTAGTGAAGAAGGCATATGGCATGCTTGCCTTTATAGGACGGGGCATAGAGTATAAAAGTTGGGGTCTGATGTTGCAGTTGTATAGAATGTTAGTTCGGCTGCATTTGGAATACTGCGCCCAGTTCTGATCGCCACACTACCGGAAGGACGTGGAGGCTTTAGAGAGAGTGCAGAGGAGGTTTACCAGGATGTTGCCTGGTATGGAGGGGCTTAGTTATGAGGAGAGATTGGGTAAACTGGGGTTGTTCTCACTGGAAAGACAGAGGATGAGGGGTGACCAAATAGAGGTGTATAAAATTATGAAAGGCATAGATAGGGTGAACGGTGGGAAGCTTTTTCCCAGGTCGGTGGTGACGTTCATGAGGGGTCATAGGTTCAAGGTGATGGGGGGGAGGTTTAACACGGATATCAGAAGGACGTATTTTACACAGAGGGTGGTGGGGGCCTGGAATGCGCTGCCGGGCAAGGTGGTGGAGGCGGACACACTGGGAACGTTTAAGACTTATCTAGATAGCCACATGAACAGAGTGGGAATGGAGGGATACAAAAGAATGGTCTAGTTTGGACCAGGGAGCGGCGCGGGCTTGGAGGGCCGAAAGGCCTGTTCCTGTGCTGTATTGTTCTTTGTTCTTTCTTTGTTCAATGGTATAGTGGTGGAATTCCTGCAGTGTGTATGTGTTTTTTAGACTAATACGTTGAGCAACCAATCAGAGAACAGGTTATTCTAGACTGGGCACTATGCAATGAGAAAGGATTAATTAACAATCTTGCTGTGTGGGTTCCCTCGGGGAAGAGCGACCATAATATGATAGAATTCTTAATTAAGCTGGAGATTGAAGCAGTTGAGTCTGAAACTAGGGTCTTGAATCTAAATAAAGGGAACCATGAGGATAAGTGGCATGAATTGGCAAGGATAGATTAGGAAGCCTTACTAAAGGGATTGACAGTGGATAAGCAATGGTTTATATTTAAAGAACATGTGCGTGAATTACAATAATTATTAATTCCTGTCTGGTGCAAAAATAAAAGGGAAAAGGTAACTCAACCATGGGCTTACAAAAGAAATTAGAGATAATATTAAATCCTAAGTGGAGGCATAGAATTGCTAGAAAAAGCAGCAAGTCTGAGGATTGGAAGCATTTTAGAAATTGGCAAAAAGAGGACAAAAATTTGATGAAGACAGGTAAATTAGTGCACAAGTGTAAAATTGCAGGGAACATAGAAACTGACCTTAAAAGTTTCTATAAATATGCAAAGAGAAAAAGACAAATGTAGGTCCCTTAGAGTCAGAAGCTGGGGATACTGTAAAGGGGACCAAAGAAATGACAGAAGAATTGAACACACACTTTGGTATTGTCTTCACAAAAGTGGGCACAAATATCCTCCCAGAAATGTTAGGTAACCAAGGGACTAGTGAGAAAATGAAGGAAATCAGTATTAGTAAGAAAACGGTCCTGGGGAAATTAATGGGGTTAAAGGCTGACAAATCACCAGGGCCTGATAATCTGCATCCCAGGCTATTGAAGGAAATAGCCCTGGAAGTTTTGAATGCATAGTGGTCATCTTCCAAATTTCTATATACGCCGGAGCAATTCCAACAGATTGAAGGGTAGCAAATGTAACTCCGCTGTTCAAAAAGGGAGAGAGAGAAAAAAGGGAGAATTACAGACCACTTAGCCTGACATCAGTCGTGGGGAAGATGCGAGAGTTTGTTATAAAATACACAATAACAGTACATTTAGAAAACATTAAGGGGATTGGACAAAGCCAGCATCAGTTTACAAAAGGCAAATCATGCTTAAATCTACTGGACTGTTTTGAGGATGCAACTAGTATAATAGATAAGGGAGAACCAGTGAATGTGGTATATTTGGACTTTCAGAAGGTTTTTGCTAAGGTTTCTCATAAGAGCTTAGTGGGCAAAATTAAAGTACATGGGATAGGGGTAATGTATTAGCATGGATCGAGAATTAGTTGACAGACAGTAAACAGAGGATGGGAATAAATGGGTCTTTTTCTGAGTGGCAGGCAGTGACTAGTGGGGTACCACAGGGATCAGTGCTTGGGCCCCATCTGTTCATGATATATATATATATATATATATAAATGACGTGGATGAGGGAACCAAATGTAACATTTCCAAGTTTGTTGATGACAAAACTGAACAGAAGTGTGAATTGTGAGGGGGATGCAAGAAGGCTTCAAGGTGATTTAGACAAGTTGGGTGAGTGAGCAAACATGTGGCAGATGCAGTACAATGTGGCTAAATGTGAAGTTATGCACTTTGATGTGAAAAACAGAAAAGAAGAGTATTATTTAAATGGTGGTATATTGGTAAGTGGGATGTACAAAGGGATCTAGGTGTCCTTGTACATCAGTCAGTGAAAGTGCGGAGGCAGGTTCAGCAAGCAATTAGGAAGGCAATGGTATGTTGGCCTTCATTGCAAGAGGATTTGAGTTCAGAAATAGGGATGTCTTACTGCAGTTATACAGGGCCTCAGCCTTATCTTTTGCACTGATGTGCTGGTCTACCCCATCATTGAGGATGGGGACATCTGTGGAACCTCATCCTCCAGTAAGTTGTTTCATTGTCCACCACCGTTCATGACTGGATGTGGCAGATCTGGAGACCTTAGATCTGCTCTGTTAGTTGTGGAATGGCTTAGCTCTTTTTATTACTTGCTGCTTATGCTGTTTGATGCGCAAGTAGTCCTGTGTTGTAACTTCGCCAGGTTGATACCTCATTTTAGGTACACCTCGTGTTGCACCTGGCATGCTCTCCTGCACTCTTAATTGATCCAGGGTTTAGACCCTGACTTGGTGATAATTGTAGAGTGGAGGATATGACGGGCCATGAGATTACAGATTGTAGTCCCCCACCCAGAGTACATTCTGCACCCTGGCAGATGGACTTCAACCCGGATAAGTGTGTAGTGATCCATTTTGGCAGATCCAATGGGATGAAGCAGCAGTATAATATGAAGGGTACCATTCTTAGCAGTGTAGAGGATCAGAAGGACCTTGGGGTCCGGGTCCATAGGACTCTTAAATCGGCCTCGCAGGTGGAGGATGCGGTCAAGAAGGTGTACGGCGTACTAGCCTTCATTAATCGAGGGATTGAGTTTAGGAGTCGGGAGATAATGCTGCAGCTTTATAGGACCCTGGTTAGACCCCACTTGGAGTACTGCGCGCAGTTCTGGTCACCTCATTACAGGAAAGATGTTGAAGCCATTGAAAGGGTGCAGAGGAGATTTACAAGGATGTTGCCTGGATTGGGGGGCATGCCTTATGAGGATAGGTTGAGGGAGCTTGGTCTCTTCTCCCTGGAGAGACGAAGGATGAGAGGTGACCTGATAGAGGTTTACAAGATGTTGAGAGGTCTGGATAGGGTAGACTCTCAGAGGCTATTTCCAAGGGCTGAAATGGTTGCTACGAGAGGACACAGGTTTAAGGTGCTGGGGGGTAGGTACAGAGGAGATGTCAGGGGTAAGTTTTTCACTCAGAGGGTGGTGGGTGAGTGGAATCGGCTGACGCCGGTGGTGGTGGAGGCAAACTCGTTGGGGTCTTTTAAGAGACTTCTGGATGAGTACATGGGATTTAATGGGATTGAGGGCTATAGATAGGCCTAGAGGTAGGGATATGATCAGCGCAACTTGTGGGCCGAAGGGCCTGTTTGTGCTGTGGCTTTCTATGTTCTATGTTCTATGTTCTTACCACCCTCAGTGATTCCTCCAAGTGGTGTTCAACATGGAAGAGTACTAATTTATCAACTGAGTTGGGGGGAGAGGGGGTAGAGTTTGGAGACCATGTGGTGAGGGATAAAAAGATAGGGAACAAGAAAAAAGATGGAAAATTATAGGCCAATTAGCCTAACCTCAGTTGTTGGCAAAATTCTAGAATCCATCGTTAAGGATGAGATTTCTAAATTCTTGGAAGTGCAGGGTCGGATTAGGACAAGTCAGCATGGATTTAGTAAGGGGAGGTCGTGCCTGACAAACCTGTTAGAGTTCTTTGAAGAGATAACAAATAGGTTAGACCAAGGAGAGCCAATGGATGTTATCTATCTTGACTTCCAAAAGGCCTTTGACAAGGTGCCTCACGGGAGACTGCTGAGTAAAATAAGGGCCCATGGTATTCGAGGCAAGGTACTAACATGGATTGACGTTTGGCTGTCAGACAGAAGGCAGAGAGTTGGGATAAAAGGTTCTTTCTCAGAATGGCAACCGGTGACAAGTGGTGTCCCGCAGGGTTCAGTGTTGGGGCCACAGCTGTTCTCTTTATATATTAACGATCTAGATGACGGGACTGGGGGCATTCTGGCCAAGTTTGCCGATGATACAAAGATAGGTGGAGGGGCAGGTAGTATTGAGGAGGTGGGGAGGCTGCAGAAAGATTTAGACAGTTTAGGAGAGTGGTCCAAGAAGTGGCTGATGAAATTCAACGTGGGCAAGTGCGAGGTCGTGCACTTTGGAAAAAAGAATAGAGGCATGGACTATTTTCTAAACGGTGACAAAATTCATAATGCTAAAGTGCAAAGGGACTTGGGAGTCCTAGTCCAGGATTCTCTAAAGGTAAACTTGCAGGTTGAGTCCGTAATTAAGAAAGCAAATGTAATGTTGTCATTTATCTCAAGAGGCTTGGAATACAAAAGCAGGGATGTACTTCTGAGGCTTTATAAAGCACTGGTTAGGCCCCATTTGGAGTACTGTGAGCAATTTTGGTCCCCACACCTCAGGAAGGACATACTGGCACTGGAGCAGGTCCAGCGGAGATTCACATGGATGATCCCAGGAATGGTAGGCCTGACATACGATGAACGTCTGAGGATCGTGGGATTATATTCATTGGAGTTTAGGAGGTTGAGGGGAGATCTGATAGAAACTTACAAGATAATGAACGGCTTAGATAGGATGGACGTAAGGAAGTTGTTTCCATTAACAGGGGAGACTAGGACGCGGGGGCACAGCCTTAGAATAAAAGGGAGTCACTTTAGAACAGAGATGAGGAGAAATTTCTTCAGCCAGAGAGTGGTGGGTCTGTGGAATTCATTGCCACAGAGGGCTGTGGAGGCCGAGACATTGAGCGTCTTCAAGACAGAAATTGATAAATTCTTGATTTCTCGAGGAATTAAGGGCTATGGGGAGAGAGCGGGTAAATGGAGTTGAAATCAACCATGATTGAATGGTGGAGTGGACTCAATGGGCCGAATGGCCTTACTTCCGCTCCTATGTCTTATGGTCTTATGGTCTTAAAGTGTTTTTTTTTGTTGTGTGGTAGTGTTTTTTTATTCATTCTCGGGATGTGGCCAGCATTCATTGCCCATCCCTAATTGCCCTTGAAAAGGTGGTGGCGAGCTACCTTCTTGCACTGCTAGAGTCTATCTAGTGAAGGTATACTCACAGTGATGTTAGGGAGCAAGTTCTAGAATTTTGACCCAGTGGCAGTGAAGGAACAGTGATATATTTCCAAAGAAGGATGCTGAGTTGCTTGGAGGGGAACTTCCAGATGATGGTGTTCCCATGTATCTGCTGCTCTTGTTCTTCTAGATGGTAGTAGACTTGTGTTTAGAAGGTGCTGCCTAAGGAACCTTGGTGAGTTCCCGAAGTGGGTCTTGTTGATGGTACAAATTTGTTCGCTATTGTACATTGGTGGTGGAGGGAGTGAACGTTGATGGATGGGATGCCAGGCAAGCAGGTTGCTTTGTCCTGGATGTTGTCAAGCTTCTTGAGTGTTGCCGTTACTCTCCAGGCAAGTGGAGAGTATTCCATCATACTCCTGACTTGTACCTTATAGATTGTGGACTGGCTTAGGGGAGTCATGAGGTAACTTACTCCCCACATGATTCCTAGCTTCTGACCTGCTCTTGTAGACATAGTATTTATGTGGCTAATTCAATTTAGTTTCTGGTTAATGGTAACCCGCAGAATGTTGATAGTGGGGAATTAAGTAATGGTACTGCCATTAAATGTCAGTGGGTGATGGTTAGATTCTCTCTTGTTGGAGATGGTCATTGCCTGGCACTTGTATGGCACAAATATTACTTGCCTTTTGTCAGTCCAAGCCTGGATTTTGTCCAGGTCTTGTTGCATTTGGACATAGACTACTTCAGTATCTGAGGATCATTGAATCCCTGCAGTGCAGAAGGAGGCCATTCAGCCCATTAAGTCTGCACCAACTCTCCGACAGAGCATCTTACCCAGGCCCACTCCTGCTGCATTTATTTAACCTCACACATTTACCCCGTTAATCCCCCTAACCTATACATCTTGGGACACACGGGCAATTCAGCATGGCCAATCCACCTAACCTGCACATCTTTGGACAGTGGGAGGAAACCGGAGCACCTGGAGTTAAAAAGGATCATGCAGGCACAACGAGAACATGCAAACTCCATACAGACAGTCACCCAAGGCTGAAATCAAATCCAGGTCCCTGGCGCTGTGAGGCAGCAGAGCTAACCACTGTGCCACCATGATGCCTATGGTATTGAACATTGTGCAATCATCAACGAACATCTCCACTTCTGACCATATGATGGAGCGAAAGCCATTACTATTTTGGCAGTTCTCCCAATTTTGGCACAAGCTCCCAGATATTAGTAAGGAGGACTTTGCAGGGTTGACAGGGCTGGATTTACCATTTCTGGTGCCTAGGTTGATGCTGTGTGGTCCATCTGGTTTCATTTGACTTTGTAATGGCTTGCTAGCATGTTGCAGAGGGCATTTAAGAGTCAACCACATTGTTGTGGGTCTGGAGTCACATGTAGGCCAGGTAAGGACAGCAGGTTTCCTTCCTAAAGGACATTTGACAACCATCAACAATGATTTCATTGCCATCATTAGACTTTAAATTCCAGATATTGAATTCAAATTCCACCATCTGCCATGGTGGAATTCAAACCCAGGTCCCCAGAGTATTACTTGGGTCTCTACATTATTCATTCATCAACAATGCCACTGCGTCACTGCCTCCCCCACAGGGTTTGGGGGTTGTCTAATCTCTGAAAAGCATGCTGCTCCAGTCCACAGTCTGTTTAACCAAAACTATTTATTTGCACCAAGTATTTGCACATTTGGACCTCAACACAAGTTAACAGCTTCGACTCTCTTCAAGATCTCTTTTACATCTCAGTTAGGTGATCTGACATCTTTATTGCATCAGTATCATAAATGCTTCTGATGTTAACCCTTTACATCTTCCCCCCACAAGTCTTTGTTCCTATCATGTTTACACCCTCCTACATCTCCCCTCAAAGTCTCAAACTTCATAGTGGGAGCCTCTGAGTTACCTTGACCAATCTCCCTAATTCTGTTCTGAGCTCCTTTTCCGGTTGAGGATATTCAGTACGCCCCCTTCTCCTGAGTGACTGCAGAGCTTGTAGTAAGTCTTCCTTCTTCTTCAGGATGAGTCATAAGTCCAGGTTTCCATTGGCTTCGTTTTCAAGAATATTAAGCCACTGTGGTTTCTCCTTATTGTATGCAAGTTTGATTCAACCCTGCATGATCTTGATTGTGGAGTTTTTCAATTATTATACCTTCCCTTTGTTGGTCTCGGACACAAACTCTCTCCCCAGGCTTCAGCACTGGTAACTCGCTGTTCTATGCCTTTGATTAAAGTTCCTAGCCTAATTGTTTCTTTGTTCTTCCTCATGTTGTTTTACCCTCTTGTGGTTGTTCATGACAATGGTGGGTTTGAATTTTTGTCTCCGAGATGGAAGCTGTGTTCTTAATTTCCTATCTACATTTCCAATGTATGAAATACAATGAGTTGAATGAATTCTCTTGAGGGATTGCATGACTGCTTCTGCTGTGATGCTATGCAATCGGTTTACTTCAATCCATTATAAGCAACGATAAGGAAAGTTTTCCCCTTAAATTCAAATAAGTCCATTTCCATGGCTTTGATGGAAAAGAAGAAGTGGTTCTTTTGTTTATGGCTGTTTACTGCACAAGTAATACAGTTAGAAATTATTTCTGCTATTGAGCAAGTAACACCAGGACACCAGACTGATTGTTCTGCCATCACACAACAGTTGGTAATTCCTAAATGCCAATGTTGAAGCCTTTGAAGAGTATCAAAATGAAGGGCTCCTGGCATAGTTGAAGACTAGTAAGTCGTCCTTGACAGTGAGATGCTTGCACTGTTCAAAATACTGGCGTAGTGTCAGATTAATGGAGATATTAGTCTGGCCATCCTTCCAGACAATGTTCTTGGATTTGAAGACATTCTTCATCCTGTTCCTGGGCTTACTTTATTTCCTGCAGCCTTCTTGCAATAGCTGGTAAGTGCTGAATGATTAAGGGTGTCCATGCTTCAACCTCTTCAATAATGTCTAAATCCTCTTGTTCACTTCCTTCTGATTGTATTCATGACTGTGTGTCGGCTGTTCAGTTTTTTCCTTGTATATATTCTGTGATGGAATGGTATCCCATTAATAGTAATCTAAACTGCTGGATTCTGGGTGGCATCTTTGCAATTCCTTTTCAGTTCAGAAAAGTAACTAGTAGTTTACAGTCTGTTTCGATTTTGAAATGTAATCTAACCATAGTCTGAAAATTCTTTGCACGTCCCTGTTGCTGCCAAAGCTTTTGCTATCGTGGCATATTATTGTTCTGTTTCTGTCAGTGACCTAGAGTCATAATAGACTGTTCTATACTTGCTGTCTTTCTGCACTTGAAATAGGACTGCCCTCCTCAAACCTGTAGCTGATGCATCCGTTGCTATTATGGTCAGTAAGCCTGGGTCATAATGTGCCAAGATTACATAAGAGATTCAAAGTTGTTTAATGGTCTCAAAAACATATTGCTGGTCCCTGTTGCAGTCCAACTGTTGACCCTGTCTCAAAAGCTGTCTCAAGAGCTCATTTGCCTCTGCTAAATTCAGTGGGAGCTTGCCTACTTGGTTCAACATTCCGAGGAATCACTGAAGTTTAGTTATGTCTCTGGGTTGAGGAAATTCTATAACCTTTGTTTCTGTGGATCATTCATGATTCCAATGGCCTGTGCTATTTGACCTAGAAACGTACTCTTGGGTTTGGCAAACTCACATTTTTCATTCGGCATGAGGCCTGCATCCTGTCAGGTTTTCAGCTCTCAGTACTTGTCTGACTCTGCTGTCATGCTTGTTTATTGATCCATGAATGAGTACATTGCGTATATTATACTCCTTTCATGCTTTTTGAAGTGCCGGACATTATTCTCTGGAAAATTTCTGGAGCAGACACAATTCCAAAGGGCAATCTATTGAAATAATAGTGATCGAATAGTGTTATAAATGTGGTTAGCAATCTGGATTCTTTATCGAGAGACAAATACCTAAATCCACTGTTTGCATTCAATTTGGTAAATAAAGTTTTTCTGGGCCGTCCTCTACTGAGGCCATTGGCTGGATCGCATGTTCCAAAGCTTTGTTAGCTGAGATAAATCCACACGGATTCTTAGAGACTCATTGGTTTTGGACTGTAACCATACCTGAACACCATTATGTTGGAATGGTGAATGATAAGATAATTCCTTGTTACTGTATCTTTTTTTCTATTTTGACCTTGACTTTGTCCAGTAGTTGGTGATGGACTTTCCTCAGGGTAAAGAAGTAAATTGCTATAGCATCAGCTCATAGGGTGATATAATACTCAGGCTTTAATTTTCCAATCCCAGTAAACAATTTTGAGAATTGAGAATAGAGGTGTAGACTATTTTCTAAATGGGGAAAGGCTTCGGAAATCTGAAGCGTGAAGAGACTTGGGAGTCCTGGTTCAGGACTCTCTTAAGGTTACCATGTAGGTTCAGTTGGCAGTTAGGAAGGCAAATTCAATGTTAACATTCATTTCTAGAGGGCTAGAATACAAGAGCAGGGACGTACTGCTGAGGCTGTATAAATCTCTAGTCAGACCCCATTTGGAATATTGCGAGCAGTTTTGGACTCTCTACCTAAGGAAGGATGTGCTGGCCTTGGAGGCAGTCCAGAGGAGGTTCACAAGAGTTGAGGAGTCTGGGTCTATACTCAATGGAGTTTAGAAGGATGAGGAGGGATCTAATTGAAACTTACAGAATACTGAGAGGCCTAGATAGAGTGGACGTGGAGAGAATGTTTCCACTAGTGGGAGAGACTAGAACTCGAGGGCACAACCTCAGAGTGAAGGGACACTCCTTTAAAACTGAGATGAAGAGGAATTTCTTCAGCCAGAGTGTGGTGAATCTGTGGAACTCATTGCCTCAGAGGGCTGTAGAGGCCAGGCCATTGAGTGTCTTTAAGACAGAGATAGATAGGTTCTTGACCAATAAGGGGATTAAGGGTTACTGGGAGAAGGCAGGAGACTGGGGATGAGAATCATATCAGCCATGATTGAATGGTGGAGCAGACTCAATTGGCCAAATGGCCTAATTCTGCTCCTATATCTTCTGGTCTTATGGTGTAACTCATTTTGGAATGTAGTGCTCTATTTCTCATCAGCAAATTCACCCACCTTACAGATTCATTTCAGTTTTAGGCATACTTTTTGGCTTAGGAGAAAGCATTCTTTGATTTTGAAAAACATGGAGAGATTTGGGGATTTCTCGATCTTCTTATTTCAGCTTCACAATGAGCTGGCCTTTTATAGTCCTACCAGGACCCTGTAATTTGATGAATGAGGGTTGCAATGTGATACTTCTAACCATTTTACTTCACCTGATAAAATAGAACCTCCTGCTCCTGTGCCTAATTTTAAACTCGGGTGGTTGTGGGAGGGGGGCGGGGGGGGGGGGGGGGGGGGGGGAAGGTGGTGCAGGGTGCACCCATTCCAGCATTTGTTTTCAGTGTCAGTTATCTCCCCTAGGAAGATTAATTTCTGTTCTTGTGGTTCTTAGCTCTCTTTCTACAGGTTGTCAGCATTTTCAAGAGATAAACAGTTTTAAAATTTCCTATTTTTCCACAGTTACAGAACTCAGCCTTCCCGCTGGTCACTCTTCTCATTTGTGCAGTTTGTTCCCGCCATAATAGAGATGTTTAAAAATCAGTTGGCATGCTTTTCTCCATTTTGGTGGAATTGAATGTTCTCCCTCGACCTTCTCCAGGACCTCTCCTTCCTCATGAGTGAACACCAGACTCTATTTTCAAAGTTTGTTTGTTTTGCAATCTGCACTGCCTTCCCCAGTGTTAAAAGCTCCCTTGTCTGTACGAGATCTGGTAATGTTTTGTCGAACACCCCTACAATGACCCAATCTCGAATCAGCTCATCTTTTAAAATTCCATAAGCACAGTTCCCTGCCAGCTTGTAGAAATTTTTGATAAACAAGTTCAAATTTTTGCCTGGTCTTTCATTTCTCCTGTTAAATTTAGCCCTCTCAATTACTAAGTTCTGATGGATGCTAAAATAAGTTGAAAGCTTACATGACTTTTTTTATAAGAAGCTGAATCTCATCAACTCCCTGCTTGACTTTTATGTTATCAGCAATAGTTCCCACAGGATATAGTAGGGTACTGTCCTGGCCTTTCTTGTCTTTTTCATGTAGTCCTGAAGCAGTTATGTATCTGGTAAACCTTTTTCTCCACTTGTCACATTTGTGGGCCTGTGGTGGGCGTTCCATACTCTAAAATGAATCTGGGCATAGTAGGGTAGATTCCATGCTTCTGCTGAGCACTGGAATTGTTTCTGCATTTGATCCTGCTTCTTTGCTTCTGCTGGCTACTTTGGGCTTGTGCTCACTACTATCTTGTCTCTGGGTCTGTTTCGCAGCTTACCTCTCCCGATGTCTTGGTGTGTCTTGAAATGGTTTCCATTGTCCTTCCTTCAAAGTTCTCTTGTCTTGCCTGCCCTGTAGCTTCTTTCAGTTTTTGCTGAGTCTTTCACTCGCTGCCACCATGTTTTGTTGTGTGGGAGGGGTTTAGGTGGGGTTTGGAGATTGTTTAGTCTCCCAAACATATGCTGCTCAAGTCGATAGTCTTTTTAAACAGAACTAGTAATTTGCACCAAGTATTTTTAAACATTTCGACCTCTACACGAGGCAAAACCATCTGCTCTCTTTAAGACCTCTCTCAGTCATGTGATCTGACAGCATTATTGTATCAGCATCATGAATGTGTTGGATACCATTCAGTAGGTCTTACTGGAGCCTTTGTAGTCTTAAGTAGGTTAACTGTATGTACTTATTAACAACAAGAGCAATGTACATATATACATTAAAGGGTTCAATGAGGAGCTGTCTGCATGCTTACTTGTGCATACGGCTCTGTCCAACACTAGACTGACCCTAGGTGTGAGTCACGTGTTCTCTTAAATCATGGTACTCAGTGCCACATTAACTGTATATGTGCCAGACCTTATACTACTGTGTGTGCTAACCCTTTACAGCTGGGATCCCCTATTACCTGACCTCTTTTCCCTGCCTACAGCCAGTAATGGTTTTCTTACCTTGCCGCACTTTTCTTCTCACTGGTGATTAATTTTCCTGTTTCTTTCCTGCCTCACACTTAAGTGTAAGATCAGTGGCTCTGCTTTCATTATATTTTTTCACCTTTTGGCTTGAACTTGATTACACCAAGGTGAAATTTTCTTGGGCTTGCATCCAGGTGTAGTGAATTGCTTGGGTGCAGTATGATCAGAATACATGCATATAAACAAACCCATATGTTTTTATATAGACATGAACTCCAATCTGTTCTGTCTTTCAATATGCTGCTCAGATGATTCAGTGCACATGGGCAAAATCCCAGGAGATTCTCCCCAATATATATTTTTTACTTCAGTCAGACTATTTAATTACGTTTTTTGCTTGTTATCATTTTACATTCCTCCATTTTCTTTACTGCCATTTTCCTATTTTCTCCCAGCATCACAAAACAGCTCCTTGTCGACCCCCAACAGTGAGAACAAATAAAAAAACAAAGCAAGATACAACAGCAATTGAAGATAAAAGAAATAGCATATCTCAACTACCACAAACAAATCACAACATAAACAAATAGTTAGATGTTTGCTCTCTGATCTTTTCCAAACCTAGATCCTAAATCTCACTTCCTCCTGACCCATTCCAGCCCAGGTTAGAAATTAGCCCCCCTCCCTCATGATCTGAGTCTCCTACTCCCTCCCAGCCGAGGCTCCCGAGTGCCAGCAGGTTTGTATCTATGAATGCTGCAGTGTCTCTTGCGTTAGACCTTATAATTACTCCAACCCAGCATATCCAACTTTTTGCCTTTTAAATGTGAAATATATAAACTGAGCTTGTTAACAAACACGCAGTGTCAGTGACAGATGTAGAACACCAAGGGAGTAGAGGGAGAGAAAACATAGCTGAGGTCAAAGATGATGGATGGTAAATCGGGAAAAGGCAAAAAGATGGGAAGGAAAGGTGGCAATGGAAACCAAGAGGGAGATGAGTAGAGAGGCAGTTGCAGCAAAAATGAGCCAACTTTGTAAAATAAAAATGACCATGCGCCTCCTCGTATAAGATTCTTTAATTTGTTTTATATACACTGGGTGGGCCATTATTGACATATACAAGTCAGTGGCAAGCATGAGAGAATTTGATAGTAACTTTTGCTTATATGGTATTTACAGGCAACCTATGCATTCACTGAATGATAGGATTCTTGTATCAGTGAATGTGCTCATTCTCAGAATGTGCACAAATACATAATGTTGCCAGGATAATGGGGGATACTGGGGAATTCCTGCTTGAGTTGACGTTACTGTGCCTGAGAATGTTGGAAGCAGAAGTAACACATTGGTTTTATGACTACTAATCTGAGTGACACATTTGGACATTGCAGGAACAGCATATTCCAGATACATTACCAGTTGGAGTTAGAAAGTTGCATGTGCTAAAGAACATGAGGACATCTTGATTGCTGCAGGGTTATCCATAGCCTGTAGCTGAAGGACTCTTCTTGGAGCTTCTCATACAGATCAGCTATTATATAATTGTTAAAATGCACCCTGGGATAACTTACCCTGACTGAATAAAATTCTCCTGCTCTTTAGTTTTTCCAACACTGTACAGTAGAAATGTGAAAGTTATTAGTCACAAGTCTTTGACTTTGAAGTGATTAACCTAACATGTGGGGAAAAGGATGTTCAGGATTTATGAAGTAACACCTAAATTATGGAAAAAATATTCTACAAACGCAGACTGTAAAACTGTTTTGCAAGTGAAAATAGAAGTCAGAATTGTCATTGAAGTGTGACCCTAACAAGCTCCAAAGATAAGCTTGATGTGTAATTATTTCCACTGGTGCTAAGAGTAGAATTTTACCCAAAGGACAGTGCAACAATTTAAGCAAATGCAAAACATAATGCTTCAATTTCAGTCATGAATAATAGGGTAGATTATCCACTCAGTGTGCTGCTTTGTATGCCAGAAATGAGTTTGGGCACCGGAATTTTACCGTCCTGCCTGTCACGGGAATCGTAGCCACCGGCGGGGGGGCAGACCATGCAAAGATCCATTGACCTTGAACGGGATTTTCCGGTTTTGGGGCAAGCATGGCACGGGGAGTCTGAGCATGGAGGTTAGTGGCCCGCAGAATTTTCATTAAGACGGGCACCAGCCCATCCCCACCTCCCAACACTCAACCAACTTAATTTATCATCTATTTAATTCCTTCCCTTTACAGAGTTGAGAACTGCTTCCACGCATGAGAATAAGGGAGAAGCTTGGTCGATGGGTGAAGGAGAATGCCTGAATTAACTGAAAGGAAGTAAAGAGAGAGAGAGAGAGAGTGGAAATGAGCAGTAGTTGTGGAGAGGGAACAGTACCTTGTTGAATAATTCCAGGTTGAATGGGGTGAGAGCGTGGAGGAAAAGTGCTAGCTTCAACTGGGTTGTATGTGAGAACAGTCTCGGTCTGAATGTGGGATGGAAGAAAACGAAGGGGATGGAAGAGAAAAGAATTGCCAGCTTGAACTGGAAGAATTGGAATGGTAGAGTGTTTCTGTGAAAAGGTGGGAAAATCAATTGGAAAAGGTATGTGGAATCTTCCTAGTTCTACATCATTGGATGTAGAACCAGGGACAACATTTGAAAGACATGATGTGTTGGCTTCTTAATGGGTCAAAGTGACAGTATCTAACTGCCCAGCAGTGGCAGCTGGGCAATTAGGCTCAATTAAATGACAATTAAGCAGTAGAGAGAGCCACTAAGTGTTCTTTTGAAGAACTTCAGGATGTTGCCATGCTGTGTCAGCAACATGGCAGCTCAATGGGGGTGGTTGCACAGCATGAAACCATTGTAGTATGAACATTACATGCAGTCCCCACAATAAAGAGGCAGCAGAGATGATCTCTTGCATTGGAGGAGATCTGCCACAAAGGAATGGTCATTCTACTGTCGCTGCTGTAACAATTGTTGCGGCTGACAATTACCTCTGCTACTGAAGGTGGTACACAGATAGGGTGTGGCCCAGGGAAGAACTGATTAGATTTTTTGTGAAGATGCAGACCCAGATCCTGCAATTTTTTTTAAAGGATCTATTAACACTGGGACATTGAGTAAATTAATTTTTTTCAATTGTTGTTTGTTGTTTTATTTTGAATGTTGTTGATTGTTTAGAATCTTGTCTCTTCCTGTACCGTTGCCTCTGGTGCCTCCAAAGGATTAATGCTCGGCCTCCTCATATTTCTTATCTACATTCTCCCCCTCAGAGCCTCATCCAAAAGCACAGCATTCATTTCCATTTTTCACAGGCATCGCCCAGCTCTGCGCCATCACCTCTCACGATTCCACTGTTGTTAAATTATCGGACTGTTTACTGACATCGAGTATTGGATAAGCAGAAGTTTCTACAATTAAATATTAGGAAGACTGTCCCTGTTCCAACTACATTCTCTAATGACTGACTCCATCTTACTCACTGTTTGAACCAGTCTGTTTGTAATCTTGGTGTAATATTTGACTTTGAGAGGAGTTTCAGACCACATAGATACTCTGTCTATTTCAATACTGTGACATCAACCA
The DNA here is from genome assembly GCF_964213995.1 of Mustelus asterias. Classification (NCBI taxonomy): domain Eukaryota; kingdom Metazoa; phylum Chordata; class Chondrichthyes; order Carcharhiniformes; family Triakidae; genus Mustelus; species Mustelus asterias. Next base: position 51,610,829 of record NC_135817.1, read on the forward strand.
ATTTCACACCTGTATCAGCTCACCTGTTTCTGAAATGGATGTCCTTTGAAGGCCTAGTTCATGATGCAAATTCAGAACCCAATGACGGATGCAGAGGAATTATATCATTAATCCTACGGCTTTACCACAGCAACCATCAGCCATTGGTCTTCTGAAGATACGGTTCCATTGCCTTGATTGATCTGGGGAAGACCCCCAGTACAGGGTATTGTGCATACTGGTGGTGTCCTGTACCTTGCACAACATGGCAATGCAGCAAAGAGAGAAACTGGAGACACCTGAAAAACAGGAACCAGCCACCCTGAGAGGAGGCAAAAGAGGATGATCATCTGGAGTAGGCAGCCCATGCTGAGATGTCTTTAAGGCACCAACAAATGGAACTGCATGACAGGGACATTCATGAAAACTCATCATGGATGAGAGTATCCTGAGATGGGCACCAGCTGCACTGGGTTTTCATACTACCACATTTGACACCATAATCAGGCTATGCCAGCACTTCCTCAAAACAACCGTTCACTGGCAACACACTTCCTATTGTGTACATGAGGTCCATGGCCGCACTAAATCCATGACTCTAGTTTACCAATACTCCTGTGCACTCTGAAGCAGACGTAATTCACTGATATGAAATTAACCATACTTAGGTGCTTGTGAGCATTTGGTCCCTCATTCAAATTAAGTATATGTGACTTACACATACTTTCAAAAAGACACCAAAGTGTGCCCCTTAATGATACTAAAGCAATCAATATGCTCTCATCTGTGAACTTTTGTATGGTGCTCCCCTGTGGTTAAGGCTAAAGTGAAATCAACTTGATCCTTTCCCTGCGCTGGTAAAAGGGGATGCCCATGACTACTGGGTAGATGGCTCAGCCACAAATTGCCCACTCTGCATTTGTGTAATGGCAGCCTTGGTCATAAGAGCAAGAAGCAATGCGTGTGTCTGTCAGAGAAGTTAGGAAGAGGCCGGTGACCCTAGGGTGACAAGAGGAGGAGCCCCATCACCAATGGGCCTTTAGGGCACAACTGCATTTATGGGCTATGAAGGAGCAGGACAGCACATGGCAGACAGCATTTCCGTGCATCTGTATGCCATCACTGCAATTCTGGGCATTACAGCATTCTTTCTGGTTGTATCACAGCTTGGTATGTCTCCTGCTCTATCCAAGACCACAACAAAATACAAAGCGTTGTGAACGTAGCCCAGTCCATCACTCAAACCAGCCTCCCACCCATTGACTCTGTCTACACTTCCCGCTGCTTCGGAAAAGCAGTCAGCATAATTAAGGACCCCACGCACCCTGGACATTCTCTCTTTCCCCTTCTTCCATTGGAAAAAAGATACAAAGGTCTGAGGACACATACCAACCGACTCAAGAATAGCTTCTTCCCTGCTGCCATCAGACTTTTGAATAGTCCTACCTCACATTAAGTTGATCTTTCTCTACACCTAGCTATGACTGTAACACTACATTCTGCACTCTCTCCTTTCTTTTTCTATGTACGCTATGCTTTGTCTGAATAGTGCGCAAGAAACAATATTTTTCACTGTATACTAATACATGTGACAATATAAGTCAAATCAAATCAAATACAGCAGTCTTGTGAAGGCTGCTTTGTGGCTATTGTGTCCATTATTAGGCCTGGCTTATGTGTCTCCAAGAAGGTGGCCACTCTTTCAGTGGAGGTACTTCTGCGTTTATTGGATTGAGAGATGACAGCACTCATTGCCATGGATCGTTTACCCACAGATATGCATAGTCTTATGGAGCTCTGCCAGATTTTTGATCATCTCCCTTTGCTGCTCCACAAGCCCTGTCTTTTGAATTGCCCTCAAGGCTCAATATGGCTGGTGCTATCCCTCGCCTTCCAACGGGCACTTCCACCGGTCTTCATTGCTGTTGTCAGCTGCTCATATGTGTTGTTCCGCTCACCCTGTGAGATATTCTACATGGTGCATAGGTCACCAAGGTGTTTGATGGTCACGTGATAGTGCATCTTTAGAGTGCTGATAGACATTTGAGGCCTGCACTACCTCATCTGTGTCCTTCTGCTGTTCTTCTGGCACAGTTTAAAGAAATCATAAGGAACTGAAGGTTGGCTCTCTCCATGCCTGCTTTGGCACACTTGTATAATCATCACAATTTTCAACTTCTGGAGATAAGAACAAATCTGTGGTATCTGGTCCAAAACAGTGCCATGTTTCAGGCAATAACTTCTCATGCTCTCTCAGGCACACCCCCAACTTGCTGTTGGCTACTGTATGCCCTGGGAATCCCCAAGGCCTCCTTTCCCATCAACATCAGGACTGAGATGAGGGCCATTCCACCCCGATTCGGTGCCTGACATCCCCCCCCACCCCACCCCCTCCCCCTGCCCACAGATGTTGTGCGCTTTCATTTTGTGCAAGGTTAAGGACTGGATTTTCATGGATGCTAGGCACCTGTGATGACATAGCAGCGAACAATACTTCTGATACTTGTCAGAAAGCAAAGGTAGTTTTAAGTGATCTATGGTTGTATTGTCGGATATTAGAAATAAGGAATAGATTTAAGTGAGTTTAATTTCCTATTTTTGTGCAAGAAAAGGTAAAACTATCTAGTTAGGTGTTTGCATGTATGGGAGTTTTTGGTTTCAGTTCAAACTGTCTTTATTGTACTTAGAAAGTTTATGATGTGGAAAGTAGACATGAGCTTGGAGAAAAAAAATGAGTAGTTGCTTAGCAACTAGGGCACCTTTAGGGAAGGAAGGCTGTATGAGTTTAATTTTAACAGAATTCATAGCAGTTGGAGCTTAGCAGTGAGACAGAAGGTAGCTCTCACGGACCTGCCATGGAATAAAGACAAGAAAACAAGTCCGGAAGCTGAAGGACAGTTAGTTCTCAAAACTAGAGAATGAAGGAAGGGTTCCAGGGTGACTGAAGTAAAAAGGAACAAAGAGGAACTGACAATGGAACAGGCTACTGTTTGTTGAAGTTGAAGTCAGAGCTGAAAAGTGCAAAACTAACAAACTATTAGAACTTTGTCGTGAAAAGAACAATGAGATTATAGAACTTGGGAGCAAAATAGAGAAAATGAAAAGAGAAGATGGATGGTATGGAGTGTTGCAGATCTAAAGCTGTTTCTGTGAAAAAAAATTAATTGCTGAATAGTCATCCAGCTGAACAAAGAACAACCCAAGTAACATTACTGATGTATCAAAGTTAGTGGTGGATAATAAGAAAACAACTAAAGGACCTCCAAAATTGGAAATTACAAATTGTCAACAAGAAGGACTGAAATTGCAAAATGAACTTTCTGAGTCTATGACCAGAGACACTGATTTAAAAATGCTTGTCAGTAATACTACACCAGATGTAAAAGTTGGAATAAAGGCCATCCGGTAGTAACACCAACTGTGATGGTAACACATTTTTGATGTCACGGTACCATCTTCATTTCTTCCATGGCTGGCTATGCTGTTAAAATCTCCTCCAGTTAGTGAGTGGACCAGGGCGTGAAAGGCTCTGTAATAGTGGGGCTTCTTCTACCTGATCCAGTTGCACTAACCAACCCTTCTGGTCAAGCACCTGTGGAACTCATGTCATTCACCTTGCCCGACAGGTCATTGAACCACTTGTGGCACCAAATCAATATCCTTTTAAAGATGCTGCAGTTGGAAACTTCCTGCACCACCTCTAGTCATACCTGCTTTGGTATAGCAGCTGGCCTCCTCCTCCTCCCATTCTCAAGAAACAATGTATAACTGCAGGCTCTTACTACCTCCATCATGATCTCAAGGCAGCAAATATTTGGGGTGTCCTTTCCAGTGGCCCTTCAATCTGCTGCTCTTTATTCGATCCACTCAGTCAACAGTTGAAGCTACATGCAGCCAGACTGGTGGACACCTTTTAAATAGGTTCCCAACTTTCATGTCCCAATTCCTAATCCAGCTCGCCATCCTTAATTGGATGATGAACGTGAAGGTGTCTTCGGAATTGACTACCTTTCAGAAGATTTACCCTCTGATGCATCAATTGGAAATGGTACAGATAGCTCCAAATATTCCAAAAGCAGAATATTCCATTCCATATCTTTTGGAACTGGGTTTGGGATGTGGATTTGGTAAATGTATTATTAAAATAACTTTGGGAAAGTGATCAGCTGATTGATTACAAATCAATCAATTTTGAAATAAAACAATGTTCAAATGACTCAGAATGCAACATTTTTAATGTAAAAAATATTAAGACTCTTCTGCAGGAAAAAATAAATTTATGCCTTCCACATTTGGATTTCCCCTTTAGGCTTTTATGTCCTTATGCTTTCATATTTCTTGCGGCTTATGTTACAAAGCTATTTTGTTTTGATATATCAGAGGCTTATAATCAGAGTCTATTCTTGAGTTGTCAGTACTTTGGAGGCTGTGCCAGTTTCATTGAAGCTGTTAGTTAGCTTTTGTTAGTTTTCTAGATCCCTTTTATTCTTCTTGGATTGCTGACGTCAACATTGGAAGACTTGAACAACAGAAGGGTTTGTTACACCTGCCACCCATAAACAACAGACTTGTGGGCCATTCAACTGATGGTGCCACAGTCAAGAATAAGTCCTATAAGTTCCTTTTGACTCAAGGTTTCTCTCTGGTTAGTAAGCAGTGCAGAATTTGATATATTTCCAACAACGCTATCAATTGACAGCAACAATTTGAATTTATATAACAATTTTAATGTAGTGCAAGACCCCCGAGTGTAACATGGGAGTGTAACGAAATAAAATTTGACATTCAGCTAAATAAGGTGATAATAGAGCCAATGGGAGCAAAAACTTGGACAAAAAGATAAATTTTAAGGAGCATCTTCAAGAAGTAAAGAGAGGAAGATAAGTGAAGAAATACATGGACGGAATTCCAGAGCTTAGAACCTTGACAGCTGAAGGTATCAACAGAGGAATTATTAAAATCATAGGATTACATAGGATATATAACAACAGGCTATTCAGCCCAAATAGCCCATGCCAGTGTTTATGCTCCACTTGAACCTCCTTCCATCTTTTCTAAATCTATCTTTGTAACCATCTGCCCGCTTGTCCCTCATATGCTTGTCCAGTTTTGCCTTAAATGCATCTATACTATTCTCTTCAACCACTCCTTATGGTAGTGAATTACACTTTCTCACCGTTCTTTGCGTAAAGACGTTTCTTCTGATTTCCCGATTGGATTTCTTGGTGATTACCTTCCATTGATCACCTCTAATTTAGCTCTTCTCTACAAGAGTAAACATTCTCCCCGTAACAACTCTATAGAAACCTTTCATAATTTTGAAGACCTCTATTAGGTTTCTTTTTTCAAGAGAAAAGAGATCCAGCCTGTCAACCCTTTCCTGACATATTTACCCATCTTATCATCTTATCCTTGTACGTCTTCTCTGCATCTTCTCTGGTACCATTATATCCTTTTTATAATGTGGGAGCAGAACTGCATTCAGTACTCTAGGGTTGATCTAACTGATGTTCAATACATCTTTAGGATACATTCCCTACTTTTTAATTATATTCTTCTAGAAATAAAACCTGGTGCTTGGTTTGCTTTTCTTATGGCCTTGTCAACCACTGGCACAACATTTAGTGATTTATGTATTTGTCCTCCAAGATCCCTTTGTTCCTCTACCCCACCTAAACTTGGACTTTCCAAGTAATGAGTGACCTCTCTTTCCTTCCTACCAAAATGTAGTGCCTAACATTTATCTGAGTTGAATTTTATTTATTAATTATTTGCCCATTCCGCAAGTTTACTAATCAGCAATATTCAAATTGGAATGTTCAAAAGGCTGGAATTAGAGGAGCACATGTATCATAGAATCATAGAGTGTAGAAGAGGCTCTTTGGCCCATCAAGTCTGCAGTGACACATAAGAAACCCCTGACCTCCCACCTAATCCCATTTACCAGCACTTGGCCATAGTCTTGAATGCTATTAATTTCTACAATTGGCACCACTTGGAAACAGTTTTACAAGTTGACAATTTCTTTGCTGCTCCTTTGCAATTTAAGTGTAAATGGGTTTTCTGCCACATTTCCAAAAATAGTTGTGGCAGAATGAGAACAGCTCTGACGAAATTCTTGGTCATAATTCACTGCAATATCCACCAAAATATATATTTTTGGAGATCATGTCCCAGATATACTATGTATCCACTTTAAAAATTGCTACTGCTTCTCTGACCTACCTGGAAGGTTTCCGTGGTGCAAAGATCAAGGACAGTGGTGACCTTCACTCCTGTTTGTGAAAACAGGACTGATGGGCCGAATTTTACGGCTTCTCGCGAGTGAAACCGTAAAATTCCGCCCGAGGTTAAAGGACATTTTCATTGTCCGTCCCTTGCCCCCTCCGATTCCGTGGTGGGCAGCATGGTAAAATTCCGGCGGATGTCAGTTTACTCACACCTGAGGCTCTTCATAGATCATCTTTGTCATGCCTAGGTACTTGTTTTGATTGCTGCACTCCATTGCTTGAAGTTGTACCTTCTGAGTCTCATGTCTTCTCAGCATTTAATGCCATTCTTTCCTCTCCTAGTTTTCACTTGTGCCCTGATGCTACCCAGCTCCACCTCATCACTACCCCTCTTGACTCCTCCATTGTCATTAAATTATCAGACTGCTCATCCGACATCCAGTACTGGATGAGTAAAAATTTCCTCCTATTAAATACTGGGAAGACTGAAGCCATTATTTTCAGTCCTTGCTCCAAACTCTGTTCCCCAACTAACGACTGCAGCCCTCTCCGTGGCAACAGTCTGAAATTAAGCCAGCCTGTTCACAACCTTGGCATCACACTAGATCCTGAAATAGGTTTCTGACCTCATATTCATGCCATCTGTCTATTTTAATCGCTGTAACATTGCCCAACTTTGCTCCTGTCTCTGCTCATCTGCTGCTGAAACCCTGATTCCTGCCTTCGTTACCTCGAGACTTGACTATTCCAGTGCACTCCTGACTGGTCTCCCATATTCTCCCCTCCGTAAACTTGGGGTCATATAAAACTCTAACCGTGTATTAACTCACTGCCAGTCCCAATCCCCTACTTTCCCTGTGCTTGCTGTCCTGATTGGCTCCCAGTCGAGCAACATCTTAATTTTAACATTATTATCGTTATTTTCAAATCTTTTCATTGCTTTTCCCCTCCTTATTTCTATGATTTCCCCCAACCCCACAACAGATTCAATCATGGCATTGCAAAGGGAATTGGCTGATTATTAGAAGAGAAATTTGCAGGGTGGTGGAGCGTAGATATGCAAGTGACACTCGATGAATTGCACCTGCAGTGAGCTAGCACAGGCATGGGGGCTGAATGGTCTCCTTCAGTGCTGTAACCATTAATTGAATCTAACCCTCTGAGATATCTGTGCTCCTCTAATTTTGGCCTCATCTGCATTCCCAATCATAACTGTTCCACCACTGATGGCTTGTGCTTTCAGTTGTTTCGGCCCCAGGCTCTGGAAATCTCTCCCTACACCTCTCCGCCTCACTTGTTTCCTTTAAGACATTTCTTAAAACCTATCTTTTCGACCAAGCTTTTGGACATCTGGCCTAGTATCTCAATATATGTCATACTTTGTTTTGTAACGCTCCAAAGGGATATTTCATTATATTATATAAATGGACAGGGTGGATAGGGAGCAGCTGTTCCCCTTAGTTGAAGGGTCAGTTACGAGGGGACACAAGTTAAAAGTGAGGGGTGGGAGGTTTAGGAGTGATTTGAGGAAAAACATTCTTGCTAGTGGGTGGTGACAGTCTGGAATGCACTGCCCGGGAGGGTGGTGGAGGCGGGATGCCTCACATCCTTTAAAAAGTACCTGGATGAGTACTTGGCAAGCCATAACATTCAAGGCTATGGGCCAAGTGCTGGCAAGTGGGATTAGGTGGGCAGGTCAGGGCCTTTCATGCGTCGGTGTAGACTCGATGGGCCGTAGGGCCTCTTCTGCACTGTGGGATTCTGGGATTCTGTGAAAAGTAGTCGTTGCTGTTATTGTTTTCTGTTTCACTGTGATGTGTGGGGAAATAGCCACAATGGTCTCAGCCACCACGGGAATTATGCATGTCCCTCACTGATATTCTCAAAGCTGACCTGGAATAAATGCTGACTTTGATGATCCTGCAGCTGTATAAAGCTGCATGAGTTTATCATTAATGACCTTTAACAGGGGCTTAACAATGTTTTTCTCATTTGTTACAACCTCTTTTTTGAAAGGTTGGATGACCCTGAGCAAAACAAGAGAAATTGCCCTTTTAGTTCTCACTAGTCACATTCCAGCCTTCATTACCATTTACTGCTGAGATTAGGAAACAGCAGAATGTTGATCTTTTCATTTTGTTTTGTGGGCAAGGGCTGAACAACATTAACGAAGCATGTGTTATTTAGTAAAGTTGCAAAAAAAATAAATTCAGCTCTAATGCTGGGCCATGGAAGTCTTGATCGATTCGGCAAATTTAAAGGAACCAAGAGGGGAAATAGACCCTTGTTTATGAAACATATGGCAAATTAAAAAGGTGACAGAGCTTTTGTATTCAGGATCTTTTGGAATCAGATTTTATGGAAAATACTTCCTCAGATCTGTGAAAGACTAGGGAGGCCAGAAAGGTTTGTGTGAGATAGTACCTCAATTTCAAAACTGAAACCACACAAAATAATTTCTATGGGCGACTGAGACTTAACCAGTTGTTGGAGGTGAGATGAATTTGAAGGATTTGAGTTTCCACACAGCTGGAGGGGCTCTCTGCCTTTGTGAAAATGACGGCGGAGGCCAGGGTCTGGACACCCCACCCCAAAACTGGCCTGTGCCATTTTCACGGGGGCGGGGGGAGGAGGGGAGAGGAATGTGCATCAGATCTAATGTACACATCTTGTGGGCGACATTGGTAGGGCCAGCGTTTGTTGTCCATTCCAATTTGCCTTTGAACTGAATGGCTTGCTAGACCATTTCAGAGGGCAGTTAAGAGTCAACCACGTTGCTGTGGGGCAGGAGCCATCTTCAGTTCCATAATTGGCATACACCAGTTTGCCCATGAAGTTACCAACTGCACCGTATGGGTAGTGGCACAGTGGCACAGTGGTTAGCACTGCTGCCTCACAGTGTCAGGGACCCAGGTTCGATTCCTGGCTTGCGTCACTCTCTGTGTGGAGCTTGCACGTTCTCCCTGTGTCTGCGTGGGTCTCCTCCGGTTATTCCGGTTTCCTCCCACAGTCCAAAGATGTGCAGGTTAGGTGCATTGGCCATGCTAAATTGTCCCTCAGTGTTACCCGAACAGGTGCTGCAGTGCGGTGGCAAGGGGATTTTCACAGTAACTTCATTGCAGTGTTAATGTAAGCCTACTTGTGACTAATAAATAAACTTTTACTTTACTTTAGACCTTTGAATTTCTGTGTCCTAGATTTACTTCTTCATTGCTTGAATCTCCCACAATTGAGACTCTATTTGGAGACTTACCATTAACTTGCAGCGATACATAGTGAATGTCAGATTTCCTTCCCTAAAGAATATTAGTGAAACAAATGTGTTTTTACAACAATTGGCAATAGTTGTCATGGACTCCATGGCCGAGATTCTCCCAAAACAAAACTAAGTGCTCAACAGGCGGGAAAACTGGAATATTTTCCCCATGTTCTTTGGGAGTATTTACCAGAATGAATCTCCGACACTCTGTGCAATGCAGAGTGGGTCAGCGTGATTCACTCTGAAAAGCAGGGGGTGGGGCCTATTCCCACACAAGAGGCTGGCAGCACAGTACCAGGCTGGCACTGACCAAGGGGCACCCCTCCTTGCCCCTGACCTCACGGGGGAGGGGGGCTTCAGTGGCCTCTGTCCCCACTTGTGGGGTGAGGACCCCTGCTCCCCGTTAGTGTGGAGTAGTTGTAAACTCCACTGGTTGGAACCACCCCTGTGGGGGTGGGGTGGGGGGATGTGGGGAAGACACTAGCGGGCCCGGAGAATACTGTTCGGAGCCCGCTAATCAGATGGAAATATCAACTTCAAGACCATAGTAGAAGCTATGCTGGCGAGGTGCATCATGTTAAAGCCACACAGGTAGGTCTGACTCCTAGAAAAAACTTACATAAACAAAGTTGATAAAAAAACCTTTAAAAAAATCAGAGATGGACAGAGAAGACGTCATCAGGAGAAAAGAAAATACCGTAGATCGAGGGCACCACCACAAGGTTTATAGCAGAACAACAGTCTTAGAATGTAGTTAAATGTGTGGTGTAAGTTACTAAGTGAAGCCAGGAGTCACAATGACATATACTGGGAAACAACTCAGAAGAGAGTTTGGTTAAAAGAACAAGTGAACCTGGAGCAAGAAGTTATAAGAGCATTTTTGATAATCTTTCCAAAAATGTTCAGAAAAGAAAGACTAAATTGGCAAAGGTTCTGAATAAGTTGGCCTATAGTGTATACAGCTGAATAAAAAGCATGAGGAGTTAAGGAAACAGGTCAGTAATTGATAAAAGGGAGTGACCCATTTGATCAGTTCTGCTAAGAACAAGAAATACACCACAGAGTACGTTATGCAAGGTGAAAAATTAGACCAAGGCTGGGCCCACAAGAGTTGTAGTGGCTCTGGAGAAGCCATGTGAATCTTTCCTTTAAAAATTAAACAGCAACCAGGGACGTTCTAACACAGAAAGCAATGAATTTAAACAGATCCCTCGAGCTGCAGGCTCTCGAGGGTTAAAACAAGAGATGGACAATCGCAAGCTCTGCGTTAACATCAAACGTTAACATAAAATGAGCATTTAATCGGAACTTCATTTAATTTGGACTGCTGTGAGATTGTGTTTTCCCATTCAAAAAAAATTAAACTGTAGACGTTTAGAATTATGAAGGCCAGTCTGCTCCTCAATAGAAAGATATGTCTGGAGTTTGGCAGCAATCCAGTCTGAAATTTGTAAAACATTTGAAATAAAAAAGATAATGAACTGTTAAGTTTCAGGTTAACAGCACATTTCGCGAAGTATTTCTTTCAACTTTGGTTAAGTAACAAATATCAGAAATTGAAATTCGGTTAAAGAAGTAAAGAATAAGCAAAAGAGTTGGTAGATAGGTCCGGAGAAGGCCAAAGAACAAAATGGGGTAATGATTGTCACCTCTCTAAATTGACAATTATGTAGACGAGCGAATAGTAAGATCCAGCAGAATAAAGAGTAGAAAACATCAGGCTTTATTGATGGCTTGTCACAGTTCCCTTTTCAGCGAGTTAACATACCAGCTGTTTGTATGTCTGAACAAAACATAAAACAGTGCGTTTCCCACCTAGTCACAAGTAAGATTAAGATAATTAGGAGAAAGTAGGAAATTAAGTTCACAGTCAACAGTATAGTTCAGATACTGCGTGGAAAAGCAACAAAAGAAAGAAATAGCATGAGTATCTGTGCATTTTGCTGAAGTATAAAACCTTTTTCTGTCTGAATGTGATTGTGTGTAAGTGCTATTCTTGTGCCAGCGATCTAGTGTCTTGCTAACACCCCTGTAGTCTGGTCTTATATGTTGTTTCAAAGTTTTTTTGCTTGTTCAACATATACATACATTTATATCTCATTATAGGAATTCATATTTCTAGGGGGCATGGAATTATGTAAATGTGGATGTGATTATTGCATGTGCATTTATTAATTTAATGTAAGGTTTAATTGTAGATATGTGGGAACTTAATGATACCTTTCGTAAGAGATTGTGAGTTTGTGGTGTTCTGTGTCTTGAATCTGTAGCTGTGAGAGAATGCTGAGAATT